>NC_055990.1:37551695-38180445 GCF_018446385.1 Zingiber officinale | reverse complement strand
AAAGCACTAGTGGGGGCTGCCAATTTTTAGGTTCATCATTAGTTAGTTGGTCAAGTCGGAAGCAACATTGTGTTGCTCTCTCCACGACCGAGGCTGAATACATTGCCATGGGAGAGAGTGTATCACAATTGTTGTGGATGATACACACCCTAGAGGATTATGGACTTTCTTATAAGGGTGTACAAGTGCTATGTGACAACATTAGCACGATCAACCTAACTAAAAATCCAGTCCATCATTCGAGGATCAAACACATTGAAGTGCGTCATCACTTCATAAGAGATCACGTAGCTAGGGGAGACATTGCACTCACATATGTTGAGTCAAAGTCAAACCTAGCTGATATTTTCACCAAACCCCTTCCGGAGAATGAATTTAGTCATTTAAGGAGGGAGTTGGGAATGTGTTTGGCTCCTTAGGTCATTAGAACTTCACCATGATCAATAAGGACTCTTAAAATGACAAGATTAATTGGGACAATAATTTGGGCAACTTGGGAACATCTCACACAAACTATAAGGTTTAACAAAATATTTTTGTTTGCTAGAAATGGGGTGAGATGCTAAGAACAACCAAATTATTCAAAATGTATCATGCATCCCTTGAATAATTAGGTTGAAGAGACATTAATTGAGTATGGGGAACACCATTACATAATTCATGTGTAATTGGTTCCTAGATCTTACTCATATATTCCAACCAAGGAATCTTGGTTGGACATTTGCCTAATAAAAATAAAAAAAAAAAAACATCCAACATGGTTGATGTGTTTGATTGATACCTTTGCTTGATATATTTCGTGACCTTGATTGAAAATAGGACAAGTTGGTGAAGAAATATCAGCATTTTGAATATATTTTGATAAACTTGAAACTAATCATAGAAAGGACAAATTTTGAACCAGGTTATAGATAGCCTAAGTTAGTTTTGGTACCTTGGTTCACTATAGATTATAGTTTCAGCAAATAAATAACACAAACTTCTCAGGTCTAGAAAGTTCTCTGGTTTTGAGACTTTCAGATTCAAGAAGAAGTTTAAGTATCTAAAATTTCCTGGTTTTGAGCCCTGGATGATTCCAAACCAGGAGAACAAATCCTTAGAAAATATTCATTGGTATCACTGAATATAGTCTGTGGGCTCTCCAAATCCTAGGTTCTGACCTTAGAAGTTGTTGAACAAAGTTTCAGAGTCTTTGATACGAATTACAGAGATTGAAATCACTGGATCTCAGTAACTGATCGGTCCAGGGACCGATCAGGATGTTCTCTGATCGGTCTGCAGACCGATCAGAGGTTCTGGCACGCTTCAACCTCTCTGTTCGACCTCTGATCGGTCCGGGGACCGATCAGGCGATACTGGATCGGTCTGTCGACCGATCCAGAACGAACCCATAACTCTCTGTTCACTAACTGATCGGTCCAAGGACTGATCAGCTCTGCATGGTTCGCAGGAAGGCCCCCTGATCGGTCCGTGCACCGATCAGAGGGTTTCCTGATCGGTCCGGGGGACCGATCAGACCCCTTTGTGCGTTAAAATCAATCCTGATCGAACAGCCGTCCGATCAGCTCACACTGTGCACTATCCCCTCATTAAATCCTCCCGACCTCCTCTCTTCCCGATCTTCCTCCTTCTCAAAACCCTAGCCGACCGACTCATAACCTAGCCGACGCCCCTCTCTTCCTCCCGACCCATCGTCTTCTAAAAGCCGAAGGTCACAATGGCACCGAGGTAATCTCTCGATCTCTACTGTTTATTGTCTTTGGCAGGTCATGTTATCATGTTCTTACTGTCACTATGGTTTGTGCTCGGTGGTTTTGCCCATGGCCGGTGCTCTTTCTTTGTTCCCATTGTCCTAATTGTTAGAAAGAAACCCACTGGTGGTGAGGGAACCTCTAAGGAACCGACCAAGAAATCCACATCCAAAGCTCCTGCTCCCTCTCGACCCCAACCAGCTAGTTCCACTAGATTTCCAAACCAACATTATGAGGATGCCTTTAACCAAAGAACATTCAAATTACTCCCTTGTAGGTCCGTGGATAGAAAATTCATGGACGAATTTTGCCCACAAGTGTCAGAAGTCATAGCCTACTACAAACTCGATTCACTAGTCTACTTGGAACGGGATATCAACTATGACTTGGTCTCTGAGTTCTATAATAACCTTCATGAGACTAATGATCTAGGTTATAAAACAAGAGTTGCTAAGCGGACTCTTGATTTCAGTATCTCATCTTTCTTTGAGTATCTCGATTGTCGGAGGTGTTCCGGTGATGTCTTTTCGATATTTCCTGATTTACCAGATCCTTTACTTCCACCGTTTGATATCTCACCTGACGATATATATGAGTACTTCTTCAGACAGCCTAGACAAGGGCTAGATGAGCTAGATGTTGACTTCCCTACTTTTGCAGCCTTGAGATTATCTCCTCAAGACTACATTCTTTTTAAGATTGTCACGAACTGCCTTCTACCTATCACATCTAAACCATTATCTGAGATCCAATCATATCATTGTCTTATGCTTTATGGTTTGCGTCGGCGTCTCGATTTTGATATCATGTCGAGCATCTACTCCTCGATCATATCATATTCTCAGCCTAGCGGCTCCACTATTTATATGCCTTATGGGCATATAATTACTGATTGGCTCGAGACCCTTCATGTTGATGTCTCTAAGGGTAGAATAATCAAAATGGTCAGGCAGGATTGCCGACTTGGGAAACGGGCATTTTCCAAGTCTGGAATCATAGGGCAAAATGGGGATGTTCAGTGGAAGGATGGGAGAGCTTTAGGTGAGTTACCATGGGGACCTCCACGACAGGTTGCAGCTGCTCCTGTTGCTGCTCCTCCTGCTGCTGACATTGGCGAGGCGGATCTAGATCTTCGCTGGCAGATCGCTGAGTTGGAGAGCCGATTTGATCGTCATGAGGAGATGATGGCTGCTGAGTTCGATGGACTACGCATACGGATTGACCAGCGCTACGACGATCTGTGCAGCCAGCAGCTGGTGACGCAACAGCTGCTTCTGGGCTGGATGGCCAACTACCCACCTCCACAGCATTTCTCGGGCCATCCACCTTCGAGCTCCAGCATGCCGCCTCAGGGTTACGAGCCTCACACGGATGATGATGATGTTCCTCATGTCGAGGAAGTTGATTGATACATTCTATGTGTTATTTTGCCTGTCTGTGTGTTGGATGATATTTGCTAGACACTTATGTCTGACCTGGTTGTATGCTACTTACTGTTATGCTACTCATTCTTCTTTATATATTTGCTGTTCTTTTCTTGGTTATTACTATACTCTTCATATGTCTTTTAATTCTTTATTCATTTACTATCCTAAAATACACTTAGAAGGAATTCTAGGGGGATTAAGCAGAAGACAGTATGGATTAAGGGGGAGCTCTTTAAGTTATCTTACCTTGTTCGCTCCTTTTCGGTGTTTGACAAAGGGGGAGAAGATAACTAAGTTTAGTAATGAATGAAAGGTTAATTTTAGGGGAGAGAATGACTTTGAGTCTTTTTGAATCTTCTTACCTAATTTGCACCTATTCGACTAAGTTAAGTGATGAATTGACTTCATCGAGTCAATATGAAAAAGGGGGAGAAGATAACTAAGGTATATCCGTCTTAGGGGGAGGATCCTGATTTCCCTAAAATTATGGGTATATGAGCATTTCTGATCTAAACTTAAATCGTGTTGTCAAACAACAAAAAGGGGGAGATTGTTGATACAGTCTGACATGGATGTTGTTTTGCTGTTGACACTGATTTAAGTTTGTATCAGATATTTAACTCAGATTAATTACTGATCTAGGTTGACTAGGTTGACTGAGATTGAAAGTCCTAAGCGGGATGTTAGGCGGTTGGAAAGTCTGGTGAGTGAAGCCAGGCAGTTGGAAATCTGGTGAGTGAAGCCGGTGAAAACCCTAGTGAGTGAAGCTGGGTGCAAGTCACGGTGAGTGAAGCCGGGCAAGGAAAATCCGGATGGATCAAGGGTGATCGGACATCCGGTGTTGAAAAGTCCAAGAAGGAAGCTTGGCATGCGAGTCGAGAGGGCTCGGTAGCTCGTTCTCAAGGACCGGATGAAGTCGGAGAGGGCTAGGGATCGTTTCACCGACTAGGAGGTACAGGGCATACCGAATCAGGCTGGATCGGTCGGCGGACCGATCCGGTGAAACTGGACACTGATCGGTCTGGCCGATCGGGAATCGATCGATGGCTCGGCGTTCTTGTCGATCGCCGACCGATCGAAATCGATCGATAGCCTCGTGATTCTCGATCGGTCGCGGACCGATCGAAATCGATCGATAGCCTCGTGATTTTCTGATCGATCGCGGGCCGATCGAAATCGTCGATAGCCTCGTGATTTCTTGATCGGTGCGGAGACCGATCGGAGGCTATGGCGCTTGGGAAGAGACATCTGATCGGTCTCGGGACCGATCAGATTAGTCTGATCGGTCCGCGAGCCGATCGGAAAGCGCGCATTTGGAAAAGCGACATTTGATCGGTGCGGGACCGATCGAGTTAGTGCTGATCGGTCCGCGAACCGATCGGTGATGATCGGCGTGGATCGATGCGGGCGACCCGGTATTGTTGTTTGCATGCACTTTTCCGATTGCGTATTTGTTTCACCCATCTGTTTTTAACCATCTGCTGTGAGTCTTTTTAGCGTGCAGGTTGCAGGTCACAATCTCATGGTTGAATTCAAATTAAGCTTCATCAAGAGAAGAAGACAAGTGCTCTTTTCACTGTGATTTGCTGCAACAGATGCATTTGAGGCATCAACGTTCACTGGCGAAATCTGATTGCGATTGGGCTGCGCAGTTTGACCTCTACCTATTGGTCCGTATCCAGAGACACCAGTGATTTCCATTGGCATGGGTTCAGAGAACCAGATGAGGAGGAGAGGTGATTGGCTACGCCTTGTTGGCAGCAGCGAAAGAGCAGAGGCATAAGAAGAGAGACGAGGAAGCAAGGAAAAAACTCTCTGTTGATTGTGTGAAACAAGCTGTGCTGTGCTTTGTGCTTGAAGAGAGGCTGTATTCTTGTGTTCCTGCTTGTGCTTGTTCTTCGCTGATTGTGGCTGTGAGCTTCCTTGATCATTTCACTTGAGCCACTACTGTAAGTCTTGTGCTTAATTTCTTACTGCTGTTAAAGACTTTTGTGGAGAGGTTACTCCACCGAGAAGGAGAATCCTTTAGCCGGATAGCTTCTGGGGTGTGATCTACCGGAAGATCAAGGGATCGTCCACCTTACGGACACGCCGAGGAGTAGGGACAAGTTATCCCCGAACCTCGTAAATCTCTGAGTTAGTGTGCTGTGTTTTCTCTTTGTTTTAGTTTTCTAATTCCGCTGTGCTAACAAAATTCTTGAAGAAATTTGTGTTTAGTATTTTTCAAAGAGGCTATTCACCCCCCTCTAGCTATCTAAGATCCCAACATGGATATCATCAGCTGAGAGTTAGAGATTCTGATATTCAGAAGACAGCATTTCACACCAGATACGGACATTACGAGTTTTTGGTAATGCCATTTGGGCTTACTAATGCTCCTGCAGTATTTATGGATCTGATGAACCGTATCTTTCTGGAGTACCTAGATCAGTTTGTTATTGTGTTTATCGATGATATATTGATCTATTCGCGTTTTGAGGAGGAGCACGCACGACATCTTCGCACGGTCTTAGAGATTTTGTGACGACATCATCTGTATGCGAAGTTCAGCAAGTGTGCATTTTGGCTATCTTCAGTTGGTTTTCTGGGATACGTGGTGTCAAGCCAAGGTATTTCAGTAGATCCACAGAAGATCAAGGCTATCACTAGCTGGGAGCAGCCGAAGTCAGTCCAGGAGATCCGCAGTTTCTTGGGACTGGCTGGATATTACAGACGATTCGTTGAGGGTTTCTCCAGTATTGCTATGCCGTTGACACGTCTGACTGGGAAAGGCGTAAAATTCACGTGGTCAGAGGCTTGCGAGACTAGCTTCCAGGAGCTGAAGCGGAGATTAGTATCAGCACTGGTTTTGGTTTTACCTTCTGGTGATGATGGATTCGTACTTTACAGAAACGCATCTCTTCAGGGCTTGGGCGCTGTTTTGATGCAGCATGGTAGGGTAGTCTCCTATGCTTCTTTTCAGTTGAAGGAGCATGAGAATAACTACCCAGTACATGATTTAGAGCTAGCCGCTATTATCTTTGTTTTGAAGATTTGGCGACATTATCTTTATGGTATTACTTTTGAGATTCTTACTGATCATAAGAGTCTCAAATATATTTTCACACAGAAGGAACTGAATCTCCGACAGAGGAGATGGATGGAGTTCCTGAAGGATTATGATTGTACTATTAGCTACCATCCGGGTAAAGCTGATGTGGTTACTGATGCACTTAGCAGGAAGTCCAAAGGGACTTTAGCTCGTCACCGAGTTTTAGTCACGGACTTGATTCAGGGATTCTCCGAGTTGGGCCTTGAGGAGCAGGGACGGACAGAGCAGGGTATTCTTGTTACCATGGTTGCTCAGTCGTCGATCAGGATGAGGATTAGAGAGGCCCAGGCCGGAGATCAGCATTTACAGTTCATTAGCAGCCAGATAGCTTCCTAACAGCAGACCGAGTTTAAACGAGATGATGAGGGGATTGTTTATTTCCGAGGCAGATTATGTGTACCTCAGTCTCACTCGGTCATGGAGGAGTTACTTCAGGAGGCTCATCGTTCTAGATTTGCTATCCACCCAGGTGGGACTCGTATGTATCGCGATTTGAGGCGTTCCTATTGGTGGAACGGCATGAAGAAAGACATCGCGGAGTTTGTAGCTAGATGTCTTGTCTGTCAGCAGGTGAAGGCTGAGCACCAGAGACCTACTGGTTTACTTCAGAGGATCCCCATTCCCGAGTGGAAATGTGTGCACATTACTATGGATTTCGTGGTTGGTTTGCCTAGGACTCGACGAGGCCATGATGCGATTTGGGTAATCGTTGACCGATTAACCAAATCCGCACATTTTATAGCGATCCGGAAGACTGATTCTTTGGATCGATTAGCAGAGTTATATTGTCGTGAGATTATCAGGTTGCATGGTGTTCCTTTGAGTATTATATCAGATAGAGACCCACGATTCACGTCCTGGTTCTGGCAGAGTCTGCAGCAGGCTTTGGGCACACAGCTTCGTTTCAGTACAGCATTCCATCCGCAGACAGATGGGCAGTCAGAGCGGACTATTCAGACTTTGGAGGATTTGCTGAGATCTTGCGTTATGGATTTCGGAGGCAGTTGGGAGGACCACCTGCCATTAGTGGAGTTCGCCTACGACAACAGCTATCATTCGGCTATCCAGATGGCACCGTTTGAGGCGTTGTATGGTAGACCTTGTCGGACACCCACCCTCTGGGAAAAGGTTGGGGAGGTCCAGCTGCTATGACCTCAGAGAGCTCAGCAGGATGCAGGTTAGTTCGTACTATCAGACAGAGGATGTCAGAGGCTCAGGATCGTCAGAAGAGTTATGCTGATCAGCGACGGAGACCCCTGGAATTCTCTATTGGTGATCATGTATTTTTGAGAGTTTCACCCACAAAAGGGGTGAAGAGATTTGGTCTTCGAGGTAAGTTAGCTCCACGATATATTGGGTCATTCCAGATCTTGGAGAGGATTGGAGCAGTAGCTTACCGTCTGGCGCTACCACCATCTCTAGCTGGCATCCATGATGTATTCCATGTATCTATGCTGAGGAGATACATATCCGATCCGGCACATGTTCTGTCAGATGTATCCGTTCCTATTCAGCTTAACGTCACTTACGAGGAGGTTCCGGTACGGATTCTGGACCACAAAGAGCGTCAGCTGTGGAACAAGACTGTCCGGCTGGTTAAAGTCGGATGGCAGCATCATTCTGACGAGAAGGCTACTTGGGAGTTGGAGGATACGATCCGAGCTCGATACCCTCATCTTTTTACTTGAGGTATGTGGGTTAGAGTTTCTTTCAGCATTTATACTGTTTGGTTATATTTGAGTGTTTGCTATTGGTTATAGCGAAATTTGGGGACCAAATTTTAATTAGTAGGGAGGATGTGAGATCTCGAAAATTTAAATAATAGGGTTATTTGAGAAATAGCCTTATAGAATTTTTCCTGAAATTTTAGAAATTTTCAGGGAATTTTTCGGAGCTCGTACGGAGGGTTTTCAGGGGATCGATCGACGAGAGCGGATAAAGCCTGTTTGGGATACCCGTTTAAGTGAGGAAAAGTTTTAATTATAAATTTCCTTTTCTTATTTCTTTTTCTCGAACCCGACTTAATCCTTTAGCCGACACTTCTTCCTCTCTTCTTCCCCGACTCCCTTCCTCTTCTCTCTGTATCTCGCGGATGACGCGACGCCGAGGCTGGATCGGGCAGCGACGCCACCAGGGGAATTGATCGCCGACGGCTGAGCACTTCCTTCCCCCACCGTCCACCAGATCTGGGAGGGGATTTGTTGGTTCAACGCCGCTGGTTCGAACCGTGACATCGCCAATCGCCGCGTGAAGGGGGCAATTAGGGTTCCACGGGTAAGCAACCGAACCTTCATCCTTCTTCCCTCCTCTTCTTTGGATTTCCTACGACTCATGCCCTAGCGCCGTCGGTGGTTCTTCTTCTTGTTCTCTTGATTTTCTCCGAACCGTGCCCTAGGTCCATCGCCGGTGCTCTGCCTTCGGATCATTGCTTCATGTGAGTAGATCTAGCCCTAGCCTAGACCTTTCCTCTTCATCGCCGGCTTGGATCTATTGTCTTGGATTCTAGCTTCCATTTCGCACACGGTAAGCTTCTCAATTAGGTTTTTCTTTAGGTTGCCTTGATGAATTTGGATCTTCTATTCTTGATTCAAGCCATGAGATGGGTTCCCGTAGGTTGTGTTGTGGGGTTGGTGGACAACAGCTTGAACCGGGCAGAGTGGAGGTTCTGTTCCATTTGGTTGGGTTCTGTGTATTGCTTGGTTCCTGCAGCACCCCAACCAGCAACTCACTCATCAGTGTTCTCTGTTCCAGCATCGTCAGTGGCATTGGATCAAGAGTAGAGGTTTGACTTTGAGGTAAGGTGTAGGAATTAAGGATAAATTGGATTACTAGATTTGAATTAGGGTTATGTTTGTATTGAATTAGGAATAAATTTGATTACTAGTTGATACATGATTAGTGTGATTAGATTTAATTATTTAGAATTAGTCTAATGGAATAATTAGGGTTAAGGTAATTAACCCTAGTCTGCTGTTGGATTTCTAATCTAATGGGAGATTAGGGATTAGATAACTAATCCTAATTGACCGTTAGATTTTATTAGATAGGATAAGGTTGTGTGATTAGGGTTTTGACCTAATTTAGTATTAGGAATTTTATTTAGCTATTCATTTGGATTTAGCTAAATAAAATATATATATTGTTTGATACAGGACTTTGATTCGAGACAGGCGTCTCGACGTTGGATTTGGCGTGATTGTATCTGCTATTTGAGGCGGGTACCCTTTGACTTATCTTTTCGATATTGTCTTATGATATGTATAGTTTATATATAATTACTAGTGATTGGTAGATTTATCACTTCCCCGGTTATAGTTTATTCGATACCTGTAGGCGGGTACCCATTGACTTATCTTTTGATACTGTCTTATGATATGCATAGTTTATATATAATTACTAGTGGTAGATGGTAGATTTATCTCTTCCCTGGTCTTAGCTTAGTTGATACCTATCACATGCTTCCTCTATTAGTTGCTTTACGTTAGAATTGGATGCTTTTATCTTTTGCCATGTGTATATATGTTTATAGAGATGGATATTTATGATGCTTATCTACACTTGGTTAGTTGATGGAGATACTTGTTATATGTTGTTTGATTTGCGTTGCTTATATCATTATTATACATATGCGTTTGTTTTATTGGCACCTACGCATATGGAGGAGGATATGTTCAGGTATGACATACTGTAGCCGCACGCACCATATCGCATGATTGCATGCTGGGCGATTGACGACTCTATTGTTGTTGAGCTCGTCGGCCGGCTACATGAGGGCCTGCACACAGCGTGACCACTGCATGGGTAGTGGCATATCACTTAGAGTGTGTATGGCAGGTTGCTCGGTGGTGCACCGCCGGGGTGCTCATGGGTTGCACGATACAGCGGGGTTGTAGCCGGGATCCCTCCTCGTCATTGTGTACCGGGAGATGAGAGCATTGCAGTCCCTCACTATGTTTAAGGCTGGAGGATAGGTGTACTCCAACAGCATCCCGTCCACTCGGTCACTCATCAGGGGTAGTGACGGCAGAGTGCACGGTTGTCACAGCCCTACCCACTCGGTCTCACCATTGTGTGTGAGACGGCTGAGCATGGCAGTAGGGGTGACCAGGACATGTCATTTGCATCATATGCACAGATTGCATTATTTATGATTGATGCATTTTGGTGATTACATATGATTGACATGCATACAGGTTATATGCTTTTGCTCTGACTATTTTTATCTGTGTATGTTCACAGTCAGTTGCACAGGCCTCGCAGGTGAGTACAGTTTATTTTAGTTATGCATTTTCTTATTATCCTTGCTATAGACTGTACTTTATGTCTATTGCTGGTTATTACAGTTTATTTCAGCTATGCATATCTGTTATACTGTTAGGAGACTGTACCGTAGGTTGTATTGTTAGGAAACTGTACTGTAGGCTCTATGGTTTAGTGTACTGTACCATAGGATGTTACTGGTGGTTATATGTTGCTGTACATATCTATTGGATTACCTGCTGAGTTCTTTGAACTCACCCCGTTGTTACTATTTTTCAGGTTGAGGCCGTCGGGAGGTATTCCAGTCGCTAGCCCCATTATCGCGAGGATTTTCTTTGTCGGATTATATTTTTCTTTTGCATCTTATATACATGTATTGTGGGTTTGTATTGTGGACATTGTACATTCGGGTTTGCTACTTTTGTTTTCCGCTGCGGATTTTCTCATTACTTCGTGGATTTGTTTTCTTCGTTGTAGTGGAGTAGGATGTTTACATATATCTTCGAGGATTCTATATCGTTTTCCTTATTAAACTGCGTGGATTGATTATATGTTGAGCTGTGTGGAATGTTGATATAAACTGCGTGATTTGTTTCTTATTTGTATTGTATTGTTCCGGCCGTGTGTGGCCGAGGTATAGATATATGTATTCTGGATTCATATTGTCACCCGTACAGGGGAGATGCTGCCGAAATTTCTTCGGACAGGGACTACCTGGGGCGTGACAATTTGAAAATCATAGGTTTACCCAATTTTGTAAAATAAATGGATACCAACATGAATTCTCATGTCCTAGAACCCCCCAACAAAATGATCTAGTGGAACGTAAAAATAGAACACTACAAGAAGCCGCTAAGACTATGCTAAACGAATATAATTTGAACCATCAATTTTGGGCTGAAGCAATAAATACTGCAAATTATATTCAAAACAGAATTTTAATTAACAAACTTCACAATTAAACACCTTATGAACTTTATTGCCATAAAATTCCCAATCTAAACTATCTAAAAGTATTTGGGTGTAAAGTTCACATTTTAAATACTAAAGATTACTTAGGAAATTTACACCCAAGTCTAACCAAGGAATATTTTTATGATACTCCTCTACCAATAGGGCCTTTAGAGTTTATAATCAAAATACCTTGAAAGTTGAAGAAACAACTAATGTAATATTTGATGAAGAAAATAACCTATCCAATATAAATGAAAATATTGACATCACCCCAAGAGCTATAGAAGATGATGAAATCCAACCTAACCTTAATGAGTCAGAAGAACCAGTTTCTGACCCACAGCTGAGACCAACTAGAGTAAGTACCTCTCACCCACCTGACCAAATTTTGGGTGACCCAAACTTAGGAGTCAGAACTAGATCATCCTATAGAAACCTTAGTCAGATTGCCCTTATTTCTAAAATTGAACCTGAGACTATAGAAGAAGCCCTACCTGACCCAGACTGGATCATTGCAATGCAGGAAGAATTAGCACAATTTGAGAGAAACCAAGTCTGGGACCTAGTACCTAAACCCATAGATAAATCAATAATAGACACCAAATGGGTTTTAGGAACAAGTTGGATGATCACGGTGATATAATAAGAAACAAAGCTAGGCTAGTAGCCAAAGGGTTTAGTCAAGTCGAAGGCTTAGACTATGATGAAACCTATGCTCCGGTAGCTAGACTCGAGTCCATTAGGATGTTATTAGCCTATGCAGCAAATAAAGGGTTTAAGTTGTACCAAATGGACGTTAAGTCAGCCTTTTTAAATGGATTTATCAAGGAAGAGGTCTACGTAAGCCAACCTCCAGGATTTGAAGACATAGACTACCCAAACCATGTATTTAAACTAAAAAAGGCGTTATATGGACTAAAACAAGCCCCTAGAGCATGGTATGAAAGATTATCTAACTACTTAATATCCAAAGACTTTAACCAAGGACAAATAGATCCGACCTTATTCGTAAAAACTATAGAAAAAGACATCTTTATAGCCCAAATCTATGTTGATGACATAATTTTTGGCTCAACTAACTCTAAATTCTTAAAAGAATTTGTTAAATTAATGGAAAATGAATTTGAGATGAGTATGGTTGGGGAACTCAACTTTTTCTTAGGCTTACAAATAAAACAAACCAAAGATGGAATCTACATTTATCAAACTAAATATGCTAAAAAGTTAATTAAAAAATTCAGCATGGAAAATTCAAAAATTATAAATACTCCAATGACAACCAACATTAACATTGACTCTGACCCTGAAGGAAAACCAATGGATCCAAAATACTATAGGAGTGCCATAGGTAGCTTACTTTACCTAACTGCAAGCCGACCCGACATATTATTTGCAGTAGGTATGTGCGCAAGATACCAATCCTGTGCAAAAGAGTCACACCTAACATATGTTAAAAGAATACTTAGGTATATTAAAAGAACTCTAAATGTAGGACTTTGGTACCCAAGAACTTGCACCTTTGACCTTTATGGCTATTCTGATTCGGACTATGCCGGGTGCAAATTAGATAGAAAAAGTACAAGTGGTAGCTGCCAGATTCTAGGTCAGTGCCTAGTAAGTTGGTCAAGCAGAAAGTAACATTGTGTTGCTCTGTCCACTACAGAAGCTGAATACATAGCTCTAGGAGAATGTGCATCTCAATTGTTATGGATGATGCATACATTAAAAGACTATCAACTAGAATATAAAAATACAAAAATCTTTATTGATAATATCAGCTCAATTAATCTGACTAAGAATCCCATTCACCATTCTAGGACTAAACACATAGAGGTAAAACACCACTTTGTAAGGGATCACGTAGCTAAAGGTGAAATTGCACTCAACCATGTTGAGTCCAAATCAAACCTAGCTAACATTTTTACAAAACCCTTACCTGAACTTGAGTTCAGTTCACTAAGAAGGCAAATAGGAATGTGTTGGGTAGAGTAGGTATCTCATTTTGTTATCTAGTTTTATTTCAACTTCTAGGAAAAATAGCTTTCAAAATTTCACTTTATTAGATTTTTCAAAAGTTGGACTTAGCCTAAGCTTTCCCCCTAGAAATCATGTTCCCCTAGACTTAAGCCAGAGCATCTCACAAACACATAGGTATACCTTGATTGTGACTGAAAGACATAGAACGGTGTGAGATGCATAGGGTACAGCCTGGACTCAAGAATGCTTATATCTGTGCATCAATGTGAGTCTAGGCGTTAAATACGCAATATACATCAATCAAGTTAAGTCTTCCAGCTCTAGTCAAATCTATCTGGACCAAATTGACTTAACTTGACTAATCATGTGAAAGCTGTTGCCTTGTAGGCAATCAGCAAGTAACAAAAGGTTAGACAGTTGGTGAAGGATACTCAGTTTTCTGGTTAAGTATGTTTTTGATCTTTAGGGCTCTGATACCTCTTAAACTCAATCTATTATACTTGACTCATGCTTGAACTTAAGGACCAACTGACTTCCTAAACCAAATTTTTTAACTACTTTGCTCCCTCCCAGCCATAAAATTTAATAAGTATTGTTTAAAATTAAGTACCAATCTTTATTTTCAAAATTTAAAACTTTGGCTTACTTTGAATTCTAACTTTGTAAATTTCTAAGTAAAGCACAGTTTTGCAAAATTTAACTCATTGCTTTCAAAAATTAAAAAGAAATGAGAGTTATAAACTATTAAGTGCTTTCAAAATCTTGTCTAATCAAATGTCTATTTTTGCTTATTTTTTGATATATGGCAAAGGGGGAGAATAGCAAATTCAAAAGTATCCAATTCAAAATACTTAATGAATATTAAAGGGGAAGCCTATATAGTAGCCAATTCAAAATACTAAATGAATATTAAAGGGGGAGCAACAGTTAAGGGGGAGCCTATACTTTAAATTCATAGAATTTAATTTAGCAAAAATTACTAAGCGTGTGTTAAATGTGTTAAACTATTGTGTTAATCTATTCGTTTGTGAAATCTGTTTACTTGACTTTGAATTCGAGTTGCCATAATAAAAAAGGGGGAGATTGTTGGCGCGGGAAGCATCAGACGATCGAACTCGTGTTTTGATAATCGCAAAGGATTCAAAGTTAAGGTGTTTTGTAATCTAACAAGTCTGTTTGAGTATTTCAGGAAAGTCCTAGTTGTGGTTAGGCAAAGGAAAAACCCTAGGGGGTGGTAACCTTAGGTCATAGGGGGTGGTAACCCTATGCGGAAAGACTTGGCAGGTTGATGGCTTCAGGAAAAAGTCCTAGGGGGTGGTAATCCTAGGTGGAAAGTCCTGGTGTCGCGAACCAGGTGAAAGACTGTACTAGCCGGGAAGCGGATGTCCAGCAGAAAGTCCAGAAGCGTCGAGTGCTGAGCAAAAGTCCAGTCGATCTAGAGGATCGCACTGGCAACAGGTAAATCTCCTGAGTGGAGTAGGTGAGGACGCGTTCCCCGTAGAGGGAACAGTAGGTGTCGGGTCGACCTAGGGTTTCCGGTCGGAAATCCGAAGTCAGACCCGGACAGTCTGGAGACTATCATAATATTCGTTATCATATTCATGCTACTGGTTATGCTAACTTTGTGTTGCAGGATAGTTGTTTGGACTAACATGTCTTGCAGGTACAAAATAATGAAGTTTTTCCTCAGATGAACAGTGTCCGAGGCGCCTCCATGGAGCTTGGAGGCGCCTTGGGTGCAAAAGCTGGCCTGGCTGCGAAGCATCAATGGAGGCGCCTTGAAGGGAGTATAAGGCGCCTTGGAAGGCACCTTGAGTAGGGTTTAAGGCGCCTTAAGCAGATGAAGTTCGACCAGATCAAGTTTGATCTACGCGGAGGACTCGGCAGCATGGAGGCGCCTTGAACACCCTTTATAAGGGGGTTTCGACTAGCACTTCAGATCATCAAGTTCCAGGCTTTCTTTCTTCAACATGCTGCTAACAAAATCATTCCGAATTGCTGCTGCAACATTCCGACGATTTGGAGCTCTGTTTTCTTCTTCTTTAAGTTGTCGGTACAAAGTTATTTTAATACTTTCATTGTAATTTGTAATTCTTATCGAGCTTATAGTTGTAGCCCACCGGAAGCGATCAAGGATCGTGAGCCTTCGAGTAGGAGTCGCCTTAGGCTCCGAACGAAGTAAATGTTAGGGATCGGACGGCCGGCTTGAAGGGGGGTTGGATAGACGGCGCCCCCAAATACTCGCTTCTTTCTACAACGTTAGTGCGCAAGCGGAAATGCAAACAAAGCAAGTAGAAAGTTAAATACTAAAGGAAAGAATGCAAACCAAGCTACACGATCATTTACGTGGTTCGGAGATAAAGCTCCTACTCCACGGCGTGTCCGTAAGGTGGACGATCCCTATCCGTCGGTGGATTACTCCCCGGAAGACCTCCGGCTAGCTCACGTAGCTCCTTGTGGGTGGAGAAACCTCACCACAACCCTCACCAAGGACTCTTTACAAGCTAGGGCACAAGTAGACTACTAATAGGGGTTAACTACCTCTATTTCGTCAACCTCAACCAAGCTCCCAAGGCTTGGTTATATAGGCCACGGGTTGGAAAACCCCGCCTATCAGTCGACTGCTAAAACATGCAGTCGACTGCCCTCTGTGGAAATTCGACCGTTACATCCTAACGGCTCGATTTCACACTAACCGAGCGAACAGAGACATTCTGTTCGCTGCCAGTCGACTGCCCCAGTCGACTGCACCAGTCGACTGCTAAAACATGCAGTCGACTGCTACAGTACTGCTACAGTAGCGCTACAGTTCTGCTATAGTAAAACCCTAAAACTTAGGATTTTACTCCGAGTACAATCTCTCATGCACTCGTACCATCACCCTTATGACTCATTTGATGCTTCATTTACAGCTTTGACCTCTTGCCTTCAAGCCTACTTCCTTTGGCTCTCGTCCCTCGGATGCATTCAAGCCCGCGGCTCGTCCCTAATGCCATCCTTCGCGTATGCCTCGAAGTCGCTTCCCTTGGCCCTTGTCCTCGCTGTCTTGTCCACGGTCCCTCGGATGCTCCATCCTTCACCGGACCCGAAGCCATCAACCAGAGTCACATGTGTATCCTGCAAACCTGCACAACTCAAATACACACATCAAATACAAGGGTGAACCTAACTTAAACTCTTTGCCCAAACACCAAAACATATGGTCTCGCGGACTATCGGGATTGCTCCAACAGTAAATCCCTTTGTGTCTTTGTGTTTATTCTATTCCGCTGCGTTTTAATTACTCCGATAGTTTTCCGATAATTGAACGAAATAGCCACGAGCGCTATTCACCCCCCTCTAGCGCTTCTCGATCCAACAAATTATACCTTCTCTTTGTAAACTAATGACCTCGAGATCTTCTGCCGTATTCCTCGCCTCGCCTTGGGCGTCGTGTGGGCGACGATCCTCCAAGATGAACACCACCCAAAATCTATCTTCCTCTTCCTCTAAAATCCGGCCACCACCACCACCAAGGAGAAGAGAGCAAAGGGAAAGGGAGAAGAGAGAGGGCCGACCACCTAGATAGACTCCACCAAGAGAATAAGAATTGTTGTGTCTCATGAAGTCTCCACACCCCTTCTTTTATAATACTTGCCCAAGGCAAATAAGGGAAGAATTTTTACAAAAATTAAAATATTCCTCTAGTATTTCCTTTTCCCTTTTAATTTTCCTTTTCTTTCCTCTTGATTGAATCAATCTCCAAAAATAAATTTGATGATTTTATAATTTTAAACATGGCCGGCCACATTTGTAACGCCCGAAAATTCTTAAAATTATTTTAGAAATATTCTATGATTTTTCTGTAATTTTAGGATATTTTTATGGAATTTTTAGAGTAGCGGAAGTGGCAAAAATAAATATAATCATAAAATGGCCTAGGCGGGAATTGAACCCGAGACCTATTGGGTTCTACGACTTATGGTGAACCTTGGTAACCAGGTGAACCCAGCAGGGCTGTGCTGAAAGGAAAGGGAAACATTTGTATTTAAGTTTAAGTTGGGTCGAAATACCCACTTGATATAAATAGGGAATTAGGTGAGGAGTTTTATTTTTAACGTGACTTATCTCCTTCCTCACCCTAGTTTCTGCCGACCCCTTCCTCTCCTCCTCCTTCTCTCGGCGCACCAAGCCAAGGGTTCTAGGAGCACCTCCCGGTAACACAAAGGATACGAGAACGCTCCTCTCAGCGAGAAGAACATGTAGACGCGGGAAGATCGTCGAGAGGATCGTCTCCACCGGAAAACTAGCGATTAGAATCGTAAGAAACTTCGAGCACGAGGTAAGAAACCCCTCACCTGCAGTATAAGTAGCTTTTTGGATGATTGTATACTTTTAATTTAGCTATATGCAGTTTTCGACACAAAGGATGCGAACCAGCGCATACCAAGTGTTCGATCAAATTAATAGCACAGTTAAAATGCAACTTAGGCGTTTTAGTAGCCTAGATAAATGCAATAGAAGCATTTTACAACTTATTTAGTCTTGCTACAGTTATTATGGACCAGATGTCCAATGGGTGGGCTCCCACAGTCGCCTCTAGGTTCAGATAACCTAGTTCTGGGTTTAGACAACCTAGTAAAAGCAAGACAATAGATATTAGCTTATGTTCAGTATTTTACTTTCTCAGTGGCACTGTACTGGATTAGATATCCATTGGGTTGGACTCCCACAGTCGTCCCTAGGTTCAGACAACCTAGTAACCCTACTAAAGTCGTGACTTGCAAACCCGGGTCTAGTTAGGGATGCACGCATAGCAAGTACAGTTGCTGGGCCCAAACAGTAGCTTGATTATTATTTTAATCTAATTATGAATATAGTTTTCAAACCCCATGAAATAGTTATGTGAGTTTAGTACAGCTTTAGCATCAGATCAGTATTAGCTTAACTCAGTTTTAGTATCAGTTTAGTTCTCCTATTGCTACAATGTGATAGTTTATGATTAGCTCTTATTGCCATGATCAGTTTCTAAATTCTATGGTTTGTATGTCATGCCATGCTTAGCATAATCAGTTGTATTTCAAATAGCATGTTTTCAAATCATAATTGCACCGTATGCATGTTTTAGTGAGGTAGATGGGTTCTTACTAAGCTCTCAAGCTTACAGATACTTTTTTCTTATACTGCAGATAAAGGTAAAGGAAAAATGGACTAGTGGAGGCTGGAGGTCAATGCAACGATGAAGATGTGTGTGGATGGAGCTTGGAATAAAGACCTTGGGAGAACTAGCACATTTAAGAACTTAGCATTACTTTTTATGTTCTTTTTGTTTGCTCAGTCGTTTAGATGCATGGAATTATAGAAAACCTGCTTAGGTTGTTAGTGAACATGTTTGGAATGTTAGTTGTTTGCTATTAGAATGTTTCCAGTTGTTTTAGAACTTGTATGGGTGATTGAGGCACGAACAAGTGCTGAAATCAGGCTTCTGGTACGAAATCAGAACCCCAATCGATCGGCCGATCGATTGGAGGCTTCTCAATCGATCAGCCGATTGATTGAGAAGCCGATTGATTGATCGATCAGCATAATGTGACGGTCCGACCTTACAACATAGTTAGTAGAAGGTGGGGCGTTACAGAGTGGTATCAGAGCAGTTCCCATACTTTCTACACACACATCAGCATTGAACCTGCAGCTTCCAAGTAAGAACATCTCTCACCTTGTTTATATTTCTTGTTTTCATGTTAGAGATAAATGAAGCATGCTTATTTATGATAGTGCCTAACATGATAGTATTAGCTATGTGAATGTGATATTTAGTATGTATGTCCTTTGTTCCTTTAGAAATGGCACGAGGATGCCCAGCTAGAAGGGCACCAGCCACTGAGCTCCAGCATGAGGCAGGCAGTTCAGTGCCTCCCCCAGACCTGACAGCATTAGTGGCTCAGTTACAGCAGCAGCTAGCTGAACAACAACAGGAGATAGCCACCTTAAAGGCTAGTCAGCAGAATACCCCCACAGTCACTCCAGAACCAAACTTAGCAACACCAGTAGTCTTAGAGGTTCCCCCAGTCCAGCCTGCAGCACCAGTAGCTCCAACAGCAGGAACACAGAGAGAAGCCTATCTGATCTAGTGGCAGAGAGTCAAGCTAGAGAATTTCTCGGGCACCAGTGAACCATGGGATGCTCAAGCCTGGTTCAAAACACTGGAGAGTACGATGGAGCTTCTGGACTGGCCAGAACATGAGCCTTCTGCTTGACAGGAGATGCACGCATGTGGTGGGAGAGAATTAGAGCGAAGCGCCCAGTAAGCCAGATGATATGGGCTGACTTCGAGAAGGAGTTCTTTGAGGAATTCTTTCACATGTGGGTCACGAACCGTCACTACGACGAGTTCACTGAATTTCGCCAGGGCAACCTTTCAGTGGAGGAAGCCGTGAAGAAATTCAACAGATTGGCTCGCATATGCCCCGAACTAGTCAGCACAGAAAAAGAAAGAGTTCGGTTGATGCTCAAGATGCTGAGGCCGGAAATAGCAATGAACGTGGCTGGCGGCGTTCATAGACCGCAAACCACTGAAGAACTAGTCAGTAGTGCTCTGACCACTGAGCACTACCAGAACAGTATCAAGCAGCAGGAGCAAGTTTTCTCAGAATCCAAGGGTCAAGGAGGCTCAGGTACTCAGAAACAACAGGGCCACAACTCTAACTGGAAAGGGAACTCCAGCAACAAGCGCAAACCAGGGGGTTACCCAAAAGGAGGACCAGCTAGCAAACAACCCAGTTATCCAAAGTGTGCTACTTGTGGGAAATTCCACCCTGGAGTTTGTCGTAAGGGCACACGAGGATGCTTTGAGTGTGGACAGGAAGGGCATATGGCTAAGCAGTGCCCAAACAAGACCAGTCTTCCTCAACCACAGCCGATTCAGTACGGAGGCCAGCCAGCTCAGTTACATCAAATGCAGGTCATTTTAGATGGTCCCCACATCAGCCAGGGCAGACTAGAAGCCCCTCCAGCTACGACCAATGCGAGGATCTACTCACTCACCAGAGAGGACGTAGCAAATGCCTCGACAGTTGTTACAGGTCAGATTAGTATTTTATAGCAAAGTACAACTGTCTTATTCAATACTGGGGCAACCCATTCATATATATCCAGGGCATTTGCCGAGAAGTTAGCAATACCTCCAGAGGTACTCAGTAGTCAGTTTCTGATGACGCTACCTTCAGGAGAAGTTATGACATCCACGTACTGGCTCAGAGCAGTGCCAGTCGTTATAGCAGACAGAAAGCTCTTTTGCGATCTGATCGTGCTAAATATGACTAACTACGATGTCATCTTTGGAATGGACTTCTTGATCAGATACGGTGCCTCCATTGAGTGCCGTAAGCAGAAGGTCGTATTCCAACCCGAAGCAGAAGCACAGTTTGAGTTCATCGGAGAACCCAAGAGGAAGGCCAAGAAGTTTCTCTCAGCTATGAAGGCACGGAGATTAATGAATTCAGGATGTACGGGATTTTTAGCACATGTAGTCAGTACCAGTCAGGACAAGGACCAACAGCTAGCAGAGGTCCGAGTCGTATGTGACTACCCAACAGTCTTCCCTGAAGAGTTACCAGGCTTAGCACCAGACAGGGAGATCGAATTTGAGATAGAGCTCATTCCCGGTACAAATCCTATTTCCAAAGCACCCTACCGCATGGCTTCAGCAGAACTGAAGGAACTTCATGAGCAATTACAGGAGCTACTTGACAAAGGCTTCATACGCCCTAGTCACTCACCATGGGGAGCACCTGTATTGTTCGTGAAGAAGAAGGACGGGAGCATGCGCCTGTGTATAGATTACCGGACATTGAACCAAGTCACAATCAAGAACAGGTATCCTCTTCCCAGAATAGACGACCTGTTCGATCAGCTAAAGGGAGCAGCAGTGTTCTCTAAGATAGACCTCAGGTCAGGTTATCATCAGGTGAAAGTTAAAGAAGGGGATATACCCAAGACAGCATTCAGGACTAGATACGGACATTACGAGTTCGTAGTCATGCCCTTTGGCATGACAAATGCTCCAGCTACTTTCATGGACCTCATGAACAGAGTATTCAGAGAATACTTAGATAAGTTCGTCATCGTGTTCATCGATGACATTCTTATCTATTCAGGAACTCAGGAAGAACACGCAGAGCACCTGAAAATAGTACTGCAGACACTGCAGCAGAACCAGCTGTATGCCAAGTTCACAAAATGTGAATTTTGGTTAGATCAGGTGTCCTTCCTGGGTCACATCATCTCAAAGGATGGTATCATGGTAGACCCCAGTAAGATAGAAGCTGTGAGCAACTGGAAAAGACCCAAGAACGCCAGTGAGATCAGAAGCTTTCTGGGATTAGCAGGTTATTACAGAAAATTCATAGAGGACTTCTCCAGGATAGCCTCCCCACTGACAGCTCTTACCAGAAAGAACAGAAAGTTTCAGTGGACAGAGAACTGTGAGAACAGTTTCAGCGAGCTGAAGAGGAGATTGACCAGTGCACCTATTCTGACTCTACCAGAAAATACAGACAGCTTTGATATATATAGTGATGCCTCGAAGTTGGGACTAGGAGTAGTGCTGATGCAAGATGGCAAGGTAATCACGTATGCCTCCAGACAACTCAAGGACTATGAGAGGACTTACCCTACTCATGACCTTGAGATTGCAGCAGTGGTGTTCGCTCTCAAAATTTGGAGACATTACTTGTATAGAGCTCAGTGCAGAGTGTATACAGATCATCAGAGTCTGAAGTACTTCTTCACTCAGAAGAATCTGAACATGCGACAGCGCAGGTGGCTAGAACTGGTCAAAGACTACGACGTAGACATCCTCTACCACCCAGGAAAAACAAATAGGGTAGCAGATGCACTTAGCAGAAAGTCCAGTGCTACCTTATTATCTCTAGTAGCCATGTCACTACCCCTACAGAAAGAGATCACTGATTTCGGTCTCGAACTCATAGTTGGACAGCTCTCTACTATGACCTTAGAGTCGACCTTGCTTGGTGACATTCAGATAGCTCAGGAACAGGATCCTGAAATTCAGAAAATCAAGCAAGGATTAGCAGAAACAGAAAGTGGAGAGTTTAGAGTGTCAGCTAGCGGGGTGTTGTATTTTGGCGACAGATTATGTGTTCCAGATCAGGAGGAACTCAGAAGGAAGATTTTAGAGGAGGCTCACAAGACTCCCTATGCGATGTATCCAGGCTTCACCAAAATGTACCAGGACTTGAAGAAGCATTTTTGGTGGCCCGAGATGAAGAGAGACATCGCTCGATATGTCAGCACCTGCCTAACCTGTCAGAGGGTCAAGGCAGAACATCAGAGACCAGGAGGAGTTTTGCAGCCCATACAGATTCCAGAATGGAAGTGGGAAGACATTTCTATGGATTTCATAGTGGGACTACCCAGAACCACGAATGGTTTTGACGCCATATGGGTAATAGTTGACAGGTTAACTAAATCAGCCCACTTCTTAGCTATCAGGATATCCTACTCCATGGAACAGCTAGCTCAGTTGTATCTCAAGGAGATCGTTAGACTACATGGAGTCCCACGAACCATTATTTCTGACAGAGATAGTAGATTCACATCACACTTCTGGGAGTGTGTACAGTCAGCTTTGGGCACGAAATTAAAGTTTAGCACAACTTTCCATCCTTAGACAGACGGACAGACGGAGTGAGTTAATCAGGTACTTGAGGATATGCTCCGAGCATGTGCCCTAGATTTCAAAGGAAGTTGGTGCAAACATCTGAACTTAGCAGAGTTTGCATACAACAACAACTATCAGGCCACTATCGGCATGGCACCTTACGAGGCTCTCTATGGGCGGAGGTGTAGATCTCCAATCTGTTGGTATGAGAGTGGTGAACAGAAGGAACTAGAGCTTCAGACAGATCTAGTAGCAGATACCACAGTAGCTATACAGCAGATCCGCCAGAGGATAGAGACAGCTCAGAGCCGCTAGAAAAGCTATGCTGATGCACGGCGCAGACCCTTAGAGTTTTCTGTTAGGGATTCAGTATTCCTCAGAGTGGCTCCCATGAAGGGAGTAATGCGTTTTGGGAAGAAGGGCAAGCTAAGTCCCAGATATGTGGGACCATACCTTATCAGCAGAAGAGTTGGCAAGGTAGCATATGAGCTAGAGCTACCTCAGGAAATGTCGGTTGTTCACAATGTATTTCATGTCTCTATGCTGAAGAAGCATATCCCAGATGCCACCCAAGTGATTGAGCACCAACAGGTACAAGTCCACGAAGACCTCAGCTATGACAGTCGGCCTACTCAGATAGTAGATCGAGCAGTTAAGAAATTGCGGAACAAGGAGGTACCATTAGTAAAAGTCATTTGGCAAAATCACACAGCAGAAGAGGCAACCTGGGAGACAGAAGCTAGTATGAGACAGAAGTACCCAGAGTTATTATAAGTTCGAGGACGAACTTTTTATAAGGTATGGGGGATTGTAACGGCCGAAATTCTCAAAATTATTTTAGAAATATTCTATGATTTTTTTGGAATTTTAGGATATTTTTATGGAATTTTTAGAGTAGCGGAAGTGGTAAAAATAAATATAATCGTAAAATGGCCTAGGCGGGAATTGAACCCGAGACCTATTGGGTTCTACGACTTATGGTGAACCTTGGTAACCAGGTGAACCCAGCAGGGCCGTGCTGAAAGGAAAGGGAAACATTTGTATTTAAGTTTAAGTTGGGCCGAAATACCCACTTGATATAAATAGGGAATTAGGTGAGGAGTTTTATTTTTAACGTGACTTATCTCCTTCCTCACCCTAGTTTCTGCCGACCCCTTCCTCTCCTCCTCCTTCTCTCGGCGCA
This sequence comes from Zingiber officinale, assembly GCF_018446385.1. Lineage (NCBI taxonomy): Eukaryota > Viridiplantae > Streptophyta > Magnoliopsida > Zingiberales > Zingiberaceae > Zingiber > Zingiber officinale. Next base: position 38,156,138 of record NC_055990.1, on the reverse strand, counting down.
CCAAGCTAAGGGTTCTAGGAGCACCTCCCGGCAACACAAAGGATACGAGAACGCTCCTCTCAGCGAGAAGAACGTGTAGACGCAGGAAGATCGTCGAGAGGATCGTCTCCACCGGAAAACTAGCGATTAGAATCGTAAGAAACTTCGAGCACGAGGTAAGAAACCCCTCACCTGCAGTATAAGTAGCTTTTCGGATGATTGTATGCTTTTAATTTAGCTATATGCAGTTTTCGACACAAAGGATGCGAACCAGCGCATACCAAGTGTTCGATCAAATTAATAGCACAGTTAAAATGCAACTTAGGCGTTTTAGTAGCCTAGATAAATACAATAGAAGCATTTTACAACTTATTTAGTCTTGCTACAGTTATTATGGACCAGATGTCCAATGGGTGGGCTCCCACAGTCGCCGCTAGGTTCAGATAACCTAGTTCTGGGTTTAGACAACCTAGTAAAAGCAAGACAATAGATATTAGCTTATGTTCAGTATTTTACTTTCTCAGTGCTACTGTACTAGATTAGATATCCATTGGGTTGGACTCCCACAGTCGTCCCTAGGTTCAGACAACCTAGTAACCCTACTAAAGTCGGGACTTGCAAACCCGGGTCTAGTTAGGGATGCGCGCATAGCAAGTACAGTTGTCGGGCCCAAACAGCAGCTTGATTATTATTTTAATCTAATTATGAATATAGTTTTCAAACCCCACGAAATAGTTATGTGAGTTCAGTACAGCTTTAGCATCAGATCAGTATTAGCTTAACTCAGTTTTAGTATCTATTTAGTTCTCCTATTGCTACAATGTGATAGTTTATGATTAGCTCTTATTGCCATGATCAGTTTCTAAATTCTATGGTTTGTATGTCATGCCATGCTTAGCATAATCAGTTGTATTTCAAATAGCATGTTTTCAAATCATAATTGCACCGTATGCATGTTTTAGTGAGGTAGATGGTTTCTTACTAAGCTCTCAAGCTTACAGATACTTTTTCCTTATACTGCAGATAAAGGTAAAGGAAAAATGAACTAGTGGAGGCCGGAGGTCAATGCAACGATGAAGATGTGTGTGGATGGAGCTTAGAATAAAGACCTTGGGAGAACTAGCACATTTAAGAACTTAGCATTACTTTTTATGCTCTTTTTGTTTGCTTAGTCGTCTAGATGCATGGAATTATAGAAAACCTGCTTAGGTTGTTAGTGAACATGTTTGGAATGTTAGTTGTTTGCTATTAGAATGTTTCCAGTTGTTTTAGAACTTGTATGGGTGATTGAGGCACGAACAAGTGCTGAAATCAGGCTTCTGGTACGAAATCAGAACCCCAATCGATCGGCCGATCGATTGGAGGCTTCTCAATCGATCAGCCGATCGATTGAGAAGTTCGTACTGCGAACAGTAGGCCTCTGGATTGATCAGCCGATCGATCCAGCAAATTCTGTCGCAAACAGAAGGCTCTGGGATCGATCACTGGATCGATTGGCCAGTCTGGATCGATCAACCGATCGATCCAGAATATTGCCCCGAGCACAATAGCGTGCTGGATCGATCCAACCTAAGTCCCACATACAGTAGCCTGCTGAATCGATCACCGGATCGATTCGACCCTTCCAATCGATCTGTGGATCGATTGGGAGGCCTGAAATCAACCGGGAAACCTTTAGTCCAGCTCCTTGACCATGAGGGATGAAAAATATATTATGAATAGCTTAGATTGCACCCTCTAGCACATATAGAATAAAGAAATGATGATAGTTTAGCAAAATTTTAAATAGTACAGTTCCACAACTAGGTTTAATGATGGTCAGGGAATAGTTTAGCACAGCATAATGTGACGGTCCGGCCTTACATCTTAGTTAGTAGAAGGCGAGGCGTTACAACATTACTTAGGCACCAAGCAAGGGTGGACGACCCCTATAAGAGGAAGAAAATAATTTTTTTTTTATAAAATTTACAAGAAGAAAAACTCTTATAAAATTTTACAAGCTCTATTTCCTAAAGTAGGAATTAAAAAAAGGAAAGTTCTAAAAATTAAAACCATGTTTTAAAATTTAAAACTTCTCTTATAAAATTTCCTTTTTTTAACATAGTGATAGAACATTTAAATTTTAAAACTTATCTTCCTTTTTCTAAACCCTGAGGATGGTTAAAAAAGGAAAGTTTTAAAATCTTTTAAACTTTCTTTTAAAACATGTGGCCTAATTTAAATAAGGAAAGTTTTTGAAATTAAAATATCTCTTTTAAAACTTATAGTTTTCTACAAAGAGAAGATTTTAAAAATTCAAAACACCCCTCCTTGTTTGAATTATTGTGGTCGGCCTCCACTTGCTTGGTCACCAAGCATTGGACCGACCCCCTTCTTGTACACCAAGAAGAGCCTTACATTTGGATGGACTTGAGGCTATAATGAGGCTACGACAGGGACCTAGAGGAGAAATTGGTTTTGGCCTTCCGATGAGCTTGAGTATCCCGTGTTCGCCCCGAACACACAACTCAAGTTCATCGATAACAACTCATTCCACTAGAGAGTTATTATCGCACTACCGCACCAATCCCAAATTATATTATGAGTTCCTTCTTATCATGAGTGTGTTAGTCTCCTTGTGTTTAAGATAACAAATGTTCACTAATTAAGTAAGTTACTGACAACTCACTTAATTAATATCTAGCTCCAAGAGTAGTACCACTCAACTTCATTGTCATGTCCGACTATGTCCACCTGCAGGGTTTAACATGACAATCCTTATGAGCTCCTCTTGGGGACATTCTCAACTTAGATAACTAGGATATAAATTCCTTCTGTAATCAACAACACACACTATAAGTAATATCATTTCTCAACTTATCGGACATATTAATTTATCGAGCTAAACCTCACCCTTTGATAAGTCAAAGAAATAAATATTAAATATATGTGCTTGTTATTATATTAGGATTAAGAGCACACACTTCCATATTAACTAAGGTCTAGTTCTTTTACTAAGTCAGTACAAAAAGAACTTACCTAAATGATCCTACTCAATATACTTAGAGTGTACTAGTGTAATTTATTAATCAAGATAAACTAATACTTAATTACACTACGACTATTCCGATGGTTTGTTCCTTTCCATCTTAGTCGTGAGCAACTATTTATAATTTATAAAGAACAGTCAACATGATCTTCTGTGTGTGACACCACACACCATGTTGTCTACTATATAAATTAATTGAACAATTACATTTAATAAATAAATGTAGATATTGACCAATGTGATTCTTTTATTTCAACAAATAAATGTTTACAAAAGCTAGGCTTTTAGTATATACTCTAACACTAGGCACATAGGTTTTTGATATTTTTCTGATTTAAATTAGGTGAAACCTATAGTACTAGTTTATGTTGGAGCAATCCCAATGGTTCGTGGGACCATGTGTTTTGGTGTTTGGGCAAAGGGTTTAAGTTAGGTTTACCCTTGTTATTTGATATGTGTACTTGAGTTGTGCAGGACTGCAGGTGACACATGTGACTCAGGTTGACGGCTTCAGGTCCGGTGAAGGATGGAGCATCCGAGGGACCGTGGACAAGGCAGCAAGGACAAGGGCCGAGGGAAGCGACTTCGAGGCATACGCGAAGGATGGCATTGGAGACAAGCTGCGGGCTTGGATGCATCCGAGGGACGAGAGCCAAAGGAAGTAGGCTTGAAGGCAAGAGGTCAAGGCTGCAAAAGAAGAGTCAAATGAGTCGTGAGGGTACGAGTGCATGAGAGATTGTACTCGGAGTAAAATCCTAGTTTTAGGGTTTTACTGTAGCGGCACTGTAGCAGTTACTGTAGCGTACTGTAGCAGTCGACTGTAGCAGTCGACTGATGCACTGTAGCAGAGCCGTTGAGATAGCCGTTGGTGGCACCAGTCGACTGGTGCAAGGACCATCGACTGGTAACGGGCAAATCAGCCTTGCTGATTTCTCCAAGCTCTATAAGAAGGAGCTTGGTATGGCCGGCCAAGGCGACGAAATTAGACTTGGTTAAAGCCTAATTAGTAGTCACAAGAGTTCTCAAGTGCTTGTGTAATCCAAGAGGTCTTGGTGAGTTTGTGGTGAGGTTTCTCCACCCACAAGGAGCGACTTGAGATAGCCGGAGTTTCCGGGGGCTAATCCACCGAAGGATCGGGATCGTCCACCTTACGGACAGCCGTGGAGTAGGAGCATCATTTCCGAACCACGTAAATTGACGTGTATTGGTTTGCTAGTTCTTTTCCTTGTCTTTAGCTTTCGTATTCATTGCTTTAGTATTTGTATTTCCGCTTGCGCACTAACGAATACGTAGGAAGCGAGTATTTGGGGGCGCCGTCTATCCAACCCCCCTTAAAGCCGGCCGACCGATCCCCCAACAAATGGTATCAGAGCGAGGACGCTCTCCGTTGGACTAACCGCCAAGGAAGCACAAGATGGCCGGGTCTATTGTCCCTCCAAAATTTGAAGGAGGAAGCCTTGGGGACATCACGTATTGGATGATGAGGATGAAGAACTTCCTCGAGACGGATTGGGACACAATGATGGTTGTCGAGGAACCATTTGAAGTCCCAAGAGACAAGAAAGGAAAGAAGCTCCGATCACGACATTGGACGGAAGAGCAAACCACACGATCGGAGGCAAATTCAAAGGTAATATCTATATTGATTGATATTTTGCCTAATCATGTGATAAATGGTGTAGGTGAGTATAAGAACGCCCACGAGTTGTGGAGCAAGGTGAAGATGGTTCTACAAGAATAACCTAAACCTACACAAGAGGAAGAAGAACCCATTGAGATGGGTCTAGTTGCTCAAGTAGAGGGGAAGCAACCGGAAGGTGACGAGCACTCAACTTCCGAGGAGAATGAGGAGAAGGATGAAGAAATGGCATCCATTAGTGTGGATGAGGAGACATCCTCAAAGGGTGAGGAAGAATCCAAGACAAGTGAAGAAGAAGTCTTGGAAGTCAACTTAGTAAGTACCTCCACCGAAGCAAAGTCAAAAGATCACATTGTATGCTTCGGGTGCAATGAGAAGGGACACTACAAGAGTAGGTGTCCAATGAGCAAGAAGAAGGTATCTCCTAAACTCAATTCAATTCCTTTAGAATCTAATTTGAGTTGTAGGAAGAAGAAGGAGAAGAAGCACATTAGATGCTTCACGTGTGGAGAACTTGGACACTACCACACAAGATGCTCGAGGAAGGGAGAGTTCAAGAAGTTGGAGCATCTAAAGAAGTGGGAGAAGAAGAAGAGGAGCTCAAGTCAAGGGGAAGCTTCAAGGGTAAGGGAGGTATACCCTAATTTGAAATGCAATTCAAATTTTCATTCCTCCATGCATGCTAGGAATAATTCTCATTATTTACCCATGCAAAATTTTGGATTTAAATATCATGATAGGAATAGGGTTAATGTAGATCAAAACCCTAGGAGGCCAATTCATGAAAAACCTAGGAATGGTAGACCTAAGGAGGCCCAAGGCATTAATCCTAAGAAGGGGAGACACATGCCTAGAAAGGGTAGGTCTAGGAATGTCCAAGGTGGACATGTTGACTCTAGGGTTAGGAACCTAGAAAGGGAGAATCAAGCTTTGAAGGCAAAGCTTGATGGTTTAGAGAAATTCCTTAAGAGATTCACTATTGGATCTAAGGGATTAAGTATGGTGTTGGGGAGTCAAAAACCCAACAATGATAGATCGGGTTTGGGATACCGATCTAGTGTCTCCAAGGTCAAAAGGAGACCATGTGCTAAGGTGGCACATGATAAGGGCAAGGGAGAGTCATCCAAGGCAAATAAAAAGAAATATGCTAGGGTTGCATATGATTATGGCAAGGATGATATGTCCAAGGTCAAGAAGATAAGGAAATCTTCTAAGGGACATCATTGTGGTTTGGTCACAATAGATGAGTCACCTAGGGAGGTGACTAAGGTAAAGAGCTCTAGGGGGAGCTCCAAGAGTCAATTTGGGACCCATGGCCAATGGATCTCAGGTGGGTTCTACTTGGGGGTCTAGAGGAGCCATGGAGTGTGCCAAGTGGTTTAGAGACGGACTTGAGTCTCAAACCTAGGGAATTGGCACACATGGTTTGTGTTTCATGCAAGGAATATGACAATTGGGGTCATATTGCATGATAATTGGTTTTGGATGATAGATGCCATACAAACCAATGCTAGGGATGCATTGTGGGTTGGCATGGGCAAATACATCAAGAGGAAGTCAAAACTAGGACTTTAGGTCAAGGTTCAATTGAACCATTTAGCTAGTTTTGGATTTTGTGTCAATCTTGGGATTGGTGATAGATACATTTTGTAATGTATTTTTCCCAAGTAGACACTGGTACAATAGACCTCTCCACAAAATTTGGGAATTTTTGGAGGTCTAGGGAATTTCTGGTGCATTTCTGAAGTTGGCCTGAAAAGGTTGATTTTTTCAGAAATAGGGTACCAGTCGACTGGTACAGATACCAGTCGACTGGTAACAGCATTTTTGAGCACAGAATGTCTCTGTAAGCTCATTTTTATGGGGGCAGTCGACTGGTGCCAAGACCAGTCGACTGGTAACAGTAGATTTCGACTACAGAATGTTTCTGTAAGGTTCTGTCGAAGAGGGCAGTCGACTGGCACTTGGGGCAGTCGACTGATACCAGCCTGAAAGTGTTTTTCAGCGCTGATCTTGACCATGTCAACTCGTTTAGATGTATGAGATCCAAGGGGGATTAATACATGAGTTTAGGGTCAGTTTGGATGATAAATTTTCAACAATTGGGATATTGTTGGAGAACTTTTTGGATGTTAGGCAAAGGGGGAGAAGTAAGGTTTAGTTGGGAAAGCCTGAAAGTACCTTTGTGTAGGGGGAGCCTTGGGATAGGTTCTTAAAAAGCCCGTTGTAAAAATCCTAGCTCATTGGGGAGCATAGGTGTAGGGGGAGCCTTGGGATAGGTTCTTAAAGAGCCCGTTGTAAAAATCCTAGCTCATTGGGGAGCATAGGTGTAGGGGGAGCCTTGTGATAGGTTCCAATGCTTGGTGCATTGTTTTGGCGGTTGCCAAGTGTGTAGCCTTGGTATCGTAAGTCCATTCGGCGGTGTAAGTCCAAGTGTGTAGCCTTGGCAACGTAAGTCCATTTGTTTTAGCATGTTTATTTGCTATTTGTTTTCCCTAACTTAAACGTATTGCCAAACATCAAAAAGGGGGAGATTGTTGGAGCAATCCCAATGGTTCGTGGGACCATGTGTTTTGGTGTTTGGGCAAAGGGTTTAAGTTAGGTTTACCCTTGTTATTTGATATGTGTACTTGAGTTGTGCAGGACTGCAGGTGACACATGTGACTCAGGTTGACGGCTTCAGGTCCGGTGAAGGATGGAGCATCCGAGGGACCGTGGACAAGGCAGCAAGGACAAGGGCCGAGGGAAGCGACTTCGAGGCATACGCGAAGGATGGCATTGGGGACGATCCGCGGGCTTGGATGCATCCGAGGGACGAGAGCCAAAGGAAGTAAGCTTGAAGGCAAGAGGTCAAGGCTGTAAAAGAAGAGTCAAGTGAGTCGTGAGGGTACGAGTGCATGAGAGATTATACTCGGAGTAAAATCCTAGTTTTAGGGTTTTACTGTAGCAGTTACTGTAGCAGTTACTGTAGCGTACTGTAGCAGTCGACTGGTGTATGGACCAGTCGACTGATGCACTGTAGCAGAGCCGTTGAGATAGCCGTTGGGCTGGCACCAGTCGACTGGTGCAAGGACCAGTCGACTGGTAACGGGCAAATCAGCCTTGCTGATTTCTCAAGCTCTATATAATGGAGCTTGGTATGGCCGGCCAAGGCGACGAAATTAGACTTGGTTAAAGCCTAATTAGTAGTCACAAGAGTTCTCAAGTGCTTGTGTAATCCAAGAGGTCTTGGTGAGTTTGTGGTGAGGTTTCTCCACCCACAAGGAGCGACTTGAGATAGCCGGAGTTTCCGGGGGCTAATCCACCGAAGGATCGGGATCGTCCACCTTACGGACAGCCGTGGAGTAGGAGCATCATCTCCGAACCACGTAAATTGACGTGTATTGGTTTGCTAGTTCTTTTCCTTGTCTTTAGCTTTCGTATTCATTGCTTTAGTATTTGTATTTCCGCTTGCGCACTAACGAATACGTAGGAAGCGAGTATTTGGGGGCGCCGTCTATCCAACCCCCCTTAAAGCCGGCCGACCGATCCCCCAACAGTTTAATCCTCTATAATTTTTGAAAGCAGAAATATTTGAACAGTTAGACTTTTTCAAATTTTCTATTTCTTCTTTTAATTTTTCATTTTTAAATTTTATTTTATCAAAGTCTTCTATTAGACAAGATTTTGCCAAAACTCTTTTTATTTCTAAAATTTCATTTTTTAATTTGGTATTTTTATTTTCTAATTTGTACATGGATTTTGCTATAGCCTTAATACTAAAATAAAACTGATCAGGAGGTAAGAGGCATACCACACTTACCATATCAGACTTGAAGTCTGACTCTCCCCCTGCTTCGCTGCATTCATCTGATGTCACTCCCCCTTCATCGATGCTGGGTTCTGATGTACTTTGCCCTTCATAACTTGCCATCAGTACTAGCCTGACATATTCTTGTATTTGGGACTTAGATGATGAAGTGTCGTCCCAAGTGGCTTTTAGGTTCTTGTGCTTCTTGGGTATCTTGACTTTGTCCTTCTTGAGTTCTGGGCAATCCTCTTTTAAGTGTTCTTCCTTTTGACATTGGTAGCAATGAACCCTTCTTCTGTTTCTTGGATTCTTCTTATTCTGCATTTCTTTAAATTTATTAGATCTAAAAAAACTTTTTAAAATTTCTTACCATATACGCTTCTTGATCTTCTTCTGAGTCTGACTCGGGTTCATCCTTCTTGGTTGCGTTTAGCGCCATAATCTGGCTTGATTCCTTTGTTGTCCCTGCACATCTAGTTTCATGTAATTCAAGAGTAGAAAATAGCTCTTCTAAGGTACTTACCTCCAGGTCCTTTGAAATGTAGTAGGCGTCGATGATTGACATCCATTCTGGAGTTCTGGGAAACGCGTTGAGTGCGTAGCGTATGGTGTCCCGATTAGTTACCGTTTCACCGAGGTTCTTGAGACTGGTAATTAATTCTTTTACTTTCGCGTGTAAATCCGCTACCTTCTCACCTTTTTCCAGACGGATGTTTGTCAGTTTGTTCCAAAGGATGTCTCTTCTTGCTAGTTTGGCTTCAGACGTGCCTTCATGAAGCTCTAGGAATTTTTCCCAGAGTCCTTTGGCCGACGAGTAGCTTCCGACGCGGTTGACTTCATGAGGCGGCAGCACGCTCAGCAGTGATACTCCGCTCAGTTGTTCGTTACGGAATCATTCTGCTCCTTCTTCGTCCAGAGACTCTCTTCTTTTTCTTCTCCATGTTGATTAGTAGAAGCTACAAAACCATATTTTATAATTAGATGAATTTCAAAACTGGTTTTTAGAAATACCACCATACGACGCTTCCAGTGTGCGAAGTCCCCCTCAAATTTTGGTGGAACGATGCTTGGTCCGGCCATCTCGTTGCTTCGATCAACGGTTAGTCCTCCTGAAGCGTCCTTGCTCTGATACCACTTGTTGATCCCTTTGGAGGCCTGCAAGAGGGGAGGGGTGAATTGCCCTACAAAAATTAAACAACCCTTTCTCGGATTTTCAACTAAATAAAACACTTGTAATTTAAAATAAAGAGACTAACAAAAAGAAAACAGATACAAGAAAATTACTTGGTTTACAATCAGGGGATTGCTAATACAAGGAAAATAGGGCGCACTATCTGATGTCTCCTTCGGGCGGAGTAGCCTCTTACAGCGTTAACAGCACAGACAGAAATGTAAAGCACAGAGAAATTGATTACAAGTGAATTGAATAAACTGTGCAGAACAGTGCTATATTTATAGTATTGTTCGGGGCGCCCTGAGGGGTCCGGGCACCCTGGGGGGATAAAATTTTATCCCCCAACGTTCATATCGAGTCAAAACTCGATCTTGTCAAAAGTCGGGTCTGGGCGCCCGGAAGCATCCCGGGCGCCCCGGTGGTCCGGGCGCCCGGACCAAGAAAGTCAACAGAATTGACTTTTCTCGGTCCGGGACCTCTACTATGGTTCAGCTCGTCTCGGTCTGGGTCTTTCGCTCTGGCTCCACTAGCTTGGGTGATCTCGGCCATCCGCAATAGGGCTCACCCGAACCCAAGTTCCGACCTTCTCCTCGAGCAACCTTCCTCCCCGGTTTCTCGTCCCTCGAACGTCGCATGCGTTCTTCTCGTCCACCGATGTACTCTTCCACGGTCACCTCGTCCCTCGAACGCATCGAGCCCGTCGACTCTCTCCCGTGCCGTCCTTCTCATTAGCCGCGTCTTCCGCTCGACTTCCTGTGCTCCTAAGCTCATGCAGACTTATACACAAGGGTTAAAACAAAAATGACCTAACTTAACTTGTTTGATCACATCAAAACACCTTGAGGTTCCAACAATAATAACTCTTTAGTGGTATGAGTTATTATTGGTGAACTTGAGTTGGGTGTTCGGGGCGAACACGAGAAGCTCAAGCTCATCAGGAGACCAAAACCAATTCCTCCTCTCGATCCCTATTGTAGCCTCTTATTTATAAAACCTTATATCTACCCAAAGCCCAGCTTCTTACCCAAGCTTATGGGCCGAACACATCCTTGCTTGGAGCCCAAGCAAGGGACCGACCAAGCCAAGTTTGGAGCTCAAGCTAGGGCCGGCCAAGCCTTGCTTGGTGCCCAAGCAAGGGGCCGACCATATAAGAAGAGAAAAGGAGTTTTATTAAAAAGTAAATTTTGATAAAATTTTTCCTTTTATGATATCATCCATATGGTTTTAAAAGTGAGTTTTTAAATTTTAAAATCTTTTCTTTTATATCTATCTACAAAAGATTAAAGAGAGATTTTAATCTTTCCTTATTTGTAGTGTTTAAAAGAAAGATTTTAATTTTGATAAAACTTTTCTTTTTTTGTAACCATGATTTAAAAGAGGAGTTTTAATTTTAATCTTTCCTTTTTGTTGATGTCTACATGTTTTAAAAGAGAGAGATTAATTTTTTAAAACTTTCCTTTTTTGCTTTTGTGTGGCCGGCCATGTATTGTTTAAGAGGAAGTTATAATTTTTTGTTTTAAAACTTTCCTTTTTAGTCATTAGCAATGATTAAAAGGAAGTTTTAATTTTGTTTTAAAACTTTCCATTTTTGCCTTGAGCAAGGATTATAAAAGAGAGGGAGAGGAAGCCTTCATGATAACACAACCTCAGTCTCCTCTCTTGATCCTTGTGTGGCCGACCCTTGCTTCTTCCCTTGCTCCTTGTTTTCTTTCTCTCAAGGCCGGCGGCACATCAAGAAGTTCCTTTTCCTTGGTGGCTTGGTACTTGGAAGAGAAGAAGAAGAGAAAGGAAGTTTCCTATTTTGACATCCCTTGGTGGCTCGAGAGTCTTGGAGAAGAAGAAAGCTTGGGTGGATTTCATCTTGGTAGATCGTCGCCCATACGACGTCCAAGAGAAGGAGAGGAATACAACAAAAGATCAAGAGGTCTATAAGCTACAAAGAAAGGTATAACTAGTTATTTGTTTCCGCATCATAACTAGTTCATCTTCTTTGTATAGATCTTGAAAAACCAAACACAAGAGGCTATCGATTTTAGGCTATCGTTTTTGTTATCAATTTTGTGTTTCGATTTCATATTTCAATATTGTGCTTCTATTGAGGTCTCTGTAGTTAAACTTAGTTTACTATAAGTAGTTTAAATATCCGATTTCTTTGAAAGACTTTGTCTAGGAAGTGGTGGATGATCCCATACCCAAGAAGGCCTAGTGCATCGCCATGTTTAACCTGGAAGCCGATCTTTGAAATAGATATTTATTCAACTTCTGTAATATGGTTTAACTTATGAAGAACACATCGGTTAAACTTGGAGTAAGAATGTTAAGTTTTGTTTCCAATCCAAGTTTAACTTCTGAAGGACAACTTGGATTAATAATGTTAAGTATCGTTTGCAATCTAAGTTTGACTTTAGTAGAGCACATGGGTAGCTAGGAAAAGTTCTGTGCTTGTACAAAATTTTTGTACAGGGGAACAGAACGGAACTCTGGGTATAGCAACCAGCAATTGGTATCAGAGCTAGGGTTTTACCTCTGTGTGTTTGGTTTTCAGTTAATTATGCACATGTCATACATAATTTAGGCATGATAATAATAGGATATGCAAAAAGATTAACTCTGTGGTTGCAGGCATCCTATATCCAACTATTATGGCCTTATTGTGTTTGTGTGTGATTGGACCCTCAGGCATGTCGAGGGCATTTTATGTGTGTGCATGATTGTAATATTAAATACAGCAGAAGCTGTATTAGTTATTAAGATTTTACATTTTGTTCGATCTAGATTATATGTACATTCCTTCGTGGAATATAAGATCAATAAATATAAAATTTTATTTTTATCGCGGATCGTATCCTTGTGAGACGTGGGACAATTTGAGGACCATAGACGCAACGAAAAAATAAGCAAGATAGATGCGATGGCTAGACCCGATGACGGTGGCTAAAGATGTCAGTAGCTAGGGTTGATAGCACACGGAGGATAGCTATGGATAAAGGTCATAATAGTTGGAAAATTATTTTTGCCTTTTATACTGTGCTTGTTTGTGTGCATATGATGTGTGCTTGTGTGCATGTTAAAATTCCTCATTTCTAAATAACTAAGTGGGAGAGGAATTAATTAAATTCCACGGTCTCCATTATTGGTTTGTAAGTGATGAATTTAAACTTGCGCGTTGGCTCTGAGTGCCTTCCTCCACATCGGATGAGTTTGTTTGCGGATCACTAGATCAAACTTCCTTAATGGATGATTATAGGAAATTATTTAGGAGTGTGTGATCTTCTCCATCTGAAGGGGCACAATCATATTTAATGGAATTAGTGTCAAGTAATGGTATACACTGAGGCGCATTTAATAGTATCCTCTCCATTAGAGTCACTGCTATTATTTGTGTGACCGAAGAAAAATCAACTATTAATTTGTCATAAAGATAGGTTGACAAGATAATAAAATTAATGGGTAAAACCCCCTCTTACAAATGTTTGAATTTATATACGTCCACACTAACGTGGCATATAAAGCTCACAGTATTTGAGGTAATTTTATTTGTCATAAAATTAGGTTGACAAGATAATAAAATTAATGGGTAAAACCCTCTTTTACAAATGTTTGAATTTGTATATGTCCACACTAACGTGACATATAAAATTCACGGTGTTTGAGGTAATTTTATTTGTCATAAAGTTAGGCTGACAAGATAATTAATGGGTAAAACCCTCCTCTTACAAATGTTCAAATTTGTATACGTCCACACTATTGTGGCATACAAAATTCACGGTGTTTGAGGTGTTGGTGAATTTAAATGATATTATTTGAGGAATCAATATTATTTTAAATTCTAAGGTTTTGACCAAATATTTGATCTAAGACAAACCAACTATTAATTTTATTTGTCATAAATTAGGTTGACAAGATATTAAAATTAATAGGTAAAATCTCCTCTTACAAATGTTTGAATTTGTATACATCTATACTAACGTGACATACAAAATTCACGGTATTTTGAGGTGTTGGTAAATGATATTGAGGAATCAATATTATTTTAAGGTCTTGACCAAATATTTTGTGAATCTTAGGATTTCAAATGTTTTTTAATTCCCTAGCTGTTATATTAGAGAATACACTTACAAAGTCCCAATTATATTGATTGGAAATAAAAGTAGACTGTCCTCGCAAAATTGAGAACAATAAATGTGTATTCTATTCATTAGTTGTTGAAACATGTTTAGTAGTGTTATTTACCGGTACTTGGTATGTAGATACAGGAGCCACTGATCATGTCTGCAATACATTGCAGGGGTTCTAAGAAACACGACAACTACATGAAGGGGAAATCACCGTCTACATAGGCAATGCTACGAAAGTGGCGGCTGTTGCAGTGAGAAACCTTCAAAGCAAGGCTTATTGCAAAAGGGTATACTCAAAAAGAGGGAATTGATTATGAGGAAACCTTTTCGCCGGTAGCCATGCTTAAGTCTATCCGGATTCTTTTATCTATTGCTGCTCATATGGATTATAAGGTTTGACAAATGGATGTCAAGACAGCTTTCCTTAACGGAAGTCTTGATGAAAACATCCATATGAAGCAACCAGAGGGGTTTATTGCAAAGGGCAAAGAGCATCTTATATGTAAGCTCAATTGGTCTATTTATGGACTGAAGCAAGCTTCAAGATCTTTGAACATCTGGTTTAATAAAGTAATCCAGTCTTATGGATTTATACAGTGTCCGGATGAGTCTTGTGCATACAAGAAGTATGACGGAAACGTGCTGGTATTTCTTGTACTATACGTAGATGACATCTTGCTCATTGGCAACAATGTCAAAGTGTTGTTAGACGTAAGGGTATGGTTGTCCAAACAGTTTTATATGAAGGACTTGGGAAAATGTGGGCATATTCTTGGGATCAAAGTAATAAGGGATCGCAAGAAGAGGATGCTGTGCTTATCCCAAGCTTCATACATGGATACTATCCTTGCTCGTTTTAGTATGCAAAACTTTAAGAAAGGTTTTCTACCTTTTCGGCATGGAGTACCTTTATCTAAAGAGATGTCTCCGAAGACATCAAAGGAGATAGAGGACGTGAAGGCAGTTCCTTATACTTCAGCTGTCGGAAGCCTAATGTATGCAATGCTGGTTAGGGTCCCTATCAGGGACATTGGGCTGCTGTACAGCATATATTGAAGTACCTAAGAAGGACTAGAGATTATATGCTGGTTTACCAATCAAATGATTTGCTCCCTTTGGGTTACATTGATTCTAACTTCTAATCAGATATGAACAATAGTAAGTCTACCTCAGGTTATGTGTTTACTTTAGGAGGTGGAGTCATAGCATGGAGGAGTGTTAAGTAGAAATACGTTTCAGACTCCACTATGGAAGCTGAGTATGTGGCAGCCTCTGAGGCAGCCAAAGAAGCTGTATGACTCAAAAATTTCTTAATGGACTTAGATGTGATTCATGATTTGCCCAAAATCATCACAATTTATTGTGATAATAGTGGTGCAGTAGCAAACTCGAAGGAACCACGAGCCCATAAGACAAGTAAACATATTGAGCGCAAGTACCACCTGATACGAGACATCGTAAAGCGAGGATAAGTTGTTGTCGCCAAGATTGGATCAACAGATAACCTAGCAAATCCTTTCACTAAGGCCCTTCCGGCGAGAGCTTTTGATGGGCATGTAGAGGGAATGAGAATCAGATGTATGGCAGCATATATGGCAGCATAGTCTTTTAGTATAAGTGGGAGATTGTTAGGATGTATACTAAAAGCCTAGCTTTTTGTAAACATTTATTATGAAATAAGAATCACATTGGGCAAATGTCTACATGCTAAATGTAGTTATTCATTTAATTTATATTATAGATAACATAGTGTGTGGTGTCACACAAAAGATCTTGTTATCAGTTCCTTATATATTATAAATAGTAGCTCACGACCAAGATGGATAGGGGCAAACCATTGGAATGGTCGTAGTATAATTTGGTATTAGTTTATCTTGACTATAAAATTACACTAGTACACTATGAGTGTATTGAGCAGGACCATTTGAGGTAGTTCTTTTTATACTGACTACATAAAAGGACAAGGCCTTAGTTATTATGGATATACGTACTCTTAATCCCGATATAATAACAAGCAAGTATACTTAATATTTATTTCTTTAACTTATCAAAGGGTGAGATTTATCTTGTTAAATCAATAGGCCCGATAAGTTGGGAGATGATATTATTTATATGGTGTGTTGTTGTTTATAGAAGGAAACTGTGTCCTAGTGATCTAGGTTGAGAATGCCCCCTTGAGGAGCTCATAAGGATTGTCATGTAAATCTTGCAGGTGGACTTAGTTCGACATGATAATAAGGTTGAGTGGTACTACTCTTGGAGCTAGACATTAATTAAGTGAGTTGTCAGTAACTCATTTAATTAATGGACATTCGATATCTTAAACACAGGAAGATTAGTGCATTCATGATAAGAAGGAGCTCATATTGTAATATGAGGTTGGTGCGGTAGTGCAATAATAACTCTTTAGTGGTATGAGTTATTATTGATGAACTTGAGTTGGGTGTTCGGGGTAGGGATGACAATGGGTCGGGTTCGTGTCGGATTCTATATCCTCCATACCCATACCCATCGAGTATAGGATATCCAATGGGTATACCCATACCCATTAAAGGACCGGATATATTCTATACGTGTAATTTTTCTTCTTTCTATCGAGCTATTATCATTCAACAAAAACATATTAAAATTAACATCCTATTAAAAAATATATATATAATTAAAAAAATAGATTAAACATCTATATAGGCCTACTAATATCAACAAAAAGTAGTAAGTTGATTTTAGAAAAAGAAAATTTTCTTTAATATATGTATATATATTATTTAATCGGGTATTCAAGTCGGGTATCGGGTATTGATAGTCCCTCCATACCCTCCTCCATTCAGGTCGGATGTCGGATCCTCCATCGGGTTTGGGTAAAATTGTCATCCCTAGTTCAGGGCGAACATGGGAAGCTCAAGCTCATCAGGAGACCAACACCAATTCCTCCTCTCGGTCTCTGTTGCAGCCTCTTATTTATAAAGCCTTATATCTACCCAAAGCCCAACTTCTTACCCAAGCTTATAGGCCGGCCACATCCTTGCTTGGAGCCCAAGCAAGGGACCGGCTAAGCCAAGCTTGGAGCTCAAGCTAGGGCCGGCCAAGCCTTGCTTGGTGCCCAAGCAAGGGGCCGACCATATAAGAAGAGAAAAGGAGTTTTATTAAAAATTAAATTTTGATAAAATTTTTCCTTTTATGATGTCATCCATATGGTTTTAAAAGTGAGTTTTTAAATTTTTAAATTTTTCCTTTTATATCTATCTACTAAAGATTAAAGAGAGATTTTAATCTTTCCTTATTTGTAGTGTTTAAAAGAAAGATTTTAATTTTGATAAAACTTTCTTTTTTTATAACCATGATTTAAAAGAAGAGTTTTAATTTTAATCTTTCCTTTTTTGTAGATATCTACATGTTTTAAAAGAGAGAGATTAATTTTTAAAACTTTCCTTTATTGCCATGTACAATAGGAAATCTAAAAGGAGAGAAATTTTAATTGTTTTAAAATCTTTCCTTTTTTTCTTTTATGTAGCCGGCCATGTATTGTTTAAGAGGAAGTTTTAATTTTTTGTTTTAAAACTTTCCTTTTTAGTCATTAGTAAGGATTAAAAGGAAGTTTTTATTTTGTTTTAAAACTTTTCTTTTTTGCCTTGAGCAATGATTATAAAAGAGAGGGAGAGGAAGCCTTCATGATAACATAACCTCAGTCTCCTCTCTTGATCCTTGTGTGGCCGACCCTTGCTTCTTCCCTTGCTCCTTGTTTTCTTTCTCTCAAGGCTGGCGGCACATCAAGAAGTTCCTTTTCCTTGGTGGCTAGGTACTTGGAAGAGAAGAAGAAGAGAAAGGAAGTTTCCTATTTTGGCATCCCTTGGTGGCTCGAGAGTCTTGGAGAAGAAGAAAGTTTGGGTGGATTTCATCTTGGTAGATCGTCGCCCACACGACGTCCAAGAGAAGGAGAGGAATACAACAGAAGATCAAGAAGTCTATAAGCTACAAAGAAAGGTATAACTAGTTATTTGTTTTCACATCATAACTAGTTCATCTTCTTTGTATAGATCTTGAAAAACCAAACACAAAAGGCTATCGATTTTAGGCTATCATTTTTGTTATCGATTTTGTGTTTCAATTTCATATTTCGATATTGTGCTTCTATTGAGGTCTCTGTTGTTAAACTTAGTTTACTGTAAGTAGTTTAAATATCTGATTTCTTTGAAAGACTTTGTCTAGGAAGTGGTGGATGATCCCATACCCAAGAAGTCCTAGTGCCTCGCCATGTTTAACCTGGAAGCTGATCTTTGAAATAGATATTTATTCAACTTCTGTAATATGATTTAACTTATGAAGAACACATCGGTTAAACTTGGAGTAAGAATGTTAAGTTTTGTTTCCAATCCAAGTTTAACTTCTGAAGGACAACTTGGATTAATAATGTTAAGTATCGTTTGCAATCCAAGTTTGACTTCAATAGAGCACATGGGTAGCTAGGAAAAGTTCTGTGCTTGTACAAAATGTTTGTACAGGGGAACAAAATGAAACTCCGGGTATAACAACCAACAGTCATTAGGTATGCATTAAATGCTTCATAGGAACACCTTGTGGGCATCAATGGTAGATGCTTACAAGGTATCTAAGGACCTCTCCTTAATTAGACTAGATGAATTGTTCTTAGAATTTGAATTACATGAGCATACTAATACACCTTTGGTCGAGAAAAGTATTGGTCGTGTTGCAGGTACAAACAGAACAAAGGAACCAAAAGTCAAGTGTCGAACTGAACTTGAGCCTGAAGATAAGTCAGACTCAGAGGAGGGCGATGAGATCACTGCCAAACTCATCAACTTTGTACGAAAATTGTACAAGATAAAGAAGGGCTTCAAAAAATGGGAAATTAAAAAGGTGATTCAGTCAAAGACGACGCAACCAAGCTCAATCTCCAAAAGGAAGTTTGAAGTCACCTGTTATGACTTCAACAAGAAAGGACACATCAAGGCAAATTGTCCAAATCAGAAGGAAGTGAAGAAGCTGTTAGAATGTATACTAAAAGCCTAGCTTTTTGTATAAACATTTATTTTGAAATGAAAATCACATTGGTCAAATGTCTGTATTTAGTTAAATGTAGTTGTTCATTTAATTTATATTGTAGATAACATGGTGTATGGTGTCACACAGAAGATTATGTTATCAGTTCTTTATAAATTTTAAATAGAAACTCACAACCTAGATGGATTGAGATAAACCATTGGAATGGTTGTAGTGTAATTTGGTACTAGTTTATCTTGACTATAAAATTACACTAGTACACTATGTGTGTATAGAGCATGACCATTTGAGGTTGTTCCTTTTATACTGACTACATAAAAGAAAAGAACCTCTGTTATTATGGATGTGCGTACTCTTAATCCCGATATAATAACAAGCACATGTACTTAGTATTTATTTCTTTAATTTATCAAAGAGTGAGATTTATTCATTAAATTAATAGGCCTGATAAGTTGGGAAATAATATTATTTATATGGTGTGTTGTTGATTATAGAAGGAAAATGTGTCCTATTTATTAGGATGATGATGCCCCCTTGAGGAGCTCATAAGGATTGTCATGTAAACCCTGCAGGTAGACTTAGTTTCGACATGACAAAGAAGTTGAGTGGTACTACTCTTGGAGCTAGATGTTAATTAAGTGAGTTGTTAGTAACTCATTTAATTAATGGACATTCGATATCTTAAACACAGGGAGATTAACACACTCATGATAAGAAGGAGCCCATAATGTAATATGGGATTGGTGCGGTAATTCAATAATAACTCTTTAGTGGTATGAGTTATTATTGATGAAGTTTAGTTGGGTGTTCGGGCTGAACACAGGAAGCTTAAGCTCATCAGGAGGCTAAAACCAATTCCTCCTCGAGGTCCTTGTTGTAGCCTCTATGTATGTAACACCCCTAGAAAGCCTAGATAAAGTAAGGGCAATGAGAGTACGAATGTAATGAAAAGAATGTGTAGATAGTCTACGTTGAATGTTACGATGGGAAGGATTTAGATGATTATGAAAGAAAATAAAGTTGAGAATATAAATCATCTATGCATGATTTATAATGTATGGAATTAATGTAGACAAAAGGAAGAAATATGAATACATGTATGAAATATTTATGCATAATGCATAATAGGGTAATATATGAATTATTATGTACAAAAGAAAATAAAACGTTAGAAGAGAGATTGAACCTTGGATCTCTTGTAAGGAACATGTATAGGATACCAAAGGGGATAGGAGAATTATTGATAAGGAGAGAGAGGACTAAGTAGTTAAGAATAAGAAAGGATTCTTTTTACTAAAAAGGAAAAGGGAGTAAAAAGAAGTAAAAATATACATAACCAAGTTTTGATCCTTGGTTCTCTTGTGGATACATGCATGTGTTAACCAAGTGGGATAGGAGAGGATATTGTAAGAGGAGAGATAGGAATTTTAATTAAAGGAAAGAAAAAAGAGAAATTAAGGGAGAACTCAAGAAGCATCTTCTCTAGAATATTCTTAACATTAAGAAGAGAAGTAAATAAGGAGGATGAATCAAGACAAGTTTCCTCCCCTCATTTTAGTATAAATAGGCATGGAGGGGTGACTTCAACTTCATCCTCACTCACTTTCCTCCTCTCCTCCCTTGGGTGCCGAAAACCCTCTCCCTTCCTCCTTTCTTCTTCTTGTTGCCGAGCAACACAAGAGGAAGAAACCTCTTCTTCCTCCTCACTCCCTCCCTCTTTTCTTTCTTGTTGTTGCCGAGCAACACAAGAGGAAGAGGTCTCTTCTCCCTCCTCCTCTCCACCAAAAGACCTAGCCACTCTTCTCCTCCATTGGTGCCGAGCAAGCAAGCAAGGAAGAAAGGTCCCCAAGCAAGTTCTCAAATCTAGGAAACTTAAGCGAAGAAGGTAAGCTTCCCCTCACCTGTGGTACAAGGCTTTTATGTGATTTTCGGATTTATAAGGATTAGAAAACCTAGGAAAGAATTTAAGAAAATTCGGCTAAAGAAAAGGTTTTCAAATCTAGGATGATTTAAACAAGACCTCATTTCATGATAAGATTTTCTATGCTATGTAGAAGGATTCCTTTCCATGATGTTATATTGATATGATGTATGATCAGAGGAGTATCTAACCTTAGGATTTCAACCAAAAATATTTTAAAGAGGTGAGTAAGATTATTGTCTAACCGAACTAGTGCAAAGGTTCCTTCTATGAAATGCTATACATAATGTTATGTAATATGCCATGATATGTGATAGCATAGGAAATGCTAAACATAATGAGGAGAAAATGAAATTATGTTATATGCCATGATATGTGATAGCATAGGAAATGCTATACATAATGTTATGTAATATGCCATGATATGTGATAGCATAGGAAATGCTAAACATAATGAGGAGAAAATGAAATTATGTTATATGCCATGATATGTGATAGCATAGGAAATGCTATACATAATGTTATGTAATATGCCATGATGTGCGATAGCATAAGGAAATGCTATACAAAATGAAGAAATGAAATTATGTTATGTAATATGCCATGATATGTGATAGCATAGGAAATGCTATACATAATGAAAAGAAATGCATGAAAGATTGTTAAGGACATGATATGATAGTTATGCATGATAAGTTATTTTTGTATGGGTTTGTACCATGGGTGGGCTCCGTAAACGCCCCGGGGTCGATGGAGTAAGACTCGGGCCTCGTCAGTAATGGGCTTCTGAGTACCCTAGGTCGATGGAGTAAGACTCGGGCCTAGTATGTATGCATGATAGGGTTCAAGACTTGCTACCTTGGACCTACCTATGAAGCGCGCGTATTATGTATGTGGTACAAACCGGGATCCCCTTAATGATGATATTAATTTCAAGTACTTATTAGTATAAGTTTTCAAATTCATGATGCATTGCCTACATATGTACTTGAATTATCTGATGATTAGATATAATGTCATGTGATAATATGATATGAATATGATACCCTTGTATGTTGTATGCTTATGATATTACGCATGATATTGATATACGATGATTTTCGGTTTCAGTGAGTAGGAAAGGAACTTACTGAGCCATGAGTGCTCATAGCTTACTTTCCTTGTACCGCAGATATGGGGGACGGATATTCGGAACAACGGAGCAGCAGGAGGAGCAGATAGTGATGTGTGTGGTGGTGGCTCGGCAAAGAATGATTCGGACAAATTAATATGATTAGTTATAGAATCAATATTTGAACAAATCAGAATATGTGATATTATGCTTAATAAATTAAATTCTTTAAAGTTTTTATTCTTCCGCTGTTATAGTAAAACATGTACGTAAGTAGTATAAGAACGTAGCGCCGCCTTTGGTTGGGTAAGAAGGGTGGGGCGTTACAATGTATAAAGCCTTGTATCCAACCAAGTCCACTTCTTACCCAAGTAATGGGCCGACCGCATCCTTGCTTGGTGCCCAAGCAAGGGCCGACCAAGCTTTGCTTGGAGCCCAAGAGGTGGTCGGCCAAGCCTTGCTTGGTGCCCAAGCAAGGGGCCGGCCACAAGGAATTAAAAGAGAGTTTTAATTTTTTTTAAATCTTTCCTTTTATAGTCATCATCCAAGGGATTTAAAAGAGATATTTTAATTTTAAAATCTTTCCTTTTATAGCCATCCTCCAAGGGATTTAAAAGAGAGATTTTAATTTTTAAAACTTTCCTTTTATAGTCATCTACAAAGGGATTTAAAAGAGATATTTTAATTTTAAAATATTTCCTTTTTTTAGCCATCCACAATGGTTTAAAAGAGAGATTTTAATTTAAAATTTTTCCTTAATTGATTACCTCCAATTCAAACTAGACTCATTGAATCAATTCGAATGAATGGAATGGTGATTCATTGAATTCAAAATTGCATGAGAATCAATGAGTTAAACTTATTGGGTGAACTTGAGTTCACCAAGGAAGTTGAATTGTCAAAATTGAACCATTGGATTGAATGATCAATTTTGAGCCATTAGATTGGAAGATGAAATGGTTTGAGCCATTGGATTGGAAGATGAAAGGGTAAAACCCTTTGGTATTTATGAGATGGGTATATATATCATTTTGGATGATATTTTCATTAAGTGAAAACCTTTAATCTTCTTCTTCTTCCTCCTTCCCTCTCTTGGTCGAACCCCCTTCTGTGGTTGCTAGCATAACCTTAGGTGGTTTCCATCTCTTTCTTGTGAGTTTGTGAGACAAACAAAGGCAAGGCTTGTTCGTGTGGATACCGTAGAGGCGCGAACGTGTGATCGTGCTGAGATCCAAGCTGTCTGGAGTTCGTGAGCATGCATCAAAGGTATAACCACTATCATGCAACTTAGTATAGATTATTTTAAGCAATGTTTCTTCCCTTCGCATGGATCTACTGGATAAAGGAACTAGAAGTTTTCCATTGCACTTTCGCATGTTTAGCGCCCCAGTTCCTTACAACCCTAAATGTAGGACTTTGGTACCCTAGGACTAGCACATTTAACTTAGTTGGGTACTCTGACTCAGACTATGCTAAGTGTAAATTAGATAAAAAAAAATATAAGTGGAAGTTGTCAATTTCTAGGACAGTGCCTAGTAAGCTAGTCCAGTAGAAAGTAACACTGTGTTGCTTTATACACTACTGAAGAAGAATACATAACCATGGGAGAATGTGCATCTCAACTGCTATAGATGATGCATACCTTAAAAGATTATCAACTTGAATATAAAAATATAAAAATTTCAATTGATAACATAAGTTCAATAAATCTAACTAAGAATCCAATACACGACTTCAGGACTAAACACATAGAAGTTAAACATTACTTTGTAAGGGATCACATAACTAAGGGTGACATTGTACTTAACTATGTTGAGTCAAAGTCAAACTTAGCTAATATTTTCATAAAACCCTTATCTGAACTCGAGTTTAATACACTTAGAAGAGAACTAAAAATATGCACAGTAGAATAGATTAATCTTTTTTTTTTAAAAAAAAAGGTTATTATCTTTTCAAAATCTTGTTTTGTTTTAAAATTCTAGGAAAATTATTTTTAAAACTCCTAATTTTACTAGAATTTTCAAAGATTGGAAATGGTCTAGGACTTTCCCACTAAAAAGCATGTACCCATAAGTTTCAGCCAGAGCATCTCACAAGCTCACTATGTGTAACGCCCCGCCCCTCTTGCTAAGGCGACGGGGGTTACTTGACACTCTTGCATACTTAACACAGCGGAAGTCTTACTTAGAGAATTCAAAAACCTTTTCTTACTCAAATCACAATAGACATAAAAGGTTCACATAGCATACTTATCATAAATTTTGGGTCTTAATACCACACACATACTTAAAGTCATGGAGTCATAAAGTAAAAACATCAACATGGCAAATTTCTTATTAAATAAAAGCAGGTCATTTCTTTTAGCCAGTCCACTACCGCACACATCCTTCAAGCCCCTCCTGCTGCTCCCCTAGTACATCCAGTCCTTGCCTTTATTTGTGGTACAAGAAAGTAAGCTATAAGCACTCATGGCTCAGTAAGTTCCTTTCCTACTCACAAAAATCGTCAAACATATTAAAATCACAAATCATAAGGCATAAAGACAATTGTATCATGTCAAGAGCATATCATGGCATATCGTAACATAACATAAGGTATCATGGCATAACATATCATGATCATCAAACGTATCCTGTCATAGTATAACATCATCCTAACTAGCATGGCAAAATCATAAAGTATAATCATGGTAAATCCCTAAACATATATCATGCAACATATGCATCATGTCTTTTGAAAACTTATACAATACATACTTAAACATAATCTCAACATGATTAGGGCCCCGGCTTGTACCACATACATAAATGCGCGCGTCCTATGTAGGTTCAAGGTAGCAAGTCTTGAACCCTACAAGGCATACATATTAGGTCCGTTTCTTAGTCCATCGACCTAGGGGCACTTAGGAGCCCATCCCTAACAAGGCCCGTTTCTTAGTCCATCGACCCCGGGGCGCTTATGGAGCCCACCCTTGGTACAAGCCATACATAAAGTAAAGTAGCATGACTTAACTTACATATCACAGTTCTTATCATTTCATGCATATCATATTTCTTAACATATCATAAAACATGCATATTTGGGCACACAACACATGCATGAATCATAACATACATCATGAACATATCACTTATCATAAAGCATGCATATTTGGGCACACGGCACATGCATGAATCATAGGCTTGCATAACGAACGTATCATTTTATCATGTCATAAAGTAAGCATGTTTGAGCACATAGCACATACATGGGTCATAAGCATACATGAAAGAACATAACACATATCATAAAAAAAGACATAACCATTCATGGAATCATTAAATATCATCTCTTCATAGCATGTGAGGTATATCTAGTCACTAAACCCATATGGCCGAAAGTCATGAAAGGTCCACATGATCTCTAGACAACTTACAAACATAAAAATCTCATGATATCTTCACATACTAACATAAGAAAGGTCATAAGCATGTTAACCTAAATTTTTAAGCCCTCCTAGGTTTCCAACTATTTCATAGCCGAAACCTTTCATGAAAAGAAATCAAGTTCTAAGCAACATGTAAACAAGTAAACCCTAAACTCATATCATATCATATTTCATAGGGAACTACTTAAGCATATTTAGTTTGGGTTCTAAGTTCCTTAAGCTCCTAATCTTATCATGGCCGAACCCTAGCTTGTCTCATTCTAGATTACAAGTAGCATGGAGGTGTTGAACCTTAAGCCAACATGTTATACATTTTCATGAGGAACAACATAAGCATGTTTGTTTAAAATTTCAAACTTCCTAGACCCCTTAACTCAAGGTGGCCGAAACCTATAACTCATGGAACTAGGTTTTTAGTGGCATAAGAGCATGGTAACCACAACTACATTTCATAGTACTTATCACAAGAAACATCTTGAACATATGTAAGTTGGTTTCAAAATTTCTCTAGGTCTTACCCTAGTCTTGGCCGAAACCTATCAAGTATGAAACTAAATTTCTACTGGCATAAGAGCATGGAAAACACAACTACCTTTCATAGTACTTACCACAAGAAACATCATGAACATATGTAAGTTGGTTTCTAAGTTTTCCTAGGCCTTTAATCCAAAGGTGGCCGAAACATATGAGCTTGGTCTTGTTTTTCATATGGCCTAAAAGCATGGAAACCCTACACAATTTTTCATGGCATAATAACAAGGAACAACATGAATAAACTTAGTTAAGAATCTACACATTCTAGCCTTAAAACTTGGTGTGGCCGAAAGTTATATATAACCAAAATTCTATGTAACAAGCAACCATAAAAATCATCAACTAGTTTCATATTATTTTATCAAGAATTCATGAGCCTCCTAGCCTTGGTTTAAACTTTCCTAGACTTCAAATCTCATCATAACCGAACCTTCAAAAACATGGAACAAGATTCATAACTAACATAAAAATCATGTCATAACATTTTAGCTTCATATCTTGTCTTAGGAAAAATCTTAGCATGCTTAGTCTTAGGTTTAAAACTCTTCTAGGCCTTTACTTCTTATATGGCCGAGTATCCATGAGCTTGGAAATGGAGTTTCAAACAGCATACAAGTAAGATAAAAATTTAACAACCTCATCATCATAGGTACATAACAAAAGAATAAGGAAGCATGCTTAGTTTGAGTCTTATACTTACCTAGTCTTCTTGTTCATGCTTGGCCGAGAGTCTAAGGCTTATAGATCTAGGTTTTCATTATTTATTCTAGCATGGAAACCTTAGATTAACCTCTTACATAATACACATGTCATAAGGAAAATAATGAGCATATCTAGTTACAATTTCCTTAGGCTCTTCTTCTTGTTTTGGCCGAATTTTCATAAAGCAAGTCCTAGGTTTTTAAGCGATCTATCTTCATGGAAAACCATATAAACTATTGTACCAAAGGTGAGGGGAAGCTTACCTAGTGCTCACTTGTTAATCTTTAAAGAATTGGTACCCTTGGTGAAGAGGAAGAAGGGAGCTTCTTCTTCTAGCACTCCTCTTGATTTTTATCTTGCTTGGAAGGATACACCTTGAAGGCTCCTCCTTGTAGTTTAGTTTTCTCTTAGAGAGACACCTAAAATTGGCTTGTGGAGATGAGGAAGGAGGTTCCTAGTCTCGGCAAGGGTGAGGGAGAAGGAAAAAAAATGAAATCCTTTAGTTCCTTTCCTTTTTATGCTAAGTGGGTGGAAGTTGCAAAGGTGAACTTTTCTTCTTTTCCTCCTTAATGCATGCATGTATTTTCTAATGAGAGCATGTCTTCATTCCTTCCCCTTAACTCCTCTCTTCATTATCCCCTTAAACCCCACGAAAATAGAGAAGGAAAGGGAGAAGACAACTTGACTTTTGTTACTTCTTTTCTTAACCAAGAGGTAAACAAGAGGAAGAAACTACTTGATCTTCTCTTGTTTCCTCACTAAATTGTATCTTTTACTTTTAACTATAATTCCCATCATTTCCCATTCACATATTATTCATTATCCTAGTGGTTATCATACATATTTTTATTTCTATCCTTTGTGAGAGGTTCAAGGCTCAAACCTTCACCTCTTCTTTTTTTTTTTTTTTAATTTCTTCTTTTGATTTTTTTTTTTACTTTTATGTTCTAAAGCAATTAACACCCATATACTTATCTTATAATTTGGTGGGTGTTACTGTACCCCATACCTCATAGAAAGTTCGTCCTCGAACTTAAAATAGCTTCGTCAGATGGTGCCGGACTTCCTGCTGAGTGCATCAGCTACCTTGTTTGCTTTACCAGGGTGGTAAAAGATCTCGCAATCATAGTCCTTGACTAGCTCGAGCCATCTGCGTTGTCTCATATTTAGGTCTTTCTGTGTGAAGAAATATTTTAGACTCTGGTGGTCTGTATAAATCCTGCACTGAGCCCCATATAAGTAATGCCTCCATGTCTTTAGAGCGAAGACTACCGCTGCTAGCTCTAAATCATGAACGGGGTAATTCCTTTCATGTTCTTTGAGTTGTCTAGAGGCATAGGCAATAACTTTGCCATCTTGCATAAGTACAACTCCGAGTCCTAGAAAAGAAGCATCGCTATACATCTCAAAATCCTTGTTGCTTTCCGGAAGAGTAAGAATCGGAGCACTGGTCAGTCTCCGTTTCAGTTCTGTAAAACTTTTCTCGCAGTCGTCTGTCCATTCATACTTTTTATTCTTCTTGGTGAGAATGGTCATCGGGGCTGCTATTTTGGAGAAGTCCTCTACAAACTTCCTGTAGTAGCCCGCTAGCCTGAGAAAACTTCTGACTTCACTGGCGTTCTTTGGCCTATTCCAGTTGCTTACAGCCTCAATCTTATTCAGATCTACCATTACTCCGTCCTTGGAGATAATATAACCCAAGAATGATATTTGATCGAGCCAGAACTCACATTTGGAGAATTTCACATATAGTTGTTTTTCTCGAAGGATCTGCAATACTGTATTCAGGTGTTCGGCATGCTCTTCTTGAGTTCTCGAGTAGATGAGAATATCGTCAATGAAGACAATCACGAATTTGTCGAGATATGCCGCAAATACCCGATTCATCAAATCCATGAACACAGCAGGGGCATTTGTCACTCCGAAGGGCATAACTACAAACTCATAATGCCCGTATCTTGTTCGAAAGGTTGTCTTTGGTATATCCTCTTGTTTCACTTTTACTTGATGATAGCCGGACCTTAAGTCAATCTTTGAGAAGACAGTTGCTCCCTTCAATTGGTCAAACAGATCATCGATCCGCGGAAGGGGGTATCTGTTCTTGATTGTCGCGTTGTTTAGTCCTCGGTAATCTATACACATTCGCATAGACCCATCCTTCTTTTTCACAAACAATACCGGAGCTCCCCATGGAGAGTGACTAGGGCGAATAAGTCCCTTGTCAAGTAATTCTCGTAGCTGTTCTTGAAGTTCCTTCAACTCAGTTGGTGCCATCCGGTAAGGTGCTTTAGAAATTGGTTTAGTACCCGGAACTACTTCAATCGTAAATTTTATTTCTCTATCAGGTGCTAATCCCGGTAGTTCATCAGGAAATACTTCCGGATAGTCGCATACTACTCTGACCTCTTCTAGTTTCTGGCTTCCGGCTGGTTTTGTATCAACCATGTGTGCTAGAAATCCATTACAACCTTTGTCTACCATACTTTGTGCCTTTACCGCTGATAAGAATCTTTCAGTTTCTTTCCCAGATTCCCCAATAAATTCAAACATTGGTTCAGCTTTAGGTCGGAAGACTACCTTCTTATTACGGCACTCAATTGAAGCACCATACTTGCTCAAGAAGCCCATGCCCAGTATAATGTCAAAATCCCGCATGTCAAGTACTATCAGATTGCAGTAGAGTTCTCTGTCTGCGATTCGGATAGGTACGACCCGCAGCATTTGATCCGATGGCATAACTTCCCTGGATGGTAGGGTTGTTAAGAATGAACCATTTAGGGTTTGAGGTGGTATGTCTAATTTCTTTGTAAATGGTGTTGAGACGAACGAGTGTGTCGCCCCAGTATCAAATAATACTAAAGCATGCTGATTAAAAATAAGCAGCTGACCTGTAACGACGGTAGAGGCATTCGCTGCATCTTCACTAGTAATCGCAAAAACCCTGGCATTCGTCATCGCTGGCGGGGCTTCCAACCTCCCTTGGCTGATCGAAGTCCCTTCTATAGCCGTTTGCATCTGGTGTAGCTGTGAAGGAGCACCCCTGTTCTGGTTGTTCTGCTGGAATGGTGCCTGCATCTGAGTAGGACAGTCTCTGGCCAAATGTCCTTCCTGCCCACAATTATAGCACTTTCTTGTACCTTTGTGACACAATCCAGAATGCAGCTTCCCACAAATAGAACACTGGGGGTATCTCGGTTGCTTATTTACTGACCCACTTTTTGCATTGTCCCACTGCTTTCTTTTTCCGGTAGAAGTTCCTTTCCAGCCTGTTTTGGTATTCTGGGATTTCTGTCCCTCGGCTCGTGTCTGACCTTTATTCTCCTTCATTGCTTTCTGATAATGCTCCGTAATCAGTGCACTGCTGACTAATTCCTCTTTAGTCTGCGGTCTATTAACTCCGCCGGCCACGTTCAGTGCTATCTCAGGTCGAAGCATCTTCAGCATCAGTTTGACTCTTTCTCTCTCTGTACGCACTAATTCAGGACAAAGGCGTGCTAGACGGTTGAAGCGCTTTACTGCTTCGTTCACTGATAAGTCACCTTGCCGGAACTCAGTAAACTCGTCGTAATGCTGGTTCGTCACTTGCGTATGAAAGAATTCTTCGAAAAACTCTGTCTCGAAGTCTGTCCAATTCATCAGATTAATTTGCCTCTTCGCTTTAACTCTTTCCCACCACATTCTCGCATCTCCGGAGAAGAAAAAAGATACACATTTGATCTTCTCTGATTCAGGCCAGTCCAAAAGTTCCACTGTGCTTTCTAATGTCTTGAACCAGGCCTGGGCATCCCACGGCTCGCAAGTACCCGAGAAGTTCTCCAGTTTCAGCCTCAACCACTGTATTAAGTAAGTCTCTTGTCGAACCACTGGGGCAGGGGCTACCGGTGGTACTGGTGCAACTATTGGCACGACGGGCACTGCGTTCTGAACTACTGGTGGGGTAGCAGGGGTTCCTTGTTGACCCATCAAGGTCGTGATCAACTGTTGTTGCTCCGTGATCTGACGTTGAAGGTCGGTGACTACCTGAGTTAGATCTGGTGGAGTGATTGTCTCGTCTGCTCGGGTAGTACGTCTCCTAGCTATGTTTATCTTCATTACACAATAACAAATTATCGTTATCCCTATTTGCTGTCATAAGGTTATTACAATCCCTATCCTACCATCAGGCATACCTATCCTAATTCAAAGTATATTTAAACATGCAGAATATTAAAGTATTAACAAAAATTAAATTAAACTAAATCAAAGAATAAGTAAATATACATAATATTAAAGCATCAAAAATAAATTAACTAAATCAAGAATAAGTAAACATGCATAATATTAAAGCATCAAAAATTAACTAAATCAAGAATAAGTAAACATGCATAATATTAAAGCATCAAAAATAAATTAAATCAAGAATAAGTAAACATGCATAATATTAAAGCATCAAAAATAAATTAACTAAATCAAGAATAAGTAAACATGCATAATATTAAAGCTTTACATTAAGCATATAAAATCTTACTTGGAGCGGCAGGATGGAGGCTTGACATGTGTGTAGTAGAATGGCTAACCTGGCTCTGATACCAAACTGTAACGCCCCGCCCCTCCTGCTAAGGCGACGGGGGTTACTTGACACTCTTGCATACTTAACACAGCGGAAGTCTTACTTAGAGAATTCAAAAACCTTTTCTTACTCAAATCACAATAGACATAAAAGGTTCACATAGCATACTTATCATAAATTTTGGGTCTTAATACCACACACATACTTAAAGTCATGGAGTCATAAAGTAAAAACATCAACATGGTAAATTTCTTATTAAATAAAAGCAGGTCATTTCTTTTAGCCAGTCCACTACCGCACACATCCTTCAAGCCACTCCTGCTGCTCCCCTAGTACATCCATTCATTGCCTTTATCTGTGGTACAAGAAAGTAAGCTATGAGCACTCATGGCTCAGTAAGTTCCTTTCCTACTCACAAAAATCGTCAAGCATATTAAAATCACAAATCATAAGGCATAAAGACAATTGTATCATGTCAAGAGCATATCATGACATATCGTAACATAACATAAGGTATCATGGCATAACATATCATGATCATCAAACGTATCCTGTCATAGTATAACATCATCCTAACTAGCATGGCATAATCATAAAGTATAATCATGGTAAATCCCTAAACATATATCATGCAACATATGCATCATGTCTTTTGAAAACTTATACAATACATACTTAAACATAATCTCAACATGATTAGGGCCCTGGCTTGTACCACATACATAAATGCGCGCGTCCTATGTAGGTCCAAGGTAGCAAGTCTTGAACCCTACAAGGCATACATACTAGGCCCGTTTCTTAGTCCATCGACCTAGGGGCACTCAGGATGTAATGCCCGAAAATTCTCAAAACTATTTTAGAAATATTCTATGATTTTTTTTTTGGAATTTTAGGATATTTTTACAGAATTTTTAGAGTAGCGGAAGTGGCAAAAACAAATAGAAAACGAAAACGGTCTAAGCGGGAATTAAACCCGAGACCTATGGTTTACGGATAATTCTAGTAACCAGTTGAACCCAGCAGGGCCGTGCTGAAAGGAAAGGGATTCAATAATATTTATGTTAAGTGTGGGCAGAAAATACCACTTAATATAAATAGGAAATTATTAAGTGGGGTTTTATTTGGATCGGGATTCCTTCTCCTCAAACCCTCACCGCCGCCCCTCCTTCTTCCTCTCTTTCTCTCGGCGCCAACCACAAGGGAGCCTAGGGTTCCGTCCCAAGGGTCCCAAGGACACCCTCCGGCGATGACTCTGACACGAGGATGTTCCTCTCCGCGAGAAGAACGCATAGACGCGAGAAGATCGTCGAAAGGATCATCTCCACCGGAAAACTAGGGCTTAGATTTGTAAGAAATCTAGCACAGGAGGTAAGAAACCCCTCACCTGCAGTATAAGTAGCTTCCGTTTGATTTTTATGCATTAGTTTAGTTATATGCAGATTTTTTTTGACATAAAGGGGTGTATTTAACCCTCCTCGCAGGTTTAGGGATTTAGTGAGTGCCTTTGGATGGGCCGGACACGTCTTTCCCCCTTCAGTTGGTGGTTTAGATGTTGTCGGGTGCCTAAAGGTAGTCTCCCTAATAGAAAGGCGAGTTAAAGCACACTAGGTGTTCGATTAAATGACTAGCTTAGAAAAATGCAACTTAGGCATTTTTGATAGCTCAGAAAATGCACTGGGAGCATTTAAAATAGCTTAGTCAGCCTTATTACAGCTTTCATGGGACTACGGTCCAATGGGTGGGCTCCCACAGTCGCCTCTAGGTTTAGATAACCTAGCTCTGGGTTCAGATAACCTAGAATACAACAAAATTAAGCAATTAGTAGCTATATTCGGTATTTTATTTTCAGTAGGCACTGTACTGGACTAGATGTCCATTGGGTTGGACTCCCACAGTCATCCCTACGTTCAGATAACCTAGTAATCCTACTAAATTCGGGACTTGCAAAACCGGGTCTAGTTAGATATGCGCGCACAGCAAAGTACAGTTGCCGGGCCCAAACAACAGCATGATTACTATTTTCACTTATTATGATAATAGCTTTCAAAACTCAAAATCTAGTTATGTGATTATAGTTAAGATTAGTTTTAGCTAGTTTCAGTTTAGTTCTCCTAGTTGATACTATGAGTTAACTCCATGCTTAGATTTATCATGCATGCCATGTTTCAGTATTTATGCCATGTGATTTCAGTATGCCATGCTTTAACAAATTCAGTTCATGTTTTTAAATAGCATTCTTTAAAATATGTTTGCATCGTTGCATGTTTTAGTGAGGTAGATGGTTTCTTACTAAGCTTTAAGTTTACAGATACTATTTTCCCTTATACTGCAGATAAAGGTAAAGGGAAGATGGACTAGCAGAGGAAGCTGGAGTTCAATGCAAAGATGGTGTGTGTGGCAGGAACCTGGAATGAAGATCCATAGGGATTAGCAAATTAAGAACTTAGTTTCTTTTCTCAAGCACCTTTATGCACTTTTAGACATTAGAATGTTTAAACCATGGAAGATTTGTTTAAGTTATTAGTAATTATGTTGGAATGCTAGTTAATAGATGTTAGAACTTATTTCAATTAATTTTAGAACTCTTATATGAGATTTTGGCATGAACTAGTGCTGAAATCAGGGGTTCTGATTCGAAATCAGAACCCAGATCGATCTGCAGACCGATCAGAGTTTGGGTTATGCCGCTGGATCGGTCAGCTGACCGATCCAGTCGTAAACAGAGAGTTAGCATCTGTTATGGATCGGTCAGCCAACCGATCCAGATGCGAATAGTGAGTACAGAAGCTCACTGATCGGTCAGCCGACCGATCAGTGAGCCACTGGATCGGTCAGCCGACCGATCAGTGAGCCACTGGATCGGTCAGCCGACCGATCAGTGAGCCACTGGATCGGTCAGCCGACCGATCAGTGTGCTCCTGGATCGGTCGGTAGACCGATCCAGCCGCATACAGAAGCGATATAGCTTATGGATCGGTCAGCCGACCGATCCAGAGCTTTCTTCCGTGCCAGTATCAAGCTGGATCGATCACTGGATCGATCCGACAGCCCAATCGATCCATGGATCGATTGAAATGCCTGATTACAGCTAGCAGGACATCCGAGAGGCATAGATTATCTTCCCTAGCATGTGTACAACTCCTAGGTACACCTAGAATATTAAGTTCAGATTTTACAGTAATCAGTTTAGCAAACTTTTAATCCATCCAGATTTTCGCAATAGTAATTTAGCACAGCATAATGTAACGATCGGCCCCACAACCTAGTCAGTAGAAGGCGGGTCGTTATAGAGTGGTATCAGAGCAGTGTTTCATACTTTCTACACACACATCAGCATTGAACCTGCAGCTTCCAAGTAAGAATACCTCTACTTTATTTATGTATCTTGCTTTCTTGTTATAGCTCATGTTTATAGATAACTGGTGCATGTTAGTATATGATAGTATATAACATGATAGCAATAGTTATACAATTATGATTGTATTAGTTATGCATGTCCTGTCCTCTATGTCTTTAGAAATGGCACGAGGACGCCCAGCTAGAAGGACACCAGCTACTGAGCCCCAGCATGAGGCAGGCAGTTCAGTGCCTCAGTTACAGCAGCAGTTAGCTGAACAGCAACAGGAAATAACCACCTTAAAGGCTAATCAGTAAAATACTCCCACAGTCACCCCGGAACCTAACATAGCAACACCAGTAGTCTTAGAGGTTCCACCAGTCCAGCCTATAGCACCAGTAGCCCCAGCAACAGAGGCAAGGAGAGAAGCCTATCTGATCCAGTGGCAGAGAGTCAAGC
This sequence comes from Zingiber officinale, assembly GCF_018446385.1. Taxonomy (NCBI): domain Eukaryota; kingdom Viridiplantae; phylum Streptophyta; class Magnoliopsida; order Zingiberales; family Zingiberaceae; genus Zingiber; species Zingiber officinale. The sequence goes on along the minus strand of NC_055990.1, from coordinate 38,121,351 downwards.
CAGAGAACTTCTCAGGCACTAGTGAACCATGGGATGCACAAGCCTGGTTTAAAACACTGGAGAGTACGATGGAGTTTCTGGACTGGACAGAACACGAGAAGGTGAAGTGTGCCTCCTTCTACCTGACAGGGGATGCACGCATGTGGTGGGAGAGAATCAGAGTGAAGCGCCTAGTGAACCAGATGTTATGGGCTGACTTCGAGAAGGAGTTCTTTGAGGAATTCTTTCTCGAAGTCACGAACCGCCACTACGACGAGTTCACAGAGTTTCGTCAGGGCAACTTTTCAGTGGAGGAAGCCGTGAAAAAAATTCAACAGGTTGGCTCATCTATGCCCAGAACTAGTCAGCACAGAAAAAGAACGAGTCCGGTTGATGCTCAAGATGCTGAGGCCGGAAATAACAATGAACGTGGCTGGCGGCATCCACAGGCCGCAAACCACCGAAGAACTAGTCAGCAGCACCTTGACCACTGAGCACTAGCAGAATAGTATCAAGCAGCAGAAGCAAATCCTCTCAGAACCTAAGGGTCAAGGAGGCTCAGGTACCCAGAAGCAGCAGGGCCACAGCTCTCATGGCCCTAACTGGAAAGGGAACTCCAGCAACAAGCGCAAACCAGGGAGTTACCCAAAAAGAGGACCAGCCAGCAAGCAGCCCAGTTATCCAAAGTGTGCTACTTGTGGGAAATTCCATCCTGGAGTTTGTCGTAAGGGCACACGAGGATGCTTTGAATGTGGACAAGAAGGGCACATGGCTAAGCAGTGCCCAAACAAGACCAGTCTTCCTCAGCCACAGCCGATTCAGTACGGAGGCCAGCCAGCACAGTTGCATCAGATGCAGGCCGCTTTAGATGGCCCCCACATCAGCCAGGGCAGATTAGAAGCCCCTCCAGCTATGACCAATGCAAGGATCTACTCACTCACCAGAGAGGACATAGTAAATGCCTCGACAGTTGTTACAGGTCAGATTAGTATTTTACAGCAAAGTACAACTGTCTTATTCGATACTGAGGCAACCCGTTCATATATATCCAGGGCATTTGCTGAGAAGTTAGCAATACCTCCAGAGGTACTCAGTAGTCAGTTTCTGATGACACTGCCTTCAGGAGAAATTATGGCATCCACGCACTGGCTCAGAGCAGTGCCAGTCATTATAGCAGACAGAGAACTCTTCTGTGATCTGATCATGCTAAATATGACTGACTACGATGCCATTTTTGGAATGGACTTCTTGATTAGATATGGTGCTTCCATCGAGTGCCGTAAGTAGAAAGTCATATTCCAACCTGAAGCAGAAGCACAGTTCGAATTCGTCGGAGAACCCAAGAGAAAGGCCAAGAAGTTTCTCTCATCTATGAAGGAACAGAGGTTAATGGATTCAGGATGTACGGGATTTCTAGCACATGTAGTCAGTACCAGTCAGGACAAGGACCAACAGCTAGCAGAGGTCCGAGTTGTATGTGACTACTCAGCAGTCTTCCCTGAAGAGTTACCAGGCCTAGCACCAGACAGGGAGATCGAATTTGAGATAGAGCTCATTCCCGGTACAAATCCTATTTCCAAATCACCCTATCGCATGGCTCTAGCAGAATTGAAGGAACTTCGTGAGCAATTACAGGAGCTACTTGACAAAGGCTTCATACGCCCTAGTCACTCACCATGGGGAGCGCCTGTATTGTTCGTAAAGAAGAAGGACGGGAGCATGCGCCTGTGCATAGATTACAGAGCACTGAACTAGGTCACAATCAAGAACAGGTATCCTCTTCCCAGAATAGATGACCTATTCGATCAGCTAAAGGGAGCAGCAGTGTTCTCTAAAATAGACCTCAGATCAGGTTATCATCAGGTGAAGGTTAAAGAAGGGGATATACCCAAGACAGCATTCAGGACCAGATACGGACATTATGAGTTCGTAGTCATGCCCTTTGGCGTGACAAATGCTCCAGCTACTTTCATGGACCTCATGAACAGAGTATTCAGGGAATACTTAGATAAGTTCATCATTGTGTTCATTGATGACATTCTTATCTATTCAGGAACTCAGGAAGAACACGTAGAGCACCTGAGAATAGTACTGCAGACCCTCCAGCAGAACCAGTTGTACGCCAAGTTCACGAAATGTGAATTTTGGTTTGATCAGGTGTCCTTCTTGGGTCATATCATCTCAAAGGATGGTATCATGGTAGACCCCAGTAAGATAGAAGCGGTGAGCAACTGGAAAAGACCCAGGAACGCCAGTGAGATCAGAAGCTTTCTGGGATTAGCAGGTTATTACAGAAAATTTGTAGAGGACTTCTCCAGGATAGCCTCCCCACTGACAGCTCTTACCAGAAAGAACAGAAAGTTTCAGTGGACAGAGGACTGCGAGAACAGTTTCAGCGAGCTGAAAAGGAGGTTGACCAGTGCACCTATTCTGACTCTACCAGAGAACGCAGATAGCTTTGATATATATAGTGATGCCTCGAAGTTGGGACTAGGAGCAGTGCTGATGCAAGATGGCAAGGTAATCGCCTACGCCTCCAGACAACTCAAGGATTATGAGAGGAACTACCCCACTCATGACCTTGAGCTTGCAGCAGTGGTGTTCGCTCTCAAAATTTGGAGACATTACTTGTATGGAGCTCAGTGCAGGGTGTATACAGATCATCAGAGTCTTAAGTAATTCTTCACTCAGAAGGATCTGAATATGCGACAGCGCAGATGGTTAGAGCTAGTCAAGGACTACGATATAGACATCCTCTACCACCCAGGGAAAGCAAATAGGGTAGCAGATGCACTTAGTAGAAAGTCCAGTGCTACCTTATTATCTCTAGCAGCCATGTCACCACCCCTATAGAAAGAGATCACAGATTTCAGTCTCGAACTCATAGTTGGACAGCTCTCTACTATGACCTTAGAGTCGACCTTGCTTGGTGACATCCAGACAGCTCAGGAACAGGATCCTGAAATTCAGAAAATCAAGCAAGGATTAGCAGAAATAGAAAGTGGAGAGTTTAGAGTGTCAGCTAGCGGGGTGTTGTATTTTGGCGACAGATTATGTGTTCCAGATTAGGAAGAACTCAAAAGGAAGATTTCAGATGAGGCTCACAAGACTCCCTATGCGATGCATCCAGGCTCCACCAAAATGTACCAGGACTTGAAGAAACGTTTTTGGTGGCCCGGGATGAAGAGAGACATCGCTCGATATGTCAGCACCTGCCTAACCTGTCAGAGGGTCAAGGCGGAACATCAGAGACCAGGAGGAGTTTTGCAGCCCATTCAGATTCCAGAATGGAAGTGGAAAGACATTTCTATGGATTTCATAGTGGGATTACCCAGAATCACGAATGGTTTTGATACCATCTGGGTAATAGTCGACAGGTTGACTAAATCAGCCCACTTCTTAGCTATCAGGATATCCTACTCCATGGAACAGTTAGCTCAGTTGTATCTCAAGGAAATTGTTAGACTATATGGAGTCCCATGAACCATTATTTCAGACAGAGACAGTAGGTTCACATCACATTTCTGGGAGTGTGTACAAACAACTTTGGGCACGAAGTTAAAATTTAGCACAGCTTTCCATCCTCAGAGAGATGGTCAGACGGAGCGAGTAAATCAGGTACTCGAAGATATGCTCCGAGCATGTGCCCTAGACTTCAAGGGAAGTTGGTGCAAATATCTGAGCTTAGCAGAGTTTGCATACAACAATAGCTATCAGGCCACTATCGGTATGACACCTTACGAGGCTCTCTACGGGCGGAGGTGTAGATCTCCAATCTGCTGGTGTGAGAGTGGTGAACAGAAAGAACTAGAGCTCCAGACAGATCTAGTAGCAGATACCACAGCAGCTATACAGCAGATCCGCCAGAGGATAGAGACAGCTCAGAGCCGCCAGAAGAGCTATGCTGATACACGGCGCAGACTCTTAGAGTTTTCAGTCGGGGATACAGTGTTCCTCAGAGTAGCTCCCATGAAGGGTGTAATGCGTTTTGGGAAGAAGGGCAAACTTAGTCCCAGATATGTGGGACCATACCTTATCAGCAGAAGAGTGGGCAAGGTAGCATATGAGCTAGAGCTACCCCAGGAAATGTCAGCTGTCCACAATGTATTTCATGTCTCTATGCTGAAGAAGCATATCCCAGATGCCACCCAGGTGATTGAGCCCCAGTCGGTACAGATCCGCGAAGACCTCAGCTATGATGGTCGGCCTATTCAGATAATAGACCGAGCAGTTAAGAAATTACGGAACAAGCAAGTACCATTAGTCAAAGTTATTTGGCACAGTCACACAGCAGAAGAGGCAACTTGGGAGACAGAAGCCAGCATGAGACAGAAGTACCCAGAATTATTCTAATTTCGAGGATGAACTTTTTATAAGGTATGGGGGATTGTAACACCCGAAAATTCTCAAAACTATTTTAGAAATATTCTATAATTTTTCTGGAATTTTAGGATATTTTTACAGAATTTTTAGAGTTGCGGAAGTGGCAAAAACAAATAGAAAACGAAAACGGCCTAAGCCGGAATTGAACCCGAGACCTATGGTTTACGGATAATTCTAGTAACCAGTTGAACCCAGGAGGGCCGTGCTGAAAGGAAAGGGATTCAATAATATTTATGTTAAGTGTGGGTGGAAATTACCACTTAATATAAATAGGAAATTATTAAGTGGGGTTTTATTTGGATCGGGATTCCTTCTCCTCAAACCCTCACCGCCGCCCCTCCTTCTTCCTCTCTTTCTCTCGGCGCCAACCACAAGGGAGCCTAGGGTTCCGTCCCAAGGGTCCCAAGGACACCCTCCGGCGACGACTCTGACACGAGGACGTTCCTCTCTCCGAGAAGAACGCATAGACGCGAGAAGATCGTCGAAAGGATCGTCTCCACCGGAAAACTAGCGCTTAGATTTGTAAGAAATCTAGCACAGGAGGTAAGAAACCCCTCACCTGCAGTATAAGTAGCTTTCGTTTAGTTTTTATGCCTTAGTTTAGTTATATGCAGATTTTTTTGACACAAAGGAGTGTATTTAACCCTCCTCGCAGGTTTAGGGATTTAGTGAGTGCCTTTGGATGGGCCGGACACGTCTTTCCCCCTTCAGTTGGTGGTTTAGATGTTGTCGGGTGCCTAAAGGTAGTCTCCCTAATAGAGAGGGGAGTTAAAGCACACTAGGTGTTCGATTAAATGACTAGCTTAGAAAAATACAACTTAGGCATTTTTGATAGCTCAGAAAATGCAATGGGAGCATTTAAAATAGCTTAGTCAGCCTTATTACAGCTTTCATGGGACTACGGTCCAATGGGTGAGCTCCCACAGTCGCCTCTAGGTTTAGATAACCTAGCTCTGGGTTCAGATAACCTAGAATACAGCAAAATTAAGCAATTAGTAGCTATATTCAGTATTTTATTTTCAGTAGGCACTGTACTGGACTAGATGTCCATTGGGTTGGACTCCCACAGTCGTCCCTACGTTCAGATAACCTAGTAATCCTACTAAATTCGGGACTTACAAACCCGGGTCTAGTTAGAGATGCGCGCACAGCAAAGTACAGTTGCCGTGCCCAAACAGTAGCATGATTACTATTTTCACTTATTATGATAATAGCTTTCAAAACTCATAATCTAGTTATGTGATTATAGTTAAGATCAGTTTTAGCTAGTTTCAGTTTAGTTCTCCTAGTTGATACTATGAGTTAACTCCATGCTTAGATTTATCATGCATGCCATGTTTCAGTGTTTATGCCATGTGATTTCAGTATGCCATGCTTTAACAAATTCAGTTCATGTTTTTAAATAGCATTCTTTAAAACATGTTTGCATCGTTGCATGTTTTAGTGAGGTAGATGGTTTCTTACTAAGCTTTAAGCTTACATGTACTATTTTCCCTTATACTGCAGATAAAGGTAAAGGGAAGATGGACTAGCAGAGGAAGCTGGAGTTCAATGCAAAGATGGTGTGTGTGGCAGGAACCTAGAATGAAGATCCATAGGGATTAGCAAATTAAGAACTTAGTTTCTTTTCTCAAGCACCTTTATGCACTTTTAGACCTTAGAATGTTTAAACCATGGAAGATTTGTTTAAGTTGTTAGTAATTATGTTGGAATGCTTGTTAATAGATGTTTGAACTTATTTCAATTAATTTTAGAACTCTTATATGAGATTTTGGCACGAAATAGTGCTGAAATCAGGGGTTCTGATTCGAAATCAGAACCCAGATCGATCTGTAGACCGATCAGAGTTTGGGTTATGCCGCTGGATCGGTCAGCTGACCGATCCAGTCGCGAACATAGAGTTAGCGTCTGTTATGGATCGGTCAGCCAACCGATCCAGATGCGAACAGTGAGTACAGAAGCTCACTGATCGGTCAGCCGACCGATCAGTGTGCTCCTGGATCGGTCGGTACCCCGATCCAGTCGCATACAGAAGCGATATAGCTTATGGATCGGTCAGCTGACCGATCCAGAGCTTTCTTCCGTGCCAGTATCAAGCTGGATCGATCACTGGATCGGTCCGACAGCCCAATCGATCCATGGATCGATTGAAATACCTGATTACAGCTAGCAGGACATCAAAAAGGCATAGATAATCTTCCCTAGCATGTGTACAACTCCTAGGTACACCTAGAGTATTAAGTTCAGATTTTACAGTAATCAGTTTAGCAAAATTTTAATCCATCCAGATTTCCGCGATAGTAATTTAGCACAGCATAATGTAACGATCGGCCCCACTGCCTAGTCAGTAGAAGGCGGGTCGTTACATAGGAGCCCATCCCTAACGAGGCCCGTTTCTTAGTCCATCGACCCCGGGGCACTTATGGAGCCCACCCTTGGTACAAGCCATACATAAAGTAAAGTAGCATGACTTAACTTACATATCATAGTTCTTATCATTTCATGCATATCATATTTCTTAACATATCATAAAACATGCAGATTTGGGCGCACAGCACATGCATGAATCATAACATACATCATGAACATATCACTTATCATAAAGCATGCATATTTGGGCACACAGCACATGCATGAATCATAGGCTTGCATAACGAACGTATCATTTTATCTTGTCATAAAGTAAGCATGTTTGAGCACATAGCACATACATGGGTCATAAGCATACATGAAAGAACATAACACATATCATAAAAAAAAGACATAACCATTCATGGAATCATTAAATATCATCTCTTCATAGCATGTGAGGTATATCTAGTCACTAAACCCATATGGCCGAAAGTCATGAAAGGTCCACATGATCTCTAGACAACTTACAAACATAAAAATCTCATGATATCTTCACATACTAACATAAGAAAGGTCATAAGCATGTTAACCTAAATTTTTAAGCCCTCCTAGGTTTCCAACTATTTCATGGCCGAAACCTTTCATGAAAAGAAATCAAGTTCTAAGCAACATGTAAACAAGTAAACCCTAAACTCATATCATATCATATTTCATAGGGAACTTCTTAAGCATATTTAGTTTGGGTTCTAAGTTCCTTAAGCTCCTAATCTTATCATGGCCGAACCCTAGCTTGTCTCATTCTAGATTACAAGTAGCATGGAAGTGTTGAACCTTAAGCCAACATGTTATACATTTTCATGAGGAACAACATAAGCATGTTTGTTTAAAATTTCAAACTTCCTAGACCCCTTAACTCAAGGTGGCCGAAACCTATAACTCATGGAACTAGGTTTTTAGTGGCATAAGAGCATGGTAACCACAACTACATTTCATAGTACTTATCACAAGAAACATCTTGAACATATGTAAGTTGGTTTCAAAATTTCTCTAGGTCTTACCCTAGTCTTGGCCGAAACCTATCAAGTATGAAACTAAATTTCTACTGGCATAAGAGCATGGAAAACACAACTACCTTTCATAGTACTTACCACAAGAAACATCATGAACATATGTAAGTTGGTTTCTAAGTTTTCCTAGGCCTTTAATCCAAAGGTGGCCGAAACATATGAGCTTGGTCTTGTTTTTCATATGGCCTAAAAGCATGGAAACCCTACACAATTTTTCATGGCATAATAACAAGGAACAACATGAATAAACTTAGTTAAGAATCTACACATTCTAGCCTTAAAACTTGGTGTGGCCGAAAGTTATATATAACCAAAATTCTATGTAACAAGCAACCATAAAAATCATCAACTAGTTTCATATTATTTTATCAAGAATTCATGAGCCTCCTAGCCTTGGTTTAAACTTTCCTAGACTTCAAATCTCATCATAACCGAACCTTCAAAAACATGGAACAAGATTCATAACTAACATAAAAATCATGTTATAACATTTTAGCTTCATATCTTGTCTTAGGAAAAATCTTAGCATGCTTAGTCTTAGGTTTAAAACTCTTCTAAGCCTTTACTTCTTATATGGACGAGTATCCATGAGCTTGGAAATGGAGTTTCAAACAGCATACAAGTAAGAGAAAAATTTAACAACCTCATCATCATAGGTACATAACAAAAGAATAAGGAAGCATGCTTAGTTTGAGTCTTATACTTACCAAGTCTTCTTGTTCATGCTTGGCCGAGAGTCTAAGGCTTATAGATCTAGGTTTTCATTATTTATTCTAGCATGGAAACCTTAGATTAACCTCTTACATAATACACATGTCATAAGGAAAATAATGAGCATATCTAGTTACAATTTCCTTAGGCTCTTCTTCTTGTTTTGGCCGAATTTTCATAAAGCAAGTCCTAGGTTTTTAAGCGATCTATCTTCATGGAAAACCATATAAACTGTCACGCCCCAGAGGAGTCTCTGTCCAAAGAAATTTCGGCAACATCTCCCCTGTACGGTGGACAATCTGAAACTTTCTACATAACACATATACTTCAGCCACAGGCGGCTGGAATCATAACAATAAGTAAAATCAATCACCACGCAGTTTATATAGTTTTCAGCCTCTGGCTGTCACAACCACGCAGTTAATAATAAAACGGAAACAAAAAAAAACTCTGACTCGAAATCCACCCTACTCCACTACACTCTTAAAGCACAAAACCGACGAACTCACCTCTTCTGCCGTCCAGGCAGGCATATAGTAGAATAAAAACCAAATCATCCAAAAGTCCATCAAATGGTAACATTCCGTACAATATCCATAAATAAAATCCAAAACAAAACTAAAACATAGTCTGATGGAAGAAACACCAAAATAAAACAGATCTCAAGACTAGTAGAGAACTATCTCTACATGCAGATGGGGGGGAGGGGGGCCAGCGACTGGAATTGCTCCGGACAGCCTCAACCTGAAAATATCAACAATGGAGGCGGGGTGAGTCCAATACTCAGCAGGTACAACTGATATGCATAATAAAACAAATAACAGACAACACTAATCATGCGTACAGTCTCCTGAATATGAGGAGAGTAAATGCAACTGAAACGAGATCAGGAGATAACTGTACTAACCGGAATCAAAGTACAAAGGTATCAAGTCGTCAGACCGAGGAGTCATAATCCTGTATGCATGTCAATCAAATGCATCCAAACAAATGCAGCATATAAGTGCAGCAATCACAAGCAAATAAAAATACAATAAATGCATATGTCAACCCCACACTCTGACATCAATGCTCCTGAGCAATGACAGAGTAGACGGGATGCTGTCGGAGTACTCCTGTTCTGTGACCCCAAATCATAAATGGGGGAGCTCAATGCTCTCATCTCCCGGTACACGATGACGGGGAGGAAATCTCTGCCGGCTACCATGCTGAGTCTCCTGACCAACAGAGCCAAACAGAGTCCACCATCTGCCGGCTACCACGCTGTTACCCTAAATGCCAACGGAGCCAAACAGAGCGGAACTGACTGCCGGCTACCACGCTGAGTCACCTGACCAACGGAGCCAAACAGCAGAACCGCCACACACCAGCCAGATACCACAAATCCATGGGTGATGTGTGCAGTACATGTAACTGGCGATGGGCTCAACCAAAGTAGAGCCGACAATCGCACAGCATGCAATCATGATGCATGACACTAAACATGGCAATCTCATGAATAACATGGCATGATCCATATAAATAGACACAGAATGTGTACCACGGGAAGATGTATCAAATAGAAGGTACACAAATCAAATAGGGTATCAAATAAACCCTAGATCCAGAACATAACAGAGCATGTGGTTAGGTCACTACCTAAGGCATATGTGATCAGGTAGATAATATGCAGTGCAGAATAAATTAACAAACAACATGTACTAATCATGTAGTGACCAACCGAAATAAACAGGTAACACAATTACTGTTATATGTTAAACATATTATCATGCATATCAAAAGACATAAGTCAAAGTACCCGCCTCCGATAAAATGGTCCAATCCGGGAATCAAGATACCCGTCGAGATACGGTCTCGAATCAGAGTCCTGCGTTATTAAACAGATAAGGTATTTAGCTATATAGCTAAATAAAAATCTCCAAACCTATTTAATAATCTTATCCATTCCTTAATTCAACACGTATACCTAGGTTAACATTAGTTATTAACCTATCTATCAATCATCAACAAAATGGTTAAAACCCAAACTCACTCAAACCACATATCACGATTATGTAGAATTAGGGCACCCTAACCAGTCCACAACAAAAATGAAATATAGTACATATACAAAATTACCTCTACAACTTGTCCAAATCTGATTGGAAACGTTGCTTCTGTAAATCAACAGTCGGAGCAAGGATAAATTGCCAATCTCCCAAACAGATAAACCTAAATCACAATTAACACGACAAAAATCAATATCAGACCCAATTCCTCAAGGATCACACCCATAATTCAAACAACTTACCCTAATCTGAAATTTCTCCAGAATGAACGAGATCCAAGTACTGTTTTGGTGAACACAAAACTCTTCCTCTTGATACCGAAGAGGAGAGGGTGTCTCAAAGGTTCGTCCCTCGTTGAATCTGGAAGAAGCCTCGTAGGAGAAGCAGTGGCGTTGGCCGTTGGCACAGAGGTGGTGGCAACCGGAGCTAGGGTTCACTGGCCGGCACTGTGCAGAGGAGCAGCGGCGGCAGTAAAGCACTAGGGCACGGCTTGGAGCAAAGAGGAGAGGATCGGGATGGGGGGCTCGGTCGGCAATGGCCCTGTGCTCGGTATCCCCACGGCTAGGGCAACAAGGGGTCGGCGGTGGCTCTCGTCGCCGGCGGCAGAGACTAAGGCAGAGAGGAGGGTCACCGGCGTCGGCAGAGGAGAGAACCGCCGGGGCCGGCGGTTAGGGCTCGGGTTCGGCAGGGAAAGGAAACGGCGACACTAATAAAGGAATAAAGAAATAAAAATAAATAAATAAAAAGAAAAGGAAATATATATACATTTCCTCTCTTAAATAGGGTAGCCTAAACAGGCTTTTCCGGACCCCGTTTTTGTCCCCGTTAACTCGTCCGTACGAGCTCCGAAAAATTCCCAAAAAATTTCCAAAAATTCCAAAAAATTCCTTTATTAATATTTCTCTATTTTTCGGTATTTTACATTCTCCCCCACTAGTAAAAATTTGGTCCCCAAATTTCGTTATCTACCATCAGCAAATACTAATAACAGGCAACAAGTATACATGCTGAATGGTAAACTAAATCACATACCTCAAGTGAAAAGATGGGGATATCGAGCTCGGATCGTATCCTCGAGCTCCCATGTAGCCTCCTCGTCCGAATGATGCTGCCATCCGACTTTAGCTAGTCGGATAGTCTTGTTCCGCAACTGACGCTCTTTCCGGTCTAAAAATCTGTACCGGAATCTCCTCATATGTAATGTCAGGCTGAACTGGAACTGAAATATCAGACAACACGTGAGCTGGGTCTACTATGTATCTTCTCAGCATAGATACACAAAATATGTCTTGAACACCTATCCGGAACGGTGGTAGTATCAGATGGTAAACTACCGCTCCGATCCTCTCCAAGATCTCGAAAGGACCAATGTAACGCGGAACTAGCTTACCACTGAGGCCAAATCTCTTCACCCCTTTCGTGGGTGAAACTCGCAGAAATACATGGTCACAAATGGAGAACTCTAAGAGTCTCCGACTCCGGTCATCATAACTCTACAGGAAGCCTTATGCCTCTAACATCCTCCGTCTGATAATACGGATCAACTCTGCCTCATGCTGAGCTCTATGAGGTCCCAACAACTAGGCCTCACGGATTCTCGTCCTGATCGACGACTGAGCATCTATGGTAACAAGAATACCCGCTCAGTCTATCCCTGCTCCTCAAGGTCTAACTCGAATAAACCCTGAACCAAGTCTATGACCACAACTCGGTGGCAAGCTAAAGTCCCTCTGGACCTCTAGCTAAGTCCACCGACAACCACATTAGCTTTTCCCAGGTGATAGCTAATGGTACAATCATAATCCTTCAGGAACTCCATCTATCTCCTCTGTCGAAGATTAAGTTCCTTCTGAGTCAACAGATATTTGAGACTCTGATGGTCAGTGAGAATCTCAATGTAATGCCGTATAGATGATGACGCCAAATCTTCAATGCATAAATGATGGCGGCTAACTCTACATCATGAACTGGGTAGTTCTTCTTATTAGGATCATTCGTACTCGGCTAGAGAGGGGGGGTGTGAATAGCCGCCCCAAATTCTCGCGTTCTTCCTACAGTTAGGGTTAGTCGCAGCGGAAATACAAGGAAGAAACTAAGGAGAAGAAAAGCAAACCGATGTAACGAGGTTCGGAGATGAACTCCTACTCCTCGGCGTGTCCGTAGGGTGGACGAAGCCTACCAATCCGTCGGTGGATGAGACCCCGGAGAACCGGCTAAATAGGAGCTCCTTATGGGTGGAGAAACCTCGCCACAATGTTTCTTGCACAAGCAAGATAGAAGTACAACAGATACAAGAAAGCAAAAGACAATATGAAACACTTGCTTGCCTTTCTTGTTGACTGAAGTGATGAAGCAGCAGCTTCACACCAGCAGCAGCTGACGAGAATCCAGTCGAGAAGCTCACGCGAAGCTTCAGCAGCGAGGAGCTCAGCAAAGCTCTGATAGCAGGTAAGAGCAGAAGCTCTAGAGCACAAGAACAGAAGTTCTAAGGAGGAAGCAGAAGTACGCAGCAGCAGCCCTTCACCTAGATTTATACCTGCGAAGAACCTGCAACGAAGACAGAAGAAATCTAGCCGTTGCGTCGCAACGGCTAGTGCCTAGATCGGTCTGTGGACCGATCAGGCTCCATGTGGATCGGTCCACAGACCGATCCATTCCCTAGCCTTCGCTTCTTCCCCGATCGGTCCATGGACCGATCAGAATCTGATCGGCCTGCGATCGAATCTCTGATCGGTCCACGCCGATCGAGGAACATCCCGATCGGTCCACGCATCGATCAGAACCTCTGATCGGTCCACGCATCGATCAGAGGCTTCGCAGAGTTGCCCAACTCTACGTGGAATCTGATCGTCCCGGACCGATCGGACTCTATGGATCGGTCTCATGACCGATCCACGCCTTTCTCCGAGCACTTTGCCCGATCGGTCACGGGCCGTCGATCCAGAATCGAGAGAGCTTCGTTTATCCGATCGGTCACCGCCGTCGAGCAATCAGTATCACCGATTGGCGGTGACCGATCCGCATCTTGGTTTTACCCAAACCAAGTCCCAAGTCTTCCAAACCAACATCCGGTCAACTTGACTGTTGGTACATCGTGCTTAGCATCCGTCACTCCCTTGACCGCTAAGACTCCTCACCAAGTGTCCGGTCAATTCCTTTGACCCACTTGGACTTTCTCTTCGTGTCAGTATCGGTCACTCCCTTGACCTACTTGACCTTCTCAACACCGGATGTCCGATCATCCTTGATCCATCTGGATTTTCCTGGCCGGCTTCACTCACCGTGACTTTCACCTAGCTTCACTCACTAGGGTTTTCACCGGCTTCACTCACCAGTTCCAACCGCCTGGCTTCACTCACCGGAGTTTCCAATGCCTAGCTTCACCACTGGGACTTCCACTTTCACCTAGCTTCACTCACTAGGATTTTCACCGGCTTCACTCACCAGTTCTGCCTGGCTTCACTCACCGGACTTCTCCATCGCCTGGCTTCACTCACTGGACTTTCCCCTGCCAAACTCCCCTTGACTTTTCCGTGCAAGTCTCCATACTTGGACTTTCCGCGTGCCAAGCTACTTGCTTGGACTTTTCCCCGTGCCAAGTCTCCATACTTGGACTTTTCCAGTGCCAAGTCTCCATACTTGGACTTTCCGCGTGCCAAGCTACCTGCTTGGACTTTTCCCCGTGCCAAGTCTCCGTACTTGGACTTTTCGCGTGCCAAGCTCCCTGCTTGTACTTTTCCCGAATCAGGTCAACCAGGTCAACCTTGACCTAAGGTTGCACCTACAATCTCCCAAACACCTATTCTTGTCAAACATCAAGAATACAACTCTCTTCTCGTCAAACATCGTCAAACATCAAAACACAACTCGAGTCAGGTCAACCAGGTCAACCTTGACCTAAGGTTGCACCAACAATCTCCCCCTTTTTGATGTTTAATAAAATCCAAAATCAAGTTAGGTTAACCCGATAACCTAACTTAGGTTATCCAATGTTCTTCCTTGAACATTCTTCCAAAACCTACACTCTCCCCCTTGGGACATCTCTCCCCCTTTGACACACATCAAAAAGAGGGAATCAAGGTCAAGAGTTTCTTCCTAATGAAAGTCCCATACCTTTCATTGAAACCCTTAATTTCCCCCTTGATACTAAACTCAACACTCAACTTAGTGACAATCCCATATCACTAATCCTCAAAAGTCTTAAGGAGTAAAAACTCCCCCTAAAAGTCAACTCCCCCTTGACAATTAGTTAAGACTCCCCCTAAAGGTCAACTCCCCCTTGACCATTGCACCAATAATGTCTTGGAGAGTTTCAAACCTTTAGAAACCCGAAACTCAACTCCAACAGCTGAAATTTCAGACCACAGTCGAAATTCAGCAAATTCAGCACGCCTGATCGGTCACCGGACCGATCAGGACCCCTTTGGATCCGTCCCCAGACCGATCCAGCCTTCCCTGGATCGGTCCAGTGACCGATCCAGCCTTGGACAGACTCGAGTTCTGATTTCCTTCTCCCGAAATTCAGAAACTCACAACAAATTCCAAAAAATTCCAAAAATCGTAAAATTTTGAGGATACATTCCTCATACCATATACTATCATGGAAAAATAGTTTTCTATGAAAATAGATTCCATTTTTCAATCTTGATACAAAGTTCAAAAGACTTTGAAATAGTTCAAAGTTAAGTCAACTTTGTATCACAATGTTCAATGATGAATGCTATCACTAGAATGCCTTCATCAAGGTTTCTCAAATCAATTTCAAAATGATTTTAAACCTTTTAATTTAGGACCATAATCTTAGGGCTAAATGTACATGACTTGTACACATGCTTTCCCTATGATCCCTAATTTCTTGAATTAGGCTCATCTAGGTACAAGAACTATGCACCTTGATCCTAACTCATGATCCTAATATCTCACACACATATAAAGTGTATCAAACACATCCAAGTCAATTTTGATGTGAGATATGGGTTTAAGTCATCTTAGGCTAAGTTCTCATGCATTTTCTAAACACCAATTTGATCTCAATATCAAATTGTGTTTCTATCCTTAAATCAATTTAAATTGATCATTAATGCAAGAGATGATGACATGGCATGAAATAATATCATAAATAGAAGCATGTGCCAATGTCATGATGTCATGGCATAAAGTTTGAGACTTAAATAAACATGACATATAAAGAACCTAAGCTTTATCATGACATATCAAATGATAAAATTAACCATGATGTCATGACATGTGAGGCAAATAATCATGGCAAGATTTAGCATGAATAAGACATACCTAGATTGCCTATCTAAATATCCTTAGCCTTGGCTAATACTTAAGCTTTAACCCTTGATTGCCTTAATATACCAAAATCCTAATTTTGACACTTCTTGAACTCTAGATTCATTCATGCCACTTAAAGATCAAATTTATCCTCAAGAGTTCTCTAGATTTTCCCAAATTGTGCCAATTGAAATTAACATCATCATTTTCCATAATGGCACATTTTACTCTTCCAAGGAGTAAATATTCCATTTCATTTTCAAAGGTTCCCAAAAACCTTGAAAATGCTCCTTGAGTGTCAATTTTCTCAAAGTTGGGTTAACTACCCTTCTAATCGGAGTTGACACTCTCTAACCCATCTATGGGGTAGAGAAGATGCTCCTAGGAACCCAATACCTATTAGAGCTCATTGGGTTCACTAAATATTCACTAGGGATAACTTCCCTAGCAACCCTCCTAATGACCCTCTTAGGCTTTAAAGCCTTGGTCATTTGGGTCTCATTAAGGTCAACTATAGGGGTGACTCCCCTTGTGACCTTGGTAATGGTCTTCCTAGCCCTAGGTGTTGTTCCATAATCGAATGGAACATTATGATAAGTGGGCTTGACCAATTGGGACTTAGGTTTGTGACCCAAACCTTTCTTGTCCTTGGACTTGGGTTTTTGACCCCTAGACCCTAGAGTCAAAACCTTAAGAGCCTTTTCTAGAGAGTCAAGTCTTGACCTCAAGACTTGATTTTCTTTCTCTAATACCTCAAGTTTTGATTTACCATTGTTCTTTGAGGCATTCCTAGGCATGTGTCTAGTTGATTTGGGATTCCTACCTAGGTTTTCCTTAGCCTTAGATGAGTTAATTCTAGGGTTAGCATTTCTAGAATTGTTCTTATCTAGGCTAACATGCTTGGCTCCTAAGCACATGTATCGATTTCTAGTGTTAACATGCTTATCATTATTGACAATGGCAATAAGACTACTAGCATGCATCCTACTAGAATTGCAAGAATGAGCTTTAAATGTTACCTTAGGGTTTGCCTTAGCTCCCCCTTTACATGTGTTTGGCCTCTTGTCCTTGTGAGGTTGCCTCCCCCTTGGACATTGACTCCTATAGTGTCCCCGTTGCTTGCATTGGAAGCACACCACATGCTTCTTGCTCTTGCATGTCGGGACTCCGGCTTCCTTGACCTTTGGTGCCAGTGGAGTCTTTCTAACCCTCTTTGGACACTTACTCTTGTAGTGCCCAAACTTCCTACATTCAAAACACATTATGTGTAATTTGCTTGAAATCACAGTGTTTGAGTTACCTAGGGTTGTGGATGTAGATGAGCTTTCTTCTTCATCCCTTCCGGAGGTAGATGCCTCTTCTTGCTCTGATCTTGAACAAGAGCTCTCCTCCTCTTCTTCCTTGGATGTTGAGTAACCCTCAACTCCCAATTCGCTTCCTCCATGATGTGAGCTACTTGGCTCACTAGGCTCCTCTTCATGGAATTTTGCCAAATTGTTCCACAATTCCTTGGCGTTGCTGTACCTATCTATCTTGCACAAAACATTATTAGGTAAAGCAAATTCAATAATTTTTGTTACCTCGTCATTGATTTCGGATTGTCGGATTTGCTCTTTCGTCCACTCCTTCTTCTTGATAGGTTTTCCTTCCTCATCCATCGGAGGGGAAAACCCTTCTTGTACACAAAACCAATTTAACATATTAGTCCTAAGAAAATACATCATCCTTACCTTCCAATATGTGAAGTTGTCGTGAGACTCGTAGAAGGGTTGAATCGTGACATCTTCTCCATAGAGATCCATCTCTAGCCCGTGCTCCCCCGGGTGTTGATCCGTCGAAGAGAAACCTTGCTCTGATACCACTTGTTAGGATCGTTCGTACTCGGCTAGAGAGGGGGGGTGTGAATAGCCGCCCCAAATTCTCGCGTTCTTCCTACAGTTAGGGTTAGTCGCAGCGGAAATACAAGGAAGAAACTAAGGAGAAGAAAAACAAACCGATGTAACGAGGTTCGGAGATGAACTCCTACTCCTCGGCATGTCCGTAAGGTGGACGAAGCCTACCAATCCGTCGGTGGATGAGTCCCCGGAGAACCGGCTAAATATGAGCTCCTTATGGGTGGAGAAACCTCGCCACAATGTTTCTTGCACAAGCAAGAGAGAAGTACAACAGATACAAGAAAGCAAAAGACAATATGAAACACTTGCTTGCCTTTCTTGTTGACTGAAGTGATGAAGCGTAGATTCACACCGAGTGGCGAGAATCTCAAGAGAAGCTCACGCAAGCTTCGGCATGAGGAGCTCGGCAAAGCTCGATAGCGGTAAGAGCGAAGCTCTAGAGCACAAGAACAAGTTCTAAGGAGGAAATGCAGCAGCCTTCACCTAGATTTATACTGCGAAGAACCCGCGAGCGAAGAAGAAATCTGGCGTTGCGTTACAGCGGCTAGTGCTGATCGATGCGTGGACCGATCAGGCTCCATGTGGATCGGTCCACGGACCGATCCATTCCCTAGCCGGTTCCCCGATCGGTCCATGGACCGATCAGGAACCTCCTGATCGGTCTATATCGGGAACCTCTGATCGGTCCGTAGATCGATCAGAGAGTTGCCCAACTCTCTGTGTGGAATCTGATCGGTCCCCGGACCGATCAGACTCTATGTGGATCGGTCTCCATGACCGATCCACAGCCTTTCTCCTGAGCACTTTGCTGCCTACTGATCGGTCACCAGACCGATCAGAGCAATCAAAGTATCACTGGATCGGTCTGGTGACCGATCTAGAGCTTGGTTTTTACCCAAACCAAGTCCCAAGTCTTCCAAACCAACATCCGGTCAACCTTGACCTGTTGGTACATCGTGCTTAGCATCCGGTCACTCCCTTGACCTGCTAAGACTCCTCACCAAGTGTCCGTTCAATTCCTTTGACCCACTTGGACTTTCCTCTTCGTGTCAAGTATCCGGTCACTCCCTTGACCTACTTGACCTTCTCAACACCAGATGTCCGATCATCCTTGATCCATCTGGATTTTCCCTTGCCCGGCTTCACTCACCAGGACTTTCACCTAGCTTCACTCACTAGGGTTTTCACCTGGCTTCACTCACCAGGATTTCCAAACTGCCTGGCTTCACTCACCAGGAGTTTCCCGAATGCCTAGCTTCACCGTCAGGACTTTCACATTCACCTAGCTTCACTCACTAGGCTTCACTCACCAGGATTTCCCGACTGCCTGGCTTCACTCACCAGGACTTTTCCCCGTGCTAAACTCCCCGTTTGGACTTTCCGCGTGCCAAGTCTCCATACTTGGACTTTCCGCGTGCCAAGCTATTTGCTTGGACTTTTCCCCGTGCCAAGTCTCCGTACTTGGACTTTTCCAGTGTCAAGTCTCCATACTTGGACTTTCCGCGTGCCAAGCTACCTGCTTGGACTTTTCCCCGTGCTAAGTCTCCGTACTTGGACTTTTCGCGTGCCAAGCTCCCTGCTTGGACTTTTCCCGAATCAGGTCAACCAGGTCAACCTTGACCTAAGGTTGCACCTACAATCTCCCAAACACCTATTCTTGTCAAACATCAAGAATACAACTCTCTTCTCGTCAAACATCGTCAAACATCAAAACACAACTCGAGTCAGGTCAACTCGAGTCAGGTCAACCAGGTCAACCTTGACCTAAGGTTGCACCAACACTTCTCATGCTCCTTCAGCTGACGTGAAGCATAAGAGACTACTCTGCCGTGCTGCATCAGAACAGCACCCAAACCCTGTAGAAACGCGTCGGTGTAGAGGACAAATCCGTCCTCTCCAGAAGGTAAAAACCAAAAATCGAAGCCGACACTAGTCTCCGCTTTAGCTCCTAGAAGCTGATCTTGCAATCCTCAATCCAAGTAAACTTCATGCATTTCATGGTCAGGCGTGTAGGTAGCATAGCAATCCGTGAGAAACCCTCAACGTATCTCAGGAAATATCGGCCAAACAAAGTAGGTTGTAAGCCTCTTCTATTGACTCCGTCTACTCCCGACGGTAACAATCTCGATCTCATGTGGAACCACGGTATACTTCTATTGGTGGTCGTGTGACTCAAACATCTCACATAAGATAAACCCAAAACGCACTACTGAACTTCGCATATAGATGTCCCCATCGAAACATCTCTAGACTATGCAAAGATGATATGCGCGACTCACCGCGGATCCGAAATAAATCACAACATCGTCCACAAAGACAATGGAAACCTATCCAAACATCCTGGAAATACCAAAATCACCAAGTCTCTCAAAAACCTCTAAGGCACTGTAAGCCTATATGGCAAAAATCCAAGACACAAAATGTCCGTATAACAGACATTCCTATCCATAAGATCTCCGATAATAAATCGAAATATCTTATCATCAACAACATAAATCACCAAAGAATAAATCCTCCAGTGTGAGAGCAACACTCCATCACAGGAAACACCACATATGTTGGAGCAACGCTCTACCACAAGAAATCTTCAATATGTGGAAACAACACTCCACCACATATAATCTGAAATATTTATCTGCAATAAATATAGGAGCAATGCTCCGCTACCAGCAATCCGTGATATGTGGGAGCAACGCTCCACCACAAAATAATACATAAGTACCCCAAGGCACCTAATTATCCAGCTAGAGGCTGTACAAGATCTCTCTACCACAATTCACTATGGTTAGCCTAGGCTATAACAACCTAGTAACTAATCAAATCCATCACCAACTCTATCAGCATCTTAGTGGGTCATCCACTGATAGGAAAATTAATTGATGGGTTAATCCAACAAATGACATAATGCAGTCACTCCACATTCTGCATTCAGTATAAGTAGAATCATCATACTGCTACCAATAATACATCTAGCACACATGCTCACACAACATATGTATGATCAACAAAAACCTCCAATTATTATACACCAAACATACTCACAACTCAGGTATATTCAGTATGATACCTCCAACAATACATACCGAACACGTGTGCAAAATCAATGTAGGTAAAATCAACAATACACCTCAAACAACACTCACATGACATATCTTCACCTATGCCAAGAGTATAACCAACATATACTTCCAATAAAGCATACTAAACCCAGGTGCACTCACATATCAAACAAAATCAAAAAGATACCTCAGATACCACACCAAACACATATGTACATATCACAACTCAGATTAAATCGACAAAATGCCTCCATCAAAACACCACCGATGTACTTATACTACATCTCGGATTTAATCAACAAGCTATCTTCAATAATACCTCCAGATACATACACCGAACTACATATCTATGATCCACCAGGAACCTTCAAACCATATCAGAACATGGATACATATACTACTTGCAAATGGACAGTCTACCATAGGACTCCTACAACACATAACAATCATAATATACATGCAACATAGACATGCAAAATCAGCATACCAGCTCAACCAAAGAGACCAACCTTATGCTACCAACACTCATGGGTTACAGGTATATCTAAACAAAATTCATGCATATGTATCAAGCATGAATACATCAATCAAAAGCAACCCAAAATAAAGCAGTCTAATCATCCAGTAACAACCCTCCTCTAAGTTCAAAGGAACTGGTATCGGACAAAAAAGATATACACACCGTGGTATAACATTGCCAGTCAATGTCATACACTACCAAGACTATATCCAATGGGAAAAATTTTATCATCATAAATCCAAATGTACTCTCCCAGTAAACACTAGTAATGATTGTATCCCATAAGTGTTAAGCAATTAACTCTACACTTCCTTACACCAGCGGGGTCACATATCCCAATGCACCCTCTAAGTTATCCCACCAGGTATATACAGTCCATGGTCAAAGTCTTCATGAAATAGGGTACATCGATCCTTTATCACCTATCCAAGCCGACAATGATATATGGCTAAATCAGTCATTTCCACGTCAGTACAAAACAAGTACTCAAAGGTGCTCTAGATACATAACTAAACACAAATAACCTAAAGGTTCGAACCTCTAAAAATAGAGTATGACAATCCTCTACTGATCAATCAATAAAACTAAATCATTCATTTACTAACTAATCAAGAATACCTTAATCCTCCACAAGCAACTAAGGTATATCCAACCACATAATATCATATGTATAAATATGTACGACCCAAAAGAAAAAGTCAAAATTTAAGAACATCAAGACACTCTCATTTTCATCCTCAAAAATATCAGCCCACATAATATCAGATGAATAAGTCTCTACTCCACATGAGGGCAAGTTAGCATTCAAAACATCAAATCATTATTTATCCACAGTCCAATATCAAAGGAAGCATATATCAATTTTTTTTTTTTTATCATCCTGCTAACTATCCATAACCAACCAGATTTATTAAAATCTCATAGGCATATTCAACCGTAAACTCTCTAGCACCAAATTTATAACCTGATCACCAACCATAATCATCAAACCTGTGAATATCAACATGACACTCACTATGTCACCATCAACGACAACCCAAATATAAATCATCAAAATAGTCATCCACTAATAGATCATCAAAACCAATATCTAATAATAGATCATCAGACAACCACATAACATTTACTCCAATAAATCATTAGAAATCAACATATCACAATATCTGATCTCACAATATCCCTTAACCTCAAACCATTCTCAACAATGATCAAACATGGTAACTCCTCTAATGAACAATTTTTCATCATATCGGGTATCCTAATATCCAAAAGATATGAGTATAAAACCTCCACTGGCTAAAACAACATAAATATGTAGGTATCATCCACTACCCAGTTATCAATAGCAGAGACTGGTATGTGCCTCCATTTCCTACTAGTAGTAACAGAAGCTAAAATAACTGGTGGTATGATAAGAAAAATCACCAGAGATTATAATCCTTGATCTCTATTAAGGTCAACCATGCTCAATGGCTAACCCATCACAAGTAATATGTGCTACAGCAACCAGACAGGTACTAAATAAAGAATGCTAATATCGGTCATAAACTATAAAATTAAACATCATACCTATAAGCCGTCTGGAGATGTTCCATTGCTGTCCAGTCCCCAAATTGACCTCAGAATTCCGTACAAGAAAATCACCGGAAATCCATAAAAATCCACAACGGAAGTCCATAACATAATCGTAACGGAAAAATCCGTGCAACCCAAAATAACTGCCTAGACCAATATGTCTCGCAACTAGGGCTAGAATAAAAATGTCCAAAATACCAAAAGCAGGTATCATAGCCCACCCTGATACCAATAAATTGATATCAGCCAAATCTCGAAAATCAGTAACACGAAAAATCAAACAAGTATCGCCAACCTCGGCGCTCTGATACCAAATAAATTGGTATCAGGTTATCCCAAATATCCCAAAATACGAAAACAAAGATCGTAAAACTTAAGATCTGATACCAAATAAATTGTCACGCCCCAGAGGAGTCTCTGTCCGAAGAAATTTCGGCAACATCTCCCCTGTACGGTGGACAATCTGAAACTTTCTACATAACACATATACTTCAACCACAGGCGGCTGGAATCATAACAATAAGTAAAATCAATCACCACGCAGTTTATATAGTTTTCAGCCTCTGGCTGTCACAACCACGCAGTTAATAATAAAATGGAAACAAAAAAATACTCTGACTCAAAATCCACCCTACTCCACTACACTCGTAAAGCACAAAACCGACGAACTCACCTCTTCTGCCGTCCAGGCAGGCATATAGTAGAATAAAAACCAAATCATCCAAAAGTCCATCAAATGGTAACATTCCGTACAATATCCATAAATAAAATCCAAAACAAAACTAAAACATAGTCTGATGGAAGAAACACCAAAATAAAACAGATCTCAAGACTAGTAGAGAACTATCTCTACATGCAGATGGGGGGGGCCAGCGACTGGAATTGCTCCGGACAGCCTCAACCTGAAAATATCAACAATGGAGGCGGGGTGAGTCCAATACTCAGCAGGTACAACTGATATGCATAATAAAACAAATAACAGACAACACTAATCATGCGTACAGTCTCCTAAATATGAGGAGAGTAAATGCAACTGAAACGAGATCAGGAGATAACTGTACTAATCGGAATCAAAGTACAAAGGTATCAAGTCGTCAGACCGAGGAGTCATAATCCTGTATGCATGTCAATCAAATGCATCCAAACAAATGCAGCATATAAGTGCAGCAATCACAAGCAAATAAAAATGCAATAAATGCATATGTCAACCCCACACTCTGACATCAATGCTCCTGAGCAATGACAGAGTAGACGGGATGCTGTCGGAGTACTCCTGTCCTGTGACCCCAAATCATAAATGGGGGAGCTCAATGCTCTCATCTCCCGGTACACGATGACGGGGAGGAAATCTCTGCAGGCTACCAACGGAGCCAAACAGAGTCCACCATCTGCCGGCTACCACGCTGCTACCCTAAATGCCAACGGAGCCAAACAGAGCGGAACTGACTGCCGGCTACCACGCTGAGTCACCTGACCAACGGAGCCAAACAGTAGAACTGCCACACACCAGCCAGATACCACAAATCCATGGGTGATGTGTGCAGTACATGTAACTGGCGATGGGCTCAACCAAAGTAGAGCCGACAATCGCACAACATGCAATCATGATGCATGACACTAAACATGGCAATCTCATGAATAACATGGCATGATCCATATAAATAGACACAGAATGTGTACCACGGGAAGATGTATCAAATAGAAGGTACACAAATCAAATAGGGTATCAAATAAACCCTAGATCCAGAACATAACAGAGCATGTGGTTAGGTCACTACCTAAGGCATATGTGATCAGGTAGATAATATGCAGTGCAGAATAAATAAACAAACAACATGTACTAATCATGTAGTGACCAACCGAAATAAACAGGTAACACAATTACTGTTATATGTTAAACATATTATCATGCATATCAAAAGACATAAGTCAAAGTACCCGCCTCCGATAAAATGGTCCAATCTGGGAATCAAGATACCCGTCGAGATACGGTCTCGAATCAGAGTCCTGCGTTATTAAACAGATAAGGTATTTAGCTATATAGCTAAATAAAAATCTCCAAACCTATTTAATAATCTTATCCATTCCTTAATTCAACACGTATACCTAGGTTAACATTAGTTATTAACCTATCTATCAATCATCAACAAAATGGTTAAAACCCAAACTCACTCAAACCACATATCACGATTATGTAGAATTAGGGCACCCTAACCAGTCCACAACAAAAATGAAATATAGTACATATACAAAATTACCTCTACAACTTGTCCAAATCTGATTGGAAACGTTGCTTCTGTAAATCAACAGTCGGAGCAAGGATAAATTGCCAATCTCCCAAACAGATAAACCTAAATCACAATTAACACGACAAAAATCAATATCAGACCCAATTCCTCAAGGATCACACCCATAATTCAAACAACTTACCCTAATCTGAAATTTCTCCAGAATGAACGAGATCCAAGTACTGTTTTGGTGAACACAAAACTCTTCCTCTTGATACCGAAGAGGAGAGGGTGTCTCAAAGGTTCGTCCCTCGTTGAATCTGGAAGAAGCCTCGTAGGAGAAGCAGTGGCGTTGGCCGTTGGCACAGAGGTGGTGGCAACCGGAGCTAGGGTTCACTGGCCGGCACTGTGCAGAGGAGCAGCAGCGGCAGTAAAGCACTAGGGCACGGCTTGGAGCAAAGAGGAGAGGATCGGGATGGGGGGCTCGGTCGGCAGTGGCCCTGTGCTCGGTATCCCCACGGCTAGGGCAACAGGGGGTCGGTGGTGGCTCTCGTCGCCGGCGGCAGAGACTAAGGCAGAGAGGAGGGTCGCCGGCGTCGGCAGAGGAGAGAACCGCCGGGGCCGGCGGTTAGGGCAAGGAGGAGAAGGCGTCAGCGGCGTCGGGTGCGCGGAGAGGATGCGAGGCGCGCTCGGGTTCGGCAGGGAAAGGAAACGGCGACACTAATAAAGGAAAAAAGAAATAAAAAAATAAATAAAAAGAAAAGGAAATATATATACATTTCCACTCTTAAATAGGGTAGCCTAAACATGCTTTTCCGGACCCCGTTTTTGTCCCCGTTAACTCGTCCGTACGAGCTCCGAAAAATTCTCGAAAAATTTCCAAAAATTTCGAAAAAATTCCTTTATTAATATTTCTCTATTTTTCGGTATTTTACATAAAATATTGTACCACAGGTGAGGGGAAGCTTACCTAGTGCTCACTTGTTAATCCTTAAAGAATTGGTACCCTTGGTGAAGAGGAAGAAGGGAGCTTCTTCTTCTAGCACTCCTCTTGATTTTTATCTTGCTTGGAAGGATACACCTTGAAGGCTCCTCCTTGTAGTTTAGTTTTCTCTTAGAGAGAAACCTAAACTTGGCTTGTGGAGATGAGGAAGGAGGCTCCTAGTCTCGGCAAGGGTGAGGGAGAAGGAAAAAAAATGAAATCCTTTAGTTTCTTTCCTTTTTATGCTAAGTGGGTGGAAGTTGCAAAGGTGAACTTTGCTTCTTTTCCTCCTTAATGCATGCATGTATTTTCTAATGAGAGCATGTCTTCATTCCTTCCCCTTAACTCCTCTCTTCATTATCCCCTTAAACCCCACGAAAATAGAGAAGGAAAGGGAGAAGACAACTTGACTTTTGTTACTTCTTTTCTTAACCAAGAGGTAAACAAGAGGAAGAAACTACTTGATCTTCTCTTGTTTCCTCACTAAATTGTATCTTTTACTTTTAACTATAATTCCCATCATTTCCCATTCACATATTATTCATTATCCTAGTGGTTATCATACATAGTTTTATTTCTATCCTTTGTGAGAGGTTCAAGGTTCAAACCTTCACCTCTTTTTTTTTTTTTTTTATTTCTTCTTTTGATTCTTTTTTTTTTTTTTACTTTTATGTTTTAAAGCAATTAACACCCATATACTTATCTTATAATTTGGTGGGTGTTACACTATGATTACCTTTCTTATGTATGAAAACACTTAGAATGGTGTGAGATGCATAGGGTACTGTCTGGACTTCAGAATACTTATGTCTATGCATTGACATAAGTTTGGAAAATAAATATTATGTTGAATTAATCAAGTTAAGTTATACATTCTAGTAAAACTAATTGAAATACTTGCTTAACTTGACTAACCAGGTAACAACTACTACATCATGGTAAACAGCTAGTAGCTAAAGGTTAGACATTTGTTTAAGAAAAAGTAGATGTTTGTTTTTAAAGACTTTGTTACTTTACCCTCCCATGCTTGGACTCTAGGACTCTAAAACTCAAAACACTTTTTTTACATTAATTAAGGGGGAGTGAAAGGAAGCTAAAGTATATTTTTTTTAAGTTAGAGTATTCTTTTTCAAAATTTCAAAATAAAATTTCTCACTATGTTTGTTTTAATTATAAAAAAAAATACTTTTAAAGTTAAGTGCTTAACTATGTTTTTTTTATCTAAAACCTTTTAGAGCCTAAGTACTTAACTATGTTTTTTATCTAAAACCTTTTAGGGACTAAGTACTTAACTATGCTTTTTATCTAAAAACTTTTAGAAGCTAAGTACTTAACTATGCTTTTTATCCAAAACCCTTTTAAAAGCTAAGTACTTAATTATCTTTTTAAAGCTAAGTTTTTTTTTTCAAAATTTTTAAGTACTTAACTAAAGACTTATCAAATTTTCTCCATTTTCTTCTAAAAGGCTAAAGTGTATTTCACGAATTTTCAAAACATAATTTGTTTGAAATTATTGTTAACTCTCTCAAAATAGTTTTTGATATATATCAAAGGGGGTGAGAAGCTAGAAATATTCTAAAGTTAAGGAGAAAAGAAAAGTTAAGTGATTAAGGGGGAGTAAATGAATTTGTGAATGAAAATTAATTTAATTAATTCTTTCTAAATGTTGCATTTAGATATTATTGCATTTCTTTTCTTTATTGCTTTTACTTAACTTTGAATTGTGTTACCATAATAAAAAAGGGGGAGATTGTTGGTGCCGAAGCACAAGACGATCGAACATATGTTTTGATAATGGCAAAAGGTTCAAAGTTAAGTTATCTTGCGATCTAACAAGTGTTGAACCAAGTGTGCAGGAAAGTCCTAAGTGTACTTAGGTAAAAGTCCTAGTGGATTCTAAGCAGGTGAAAAACCCTAGGGGGAGGTAACCCTAGGTCCTAGGGATGGTAACCCTAGGTGGAAAGTCTTGGCTGGTTGAGCACTTTGGACAAAATCCTAGAGTCGAGGACTAGGTGAAAATCCCGGTGGTTGTGGACTAGGTGAAAGACTGGACGGGTCAGGAATCGGGCGTCCAACGGGAAAGTCCTAAAGTCTCGAGCACTGAGCAAAAATCTAATCAGTTTGGAGACCAGTCTTGTAAGGTCTCACGAGCGATAAATTAAAGAATTTACTTACAAATTTCTAAAGAATGTCACGAGCGTTAACTAAGGAAGGTATCTACAAAATTTCCTACAAATTGTAGAATTTTTTTAGAATTTAAAAGAAATTTATATGACACAGTTTAAGGGGATAGTCCTATTAAATTTGATGGAAGTTAATGATACCCAATTAAATTGGGAGTTGATGGAACTAATTACCGTAAGTTGGAATTAATAACCCTAAGTATAAGTACATATGGTTCGGCCAAAATCCCTCGTCGCACTGTGCTCCCCAACCCACACCAGTGGTGATGGAGCTCTCCACCGATGTCTGAGATCCAACCAGGCGTTGCTCCACGCGGGCGGTTTCTTTGAGGGCGTTGTGATCGGGCGCGATAATCTCCAGCCATCTCACCGAAGGCGCAAAATGGTTGGGCAAGGGTTTTTGTTGGAGGAACGAGGAAGAAAAGGCAAGTGCATTCCTCTATGTTGGTATGGATTCAATGAGGTAAGGGTTAAATGACTTGGAAGAATTGAAATGCTTAGCCCTATGAGGTCCAGGGTAGGATTGGGGTGTGAATTGGTTTTCCCTTCAGTGTACTTGTTTTCCTTGAGATTTGCTTTGGTCTCCAGCAATGGATTTTGGTATTTGCAACTAGATTTGATGCTATCCGATTCCTTTTGGTTAATTGAGCATCTGGATAGAAGTTTATGGTGATTAAAGCAGGGGATGGTGATGTTCTATTTCTTTCTATTATATCCAAAGGTTTTAGGATAGGTTGTGGATAGATTAGGGTTTGATCGGTGATGTTCTTATTTTATACTCTCTTTTCTTCTTTGATCTTGAGATTTATGGATAGATTGTTGCTAGAATTGACCTAGGAAGACGATGTTCTTCATCCTTACATTGCTATTCTCCTCATTTTAGATTTCTCGATAAATTAGGAATTTGTAGTTGATTTCAATGAAGTGCTTCTTCAAGATACTCTCCAAACTTCTTGACAGATTTGGGTAGTCGATTGCTTGTTAATGCTAGCCAATTATTTAAATGAGGTGGGATTTGATTTTCTATGATGTTCTTGCTTTATCTCGAAACTTTCGTTGGATTTTCGCAATGAAACTGGGTGATTGTGTTTAAGTCTAGTTGTACACGGTTTCTCTTGTTGGATTGAGTTTCTGATTTCAAATTGCTTGTGATTTCGGTCAGATGATCGTGTTTCTTCCTTTCTCTTCTACTGCCACTGAAATTTAGGGCTTATTGGTGGTTCTTCGGCGTTGTTGGGATTTCAGATCAATCATTGGATTGTTGATTTGGCTTTCTATTCTATAGCTGGGACACATTCTTGTGTTGTTAGTATTGCTGTGAACAGATTTTGGAGAAATGAATTAGGGTGGTTTAAATTTTGGTGTTTTTCATTATTCTTTTGGATACATGGATGGTTTTAAAAGTTGTGATAGATTTGGTTTAATAGATTTGTGTTGTATAATGTAGATGTTTCTTCCTTACTTAAGATGTGCATGATTATAGATTTCAGTTTGGTTTTCCTTTGTGTATGCATTCTTCTATTGTTTTCCCTCAAGGTAGGTATATTTATAGAATGAATGGAATATGCTATTGATATAGGTATAATGTGGATAGATTATGTTTTTTATGTGGCTAATTGGATGAGTATGAGCAAATGTGGTGACAGTACGGGATGAGTACCCTGGGATAAGATCCGGGGAGGGCCGTTCCAAACCTGACTGATACTATAATTTATGACTGATATTATAACTTATGTTGGCTTTGGCTATATGACTGCATGTTCTCCTAGGAGGTACCTTTAAGGTCATGAGACTGATTGACTGGATTAAATGGTGGTTACCACAGTGTATCATATTCACCCTTATTAGCTGTGTAAACTCTTTCAGCTATTGCTCTTTACTCTATACTGTAATTTAGTTCATGTTCTATACTTATTAGCTATTGTTCCTACTTCTAATGGATGTCATATCTTCATATTGAGATGTTCTTGCTGGGTTCGTAGACTCATGATGCCTACGTTATAGGTAAGGATGTCTCCCAGGATATGATGGAAGACATGCGGACAGAGTAGACGAGGAGGTGAGATGGATGCATGACACACTGTCCAGATAACTTAGGAGTGGTGTGAAGGCTTGTTTTCTCATGAGTCTTTCTCTATTTGTATGAGGAGTTGTATTGGTACTTTCTTGTTTCTTTTGATAACTTCTGAGTTGTGATACTACTATTACGTTGGGAATGGTGGTTCATTTGATGGGACTACTGTTATGGTTCCTTTACAGCAAAGGTTAGAGGGTTGTCCTTCATTTAATCATAGGTCTATAAAAAAAAATATTGAGGAAAGTCTAGGGGATGTTTCAGGTATGGTAAAAGGTAATTTCTTCTGAGAGAAATAGGTGAGGATGCATTCCCCATTGAAGGAACAGTAAGCGTCGGCTCGACTTAGGGTTTCTGAAAAATCTGAAAGTCAGAACCTGACAGTTTGAAGACTATCAATCACTTATGTTAGTCATATTTTATTGTGCTAACTTTATTTTGCAGGGTATATTTTGTTGTAGACTAATTTGCCTTGCAGGAAGGGGGTTGCACAAGGAAAAGCTCGGATGAACAGTGTTCGAGGTGCCTCCAGGGCAGTTGGAGGCGCCTCGGGTGCCTTAGTCGAAGGCCTCGCAAAGCAAGGCACGAAGGCAACTTGGATGCTGGGTGGAAGGCGCCTTCCATGGGCTTGAAGGTGCCTTTGACAGATGGAATTCGCAGAAAGTGGATTTTATCGGCGACTGAATCTGCGGGGATAAGTGCATAGCTGGAGGCGCCTTCCATGGAGCTTGAAGGCGCCTTCAACAACCTATATAAGGCAATCTCGAGCCGAGTCTTATAAACACTGCTTCTGCGATCATTTTATAGTGCATTGCTCTAAAAGACGATCCTACAACTCCATGACGCAACTCCAGCGATTGAGTGACACGACTCCGACGACCGAAAGCACGACCTTCTAAGATCCTCAAAAGTTGTCGGTATATGTTTAATTATTGCACTTAATTGTACTTTTAAGTTGTAATTCTCTAAATCTATAGTGATTGCCCAACGAAAGCGATCGACGATCGCGAACCTTGGAGTAAGAGTCGTCACAGGCTCCGAACCAAGTAAAAGAAAAGTGTTAGCGATTGTTTTGCTTCCCCTCTATTTCTATCTTCCGCTACAATACTCTGTGTTTTCCGAAAAGTGTGAAAAAGCCACGAGCGCTATTCACCCCCTCCCCTCTAGCGCATCTCGATCCTACAATTGGTATTAGAGTGGGGCCGCTTCGAATCAGTGAAACCACCATTCAAATAATTTTTTCTTATTTTTTTCGAGGTATTTTCAATTTTTTCAGAGTCGATCAGAATTGGTAAAGTTTCCGCTCTCCGATCAGATTTGTCGATCGAGTTTTTTTCCATTTCTTGAAGTCGGTGTACACACCACTCGAGTTTTATTGTTTTCTCTCTCTCTTGCACTACTTATCTAAGACCAAATTTTAGAATATTTGTCTTTTTATTTTGTGTGCGAGATTTCTCCCTAACAATGGCCCACCAAGAAGGCTATAGCACATCTCACCCCGCCACTTTTCTCTGACGAGGATTTTGACTACTGGAAGGGCCAAATGGAGTACCACCTCAAGACGCAAGTCGAGATGTCGATGATCATCCAAACTGGCCTCACACTTCCACTCGACGACACCAGAAAACCAGTATCATGCAAGAGCTAGGATACAACTCTGTTGAAGAAGATCAAAGCTGATGCGAAAGCGACATGCACTCTCCAATGTGACTTAACAAAAGAGGAACTAAACCGAGTAGGCCCCTTCTCAAGCGCTAAAGACTTGTGGAGGAAGCTAATCGAGCTGCACGATGGGACCTCTGATACTAAGGTAAGTAAAAGAGATCTACTTTTAAATAAATTATATAACATAAAAATACAGGATGGTGAATTGGCGAGTCAACTACATGCTCACATACAAGATCTTCTCAATAGACGATCGGTCAGAACGTGGAGAATCGCGACGTCATTAGGTATGCATTAAATGCATTTCCTAGGAACACCTTGTGAGCATCAATGGTAGATGCTTACAAAGTATCTAAGGATCTCTCCTCAGTTAGACGAGATGAATTGTTCTTAGAATTTGAATTACATGAGCAAACTATTACACCTTTGGTCGAGAAAAGTATTACTCTTGTTGTAGGTACAAACAAAACAAAGGAACCAAAAATCAAGTGCTAAACTGAACCCAAGCTTGAAGATGAGTTAGACTCAGAGGATGACGATGAGATCACCGCCGAACTCATCAACCTTGTACAAAAATTGTACAAGAAAAAAAAGGGCTTCACAAAATAGGAAATCAAAAAGGTGATTCAGTCAAAGATGACACAACCAAGCTCAAGCTCCAAAATGAAGTTTGAAGTCACCTGCTATGGCTACAACAAGAAAGGACACATCAAGGTAAATTGTCCAAATCAGAAGGAAGCGAAGAAGCAACGAAGAAAGAAGACACTACAAGCAACATGGGATGAATCATCATCAGAAGACTCCGATGCAGATGTTGAGCAAACAAGTTTCCTTACACTTGTGGCCCAAAAACAAGTCGACAAATCCATGATTGAGATAGAATTAGAAGTTGAGTCTGAGCGAAGCCACGAATCAGTATCTATTTCAGAAGGTTCCCAAACCAATGTAAGTATCTTTTTAATTAGATCGCATAACTTGATTTCTTACCTGTCAAGAAAGTTAGCCAAGTCCAACCTCCGGGTCAAGTCGTTCCATGAGGAGGTCAAAGCCCTCAAGGAAGTGACTATCCCAAGCTCCTTGACAGAATCGGTTTAGACAGAAACTTCAACTCAAGTCCAACCTGAGGAAGAAAATTCCAATCTGAAAAGTCATGTCAAGGAACTGAAGGATATATTAGAACAATTCACTTTAGGTTTCAAGAATCTTGATATGATTCTTGAAAAATAAAGAGTCGTATACAATCGATCTGAACTTGGATACAAGGCTAAGCATAAATTTAAATACTATTTGTCACTTGTGAATCGAACAAATAGGAGAATAGTCCAAGCACGGGTCCCTAAGTCTAACTTGATTAATCAAGTTGGACTTGGTTAATATTGAATCCCCAATGATCAAATCCATTACCTCGATAGGCCCTATCCAGGCTATGATCCAGGGGGAGCTAATAGAAAGATCATATTCATTAGATAGACTTGCTTGATGTATGATTTTTCTGCTTTCTATTATTCATGCTTAGATTAGGGTAGATAAGGACTTAGGCTTGATTCACACTTGAGTAGTTAGACCTAGGATTTTTTTTAGAAAAATAAATATTTAATTTCTTTAAAAGAGTTTGTCTAGAAGTGGTTGATGATCCAATACCCAAGAAGGCTTAGTGCCTCGCCACAGCTTGGAAGTCAATTATTGAAATGAATATTTAATTAACTAAGTGTTAAATCTTAGTCTAACTTAAATGTGAATAAATCCTTAGATTTCATCTAAAGTTACAAGAAGCTACTAGAACCATGTTACAAGAAGCTAAGCAACCAATTTTGGGCTACTAGAACCATGTTACATCAAAAATTGAATGTTACAAGAAGCTACTAGAACCATGTTAAATGAATATAACCTAAGTAGCAATTTTGGGCTGAAGCAATAAACACAACATGTTATGTTAAAAAAAATATTAATTAATAAATTTTACAATAAAATCCCTTACGAAATATATTACAACAAAATATCCAATCTAAATTATCTAAAAGTGTTTGGATGTAAAATACACATATTAAACACTAAGAACTATTTAGGTAAATTTACATCAAAATCTACAACTGACATATTTTTAAGATACTCCACAATTAGTAGAGCTTATAGAGTCTATAACAAAAATACCCAAAAAATTGAAGAAACAACTAACGTAATTTTTTATGAAGAATATGA
The DNA here is from genome assembly GCF_018446385.1 of Zingiber officinale. Lineage (NCBI taxonomy): Eukaryota > Viridiplantae > Streptophyta > Magnoliopsida > Zingiberales > Zingiberaceae > Zingiber > Zingiber officinale. The sequence goes on along the minus strand of NC_055990.1, from coordinate 38,087,151 downwards.
CTCATCAAATTTAATCAATGAAAGTAATCATTAAAATATAAGAAAAATAGATGATGAAGAAGATAATCAATTTAGACCTAAACATGGTGAATCAAAAGAACACAGTGTTGACCCTAACACAAGACTATCTAGGATAAGATCTAATCACCCAGTTGATCAAATTTTGGGTGACCCAACTCTTGGAGTACAAACTAAATCATCATATAGAAACCTAAGCCAAATAGTCCTTATTTCTAAAATTAAACCCAAAACTATAGAAAAAACCCTACCTGACTCAGACTGGATAATTGCAATGTAAGAAAAACTAGCTCAATTTGAAAGAAACCAAGTCTGGGAACTTGTACCTAAACCCACAAATAAATCTTTAATTGAAACTAAGTGGATATTCAGAAATAAACTAGATGATAAAGGTGAAATAGTAAGAAATAAGGCTAGACTAGTAGCTAAGTGATTCAGTCAAGTAGAAGGGTTAGATTATGATGAAACCTATGTAGCTGTAAAAAGACTTAAATCCATAAGGATGCTACTAGCCTATGCATCACATAAAGGATTTAAGTTGTACCAAATGGATGTAAAATCTACATTCCTGAATGGATTTATCAAAGAAGAAGTTTATGTAAATCAACCCCTAGGATTTGAATACTTAGACTGTTAGCAATTCGAGCTGCAAAAATCACTTTTTGCGTTGTGAAAACCTCGAAGCTAGCCACGAATCCGTGAGAAGATAAATAAAAATTATTCATGTACATGTTTGTCTACACTAGATCTACCTTAGATCTACATGAAAAAGGTTTTACCCTTGTAGCGATGCCCTTCGCTTATCCCGCTCATCCAAATGGTTACCGGATCTCGTAGAGTGTCAAGTGTACACTCCTCTACACATATCCACACGGACAAAAGGTGGAGAGAACCACTTAGAGTGTGCTAGCACCCTTGAGAGGTCTCAGCAATGGAGGAGGAGAGAAAGATGAAGAGAGGAGGAAGAAGAAGCCTTGAATGAGCACACCAATGTTTCACACTAATGTGGCCGACCACTTAATGGAGTGTTTTAAACCTCCACGTAATACCAAGAGTCATGACTCTTGGTCTTCCTCATGAGGTGGCATACAATGATGTAGCCTTGATGATGTGGAACATCATCATTGGTCGACCCATGCCAAGTCACAATAAGGTGGCATTTGGTCAAGTCAAACTTGACCCTTCATCTTTGTAACGCCCACCCTTCTTACCCAACCAAAGGTGGCGCTACGTTCTTATACTACTTACGTACATGCTTTAGTTATAACAGCGGAAGAATAAAAACTTTAAAGAATTTAATTTATTAAGCATAATATCACATATTCTGATTTGTTCAAAGGTGCATATGTTGATTCTATAACTAATCATATTAATTTGTCCGGATCGTTCTTTGCCGAGCCACCACCACACACATCACTATTTGCTCCTCCTGTTGCTCCTCTAGCTCATCCAGCTTCTTTCTTTATCTGCGGTACAAGGAAAGTAAGCTGTGAGCACTCATGGTTCAGTAAGTTCCTTTCCTACTCACTAAAACCGAAAATCATCGTATATTAATATCATGCATAGTATCATAAGCATATGACATACAAGGGTATCATATTCATATCATAATATCACATGGCATTATATCTAATCATCAGATAATTCAAGCACATATGTAGGCAATGCATCATGAATTTGAAAACTTTATACTTATAAGTACTTGAAATTAATATCATCATCATTTGGGATCCCGGTTTGTACCACATACATAATACGCGCGCTTCATAGGTAGGTCCAAGGTAGCAAGTCTTGAACCCTATCATGCATACATACTAGGCCCGAGTCTTACTCCATCGACCTAGGGCATTCAGAGGCCCATTACTGACGAGGCCCGAGTCTTACTCCATCGACCCCGGGGCGTTTACGGAGCCCACCCATGGTACAAACCCATACAAAAATAACTTATCATGCATAACTATCATATCATGTCCTTAACAATCTTTCATGCATTTCTTTTCATTATGTATAGCATTTCCTATGCTATCACATATCATGGCATATTACATAACATAATTTCATTTCTTCATTTTGTATAGCATTTCTTTATGCTATCACATATCATGGCATATTACATAACATTATGTATAGCATTTCCTATGCTATCACATATCATGACATATAACATAATTTCATTTTCTCCTCATTATGTTTAGCATTTCCTACGCTATCACATATCATGACATATTATATAACATTATGTATAGCATTTCCTATGCTATCACATATCATGGCATATAACATAATGTCATTTTCTGCTATCACATATCATGGCATATAACATAATTTCATCTTCTCCTCATTATGTTTAGCATTTCCTATGCTATCACATATCATGGCATATTACATAACATTATGTATAGCATTTCCTATGCTATCACATATCATGGCATATAACATAATTTCATTTTCTCCTCATTATGTTTAGCATTTCCTATGCTATCACATATCATGGCATATTACATAACATTATGTATAGCATTTCCTATGCTATCACATATCATGGCATATAACATAACATTATGTATAGCATTTCATAGAAGGAACTTTGCACTAGTTCGGTTAGACAATAATCTTACTCACCTCTTTAAAATATTTTTGGTTGAAATCCTAAGGTTAGATACTCCTCTGATCATACATCATATCAATATAAAATCATGGAAAGGAATCCTTCTACATAGCATAGAAAATCTTATCATGAAATGAGGTCTTGTTTAAATCATCCTAGATTTGAAAACCTTTTCTTTAGCCGAATTTTTCTTAAATTCTTTCCTAGGTTTTCTAATCCTTATAAATCCGAAAATCACATAAAAGCCTTGTACCACAGGTGAGGGGAAGCTTACCTTCTTCGCTTAAGTTTCCTAGAGTTGAGAACTTGCTTGGACCTTTCTTCCTTGCTTGCTTTGCTCGGCACCAATGGAGGAGAGGAGTGGCTAGGTCTTTTGGTGGAGAGGAGGAGGAAGAAGAGGCTTCTTCCTCTTTGTGTTGCTTGGCAACAACAAGAAAGAAAGAAGAGGGAGGGAGTGAGAAGGAAGAGGAGCTTCCTTCCTCTTGTGTTGCTCGGCAACAAGAAGAAAAGAGAGGAAGAGGGAGGTCTCGGCACAAAGGGAGGAGAGGAGAATGAGTGGGTTGAGGATGAAGTTGAAGCCCCCCTCCATGCCTATTTATACTAAAAGGAGGGGAGGGAACTTGACTTGATTCATCCTCCCTATTCATTTCTCCCCTTAAATGACAAGAATATTCTAGAGATATGCCTTTTAGTTCTCTCTTTTCTTTCCCTTAATTTCTCTCTTTTCTCTCCTTTAATAAAATTTTCTATCTCTCCTCTTACAATATCCTCTTCTATCCCACTTGGTTAACACATGCATGCATCCACAAGAGAACCAAGGATCAAAACTTGGTTATGCATATTTTTACTTCTTTTTACTTCCTTTTCTTTTAAGTAAAAAGAATCCTTTCTTATTCTTAACTACTTAGTCCTTTCTCTCCTTATCAATAATTCTCCTATCCCCTTTGGTATCCTATACATGTTCCTTACAAGAGGTCCAAGGTTCAATCTCTCTTCTAACATTTTATTTTCTTTTGTACATAATAATTCGTATATTTCCATATTATGCATTATGCATAAATATTTCATACATGTACATATTATCTCATATTTCTTCCTTTTGTCTACATTAATTCCATACATTTTAAATCATGCATAGATGATTATATTCTCAACTTTATTTTTCTTTCATAAAGTTTTAATCATCTAAATCCATCTTAATATAGAATATTTACATCTTCTTTTCATTCGTACTCTCATTACCCTTATTTTCTTATCTAGGCTTTCTAGGGGTGTTACAATCTTCCCTCTCAAGTCAAATCAAACTTGACCTCTTATCTCCCATGGTTGATCAAATCTAACCTTTGATTCAAATCAATTTAATTTAATGAATCTCTATTCATTAGTTTAAATTGACTCAATGAATCATAGTCTAAACTAGACTCATTTGACACATGAATCAAATTGAGTCCAACTCAATTAGTCTAATCAGGATTACTCTTAATCCAATTTGGTTCATCACATGAACCTAATCCTCTTGGTCCATCATATGAACCTAATCTCCATCTAACTGCCCTTTGTGTGTGACCCTATAGGTTCTTTTAACGTTGGTAATGCTCCTAAACCCATTTAGAAACATAAATAATGAGCGGTATCTAGCAATACATCATTACTACCCAAGTTACAAGAATATTGAGATCTAACATCAACATTGTGACTACTAATTGTGACTCTTACAATATATGACAATGTCCTTCTATCCTTGACATCTAAATTGATCAATTGAGGCATAGAGAATTTCATCCTCTAATCAATTTATGTCTTGAACTCCAAGTAGACTCACTCTAATCAAATGAGCTCAATATCTCATATTGACATATTTGGGTATGGCCAAGCACTTAGTGGTCTCACTCTATCAAGAATCATGATTCCATCTACATCACTCACATCTCTTCGCATAATTTGTTACATACCAGTAGTCGCCTTTATAGTCCACCCATTTACGGGTGATGTTTGACGAAGCTAAAGTATGCAACTTCTTATGTAGGGAATCATGGTGACTTTAGGTCCAAGGACTGATAGTCATACTAATAGTCACATGAGAAAGTATATGACACTCATATAACGATCCATGATACTTTCTCATGACGGGTCATTCAGTATAAATTCTCCAATGCATACCCACGTGTCAACTTGATATCTAATATCCATGACTTGTGAGATCAAGTCATCGAGTTGACCTACAAGCCAGTCTCATCGCATTAACATTGTCCCTGAATGTTAATACTTGTCTAGGAATGATTAAGAGTAGTGTTCTCTATATCATCTCATCATCAATTCAACCAATCGATTGATATAGATAAGAACCTTCTACTCAAGGACGCTATTATACTCAGTTATTTGGCACCAATACAAGTATAATAATCATAAAGAAATGCCTTTATATATATATAGGAATATGATACATCGAGTCCATACAACAATCATCATATAATTGGCTCTAGGACTCTCACTAACATAGACCACCCAAACCATGTCTTTAGATTAAAGAAAATATATATGGACTAAAACAAGCACCTAAGGCTTGGTATGAACGTCTATCAACAAACCTAATATCTAAAGGATTTAACCAAGGTCAAATAGACCAAACCCTATTTGTTAAAACATTAGAAAAAGATATTTTTGTAGCTCAAATTTATGTAGATGACATAATTTTTAGCTCAACCAATACTAAAATTTTTAAAAAATTTACTAAAGTAATGGAAGATAAATTTAAAATGAGCTTAGTAGGGGAACTTAATTTTTTCTTAAGCTTACAAATAAAATAAACAAAAGAAGGAATCTATATCTTTCAAACCAAATATGCGAAGAAGTTAATTAAAATATTTAGAATGGAAATTATAAAAATATAAATACTCCAATGACAACTAATACTAAAATTGACTCTGACTTAGAAGGAAAACCAGTGGACTTAAAATACTATAGAAGTGCAATAGGAAGTCTACTATACCTAACTGCAAGTTGACCTGATATTTTATTTGTAGTAGGTATGTGTGCTAGATATCAATATTGTGCAAAAGAATCACATTTAATCAATGTAGAAAAGAATACTTAGGTACATTAAGGGGACCCTAAATGTAGGACTTTGGTACCCTAGGACTAGCACATTCAACTTAATTGGGTACGCTGATTTAGACTATGTTGGGTGTAAATTAGATAGAAAAAGTATAAGTGAAAGTTATCAATTTCTAGGATAGTGCCTTGTAAGTTGATCTAGTGGAAAGCAACACTATGTTATTTTATCAACAACTGAAGCAAAATACATAGTCATGGGAGGATGTGCATCTTAACTGCTATGGATGATGTATACCTTAAAAGATTCACAACTTGAATATAAAAATATAAAGATTTCAATTGATAGCATAAGTTCAATAAATCTAACTAAGAATCTAATACACCACTCCATGACTAAACATATAGAAATTAAACATCACTTTGTAAGGGATCACGTAACTAAGCGTGACATTGTACTTAACTATGTTGAGTCAAAGTTAAACCTAGCTGACATTTTCACAAAACCCTTACCTGAACTCGAGTTTAGTACACTAAGAAGAGAATTAGAAATGTGCAGGGTAGAGGAGATTAATATTTTTTTAAAGAAAAGGTTATTATTTTTTCAAAATCTTTTTTTATTTTAAAATTCTAGAAAAATTATTTTTAAAACTCCTAATTTTACTAGAATTTTCAGAGATTGGAAATGGTCTAAGACTTTCCCTCTAAAAAGCATGTACCCATAGGTTTCAACCAGAGCATCTCACAAGCACACTATGATCACCTTTCTTGTGTATGAAAACACTTAAAATGGTGTGAGATACATATGGTACTGCCTGGACTTCAGAATGTTTATGTCTATGCATCAACATAAGTCTGGGCAATAAATACCATATTAAATTGATCAATTTAAGTTATCCATTTTAGTAAAAATAATTGGAACACTTACTTAACTTGACTGACCAAGTGAAAGCTACTACCTCTTGGTAAACAGCTAGTAGCTAAATATTAGACATTTGTTTAAGAAAAAGTAGATGTTTATTTTTAAAGACTTTGTTACTTTACCCTCTCATGCTTGGACTCTGGGATCCTAAAACTCAAAATACCTTTTTGCATTAATTAAGGGAGAGTGAAAGGAAGCTAAAGCATTTTTTTAAGTTAGAGTATTCTTTTTTAAAATTTAAAAATAAAATTTCTCATTTTGTTTGCTTTAATTATCAAAAAAAATAAAAATTTAAGCTAAGTACTTAACTATGTTTTTTATCTAAAACCTTTTAGAGGCTAAGTACTTAAGTATGCTTTTTATCTAAAAACTTTTAGAAGCTAAGTACTTAACTATGCTTTTTATCCAAAACCCTTTTAAAAGCTAAGTACTTAACTATCTTTTTAAAGCTAAGTTTTTTTAAAAAAAATTTTAAGCACTTAACTAAAGGCTTATCAATTTTTTTCCATTTTCTTCTAAAAGGCTATAGTGTATTTCATGATTTTTCAAACATAATTTGTTTGAAATTATTGTTAACTCTCGCAAAATAGTTTTTGATATATATCAAAGGGGGTGAGAAGATAGAAATATTCTAAAGTTAAGGAGAAAAGAAAAGAAAAGTTAAGTGATTAAGAGGGAGTAAATGAATTTGTGAATGAAATTTAATTTAATTAATTATTTCTAACTGTTGCATTTAGATATTATTTCATTTCTTTTCGTTATTGCTTTTACTTAACTTTGAATTGTATTGTCATATTCAAAAAAGGGGAGATTGTTAGTGCAGAATGTTAGACCCCGTGGTTGTTTTAATGTGATCAACCAAGTTGGTTAGGCCCTACATTATGTTTGATCCCTGAGTCTGAGCGTGCAGGAGCTTATGAGCGTAGGAAGTCGAGCGGAAGACGCAGCTAGTGAGAAGGACGACACGGGAAGTGAGCCGATGGGCTAGGTGTGTCCGAAGGACGAGAGAGCTGCGGAAGAGTACACCGGTGGGCGAGAAGAATGTGCGCGACGTTTGAGGGACGTTAAGCCGGGAGGAAGGCTACTCGAGGAGAAGGCCGAAAATTAGGTTCGGGTGAGCCCTATTTCGATTGGCCGAATCACCCAAGCTATCGGAGCATCGGAAGCCAAAGCAAAGGATCTGGAAAAGAAGCAAAAGCTGGAAAACCAGCTTGAAGGCGCTTTCATGAAGCATGAAGGCACCCTCAATATGAAGGCGCCTTCATGACTTGATGAAGGCGCCTTCAATAGGTCAAATGTGACCGTTTGCGTTTCGGATAAAGTTTTATCCGCCTACTCGATGGAGGCGCCTTGGACCTCTGTTGGAGGTGCCTTGAACATCCGAGATAGAATTTCCAGGAGCTATAAAAGGACCCCTGGACCTAGGAATTATTCATCAATTGTTCAATCAACTCTGTATTCATTCCTAGCGATAGTTCTGAGTTGTTAGAGTGTAAAAGGCTTCTCGGCCTTCAGTAAAGGAGACTTTTTCTAGTGCACTTTTTCATCGCCCTGGATTGACAACCTTCTTGGTTGTAACCAGGTTAACTGATGAGTCTCTACTTTATTTTTGTTTCTTTATATCAGTTATTTTATTATTACTATTGTATTTTTTAGTTGAAAGCACGAGGAGGGTATAACTTTTATTTTTCAGGCAATTCACCCCCCCTTGTCGGCCTCCGCTGCACCTACAATTGGTATCAGAGTCAGACTGCCTCAGAAGGACTAACCGCTGACTAAAGCATGAGCATCAAGACGATGGCCGGAACAAGCATTCATCCCCCGAAGTTCGACGGAGACTTTGCGACATGGAAATGCCGGATGGAGATATTTTTTAAAACCGACTTCGATATTTTACTAACTATGAAATATGGTTTTGAAGTTTCGAAAGACAAAGAAGAGCATCAGTGGAGCAAGAAGGAGCAAGCCGATTTTGTCGCCAACGGAAAGGCAGAGTTCCACCTCCTTAGTGTGCTGCCACCACAAGAGGTAAGCCGGATCGGAAGCTACGACTCCGCGAAAGACCTCTAGGAAAAATTCCTGGAGCTTCACGAAGGTACATCCGAAGCGAAGCTTGCAAGACGCGATATCATCCGGACTCAACTTACGAACATCCGGATGAACCAACGCGAGAAGGTAGCGCACCTCCAAGCAAGGATTAAGGAGCTAATAACTCAACTAAGCAATCTTGGAGAAGAAGTAACGAACCGAGACTCGATCCGATACGCGCTCAACGCCTTCCCCAGAACTCCAGAATGGGCATCCTTAGTAGATGCATACTACATCTCTAAGAACTTCGAGGTAAGTACTTTAGAAAATTTGTATGCAATAAGAAGGAGGGAAGGTGGAAACCTTCAAAGCAAGGCTTATTGCAAAAGCGTATACTCAGAAAGAGGGAATTGATTATGAGGAAACCTTTTCGCCGGTAGCCATGCTTAAGTCTATCCGGATTCTTTTATCTATTGCTGCTCATATGGATTATGAGGTTTGGCAAATGGATATCTTAACGGAAGTCTTGATGAAAACATCCATATGAAGCAGGGTTTATTGCAGCAAAGAGCATCTTGATGAAGCTCAATTGGTCTATGGATCGGCAAGCTTCAAGATCTGAATATCGTTTATCAGTAATCCATGCGATTTACACGGATGAGTCTTGTGCACAGCGTGACGAACGCGTCGGTATTTCTTGTACTATACGCAGATGACATTCATTGGCAACAATGTCAAGTGTCGCAGCGTTCCAAACAGCTTATATAGGACTTGATATGGGATCAGTAATGATCGCAGGATGTGTTATCCCACATGGATACTATCCTTCGTTTAGTATGCAAAACTTTAAGAAAGGTTTTCTACCTTTTAGAGATGTCTCCGAAGACATCAAAGGAGATAGAGGACGTGAAGGCAATTCCTTATGCTTCAGCTGTCAGAAGCCTAATGTATGCAATACTAGTTAGGGTCCCTATCAGGGACATTTTAGTCCCTAACCAGCATTGCATACATTAGGCTTCCGACAGCTGAAGCATAAGGAACTGCCTTCACGTCCTCAATCTCCTTTGATGTCTTCGGAGACATCTCTTTAGATAAAGGTACTCCATGCCGAAAAGCTAGAAAACCTTTCTTAAAGTTTTGCATACTAAAATGAGCAAGGATAGTATCCATGTATGAAGCTTGGGATAAGCACAACATCCTCTTCTTGCGATCCCTTATTACTTTGATCCCAAGAATATGTCCACATTCTCCCAAGTCCTTCATATAAAACTGTTTGGACAACCATACCCTTACGTCTGACAACACTTTGACATTGTTGCCAATGAGCAAGATGTCATCTACGTATAGTACAAGAAATACCAGCACGTTTCCGTCACACTTCTTGTATGCACAAGACTCATCCAGACACTGTATAAATCCATAAGACTGGATTACTTTATTAAACCAGATATTCCAAGATCTTGAAGCTTGCTTCAGTCCATAAATAGACCAATTGAGCTTACATACAAGATGCTCTTTGCCCTTTGCAATAAACCCCTCTGGTTGCTTCATATGGATGTTTTCATCAAGACTTCCGTTAAGGAAAGCTGTCTTGACATCCATTTGCCAAACCTCATAATCCATATGAGCAGCAATAGATAAAAGAATCCGGATAGACTTAAGCATGGCTACCGGCGAAAAGGTTTCCTCATAATCAATTCCCTCTTTCTGAGTATACCCTTTTGCAATAAGCCTTGCTTTGAAGGTTTCCACCTTCCCGTCTGTCCCTCTTTTTCTTTTGTAGACCCATTTACATCCAATGACTTTTACACCATTTGTTGGTTCTACAAGCTCCCAGACCTTATTAGAATACATAGATTCTTTTTCAGTGTTCATTGCACTTTGTCAAGATGCTGCATCTTTATCTTGCAGTGTTTCATCATATATCCAGGGATCAGGTTCATGTTTACCAGGGATCAAGTCTGAAGATTCTCTGAAAAATATGAATCTATCAGGTTGCCAAACAACCCTCCTACTACGACGTGACACTGCTTGTGATTGTGCATCATTTGTGACACGTGTTGCAGTTTCTTATGGTATCTCATCTTGTACTGTTGATACTAAAATAGACATGTCTTCTCTTATTTCTCCAAGAATAATTTTACTCATGGGTTTGTGGTTCATTACATAGTTTTCTTCTAAAACACGGGCATTGGTGTTAACAATGACCTTCTGATCTTTAGAACTATAAAATAAACCACCTTTCGTTCCTTTAGGATAACCCACAAACAAGCGAACTTCTGTTCGTGATTCCAACTTATCAGTGTCTCCCTTCAGCACATGTGCTAGACTATCCCAAATCCGAATATGCTTTAGACTAGACTTATGCTCATTCCACAATTCTATGGGAGTAGAGGGTACTGACTTAGAAGGTACCATGTTCAGAATGTATACTGCTGTTTCTAGAGCATATCCCCAAAACAAATTTGGTAATTCTGAACAACTCATCATTGATCTAACCATTTCCATAAGAGTCCTATTCCTTCGTTCTGCCACACCATTTTGTTGGGGTGTACCAGGTGCAGACAGTTGGGATTGAATCTTGACCTCTGATAAGTAATTCCTAAACTCTCCTAAGAGGTATTCGCCGCCACGATCAGACCGTAGTGTCTTGATACTTTTACCATGACGTTTCTTCACATCAGACTTGTACTCTTTGAACTTATCAAAGCGCTCAGACTTGCGGCGCATCAAATAAATGTACCTGTATCTCGAATAGTTGTTTATAAAAGAGATGAAATATTTGAAACCACCTCTTGCTTGGATAGTCATAGGTCCACACAAATCAGAATGAACCAATTCCAACACATCTTTAGCTCTATACCCCTTAGCCTTAAAAGGTCTCTTGGTCATTTTTCCTTCCAAGCAAGACTCGCAGGTTGGAAAGTTTTCCACCACCAATGAACCCAAAAAGTCCATCGGCTATTAAACTTTGAATCCTACTCAAGTTAATATGACCTAGCCTTAGATGCCAAAGATATGTTTGGTTCATTTCCAAAGGTTGCTTTCTCTTATTAAAAAATGTGGTATTTCCATTTGTTGCATCGTGGGAGTTATTGGATTTAGAGTATACAAATTGCCAACCAATGTACCAGAACAGATGATCTCCCTATTTTTATTGACAACCACTTTTTCATCAAAAGAAATAGAATATCCATCCTTAAATAATTTAGAAACTGAAATCAAGTTTTTTCTAAAACTTGGTACATAAAGATAATTTCTCAAAATCAATATTTTATTCCTATCAAAGGACAAATAAATATCTCCCACTGCAACAGCCGTCACTTTCGTAGCATTGCCTATGTAGACGGTGATTTCCCCTTCATGTAGTTGTCGTGTTTCTTAAAACCCCTACAATGTATTACAGACATGATCAGTGGCTCCCGTATCAACATACCAGGTACCGGTAAATAACACCACTAAACATGTTTCAACAACTAATGAAGAGAATACACATTTATTGTTCTCAATTTTGCGAGGACAGTCTACTTTTGTTTCCAATCAATATAATTGGGACTTTGTAAGTGTATTCTCTAATATAACAGCTAGGGAATTAAAAAACATTTGAAATCCTAAGATTCACAAAATATTTGGTCAAGACCTTAAAATAATATTGATTCCTCAATATCATTTACCAACACCTCAAAATACCGTGAATTTTGTATGTCACGTTAGTATAGATGTATACAAATTCAAACATTTGTAAGAGGAGATTTTACCCATTAATTTTATTATCTTGTCAACCTAATTTATGACAAATAAAATTAATAGTTAGTTTGTCTTAGATCAAATATTTGGTCAAAATCTTAGAATTTAAAATAATATTGATTCCTCAAATAATATCATTTAAATTCACCAACACCTCAAACACCGTGAATTTTGTATGCCACAATAGTGTGGACGTATACAAATTTGAACATTTGTAAGAGGAGGGTTTTACCCATTAATTATCTTGTCAGCCTAACTTTATGACAAATAAAATTACCTCAAACACCGTGAATTTTATATGTCACGTTAGTGTGGACATATACAAATTCAAACATTTGTAAGAGGGGGTTTTACCCATTAATTTTATTATCTTGTCAACCTAATTTTATGACAAATAAAATTACCTCAAATACTGTGAGCTTTGTATGCCACGTTAGTGTGGACGTATATAAATTTAAACATTTGTAAGAGGGGGTTTTACCCATTAATTTTATTATCTTGTCAACCTATCTTTATGACAAATTAATAGTTGGTTTTTCTTCGGTCACACAAATAATAGTAGTGACTCTAATGGGGAGGATACTATTAAATGCGCCTCAGTGTATACCATTACTTGACACTAAGTCCATTAAATAGGATTGTGCCCCTTCAGATGGAGAAGATCACACACTCCTAAATAATTTCCTATAATCATCCATTAAGGAAGTTTGATCTAGTGATCCGCAAACAAACTCATCTGATGTGGAGGAAGACACTCAGAGCTAACGCGTAAGTTTAAATGCATCACTTACAAACCAATAATGGAGACCGTGGAATTTAATTAATTCCTCTCCCACTTAGTTATTTAGAAATGAGGAATTTTAACATGCACACAAGCACACATCATATGCACACAAACAAGCACAGTATAAAAGGAAAAAATAATTTTCCAACTATTATGACCTTTATCCATAGCTATACTCCGTGTGCCATCAACCCTAGCTACTGACATCTTTAGCCACCGTCATCGGGTCTAGCCATCGCATCTATCTTGCTTATTTTTCCGTTGCGTCTATGGTTCTCAAATTGTCCCACGTCTCGCAAGGATACGATCCGCGATAAAAATAAAATTTTACATTTATTGATCTTATATTCCACGAAGGAATGTACATATAATCTAGATCGAACAAAATGTAAAATCTTAATAACTAATACAGCTTCTACTGTATTTAATATTACAATCATGGACACACATAAAATGCCCTCGACATGCCTGAGGGTCCAATCACACACAAACACAATAGGGCCATAATAGTTGGATCTAGGGTGCCTGCAACCACAGAGTTAATCTTTTTGCATATCCTACTATTATCATGCCTAAATTATGTATGACATGCGCATAATTAACTGAAAACCAAACACACAGAGGTAAAACCCTAGCTCTGATACCAATTGCTGGTTGCTATACCCAGAGTTCCGTTCTGTTCCCCTGTACAAAAATTTTGTACAAGCACAGAACTTTTCCTAGCTACCCATGTGCTCTACTAAAGTCAAACTTGGATTGCAAACGATACTTAACATTATTAATCCAAGTTGTCTTTCAGAAGTTAAACTTGGATTGGAAACGAAACTTAACATTCTTACTCCAAGTTTAACCGATGTGTCCTTCATAAGTTAAACCATATTACAGAAGTTGAATAAATATCTATTTCAAAGATCGGCTTCCAGGTTAAACATGGTGATGCACTAGGCCTTCTTGGGTATGAGATCATCCACCACTTCCTAGACAAAGTCTTTCAAAGAAATCGGATATTTAAACTACTCACAGTAAACTAAGTTTAACTACAGAGACCTCAATAGAAGCACAATATCGAAATATGAAATCGAAACACAAAATTGATAATAAAAACGATAGCCTAAAATCGATAGCCTCTTGTGTTTGGTTTTTCAAGATCTATACAAAGAAGATGAACTAGTTATGATGCGGAAACAAATAACTAGTTATACCTTTCTTTGTAGCTTATAGACCTCTTGATCTTCTGTTGTATTCCTCTCCTTCTCTTGGACGTCGTGTGGGTGACGATCTACCAAGATGAAATCCACCCAAGCTTTCTTCTTCTCCAAGACTCTCGAGCCACCAAGGGATGTCAAAATAGGAAACTTCCTTTCTCTTCTTCTTCTCTTCCAAGTACCCAGCCACCAAGGAAAAGGAACTTCTTGATGTGCCGCCGGCCTTGAGAGAAAGAAAACAAGGAGCAAGGGAAGAAGCAAGGGTCGGCCACACAAGGATCAAGAGAGGAGACTGAGGTTATGTTATCATGAAGGCTTCCTCTCCCTCTCTTTTATAATCCTTGCTCAAGGCAAAAATGGAAAGTTTTAAAACAAAATTAAAACTTCCTTTTAATCATTGCTAATGACTAAAAAGGAAAGTTTTAAAACAAAAAATTAAAACTTCCTCTTAAACAATACATGGCCGGCCACACAAAAGCAAAAAAGGAAAGATTTTAAAACAATTAAAATCTCTCTCCTTTTAAATTTTCTATTGTACATGGCAATAAAGGAATGTTTTAAAAAATTAATCTCTCTCTTTTAAAACATGTAGACATCTACAAAAAGGAAAGATTAAAATTAAAACTCCTCTTTTAAATCATGGTTACAAAAAAGGAAAGTTTTATCAAAATTAAAATCTTTCTTTTAAACACTACAATTAAGGAAAGATTAAAATCTCTCTTTAATCTTTTGTAGATAGATATAAAAGAAAAGATTTTAAAATTTAAAAACTCACTTTTAAAACCATATGGATGATATCATAAAAGGAAAAATTTTATCAAAATTTAATTTTTAATAAAACTCCTTTTCTCTTCTTATATGGTCGGCCCCTTGCTTGGGCACCGAGCAAGGCTTGGCCGGCCCTAGCTTGAGCTCCAAACTTGGCTTGGTCGGTCCCTTGCTTGGGCTCCAAGCAAGGATGTGGTCGGCCCATAAGCTTGGGTAAAAAGCTGGGCTTTGGGTAGATATAAGGCTTTATAAATAAGAGGCTACAATAGAGATCGAGAGGAAGAATTGGTTTTGGTCTCCCGATCAGCTTAAGCTTCTCGTGTTCGCCCCGAACACCCAACTCAAGTTCACCAATAATAACTTATACCACTAAAGAGTTATTATTGTTGGAACCTTAAGGTATTTTGATGTGATCAAACAAGTTAAGTTAGGTCCTTTTTGTTTTAACCCTTGTGTTTAAGTCTGCAGGAGCTTAGGAGCATAGGAAGTCGAGCGGAAGACGCGGCTAATGAGAAGGATGACACGGGAGAGAGTCGACGGGCTCGATGCGTTCGAGGGACGAGGTGACCGTGGAAGAGTACATCGGTGGACGAGAATAACGCATGCGACGTTCGAGGGACGAGAAACCGAGGAGGAAGGCTGCTCGAGGAGAAGGTCGGAACTTGGGTTCGGGTGAGCCCTATTCCGGATGGCCGAGATCACCCAAGCTAGTGGAGCCAGAGCGAAAGACCCAGACCGAGACGAGCTGAACCATAGTAGAGGTCCCGGATCGAGAAAAGTCAATTCTGTTGACTTTCCTGGTCCGGGCGCCCGGACCATCGGGGCGCCCGGGATGCTTCCGGGTGCCCAGACCCGGCTTTTGACAAGATCGAGTTTTGACTCGATATGAACATTGGGGTATAAAATTTTATCCCCCCAGGGTGCCCGGACCCCTCAGGGCACCCCGAACAGTACTATAAATATAGCATTGTTCTGCACAGTTTATTCAATTCACTTGTAATCAATTTCTCTGTGCTTTACATTTCTGTCTGTGCTGTTAACGCTATAAGAGGCTACTCCGCTCGAAGGAGACATCAGATAGTGCACCCTATTTTCCTTGGATTAGCAATCCCCTGATTGCAAACCAAGTAATTTTCTTGTGTCTGTTTTCTTTTTTTTAGTCTCTTTATTTTAAATTACAAGTGTTTTATTTAGTTGAAAATCCGAGAAAGGGTTGTTTAATTTGTGTAGGGCAATTCACCCCTCCCCTCTTGCCGGCCTTCAAAGGGACCAACAAGTGGTATCAGAGCAAGT
The DNA here is from genome assembly GCF_018446385.1 of Zingiber officinale. NCBI lineage: Eukaryota > Viridiplantae > Streptophyta > Magnoliopsida > Zingiberales > Zingiberaceae > Zingiber > Zingiber officinale. The sequence goes on along the minus strand of NC_055990.1, from coordinate 38,070,727 downwards.
ACGCTTCAGGAGGACTAACCGTCGATCGAAGCAACGAGATGGCCGGACCAAGCATCGTTCCACCAAAATTCGAGGGGGACTTCGCACACTAGAAGAGTCGTATGGTGGTATTTCTGAAAACCAATTTTGAAAGCCTTTAGTTAAGTACTTAAATTTTTTTTAAAAAAAACTTAGCTTTAAAAAGATAGTTAAGTACTTAGCTTTTAAAAGGGTTTTGGATAAAAAACATAGTTAAGTACTTAGCTTCTAAAAGTTTTTAGATAAAAAACATACTTAAGTACTTAGCCTCTAAAAGGTTTTAGATAAAAACATAGTTAAGTACTTAGCTTAAATTTTTTTTTTGATAATTAAAGCAAACAAAATGAGAAATTTTATTTTTAAATTTTAAAAAAGAATACTCTAACTTAAAAAAATGCTTTAGCTTCCTTTCACTCTCCCTTAATTAATGCAAAAAGGTATTTTGAGTTTTAGGATCCCAGAGTCCAAGCATGAGAGGGTAAAGTAACAAAGTCTTTAAAAACAAACATCTACTTTTTCTTAAACAAATGTCTAATATTTAGCTACTAGCTGTTTACCAAGAGGTAGTAACTTTCACTTGGTCAGTCAAGTTAAGTAAGTGTTCCAGTTATTTTTACTAAAATTGATAACTTAAATTGATCAATTTAATATGGTATTTATTGCCCAGACTTATGTCGATGCATAGACATAAACATTCTGAAGTGCAGGCAGTACCATATGTATCTCACACCATTTTAAGTGTTTTCATACACAAGAAAGGTAATCATAGTGTGCTTGTGAGATGCTCTGGTTGAAACCTATGGGCACATGCTTTTTAGAGGGAAAGTCCTAGACCATTTCCAATCTCTGAAAATTCTAGTAAAATTAGGAGTTTTAAAAATATTTTTTCTAGAATTTTAAAATAAAAAAAGATTTTGAAAAAATAATAACCTTTTCTTTAAAAAAAGATTAATCTACTCTACCGTGCACATTTCTAATTCTCTTCTTAGTGTACTAAATGTTAGTTAGAGCCCTAGAGCCAATCATTTGATGATTGTATGAACTCATTGTATCATATTCTTGTATATTAATAAAGGCATTTGATTTTGGTTATTATACTTACTTGTATTAGTGCCAAATAAACTAAGTATAATAACGTCCCTGAATAGAGCATTCTTACCAATATCAATCGATTGGTTGAATCAATAGTGAAATGATATAGGGAATACTACTCTAAATCATTCCTAGTCGAGTATTAACATTCAGGGACAATGTTAATACAATAAGACTAGCATGTAGGTCAGCTCGATGACTTGATCTTACAAGTCATGGATATAGAGATATCAAGCTGACACATGGGTATGCATTAGAGAATGTATACTGAATGACCCGCCATGAGAAAGTATCATGGATCGTTATATGAGTGTCATATACTTTCTCATGTGACTATTAGTATGACTATTGGTCCTTAGACCTGAAGTCACCATGGTTCCCTACATAAGGAGTTATGTACTTTGGTTTCGTCAAACGTCACCCGTAATAGGGTGGACTATAAAGGCGATTACTGGGTATGTAATGAATTATGCAGAGGGATGTGAGTGATGTAGATGGGATCTACCCCTCCCATATGACGGAAGCGACATCGGTATTCTTGATAGAGTTAGACCACGAAGTGCATGACCATGCCCAAGTGAGTCAACATGAGATGTTGAGCTCATTTGATCGAGTGAGTCTACTTGGAGTTCAAGATTTAGATTGATTAGAGGATGACACGGTCTATGCCTCACATTGATCAATCTAGATGTCTAGGATAGAAGGACAATGTCACATATTGTGAGGAGTCACAATTAGTAGTCACAAGGTGATGTTGGATCTCAACATTCTTGTAACTTGGGTAGTAATGATGTGTTGCTAGATACCGCTCATTACTTATGCTCCTAAATGAGTTTAGGGGCATTGCCAACGTTACAAGAACCTATAGGGTCACACACTAAGGACAATTAGATGGAGATTTGGTTCATACGATGAACCAAGAGGATTAGATTCATTTGATGAATCAAATTGGATTAAGAGTAATCCAAATTGGGCTAATTGAGTTAGACTCAAGTTGATTCATGTATTTAATGAGTCTAATTTAGATTATGACTCATTAGATCAATTTAATTTAATGAATTAGATTCATTATATTAAGTTGGCTTGAATCAAATGGTTAGATTAGATCAACCATGAGAGAGATTGAGTCAAGTTTGACTGGACTAGAGAGGAAGAGGAAGAGTCAAGTTTGACTTGACTCTTTGCCACATCATGAGTGAGGTGGCAAGATGTGGACCAATAGTGTTGCTCCACATCATCTTGCTTTGCCACCTCATGGAGGATACAAGCCTCCATTGCATTTAATGTGAGTTGGCCACATTAAATGAGTGGAGGTTACTCATTTGCCACATCATTGTGAAGTGGCAAGATGTGAACCAATGGTAATGGTCCACATCTTCATGATGTGCCACATCATAGGAGTTACAAAACACCTCTTAATGGCTTCACATTAATTGTGATTAATGTGGAATGTGAGTTACACTCCATGGAGTGGTCGGCCACACAAAAGTGGTGAATGAAATTTGATTTTCATTCAAGGTATTATTCCTTCTTCTTCTTCCTCAAGAGAGCTCTCTCCCTCTCCTCCTCTTGCCGTGACCACACAAGGTGCTAGCACACCTTTTTGTGTGTTTTCTCCACCTACGTGTTCATGTGGATACTTCTAGAGGAGTATCTATTTTGATACTCTAGAGATCCGGCAATTCCTTGGACGAGCGGGAACGCGAAAGGGCACGCTTCGAAGGTATAACTCTCATCTAGTGTAGATCCAGAGTCTTTGAAACTCGTACTCATATTTTCGTTCGATTTTTCCTTGCACGGATCTACGGCTTTGGGTGATTTGGGGTTTCCGCGACGCGAAAAGCGGTTTTCGCGGTCTGAAGAACCCAACAGTGGTATCAAAGCCACGTGCAAGGCTTGTACGAGTTTAATTTTTTGGTTTTATGAAAACTAAACCTTCTGTGATTTTTTTTTAAATTTAGTTTTTTTTATGTTTTTATGGGTAATTTTTCCGTAGAAGTGAAGCACAAGTGTCTCGGCACTTGTAGGCTTCGGCTACCGGAAAGATTTTTCCAAAACGGCTTCGTTTTGCCCCCAAAATATTTTGGGACAGTGGGCTTGGGTGCCATTAGATCGCTTAGGAGCAACTCGCGATGGTTAGATCACGGGTAGGGGTACTGCCCCTAACCCCGCAAGGGGATTTGCTCCGCGATTGCACCCGAAATCGCTAAAAATGAACCGACCGAGAAGATTTTTCCGAAACGGCAATGTCTCAGCCCAAATCATTTTGGGACAGTGGGTTTAGGTGCTGTTGGATCGCAAAGGAACCCTCGCGATGGTTAGATCGCGGGTAGGGCCGCTGCCCCTGGCCCCGCAAGGGGATCCGTTCCGCGATTGCGCCCGAAACCGCTAAACGGGACCGCCGGGAAATTTTACTCATAAAAATTGTAAAAATTAATTTTAAAATTATAGAAAAATTATGAAAATATATAATTTTGAATTATATATTAATTTTTTGATAGTCATGGCCCAAAAACCTAATATGATTGGATTGTGTTGTAATTCATAATACGGCCTGCGTGCCGTGATGTGTTTGCGCGTGTTGTATTTATTTTATTATTCACGACCTGCGCGTCGTGCCTCTTCTTTTATTCTTGTTGTAAGTTAGATTTAGACTCGAATGTAACTCGAGTTTCAAAATTTTAATGTACAAAATTGGAGCGGTGGAAGGTCCACACGAGACGGAGTTACGAGGAGGGGCGCGAGCAACACAAGGTGGTCACCGGAAGGAGCTTGAGAAGCTGTTGACTTTCGGTTGACCAACCGATCTTCTCATTGGCTTGAGAAGATCGTAGTAGGGCCTTGACTAAAACACAAATTAATTTAATTACTTACTTATGTATGTGATGTATGTTTAGTTAAGTAATTAATTAGTGCCTTACGATTAGATTAGATCTAAGTCGTGCACATGATGCACCCTTGCGATTAGATTAGATCTAAGTCATGCACAAGATGCATCCTTTTCGATTAGATTAGATCTTGATCGAACCAACTCTAAATACCTAACCGTGCCATGATACCTATCACTACCTCGATCACATGTATTGTTGAATCTGCCAAAGCAAAGCAATACATATTATCTTGGTAGGGTACGGAGGGACAATCTTGGTCCCGCCTATCAATGCATGGGTGAATACAAACTCAATTAGATTGAGTATTCCTAGTTACTCGGTTGGATCGAGTCAACTATAGGCATTATTCCAACGGTTGGAAAAGATAGGTCAAAATCACATCTATATTAACTCTCGGGCGTATTAGCCAAAGCTAACTCGAGTTTTAATATAAATGCGGATATTGATTCTATAAACAAGAGTTGCATAGAGATGTAATTGGTAATCGTTACCTACCGATCATGTTAAGCCTTGGGCGTATTAGCCAAAGCTAACTCAAGGATTAGTATGATGTGGATCTTGTCCCACAAGAATTATAGAATTCAGTGGGAGCATCATTTAATTAAAGGCCTAATTAAATGATTTTAAAAGAATATGATATTTATTTCTGCAAATTTTTCTATTGTAGATAACTATGACGTCGAACACTAATTCCTTCTCCCTGCGATCTGTCCTTGAGAAGGACAAGCTCAACGGAGTGAATTTCCTGGACTGGTACAGGAACTTGAGAATAGCTCTCACCCAAGAACGTAAACTGTACGTTCTGGAGTAGCCCATTCCGGAGGCTCCTCCTGCCAATGCCACGCGAGCCGACAAAGATGATTATAAGAAGCATCAAGATGACGCATTAGATGTGTCCTGTCTAATGCTCGCGACCATGAACTCAGAGCTTCAGAAGCAACATGAGTTGATGGGCGCTTACGATATGGTTGAGCATCTTCACCAACTATATCAGGGACAAGCGAGGCATGAGAGATTTGAGATCTCGAAGGCACTGTTTGAGTGCAAGATGTCAGACGGGGCTCCTGTAGGTCCTTATGTACTCAAGATGATTGGGTACATAGAGAACCTACAAAGACTGGGATTCCCACTTGGCCAAGAGCTGGCCACTGACTTGATCTTGCAGTCCTTGCCGGATAGCTATAGTCAATTCGTTTTTAACTATAACATGAACGAGATTGACAAGCCACTGCCCGAGCTACTTAGTATGTTACGAACTGCTGAGATTAACCTTAAGAAGGTTAAGCCCATTCTGATGGTCCAGAAGCACAAGGGCAAGGGCAAGCCCAAAGTTAAGGGAAAGTCCCAAACCAAGGGCAAAGGCAAGGCACTGAAGCCTAAAGGAGGGGTCGCCAAGGATGCTACCTGCTTCCACTGCGGTCAGACCGAGCACTGGAAGAGGAACTGCAAGGTATACTTGGAGGATCTTAAGAAGAAGTGAAGTGAGACTTCCACTTCAGGTATATATGTTATAGAAGTCAATCCATCTATTTCTACATCATGGGTATTAGATACTGGATGTGTTTTTCACATTTGTATTGATGTGCAGGCGCTAAGAAATAGCAGAGCATTGACAAAGGGTGAGGTGGACCTACGAGTAGGCAATGGAGCACGGGTTGCTGCTGTTGCTGTAGGAACTTACCATATATCTCTGCCTCCTGGGCTTGTACTAGATTTAGACGATTGTTATTATGTGTCTGCTCTTATTAAGAACATAGTTTCAGTTTCTTGTTTGGACAAGAAAGGTTACTCTTTTAATAAAAGACAAATGTTGTTCTGTTTATTTAAAAGATATGTTCTATTGTAGTGCACCTCTGATAAATGGACTCTATATTCTAGATCTAGAGAGCCCTATCTATAACGTTAGTACCAAGAGGTTCAAATCGAATGATATGAACCACACCTATCTCTGGCACTGTTGCTTAGGTCATATAAATGACAAGCGCTTATCCCAGCTCCATAAGGATGGTTTGCTGGACTCATTTGATTTTGAATCATATGAGATATGCGAGTCATGCCTACGAGGCAAGATGACCAAGACTCCCTTAAGTGGGCACAGCGAGAGAGCGACTGATTTGTTAGGACTCATACATAGTGATGTATGTGGCCCTTTTCAATGTCGCTGCTAGAGGTGGTTATAGATACTTCATCACATTTACTGATGACTTCAGTAGATATGGTTATATGTACTTGATGACATATAAATCCGAATCCTTTGAAAAATTCAAAGAATTCAAGAATGAAGTACAGAATCAGCTTGGCAAGAGTATTAAAATACTTCGATCAGATCGAGGTGGTGAATACTTAAGCCATGAGTTTCGTGACTATTTAGCTGAGTGTGGGATTCTATCCCAACTCACTCCTCCTGGAACACCACAGTGGAATGGTGTATCCGAAAGGAGGAATCGTACCTTATTAGATATGGTACGATCTATGATGAGTCACACAGATCTTCCGACATACTTTTGGGGCTATGCTCTAGACACGGCAGCTTTCATTCTCAACCGAGTTCCATCCAAGGCCGTGATAAAGACACCATATAGGATATGGACTAGGAGAGATGCCCAGGTGTCTTTTATGAGGATTTGGGGTTGTGAGGCTTACGTATGACGTCAAGTCTCAGACAAGTTAGGACCCAAATCTGACAAGTGCTACATCATTGGATATCCCAAGGAAACTAAGGGATATTACTTCTACATTCCCAGTCAGCACAAGGTAGTTATGGCAAAGACTGGGGTCTTTCTAGAAAGGGACTTTGTTTCTAGAAAGACTAGTGGGAGCCCGTTTGATCTTGAAGAAGTTCAAGATGCGAACGATAGCACTGAAGCCTCGATGGGAGTTGAACTGGAACCACAAAGTGTTGTGGATGATGTTGTTCCACAAGGAGTTGAGGAACAACAACCAGTTCAAGTAGACATACCTCTTCGCAGATCTGATAAGGTACGTCGTCATCCAGAGAGATATTCATTTCTCTTGTCTGACCATGATGACATTGTGCTCATAGAGGATGAGCCTACCACCTATCAGGAAGCTGTGATGAGACCAGATTCCGAGATATGGCAGGTGGATGTCAAAACTGCGTTTCTGAAAGGAAACTTGTTTTTTTTGTAGATCCACCACAACATACTAGCAGAGTATGCAAGCTGCATAAGCTAGCTTCTCGGAGCTGAAATCTTCGATTCGATGATGCAATCAAACAGTTTGGTTTCATCAAGAATGAAGATGATCCTTGTGTCTACAAGAAGGTAGTTGGGAACACAATTGTCTTCCTCATATTGTATGTGGATGACATACTACTCATTGGGGTAACATCTCTTTGCTTCAGTCTGTGAAGACTTGGCTAGGAAGTTGTTTATCAATGAAGGACTTAGGTGAAGTATCTCGTATTCTGGGAATACAGATCTATAGAGAAAGATCTAAGAGATTGCTTGGCCTAAGTCAGAGTACATATAATGACAAGGTACTCCTTCGGTTTGCCATGCAGAACTCCAAGAAGGGATTTCTGCCTATGTCACATGGCGTGAGTCTTTCGAAGACTCAAGGTCCTTCTTCTAGAGAGGAGAGAGACCGCATGGATCAGATCCCTTATGCCTCAGTCATAGAGTCTATCATGTACGCCATGCTATGTACTCGACCTGATGTCTCGTATGCTTTGAGCATGACGAGCAGATACCAGTCAGATCCAGGTGAAAGTCACTGGATAGTGGTCACGAATATTCTTAAGTACTTATGAAGGACTAAAGAATATTTCTTGATATATGGAGGTAATGATGAGCTAACTGTAAAGGGTTACAGTGATGCTAGCTTCCAGACCGATCAGGATGATTAAAGATCACAGTCGAGGTTCGTGTTTTGCTTGAATGGTAGTGCTATGAGCCGGCAGAGTTCACAGCAGTTCTACAACGTTTCCATCTCATTCGAGAGATTATCGATAGAGGAGATGTGAAGATTTGCAGAGTATCTATAGAAGCTAACATCGCAGATCCCTTGACCAAGGCTTTGGCACAGAGAAAGCATGATGGTCACACTAGGTCATTAGGCCTTAGAGCCTATACTGATTGGTACTAGTGCTAGTGGGAGATTGTTAGTTAGAGCCCTAGAGCCAATCATTTGATGATTGTATGGACTCATTGTATCATATTCTTGTATATTAATAAAGGCATTTGATTTTGGTTATTATACTTACTTGTATTAGTGCCAAATAAACTAAGTATAATAACGTCCCTGAGTAGAGCGTTCTTACCTATATCAATCGATTGGTTGAATCGATAGTGAGATGATATAGGGAACACTACTCTAAATCATTCCTAGTCGAGTATTAACATTCAGGGACAATGTTAATACAATAAGACTAGCATGTAGGTCAGCTCGATGACTTGATTTCACAAGTCATGGATATAGAGATATCAAGCTGACACATGGGTATGCATTAGAGAATGTATACTGAATGACCCGCCATGAGAAAGTATCATGGATCGTTATATGAGTGTCATATACTTTCTCATTTGACTATTAGTATGACTATTGGTCCTTAGACCTGAAGTCACCATGGTTCCCTACATAAGGAGTTATGTACTTTGGTTTCGTCAAACGTCACCCGTAATAGGGTGGACTATAAAGGCGATTACTGGGTATGTAATGAATTATGCAGAGGGATGTGAGTGATGTAGATGGGATCTATCCCTCCCATATGATGGGAGCGACATCGGTATTCTTGATAGAGTTAGACCACGAAGTGCATGGCCATGCCCAAGTGAGTCAACATGAGATGTTGAGCTCATTTGATTGAGTGAGTCTACTTGGAGTTCAAGATTTAGATTGATTAGAGGATGACACGGTCTATGCCTCACATTGATCAATCTAGATGTCTAGGATAGAAGGACAATGTCACATATTGTGAGGAGTCACAATTAGTAGTCACAAGGTGATGTTGGATCTCAACATTCTTGTAACTTGGGTAGTAATGATGTGTTGCTAGATACCGCTCATTACTTATGCTCCTAAATGAGTTTAGGGGCATTGCCAACGTTACAAGAACCTATAGGGTCACACACTAAGGACAATTAGATGGAGATTTGGTTCATACGATGAACCAAGAGGATTAGATTCATTTGATGAATCAAATTGGATTAAGAGTAATCCAAATTGGGCTAATTGAGTTAGACTCAAGTTGATTCATGTATTTAATGAGTCTAATTTAGATTATGACTCATTAGATCAATTTAATTTAATGAATTAGATTCATTATATTAAGTTGGCTTGAATCAAATGGTTAGATTAGATCAACCATGAGAGAGATTGAGTCAAGTTTGACTTGACTAGAGAGGAAGAGGAAGAGTCAAGTTTGACTTGACTATTTGCCACATCATGAGTGAGGTGGCAAGATGTGGACCAATAGTGTTGCTCCACATCATCTTGCTTTGCCACCTCATGGAGGTTACAAGCCTCCATTGCATTTAATGTGAGTTGGCCACATTAAATGAGTGGAGGTTACTCATTTGCCACATCATTGTGAAGTGGCAAGATGTGGACCAATGGTAATGGTCCACATCTTCATGATGTGCCACATCATAGGAGTTACAAAGCACCTCTTAATGGCTTCACATTAATTGTGATTAATGTGGAATGTGAGTTACACTCCATGGAGTGGCCGGCCACACAAAAGTGGTGAATGAAATTTGATTTTCATTCAAGGTATTATTCCTTCTTCTTCCTCCTCAAGAGAGCTCTCTCCCTCTCCTCCTCTTGTCGTGACCACACAAGGTGCTAGCACACCTTTTTGTGTGTTTTCTCCACCTACGTGTTCGTGAGGATACTTCTAGAGGAGTATCTATTTTGATACTCTAGAGATCCGACAATTCCTTGGACGAGCGAGAACGCGAAAGGGCACGCTTCGAAGGTATAACTCTCATCTAGTGTATATCTAGAGTCTTTGAAACTCGTACTCGTATTTTCGTTCGGTTTTTCCTTGCACGGATCTACGACTTTGGGTGATTCGGGGTTTCCGCGACGCGAAAAGCGGTTTTCGCGGCCTGAAGAACCCAACACTAAACTTGAGTTCAGGTAAGGGTTTTGTGAAAATGTCAGCTAGGTTTAACTTTGACTCAACATAGTTAAGTACAATGTCACGCTTAGTTACGTGATCCCTTACAAAGTGATGTTTAACTTCTATATGTTTAGTCATGGAGTGGTGTATTAGATTCTTAGTTAGATTTATTGAACTTATGCTATCAATTGAAATCTTTATATTTTTATATTCAAGTTAATAATCTTTTAAGGTATACATCATCAATAGCAGTTGAGATGCACATCCTCCCATGGCTATGTATTTTGCTTCAGTTGTTGATAAAACAACACAGTGTTGCTTTCTACTAGATCAACTTACAAGGCACTATCCTAGAAATTGATAACTTTCACTTATAATTTTTCTATCTAATTTACACCCAACATAGTCTAAGTCAGCGTACCCAATTAAGTTGAATTTGCTAGTCCTAGGGTACCAAAGTCCTACATTTAGGGTCCCCTTAATGTACCTAAGTATTCTTTTCTACATTGATTAAATGTGATTCTTTTGCACAAGATTGATATCTAGCACACATACCTACTACAAATAAAATATCAGGTCAACTTGCAGTTAGGTATAGTAGACTTCCTATTGCACTTCTATAGTATTTTAAGTCCACTGGTTTTCCTTCTAAGTCAGAGTCAATTTTAGTATTAGTTGCCATTGGAGTATTTATATTTTTATAATTTCCATTCTAAATATTTTAATTAACTTCTTCGTATATTTGGTTTGAAAGATATAGATTCCTTCTTTTGTTTATTTTATTTGTAAGCTTAAAAAAAAATTAAGTTCCCCTACTAAGCTCATTTTAAATTTATCTTCCATTACTTTAGTAAATTTTTTAAAAATTTTAGTATTGGTTGAGCTAAAAATTATGTCATCTACATAAATTTGAGCTACAAAAATATCTTTTTCTAATGTTTTAACAAATAGGGTTTGGTCTATTTGACCTTGGTTAAATCCTTTAGATATTAGGTTTGTTGATAGATGTTCATACCAAGCCTTAGGTGCTTGTTTTAGTCCATATAGATTTTCTTTAATCTAAAGACATGGTTTGGGTGGTCTATGTTAGTGAGAGCCCTAGAGCCAATCATATGATGATTGTTGTATGGACTCGATGTATCATATTCCTATATATATATAAAGGCATTTCTTTATGGTTATTATACTTACTTGTATTGGTGCCAAATAACTGAGTATAATAGCGTCCTTGAGTAGAAGGTTCTTATCTATATCAATCAATTGGTTGAATTGATGATGAGATGATATAGAGAACACTACTCTTAATCTTTCCTAGTCAAGTATTAACATTCAGGGACAATGTTAATGCGATGAGACTATCATGTAGGTCAACTCGATGACTTGATCTCACAAGTCATGGATATTAGATATTAAGTTGACACGTGGGTATGCATTGAAGAATGTATACTGAATGACCCGTCATGAGAAAGTATCATGGATCGTTATATGAGTGTCATATACTTTCTCATGTGACTATTAGTATGACTATCAGTCCTTGAACCTAAAATCACCATGGTTTCCTACATAAGGAGTTGCATACTTTGGCTTCGTCAAACGTCACCCGTAAATGGGTGGACTATAAAGGCGACTACTGGTATGTAACAAATTATCTGGAGGGATGTGAGTGATGTAGATGGAATCATGATTCTTGATAGAGTGCGACCACTAAGTGCTTGGCCATGCCCAAATATGTCAATATGAGATATTGAGCTCATTTGATTAGAGTGAGTCTACTTAGAGTTCAAGACATAAATTGATTAGAGGATGACACGGTCTATGCCTCAATTGATCAATTTAGATGTCAGGGATAGAAGGGCATTGTCATATATTGTAAGAGTCACAATTAGTAGTCACAATGTTGATGTTGGATCTCAATATTCTTGTAACTTGGGTAGTAATGATGATTTGCTAGATACCGCTCATTACTTATGTTTCTAAATGGGTTTAGGAGCATTACCAACATTACAAGAACCTATAGGGTCACACACAAAGGGCAGTTAGATGGAGATTAGGTTCATATGATGGACCAAGAGGATTAGGTTCATGTGATGAACCAAATTGGATTAAGAGTAATCCTGATTAGACTAATTGAGTTGGACTCAATTTGATTCATGTGTCGAATGAGTCTAGTTTAGACTATGATTCATTGAGTCAATTTAAACTAATGAATAGAGATTCATTAAATTAAATTGATTTGAATCAAAGGTTAGATTTGATCAACCATGGGAGATAAGAGGTCAAGTTTGATTTGACTTGAGAGGGAAGATGAAGGGTCAAGTTTGACTTGACCAAATGCCACCTCATTGTGACTTGGCATGGGCCGACCAATGATGATGTTCCACATCATCAAGGCTACATCATTGTATGCCACCTCATGAGGAAGATCAAGAGTCATGACTCTTGGTATTACATGGAGGTTTAAAACACTCCATTAAGTGGTCAGCCACATTAGTGTGAAGCATTGGTGTGCTCATTCAAGGCTTCTTCTTCCTCCTCTCTTCATCTTCCTCTCCTCCTCCATTGCTGAGACCTCTCAAGGGTGCTAGCACACTCTAAGTGGTTCTCTCCACCTTTTGTCCGTGTGGATACGTGTAGAGGAGTGTACACTTGACACTCTATGAGATCCGGTAACCATTTGGATGAGCGGGATAAGCGAAGGGCATCGCTACAAGGGTAAAACCTTTTTCATGTAGATCTAAGGTAGATCTAGTGTAAAAAAACACGTACATGAATAATTTTTATTTATCTTCTCACGGATTCGTGGCTAGCTTCGAGGTTTTCACAATACAAAAAGCGATTTTTGCGGCTCGAATTGCTAACAGTCTAAGTATTCAAATCCTAGGGGTTGATTTACATAAACTTCTTCTTTGATGAATCCATTCAGGAATGTAGATTTTACATCCATTTGGTACAACTTAAATCCTTTATGTGATGCATAGGCTAGCAGCATCCTTATGGATTTAAGTCTGGTTACAGCTACATAGGTTTCATCATAATCTAACCCTTCTACTTGGCTGAATCACTTAGCTACTAGTCTAGCCTTATTTCTTACTATTTCACCTTTATCATCTAGTTTATTTCTGAATACCCACTTAGTTTCAATTAAAGATTTATTTGTGGGTTTAGGTACAAGTTCCCAGACTTGGTTTCTTTCAAATTGAGCTATTTTTTCTTACATTGCAATTATCCAGTCTGAGTCAGGTAGGGTTTTTTCTATAGTTTTGGGTTCAATTTTAGGAATAAGGGCTATTTGGCTTAGGTTTCTATATGATGATTTAGTTTGTACTCCAAGAGTTGGGTCACCCAAAATTTGATCAGCTGGGTGATTAGATCTTATCCTAGATGGTCTTGTGTTAGGGTCAACACTGTGTTCTTTTGATTCACCATGTTTAGGTCTAAATTGATTATCTTCTTCATCATCTATTTTTCTTATATTTTAATGATTACTTTCATTGATTAAATTTGATGAGTCATATTCTTCATCAAAAATTACGTTAGTTGTTTCTTCAATTTTTTGGGTATTTTTGTTATAGACTCTATAAGTTCTACTAATTGTGGAGTATCTTAAAAATATGCCAGTTGTAGATTTTGATGTAAATTTACCTAAATAGTTCTTAGTGTTTAATATGTGTATTTTACATCCAAACACTTTTAGATAATTTAGATTGGATATTTTGTTGTAATATATTTCGTAAGGGATTTTATTGTAAAATTTATTAATTAATATTTTTTTTAACATAACATGCTGTGTTTATTGCTTCAGCCCAAAATTGCTACTTAGGTTATATTCATTTAACATGGTTCTAGTAGCTTCTTGTAACATTCAATTTTTGATGTAACATGGTTCTAGTAGCCCAAAATTGGTTGCTTAGCTTCTTGTAACATGGTTCTAGTAGCTTCTTGTAACTTTAGATGAAATCTAAGGATTTATTCACATTTAAGTTAGACTAAGATTTAACACTTAGTTAATTAAATATTCATTTCAATAATTGACTTCCAAGCTGTGGCGAGGCACTAAGCCTTCTTGGGTATTGGATCATCAACCACTTCTAGACAAACTCTTTTAACGAAATTAAATATTTATTTTTCTAAAAAAAAATCCTAGGTCTAACTACTCAAGTGTGAATCAAGCCTAAGTCCTTATCTACCCTAATCTAAGCATGAATAATAGAAAGCAGAAAAATCATACATCAAGCAAGTCTATCTAATGAATATGATCTTTCTATTAGCTCCCCCTGGATCATAGCCTGGATAGGGCCTATCGAGGTAATGGATTTTATCATTGGGGATCCAATATTAACCAAGTCCAACTTGATTAATCAAGTTAGACTTGGGGACCCGTGCTTGGACTATTCTCCTATTTGTTCGATTCACAAGTGACAAATAGTATTTAAATTTATGCTTAGCCTTGTATCCAAGTTCAGATCGATTGTATATGACTCTTTATTTTTCAAGAATCATATCAAGATTCTTGAAACCTAAAGTGAATTGTTCTAATATATCTTTCAGTTCCTTGACATGACTTTTCATATTGGAATTTTCTTCCTCAAGTTGGACTTGAGTTGAAGTTTCTGTCTAAACCGATTCTGTCAAGGAGCTTGGGATAGTCACTTCCTTGTGGGCTTTGACTTCCTCATGGAACAACTTGACCCGGAGGTTGGACTTGGCTAACTTTCTTGACAGGTAAGAAATCAAGTTATGCAATCTAATTAAAAAGATACTTACATTGGTTTGGGAACCTTCTGAAATAGATACTGATTCGTGGCTTCGCTCAGACTCAACTTCTAATTCTATCTCAAACATGGATTTGTCGACTTGTTTTTGGGCCAGAAGTGTGAGGAAACTTGTTTGCTCAACATCTTCATCAGAGTCTTCTGATGATGATTCATCCCATGTTGCTTGTAGTGTCTTCTTTCTTCGTTGTTTCTTCGCTTCCTTCTGATTTGGACAATTTGCCTTGATGTGTCCTTTCTTGTTGTAGCCATAGCAGGTGACTTCAACTTCATTTTGGAGCTTGAGCTTGGTTGTGTCATCTTTGACTGAATCACATTTTTTATTTCCTATTTTGTGAAGCCCTTCTTTTTCTTGTACAATTTTCATACAAGGTTGAAGAGTACGGCGGTGATCTCATCATCGTCCTCTGAGTCTGACTCATCTTCAGGCTTGGGTTCAGTTCAGCACTTGATTTTTGGTTCCTTTGTTTTGTTTGTACCTGCAACAAGAGCAATACTTTTCTCGGCCAAAGGTGTAATAGTCTGCTCATGTAATTCAAATTCTAAGAACAATTCATCTAGTCTAACTGAGGAGAGATCCTTAGATACTTTGTAAGCATCTACCATTGATGCCCACAAGGTGTTCCTAGGAAATGCATTTAATGCATACCTAATGACGTCGCGATTCTCCACGTTCTGACCGATCGTATGGAGTCTATTGAGAAGATCTTGTATGTGAGCATGTAGTTGACTCACCAATTCACCATCCTGTATTTTTATGTTATATAATTTATTTAAAAGTAGATCTCTTTTACTTACCTTAGTATCAGAGGCCCCATCGTGTAGCTCGATTAGCTTCCTCCACAAGTCTTTAGCGCTTGAGAAGGGGCCTACTCGGTTTAGTTCCTCTTTTGTTAAGTCACATTGGAGAGTGCATGTCGCTTTCGCATCAGCTTTGATCTTCTTCAATAGAGTTGTATCCTAGCTCTTGCATGATATTGGTTTTCTGGTGTCGTCGAGTGGAAGTGTGAGGCCGGTTTGGATGATCATCGACTTCTCGGCTTGTGTCTTGAGGTGGTACTCCATTTGGCCCTTCCAGTAGTCAAAATCCTCGCCAGAGAAAAGTGGCGGGTGGGATGTGCTATAGCCTTCTTGGTGGGCCATTGTTAGGGAGAAATCTCGCACACAAAATAAAAAGACAAATATTCTAAAATTTGGTCTTAGATTAGTAGTGCGAGAGAGAGAGAAAATAGTAAAACTCGAGTGGTGTTTACACCGACTTCAAGAAATGGAAAAAAACTCGATCGACAAATCTGATCGGAGAGCGGCAACTTTACCAATTCTGATCGACTCTGAAAAAATTGAAAATACCTCGAAAAAGAATAAGAAAAAATTGTTTGAATGGTGGTTTCACTGATTCGAAGCGGCCCCACTCTGATACTAATTGTAGGATCGAGATACGCTAGAGGGGAGGGGGTGAATAGCGCTCGTGGCTTTTTCACACTTTTCGGAAAACACAGAGTATTGTAGCGGAAGATAGAAATAGAGGGGAAGCAAAACAATCGCTAACACTTTTCTTTTACTTGGTTCGGAGCCTGTGACGACTCTTACTCCAAGGTTCGCGATCGTCGATCGCTTTCGTTGGGCAATCACTATAGATTTAGAGAATTAAAACTTAAAAGTACAATTAAGTGCAATAATTAAACATATACCGACAACTTTTGAGGATCTTAGAAGGTCGTGCTTTCAGTCGTCGGAGTCGTGTCACTTAGTCGCTGGAGTTGCGTCATGGAGTTGTAGGATCGTCTTTTAGAGCAATGCACTATAAAATGATCGCAGAAGCAGTGTTTATAAGGCTTGGCTCGAGATTGCCTTATATAGGTTGTTGAAGGTGCCTTCAAGCTCCATGGAAGGCGCCTCCAGCTATGCACTTATCCCCGCAGATTCAGTCGCCGATAAAATCCACTTTCTGAGAATTCCATCTGTCAAAGGCGCCTTCAAGCCCATGGAAGGCGCCTTCCACCCAGCATCCAAGGTGCCTTCGTGCCTTGCTTTGCGAGGCCTTCGACTAAGGCACCCGAGGCACCTCCAACTGCCCCGGAGGCACCTCGAACACTGTTCATCCGAGCTTTTCCTTGTGCAACTCCCTTCCTGCAAGGTATATTAGTCTACAACAAAATATACCCTGCAAAATAAAGTTAGCACAATAAAATATGACTAACATAAGTGATTGATAGTCTTCAGACTGTCAGGTTCTGACTTTCAGATTTTTCAGAAACCCTAGGTCGAACCGACGCCTACTGTTCTTTCAATGGGGAATGCATCCTCACCTACTTCTCTCAGAAGAAATTACCTTTTGCCAAACCTGAAACATCCCCTAGACTTTCCTCAATATTTTTTTTTATAGACCTATGATTAAATGAAGGACAACCCTCTAACCTTTGCTGTAAAGGAACCATAACAGTAGTCCCATCAAAATGAACCACCATTCCCAATGTAATAGTAGTATCACAACTCAGAAGTTATCAAAAGAAACAAGAAAGTACCAATACAACTCCTCATACAAATAGAGAAAGACTCATGAGAAAACAAGCCTTCACACCACTCCTAAGTTATCTGGACAATGTGTCATGCATCCATCTCACCTCCTCGTCTACTCCGTCCGCATGTCTTCCATCATATCCTGGGAGACGTCCTTACCTGTAACGTAGACATCATGAGTCTACGAACCCAGCAAGAACATCTCAATATGAAGATATGACATCCATTAGAAGTAGGAACAATAGCTAATAAGTATAGAACATGAACTAAATTACAGTATACAGTAAAGAGCAATAGCTGAAAGAGTTTACACAGCTAATAAGGGTGAATATGATACACTGTGGTAACCACCATTTAATCCAGTCAATCAGTCTCATGACCCTAGAGGTACCTCCTAGGAGAACATGCAGTCATATAGCCAAAGCCAACATAAGTTATAATATCAGTCATAAATTATAGTATCAGTCAGGTTTGGAAGGGCCCTCCCCGGATCTTATCCTAGGGTACTCATCCCGTACTGTCACCACATTTGCTCATACTCATCCAATTAGCCACATAAAAAACATAATCTATCCACATTATACCTATATCAATAGCATATTCCATTCATTCTGTAAACATACCTACCTTGAGGGAAAACAATAGAAGAATGCATACACAAATGAAAACCAAACTGAAATCTATAATCATGCACATCTTAAGTAAGGGAAGAAACATCTACATTATACAACACAAATCTCTTAAACCAAATCTATCACAACTTTTAAAACCATCCATGTATCCAAAAGAATAATGAAAAACACCAAAATTTAAAGCACCCTAATTCATTTCTCCAAAATCTGTTCACAACAATACTAACAACACAAGAATGTGTCCCAGCTATAGAATAGAAAGCCAAATCAACAATCCAATGATTGATCTGAAATCCCAACAACGCCGAAGAACCACCAATAAGCCCTAAATTTTAGTGGCAGTAGAAGAGAAAGGAAGAAACACGATCATCTGACCGAAACCACAAGCAATTTGAAATCGAAACTCAATCCAACAAGAGAAACCGTGTACGACTAGACTTAAACATAATCACCCAGTTTCATTGCAAAAATCCGACGAAAGTTTCGAGATAAAGCAAGAACATCATAGAAAATCAAATCCCACTTCATTTAAATAATTGGCTAGCATTAACAAGCAATCGACTACCCAAATCTGTCAAGAAGTTTGGAGAGTATCTTGAAGAAGCACTTCATTGAAATCAACTACAAATTCCTAGTTTATCGAGAAATCCAAAATGAGGAGAATAGCAATGTAAGGATGAAGAACATCATCTTCCTAGGTCAATTCTAGCAACAATCTATCCATAAATCTCAAGATCAAAGAAGAAAAGAGAGTATAAAATAAGAACATCACCCATCAAACCCTAATCTATCCACAACCTATCCCAAAACCTTTGGATATAATAGAAAGAAATAGAACATCACCATCCCCTGCTTTAATCACCATAAACTTCTATCCAGATGCTCGATTAACCAAAAGAATCGGACAGCATCAAATCCAGTTGCAAATACCAAAATCCATTGCTGGAGACCAAAGCAAATCTCAAGGAAAACAAGTACACTGAAGGGAAAACCAATTCACACCCCAATCCTACCCTGGACCTCATAGGGCTAAGCATTTCAATTCTTCCAAGTCATTTAACCCTTACCTCATTGAATCCATACCAACATAGAGGAATGCACTTGCCTTTTCTTCCTCGTTCCTCCGATGAAAACCCTTGCCCAACCATTTTGCGCCTTCGGTGAGATGGCTGGAGATTATCGCGCCCGATCACAACGCCCTCAAAGACACCGCCTGCGTGGAGCAACGCCTGGTTGGATCTCAGACATCGGTGGAGAGCTCCATCACCACTGGTGTGGGTGACGAGATGAAGAGGTGACGACGATTGGGGAGCACAGTGCGACGAGGGATTTCGGCCGAACCTTATATACTTATACTTAGGGTTATTAATTCCAACTTACGGTAATTAGTTCCATCAACTCCCAATTTAATTGGGTATCATTAACTTCCATCAAATTTAATAGGACTATCCCCTTAAACTGTGTCATATAAATTTTTTTAAATTCTAAAAAAATTCTACAATTTGTAGGAAATTTTGTAGATACCTTCCTTAGTTAACGCTCGTGACATTCTTTAGAAATTTGTAAGTAAATTCTTTAATTTATCGCTCGTGAGACCTCACAAGACCGGTCTCCAGACTAATTAGATTTTTGCTCAGTGCTCGAGACTTCAGGACTTTCCTGCTGGACGCCTGATTCCTGACCCGTCCAGTCTTTCACCTAGTCCACAACCACCAGGATTTTCACCTAGTCCTCGACTCTAGGATTTCGTCCAAAGTGCTCAACCCGCCAAGACTTTCCACCTAGGGTTACCACCCCTAGGACCTAGGGTTACCACCCCTAGGACCTAGGGTTACCTCTCCCTAGGGTTTTTCACTTGCTTAGAATCCACTAGGACTTTTACCTAAGTACACTTAGGACTTTCCTGCACACTTGGTTCAACACTTGTTAGATCGCAAGATAACTTAACTTTGAACCTTTCGCCATTATCAAAACACATGTTCGATCGTCTTGTGCTTCGACACCAACAATCTCCCCCTTTTTTATTATGGTAACACAATTCAAAGTTAAGTAAAAGCAATAAAGAAAAGAAATGCAATAATATCTAAATGCAACATTTAGAAAGAATTAATTAAATTAATTTTCATTCACAAATTCATTTACTCCCCCTTAATCACTTATCTTTTCTTTTCTCCTTAACTTTAGAATATTTCTAGCTTCTCACCCCCTTTGTTATATATCAAAAACTATTTTGAGAGAGTTAACAATAATTTCAAACAAATTATGTTTTGAAAATTCGTGAAATACACTTTAGCCTTTTAGAAGAAAATGGAGAAAATTTGATAAGTCTTTAGTTAAGTACTTAAAAATTTTGAAAAAAAAACTTAGCTTTAAAAAGATAATTAAGTACTTAGCTTTCAAAAGGGTTTTGGATAAAAAGCATAGTTAAGTACTTAGCTTCTAAAAGTTTTTAGATAAAAAACATAGTTAAGTACTTAGTCCCTAAAAGGTTTTAGATAAAAAGCATAGTTAAGTACTTAGGCTCTAAAAGGTTTTAGATAAAAAGTATAGTTAAGTACTTAGCCTCTAAAATGTTTTAGATAAAAAAACATAGTTAAGTACTTAACTTTAAAAGTATTTTTTTTATAATTAAAACAAACATAGTGAGAAATTTTATTTTGAAATTTTGAAAAAGAATACTCTAACTTAAAAAAAATACTTTAGCTTCCTTTCACTCCCCCTTAATTAATGTAAAAAACGTGTTTTGAGTTTTAGAGTCCTAGAGTCCAAGCATGGGAGGGTAAAGTAACAAAGTCTTTAAAAATAAACATCTACTTTTTCTTAAACAAATGTCTAACCTTTAGCTACTAGCTGTTTACCATGATGTAGTAGTTTTTTACCTGGTTAGTCAAGTTAAGTAAGTATTTCAGTTAGTTTTACTAAAATGTATAACTTAACTTGATTAATTCAACATAATATTTATTTTCCAAACTTATGTCGATGCATAGACATAAGCATTCTGAAGTCCAGACAGTACCCTATGCATCTCACACCATTCTAAGTGTTTTCATACATAAGAAAGGTAATCATAGTGTGCTTGTGAGATGCTTTGGCTGAAACTTATGGGTACATGCTTTTTAGAGGGAAAGTCCTAGACCATTTCCAATCTTTGAAAATTCTAGTAAAATTAGGAGTTTTAAAAATAATTTTCCTAGAATTTTAAAACAAAACAAGATTTTGAAAAGATAATAACCTTTTTTTTAAAAAAAAAGATTAATCTATTCTACTGTGCATATTTTTAATTCTCTTCTAAGTGTATTAAACTCGAGTTCAGATAAGGGTTTTATGAAAATATTAGCTAAGTTTGACTTTGACTCAACATAGTTAAGTACAATGTCACCCTTAGTTATGTGATCCCTTACAAAGTAATGTTTAACTTCTATGTGTTTAGTCCTGAAGTCGTGTATTGGATTCTTAGTTAGATTTATTGAACTTGTAACGACCACCCTTCTTACTACTACTACACTCTAAGGATGACCGTTAGTTAACTACTAACTCTACTTAACTGGTATGATTAAAACCACGAGGAATCTCTACCGAAAAATTTCGGCAGAGTCTCCCCTGTACCGGTGACCATATTCAACAATACATGCAATATATACTCAGCCACAAGCGGCTGGAACACATATCAATCAACCACGCAGTTAAATAAGTATCAAACCATGCAAGTAATGGAAAGTGGAAACATAACTTCCTACTACAAAATTTTCTTATCAACTTAATAAGAAATTAAGCTAAACAAATTCTTAAACTAAGTGAGTTCTTTAGCTAAGTCTCAAGGATCTCCATAGTCCACACATCACACACCGTCACAGCATCTCCTTGTCGCCTTCTTCCTTATACTTTAGCTTTTCCTTTATCTGCAGTAGGAGAAAAATAGTATCTATAAGCTAAAAGCTTAGTGAGCGCTATCCTACTCACAAAAACTCGATATGCATGTATATAAATAAAACATGCTAAAACTGAATGCTAACATATAAAGCTGCTCATGCTCATAAATAGCAAAGAAATCAACTAACTGAAAAGCTAACATGTATAGCTACTCATGCTCATAAATAGCAAAGGAATCATGCTAACTGAAATACTAAACATGTATAGCTAATCATGCTCATAAATAGCAAAGGAATCATGCTAACTGAAATACTAAACATGTATAGCTAGTCATGCTCATAAATAGCAAAGGAATCATACTAACTGAAAAACTAAACATGTATAGCTAATCATGCTCATAAATAGCAAAGGAATCTAACTAACTGAAATATTAAACATGTATAGCTAATCATAGAACTATCATGTGTATCAATAGAAAACTGAACTGATACATAAGCTGAACTAATTAATGCTAAACTGAGTCTAACTTGTATTCACATAACTAATTTGTGAAGTTTTGAAAACTATTTACATAATAGATCAAAATAGTAATCATGCTACTGATGGGCCCGGCAACTGTACTTGCTGTGCGCGCATCCCTAACTAAACCCGGGATTGCAAGTTCCGAGTCTAGTAGGGTTTACTAGGTTATCTAAACCTAGGGACGACTGTGGGAGCCCAACCCAATGGATATCTAATCCAGTACAGTGCCACTGCTGAAAATAAAATACTGATTTCATAGCTAATTTTCTTACCTTGCTTTAACTAGGTTGTCTGAACCTAGAACTAGGTTATCTGAACCTAGAGGCGACTGTGGGAGCCCACCCATTGGACCGTAGTCCCATATAAGCTGAAGCAAGACTAAATAAGTTATTTTAAATGCTTCTACTGCATTTACTGAGCTATTAAAATGCCTACTGTAGCATTATATTGAGCTAAGCATTTTATCAAGCACTTGGGGTGCACTAGAACACACTCTACGTACTGAAAATCTGTGTACAAAGCTTAACATAAATCTGCATGTAAAGCTTAACAAAAATCTGCATATTAAGTTTATCAAAATCTGCATACTAAGCTTATCTAAAATCTGCATGCAATACTTATGAAAATCTGCTTATTAAAAATCTGCATACTTTACTTATAAAAATCTGCATGCTATAAAAATGGAACTGCTCATGTTAAACTGATACTTTAAAATGGCAGGGCTGCTCATGCTACTAAATCAACAATAAGTACTAAATCTGAAATGCTACAAGGTGCTGTTCGTACTTGTAAAATGCTCAAGAAATAGATATTGAATTGCTAAAACAAGAATTAACTATGCATACTTTAAGCTTAAGCTGTTCATGTTCGTTGAGCATAGGGATCCAAGACTAAAAATGCTAAACATACTAAGGATCAAAATATGATCACCCTTTTAGCAGATATAAATTCCAAGAACAGGCTGAGAAAACTAAGTAGCATGCTAAATTGAAGGGCTATTCATGTGTAAGAAATAGTAAAGGAACTAAATCTGCAATGTACAATATATAGCCTAAACATGTTTGGCAGTAGCAAGGAAAAGTCACAACCTGCAATGCTAAACTAATGCAACCCTTTTCATGCTTACTGGAAATAGCAATGAACAAAACTAAAAACTGCATTTGCTTAAAAATAAAGCAAAATGATTTTGTTTGTTAAAGCAAGGAAGTCCAAAACTAGAAACTTGAACTCAAAGGAACATCTAACTAAATGTTATTCATACCAACATAATAAGAATCTATTCATGCTTGTTAAACTAGCAAACTTCTAAAACTATCTATTCAGAATAAGGGGATGTTCATGTATGGTAATTAGCAAGGAGAAATCATAAGAAATCAAGTTTGCTAAACTGAAGCATAATAAACTAAGCTGCTGAGTTGAAACCTAGTAATCCAAACTTGCCGAATTGAAACCTAACTATTTGCCAAACCCAATGAAACCCTATCCGATCAAACCCCCCCCCCCCCCCCCTCTTCCTTCTTTGATTCACGGCAGCAAGCACAACCAACCGGCTGCATACAATGACCCGAAAGCAGAGAAAGCAAGAAAGAAAGGCTCCAGCATAAACTCTTATTCGGCATAGTAAAATTCGAAAGCAAGGAAAGCAAATCGAAGCTCGGAGCAACTCCTACTGCAGGTGAGAAGCAACTCACATGTGTTCCTTGGACTTACAACCGAAGAGAAGAACTTCTAATGCTTCTAGGGCTTGCGGCGAGCTTGAAATCTCGGTCTTCTTCGCGCCTTCGAGTTCTCCTTTATGAGAGGAGCTTGGATCGGTCCAGAACTCACGGAAGAAGACGCTCGCCGGCCGCTGGAGACGAAGCCCTAGCCTCGGCTTCGTCTTCGCCCGAGAACAGGAAATCGCAGACGCCGTCGCCGAGTGCGAGAGGAGAAATTTTGAGGGAAAAGAAAATAATTAATCCCTCTCCTAACTTATCCTTTTATAACCTAGGGTTTAAACCGAACTATACCTTAAATCAATTTGTTCTCATATCTAGTTAACAAATCGAGCACAGCTTGGTTGGTCGGGCCGAGTTCTGCTTGGGCGAGGAGCTGGGTTCAAACCCCAGCTTCTACAAACTTATTTTTCTTTTCTTTTATTTTATTTTTAAAACTTCTTCCTCTGGGTAAAAATACCAAACGAATTCTAAAAATTGCATAAAAATACTCTAAAAATTCCTAAAAATCTCTAGAATATTTTAAAAGCATTTCTAGATTTTTATAAGGACTTTTAGAACTCGAAATAGGGAAAATTGGGTCGTTACAGAACTTATGTTATCAATTGAAATTTTTATATTTTTATATTCAAGTTGATAATCTTTTAAGGTATGCATCATTCATAGCAGTTGAGATGCACATTCTCCCATGGTTATGTATTCTTCTTCAGTAGTGTATAAAGCAACACAGTGTTACTTTCTACTGGACTAGCTTACAAGGCACTGTCCTAGAAATTGACAACTTCCACTTGTATTTTTTTTTTATCTAATTTACACTTAGCATAGTCTGAGTCAGAGTACCCAACTAAGTTAAATGCCCTAGTCCTAGGATACCAAAGTCCTACATTTAGGGTTGTAAGGAACTGGGGCGCTAAACATGCGAAAGTGCAATGGAAAACTTCTAGTTCCTTTATCCAGTAGATCCATGCGAAGGGAAGAAACATTGCTTAAAATAATCTATACTAAGTTGCATGATAGTGGTTATACCTTTGATGCATGCTCACGAACTCCAGACAGCTTGGATCTCAGCACGATCACACGTTCGCGCCTCTACGGTATCCACACGAACAAGTCTTGCCTTTGTTTGTCTCACAAACTCACAAGAAAGAGATGGAAACCACCTAAGGTTATGCTAGCAACCACACAAGGGGGTTCGGCCAAGAGAGGGAAGGAGAAAGAAGAAGAAGATTAAAGGTTTTCACTTAATGAAAATATCATCCAAAATGATATATATACCCATCTCATAAATACCAAAGGGTTTTACCCTTTCATCTTCCAATCCAATGGCTCAAACCATTTCATCTTCCAATCCAATGGCTCAAAATTGATCATTCAATCCAATGGTTCAATTTTGACCATTCAACTTCCTTGGTGAACTCAAGTTCACCCAATAAGTTTAACTCATTGATTCTCATGCAATTTTGAATTCAATGAATCACCATTCCAATCATTCGAATTGATTCAATGAGTCTAGTTTGAATTGGAGGTAATCAATTAAGGAAAAATTTTAAATTAAAATCTCTCTTTTAAACCATTGTGGATGGCTAAAAAAGAAAATATTTTAAAATTAAAATATCTCTTTTAAATCCCTTTGTAGATGACTATAAAAGGAAAGTTTTAAAAATTAAAATCTCTCTTTTAAATCCCTTGGAGGATGGCTATAAAAGGAAAGATTTTAAAATTAAAATATCTCTTTTAAATCCCTTGGATGATGACTATAAAAGGAAAGATTTTAAAAAATTAAAACTCTCTTTTAATTCCTTGTGGCCGGCCCCTTGCTTGGGCACTAAGCAAGGCTTGGCCGACCACCTCTTGGGCTCCAAGCAAAGCTTGGTCGACCCTTGCTTGGGCACCAAGCAAGGATGTGGCCGACCCTTGCTTGGGCACCAAGCAAGGATGGGGTTGGCCCATTACTTGGGTAAAAAGTGGACTTGGTTGGATACAAGGCTTTATACATAGAGGCTACAACAAGGACCTAGAGGAGGAATTGATTTTAGCCTCCTGATGAGCTTAAGCTTCTTGTGTTCAACCCAAACACCCAACTTAAGTTCATCAATAATAACTCATACCACTAAAGAGTTATTATTGAATTACCGCACCAATCCCATATTACATTATGGGCTCCTTCTTATCATGAGTGTGTTAATCTCCCAGTGTTTAAGATATCGAATGTCCATTAATTAAATGAGTTACTGACAACTCACTTAATTAACATCTAGCTCCAAGAGTAGTACCACTCAACTTCTTTGTCATGTCGAAACTAAGTCTACCTGCAGGGTTTACATGACAATCCTTATGAGCTCCTCAAGGGGGCATCATCATCCTAATAAATAGGACACAGTTTCCTTCTATAATCAACAATACACCATATAAATAATATTATTTCCCAACTTATCAGGCCTATTAATTTAATGAATAAATCTCACTCTTTGATAAATTAAAGAAATAAATACTAAGTACATGTGCTTGTTATTATATCGGGATTAAGAGTACGCACATCCATAATAACAAAGGTTCTGTTCTTTTATGTAGTCAGTATAAAAGGAACAACCTCAAATGGTCATGCTCTATATACACATAGTGTACTAGTGTAATTTTATAGTCAAGATAAACTAGTACCAAATTACACTACAACCATTCCAATGGTTTGTCTCAATCCATCTTCGTTGTGAGTTTCTATTTATAATTTATAAAGAACTGATAACATAATCTTCTGTATGACACCATACACCATGTTATCTACAATATAAATTAAATGAACAACTACATTTAACTAAATGCAGACATTTGACCAATGTGATTTTCATTTCAAAATAAATGTTTATACAAAAAGCTAGGCTTTTAGTATACATTCTAACAGCTTCTTCACTTCCTTCTGATTTGGACAATTTGCCTTGATGTGTCCTTTCTTGTTGCAGTCATAACAGGTGACTTCAAACTTCCTTTTGGAGATTGAGCTTGGTTGCGTCGTCTTTGACTGAATCACCTTTTTGATTTCCCATTTTGTGAAGCCCTTCTTTATCTTGTACAATTTTCATACAAAGTTGATGAGTTTGGCAGTAATCTCATCGCCCTCCTCTGAGTCTGACTTATCTTCAGGCTCGAGTTCAATTCTACACTTGACTTTTGGTTCCTTTGTTCTGTTTGTACCTGCAACAAGACCAATACTTTTCTCTACCAAAGGTGTATTAGTATGCTGATGTAATTTAAATTCTGAGAACAATTCATCTAGTCTAATTAAGGAGAGGTCCTTAGATACCTTGTAAGCATCTACCATTGATACCCACAAGGTGTTCCTATGAATCATTTAATGCATACCTAATGACTGTTGGTTGCTATACCCAGAGTTTCATTTTGTTCCCCTGTACAAACATTTTGTACAAGCATAGAACTTTTCCTAGCTACCCATGTGCTCTATTGAAGTCAAACTTGAATTGCAAACGATACTTAACATTATTAATCCAAGTTGTCCTTCAGAAGTTAAACTTGGATTGGAAACAAAACTTAACATTCTTACTCCAAGTTTAACCGATGTGTTCTTCATAAGTTAAATCATATTACAGAAGTTGAATAAATATCTATTTCAAAGATCGGCTTCCAGGTTAAACATGGCGAGTCACTAGGGCTTCTTGGGTATGGGATCATCCACCACTTCCTAGACAAAGTCTTTCAAAGAAATCAGATATTTAAACTACTTACAGTAAACTAAGTTTAACAATAGAGACCTCAATAGAAGCACAATATCGAAATATGAAATTGAAACACAAAATCGATAACAAAAATGATAGCCTAAAATCGATAGCCTCTTGTGTTTGGTTTTTCAAGATGTAATGCCCGAAAATTCTCAAAACTATTTTAGAAATATTCTATGATTTTTCTTGAATTTTAGGATATTTTTACAGAATTTTTAGAGTAGCGGAAGTAGCAAAAACAAATAGAAAATGAAAACGGCCTAAGCGAGAATTGAACCTGAGACCTATGATTTACGGATAATTCTAGTAACCAGTTGAACCCAGCAGGGCCGTGCTGAAAGGAAAGGGAAATAATTTTATTTAAGTTGGAGTTGGACCGGAATTATCACTTAATATAAATAGGAAATAATTAAGTGAAGAGTTATTTTCTTGGATCGTAGCTTTCTCCACCCCAACCTAATTCCGCCGCCCACTTCTCCTCTCCCTCTCTCGGCGCCAACCACAAGGAAGGCTAAGGTTCAGCCCAAGGGTACTTTCCAGCGACGATTTCGACACGAGGATGCTCCCCTCCGCGAGAAGAACGCATAGACGCGAGAAGATTGTCGAAGGGGTCGTCTCCACCGGAATTTTAGCGAATAGAATTGTAAGGAAATTAGCGTACGAGGTAAGGAACCCCTCACCTGCAGTATAAGTAGCTTCCGTTTGAATGCATGCTTTTAGATTAGTTATACTTGGATTTTTGTCGACATCTAGGGTGTATTTAACCCTCCTCGCAGCTTTAGGGATTAGTCGAGCACCTCTAGATGGGCCGGACGCGTTTTCCCTCTTCAGTTTGAGGTTTTCGACGTTGTCGGGTGCCTAGAGGTGGTCTCCCTACTAGAGAGGAGAGTTAGAGCACACCAAATGCTCGATAAAAAGACTAGGACAGCTTTTGATTCAGTGGGCATTTATTCAGCTCAGTTAAATGCCGTATAAACGTATTGATCCAGTTAATTAGCTTTATTACAGCTTTCATGGGACTAGATGTCCAATGGGTGGGCTCCCACAGTCGCCTCTAGGTTCAGACAACCTAGCTCTAGGTTCATATAACCTAGAAACGGCTAAATGAAACAGTACAGCTATTCAGTATTTTATTTTCAGCAGTGGCACTGTACAGGATCAAATATCCATTGGGTTGGACTCCCACAATCGTCCCTAGGTTCAGATAACCTAGTAAACCCTACTAGATTTGGAACTTGCAATCCCGGGTCTAGCTAGGGATACGCGCACAGCACGTACAGTTGCCAGGGCCTTAGCAGCATGATTATTATTTTAATCTACTTATGTATACAGTTTTCAAAACCCGCAGTCACCTATGTGATCAAGATTTAATTCAGTATCAGCTTAGTCAAGTTCAGTTTCAGTTTAGTTCTTCCTGATTGATACCGTGAGTTAGCTCCATGCTTAGATTTTGATATGCATGCTATGTTTCAGTATTTGTGCTCAGTAACTTTGCTATGTCATGCTTATCTATGTTCAGTACGTATTTCAAATAGCATGTTTTCAAAACATAAATTGCATCGTGTGCATGTTTTGTGAGGTAGCTGGTTTCTTACTAAGCTTTAAGCTTACAGATACTCTTTCCTTATACTACAGATAAAGGTAAAGGGAAAATGGACTAGCGGAGGCTGGAGGACAATGCGATGAAGATGTGTGTGGAAGGAACTTGGAATAAAAGATCTTAGGGATCTAACGAGTTTTATTTATGCATTAGAACTTTCAGCAAAATTAGTTAACTGTTAGAACCTTATTATTATTCCACACTTAGTACATTTGGATGCCATGAATTAGTGAACCATGCATGATATCATGTTTAAAATGTTAGCTAATACATGTTAAAATGTTTCTAGCTTTTATAGACTTGATGTGTATGATTTGGGCACGAAATAGTGCTAAAATCAGGGGTTCTGATTCGAAATCAGAAACCCAGATCGATCTACAGATCGATCAGAATTGGGTTGTGCCGTTGGATCGGTCAGCTGACCAATCCAGTCGCGAACAGAGAGTTAGCGTCTGTTATGGATCGGTCAGCCGACCGATCCAGATGCGAACAGAGAGTACAGAAGCTCACTGATCGACCGATCAGTGTGCTCCTGGATCAATCGGTAGACCGATCCAGCCGCGTACAGAAGCAATATAGCTTATGGATCGGTCAGTCGACCGATCCAGAGTTTTCTTCCGTGCCAGTATCGAGCTGGATCGATCACTGGATCGATCCGACAGCTCAATCGATCCATGGATCGATTGAAATGCCTGATTACAGCTAGCAGGATATCCGAGAGGAATAGATTATCTTCCCTAGCATGTGTACAACTCCTAGGTACACCTAGCATATTAAGTTCAGATTTTACAGTAATCAGTTTAGCAAAATTTTAATCCATCCAGATTTCCGCAATAGTAATTTAGCACAACATAATGTAGCGATCGGCCCCACAGCCTAGTAATTAGAAGGCGGGTCGTTACAGAGTGGTATCAGAGCAGTTCCATACTTCCTACACACACGTCAGCATTGAACCTGCAGCTTCCAAGTAAGAATACCTCTACTTTAATTATGTCTTGCTTTCGTGTTTATGGATAATTATAACATGCTTATATATGATAGCTTTAACATGTTTATAGTAGCTAGTTAAACATGATAGTAGAAATTCTACAAACATGAATGCTTTAGTTATATATGTCTTCTGTGTATCTAGAAATGGCACGAGGACGCCCAGCTAAGAGGGCACCAGCTACTGAGCCCCAGCAAGAGGCAGGCAGTTCAGTGCCTCCCCCAGACCTTACAACATTAGTGGCTCAGTTACAACAGCAGCTAGCTGATCAGCAGCAAGAAATAGCCACTCTTAGGGCTAATCAGCAGAATACTCCCACAGTCACCCCGGAACCAAACTTAGCGACGCCAGAGGTCTTAGAGGTTCCACCAGTTCAGCCTACGGCACCAGTAGCCCCAGTAGTAGAGGAAAAGAGAGAAGCCTATCTGATCAAGTGGCAGAGAGTCAAGCCCGAGAATTTCTCAGGCACCAGCGAACCATGGGATGCTCGAGCCTGGTTCAAAACACTGGAGAGTACGATGGAGCTTCTGGACTGGAGAAAGTGAAGTGTGCTTCCTTCTGCCTGACAGGGGACGCCAGTATGTGGTGGGAGAGAATCAGAGCGAAGCGCCCAGTGAATCAGATGTCATGGGTTGACTTCGAGAAAGAATTCTTCGAGAAGTTCTTTCACATGCGGGTCACAAACCGCCACTACGACGAGTTCACTGAGTTTCGTCAGGGCAACCTATCCGTTGAGGAAGCCGTGAAGAAATTCAACAGGTTGGCTCGGTTGTGCCCCGAACTGGTCAGCACAGAAAAGGAAAGAGTCCGATTGATGCTCAAGATGCTAAGGCCAGAAATAGCGATGAATGTGGCTGGTGGCATTCATAAGCCACAAACCCCAGAGGTACTCAGTAGTCAGTTTCTGACGACACTACCTTCAGGAGAAATTATGGCATCCACGCACTGGCTCAGAGCAGTGCCAGTCATTATAGCAGACAGAGAACTCTTCTGTGATCTGATCGTGCTAAATATGACTGACTACGATGTCATTTTTGGAATGGACTTCTTGATCAGATACGTGCTTCCATCGAGTGCCGTAAGCAGAAAGTCGTATTCCAACCTGAAGGAGAAGCATAGTTCGAGTTCATCGGAGGACCCAAAAGAAAGGCCAAGAGGTTTCTCTCAGCTATGAAGGCACAGAGATTAATGGATTCAGGGTGTACGGGATTTTTAGCACACGTAGTCAGTACCAGTCAAGACAAGGACCAACAGCTAGCAGAGGTCCGAGTTGTAAGTGACTACCTAGCAGTTTTCCCTGAAGAGTTACCAGGATTAGCACCAGACAGGGAGATTGAATTTGAGATAGAGCTCATTCCCAGTACCAACCCTATTTCCAAAGCACCCTACTGCATGGCTCCAGCCGAACTGAAGGAACTTCATGAGCAATTACGGGAGCTACTTGACAAAGGCTTCATACGCCCTAGTCACTCACCATGGGGAGCGCCCGTATTGTTCGTGAAGAAGAAGGACGGGAGCATGCGCCTGTGTATAGATTACCGGGCAATGAACCAAGTCACGATCAAGAACAGGTATCCTCTTCCCAGAATAGATAACCTGTTCGATCAGCTAAAGGGAGCAGCAGCATTCTCTAAAATAGTACTCAGATCAGGTTATCATCAGGTGAAAGTTAAAGAACGGGATATACGCAAGACAGCATTCAGGACCAGATACGGACATTATGAGTTCGTAGTCATGCCCTTTGGCGTGACAAATGCTCCAGCTACTTTCATGGACCTTATGAACAGGGTATTCAGGGAATACTTAGATAAGTTCGTCATCGTGTTCATCGATGACATTCTTATCTATTCAGGAACTCAGGAAGAACACGCAGAGCACCTGAGAATAGTACTGCAGACCCTCCAGCAGAACCAGTTGTACGCCAAGTTCACGAAATGTGAATTTTGGTTAGATCAGGTGTCCTTCCTGGGTCATATCATCTCAAAGGATGGTATCATGGTAGACCCCAGTAAGATAGAAGCAGTGAACAACTAGAAAAGACCCAGGAACGCCAGTGAGATCAGAAGCTTTCTGGGATTAGCAGGCTATTACAGAAAATTTGTAGAGGACTTCTCCAGGATAGCCTCCCCACTGACAGCTCTTATCAGAAAGAACAGAAAGTTTCAGTGGACAGAGGACTGCGAGAACAGTTTCAGCGAGCTGAAAAGGAGGTTGACCAGTGCACCTATTCTGACTCTACCAGAGAATGCAGATAGCTTTGATATATATAGTGATGCCTCGAAGTTGGGACTAGGAGCAGTGCTGATGCAAGATGGCAAGGTAATCGCCTACGCCTCCAGACAACTCAAGGATTATGAGAGGAACTACCCCACTCATGACCTTGAGCTTGTAGCAGTGGTGTTCGCTCTCAAAATTTGGAGACATTACTTGTATGGAGCTCAGTGCAGGGTGTATACAGATCATCAGAGTCTGAAGTACTTCTTCACTCAGAAGGATCTGAATATGCAACAGCGCAGATGGTTAGAGCTAGTCAAGGACTACGATATAGACATCCTCTACCACCCAGGGAAAGCAAATAGGGTAGCAGATGCACTTAGCAGAAAGTCCAGTGCTACCTTATTATCTCTAGCAGCCATGTCACCACCCCTACAGAAAGAGATCACAGATTTCGGTCTCGAACTCATAGTTGGACAACTCTCTACTATGACCTTAGAGTCGACCTTGCTTGGTGACATCCAGACAGCTCAGGAATAGGATCCTGAAATTCAGAAAATCAAGCAAGGATTAGCAGAAACAGAAAGTGGAGAGTGTAGAGTGTCAGCTAGCGGGGTGTTGTATTTTGGCGACAGATTATGTGTTCCAGATCAGGAGGAACTCAAAAGGAAGATTTCAGATGAGGCTCACAAGACTCCCTATGCGATGCATCCAGGTTCCACCAAAATGTACCAGGACTTGAAGAAACATTTTTGGTGGCCCGGGATGAAGAGAGACATCGCTCGATATGTCAGCACCTGCCTAACCTGTCAGAGGGTCAAGGCGGAACATCAGAGACCAGGAGGAGTTTTGCAGCCCATTCGGATTCCAGAATGGAAGTGGGAAGACATTTCTATGGATTTCATAGTGGGATTACCCAGAACCACGAATGGTTTTGATACCATCTGGGTAATAGTCGATAGGTTGACTAAATCAGCCCACTTCTTAGCTATCAGGATATCCTACTCCATGGAACAGTTAGCTCAGTTGTATCTCAAGGAAATCGTTAGACTACATGGAGTCCCACGAACCATTATTTCCGACAGAGATAGTAGATTCACATCACACTTCTGGGAGTGTGTACAGTCAGCTTTGGGCACGAAGTTAAAGTTTAGCACAGCTTTCCATCCTCAAACAGATGGACAGACGGAGCGAGTGAATCAGGTACTCGAAGATATGCTCTGAGCGTGTGCCCTAGATTTCAAAGGAAGTTGGTACAAATATCTGATTTTAGCAGAATTTACATACAACAACAGCTATCAGGCTACTATCGGCATGACACCTTACGAGGCTCTCTATGGGCGGAGGTGTAGATCTCCAATCTGTTGGTATGAGAGTGGTGAACAGAAGGAACTAGAGCTTCAGATAGATCTAGTGGCAGATACCACAGCAGCTATACGGCAGATCCGCCAGATGATAGAGACAGCTCAGAGCCGCCAGAAAAGCTATGCTGATACACGGCGCAGACCTTTAGAGTTTTCAGTTGGGGATTCAGTGTTCCTCAGAGTAGCTCCCATGAAGGGAGTAATGCGTTTTGGGAAGAAGGGCAAGCTAAGTCCCAGATATGTGGGACCATACCTTATCAGCAGAAGAGTGGGCAAGGTAGCATATGAGCTAGAGCTACCCCAGGAAATGTCAGCTGTCCACAACGTATTTCATGTCTCTATGCTGAAGAAGCATACCCCAGATGCCACCCAGGTGATTGAGCCCCAGTCAGTACAGATCCGCGAAGACCTCAGCAATGACAGTCGGCCTATTCAGATAAAAGACCGAGCAGTTAAGAAATTACGGAACAAGGAAGTACCATTAGTCAAAGTTATTTGGCATAGTCACACAGCAGAAGAGGCAACTTGGGAGACAGAAGCCAGCATGAGACAGAAGTACCCAGAATTATTCTAAGTTCGAGGATGAACTTTTTATAAGGTATGGGGGATTGTAACGCCCGAAAATTCTCAAAACTATTTTAGAAATATTCTATGATTTTTCTGGAATTTTAAGATATTTTTACAGAATTTTTAGAGTAGTAGAAGTAGCAAAAACAAATAGAAAACGAAAACGGCCTAAGCGGGAATTGAACCGGAGACCTATGGTTTACGGATAATTCTAGTAACCAGTTGAACCCAGCAGGGCCGTGCTAAAAGGAAAGAGAAACAATTTTATTTAAGTTGGAGTTGGGCCGGAATTATCACTTAATATAAATAGGAAATAATTAAGTGAAGAGTTATTTTCTTGGATCGTAGCTTTCTCCACCCCAACCTAATTCCGCCGCCCACCTCTCCTCTCCCTCTCTCAGCGCCAACCACAAGGAAGGCTAAGGTTCAGCCCAAGGGTACTTTCCAGCGACGATTTTGACACGAGGACGCTCCCCTCCGCGAGAGGAACGCATAGACGCGAGAAGATTGTCGAAGGGGTCGTCTCCACCGGAATTTTAGCGAATAGAATTGTAAGGAAATTAGCGTACGAGGTAAGGAACCCCTCACCTGCAGTATAAGTAGCTTCCGTTTGAATGCATGCTTTTAGATTAGTTATACTCGGATTTTTGTCGACATCTAGGGTGTATTTAACCCTCCTCGCAGCTTTAGGGATTAGTCGAGCACCTCTAGATGGGCCGGACGTGTTTTCCCTCTTCAGTTTGAGGTTTTCGACGTTGTCGGGTGCCTAGAGGTGGTCTCCCTACTAGAGAGGAGAGTTAGAGCACACCAAATGCTCGATAAAAAGACTAGGACAGCTTTTGATTCAGTGGGCATTTATTCAGCTCAGTTAAATGTCGTATAAACGTATTGATCCAGTTAATTAGCTTTATTACAGCTTTCATGGGACTAGATGTCCAATGGGTGGGCTCCCACAGTCGCCTCTAGGTTCAGACAACCTAGCTCTAGGTTCATATAACCTAGAAACGGCTAAATGAAACAGTACAGCTATTCAGTATTTTATTTTCAACAGTGGCACTGTACAGGATCAAATATCCATTGGGTTGGACTCCCACAGTCGTCCCTAGGTTCAGATAACCTAGTAAACCCTACTAGATTTGGAACTTGCAATCCCGGGTCTAGCTAGGGATGCGCGCACAGCACGTACAGTTGCCAGAGCCCTCAGCAGCATGATTATTATTTTAATCTACTTATGTATACAGTTTTCAAAACCCGCAGTCACCTATGTGATCAAGATTTAATTCAGTATCAGCTTAGTCAAGTTCAGTTTCAGTTTAGTTCTTCCTGATTGATACCGTGAGTTAGCTCCATGCTTAGATTTTGATATGCATGCTATGTTTCAGTATTTGTGCTCAGTAACTTTGCTATGTCATGCTTATCTATGTTCAGTACGTATTTCAAATAGCATGTTTTCAAAACATAAATTGCATCTTGTGCATGTTTTGTGAGGTAGCTGGTTTCTTACTAAGCTTTAAGCTTACAGATACTCTTTCCTTATACTGCAGATAAAGGTAAAGGGAAAATGGACTAGCGGAGGCTGGAGGACAATGCGATGAAGATGTGTGTGGAAGGAACTTGGAATAAAAGATCTTAGGGATCTAACGAGTTTTATTTATGCATTAGAACTTTCAGCAAAATTAGTTAACTGTTAGAACCTTATTATTATTCCACACTTAGTACATTTGGATGCCATGAATTAGTGAACCATGCATGATATCATGTTTAAAATGTTAGCTAATACATGTTAAAATGTTTCTAGCTTTTATAGACTTGATGTGTATGATTTGGGCACGAAATAGTGCTGAAATCAGGGGTTCTGATTCGAAATCAGAAACCCAGATCGATCTACAGATCGATCAGAATTGGGTTGTGCCACTCGATCGGTCAGCTGACCGGCCGACCGATCCAGATGCGAACAGAGAGTACAGAAGCTCACTGATCGGTCAGCAGACCGATCAGTGAGCCACTGGATCGGTCAGCCGACCGATCAGTGTGCTCCTGGATCGGTCGGTAGACCGATCCAGCCGCGTACAGAAGCAATATAGCTTATGGATCGGTCAGTCGACCGATCCAGAGTTTTCTTCCGTGCCAGTATCAAGCTGGATCGATCCGACAGCCCAATCGATCCATGGATCGATTGAAATGCATGATTACAGCTAGCAGGACATCCGAGAGGCATAGATTATCTTCCCTAGCATGTGTACAACTCCTAGGTACACCTAGAATATTAAGTTTAGATTTTACAATAATCAGTTTAGCAAAATTTTAATCCATCCAGATTTCCGCAATAGTAATTTAGCACAGCATAATGTAGCGATCGACCCCACAGCCTAGTAATTAGAAAGCGGGTCGTTACACAAGATCTATACAAAGAAGATGAACTAGTTATGATGTGAAAACAAATAACTAGTTATACCTTTCTTTGTAGCTTATAGACTTCTTGATCTTCTGTTGTATTCCTCTCCTTCTCTTGGACGTCGTGTGGGCGACGATCTACCAAGATGAAATCCACTCAAGCTTTCTTCTTCTCCAAGACTCTCGAGCCACCAAGG
Organism: Zingiber officinale; assembly: GCF_018446385.1. Lineage (NCBI taxonomy): Eukaryota > Viridiplantae > Streptophyta > Magnoliopsida > Zingiberales > Zingiberaceae > Zingiber > Zingiber officinale. The sequence continues at coordinate 38,033,555 of NC_055990.1, read as the reverse complement.
GATGCCAAAATAGGAAACTTCCTTTCTCTTCTTCTTCTCTTCCAAGTACCTAGCCACCAAGGAAAAGGAACTTCTTGATGTGCCGCCAGCCTTGAGAGAAAGAAAACAAGGAGCAAGGGAAGGAGCAAGGGTCGGCCACACAAGGATCAAGAGAGGAGACTGAGGTTATGTTATCATGAAGGCTTCCTCTCCCTCTCTTTTATAATCATTGCTCAAGGCAAAAAAGAAAAGTTTTAAAACAAAATAAAAACTTCCTTTTAATCCTTACTAATGACTAAAAAGGAAAGTTTTAAAACAAAAAATTAAAACTTCCTCTTAAACAATACATGACCGGCTACACAAAAGAAAAAAAGGAAAGATTTTAAAACAATTAAAATTTCTCTCCTTTTAAATTTCCTATTGTACATGGCAATAAAGGAAAGTTTTAAAAATTAATCTCTCTCTTTTAAAACATGTTGATATCTACAAAAAAGGAAAGATTAAAATTAAAACTCTTCTTTTAAATCATGGTTATAAAAAAAGAAAGTTTTATCAAAATTAAAATCTTTCTTTTAAACACTACAAATAAGGAAATATTAAAATCTCTCTTTAATCTTTAGTAGATAGATATAAAAGGAAAAATTTTAAAATTTAAAAACTCACTTTTAAAACCATATGGATGACATTATAAAAGGAAAAATTTTATCAAAATTTAATTTTTAATAAAACTCCTTTTCTCTTCTTATATGGCCGGCCCCTTGCTTGGGCACCAAGCAAGGCTTGGCCGGCCCTAGCTTGAGCTCCAAGCTTGGCTTAGCCGATCCCTTGCTTGGGCTCCAAGCAAGGATGTGGCCGACCCATAAGCTTGGGTAAGAAGCTGAGCTTTGGGTTGATATAATGCTTTATAAATAAGAGGCTGCAACAGAGACCGAGAGGAGGAATTGGTGTTGGTCTCCCGATGAGCTTGAGCTTCCCATGTTCGCCCCGAACTAGGGATGACAATTTCACCCGAACCCGATAGAGGATCCGACATCCGACCTGAATGGAGGAGGGTATGGAGGGACTACCCGATACCCGACCTGAATACCTGATTAAATAATATATATACATATATTAAAGAAATTTTTTTTTTTCTAAAATCAACTTACTACTTTTTGTTGATATTAGTAGGCCTATATAGATGTTTAATCTATTTTTTTAATTATATATATATATATATATATATATATATATATATATATATATATATATATATATATATATATATATATATATATATATATATATATATATATATTTTAATAGGATGTTAATTTTAATATGTTTTTGTTGAATGATAATAGCTCGATAGAAAGAAGAAAAATTACACGTATAGAATATATCCGGTCCTTTAATGGGTATGGGTATACCCATTGGATATCCTATACTCGATGGGTATAGGTATGGAGGATATAGAATCCGACCCGAACCCGACCCATTGTCATCCCTACCCCGAACACCCAACTCAAGTTCATCAATAATAACTCATACCACTAAAGAGTTATTATTGCACTACCGTACCAACCCTATATTACAATATGAGCTCCTTCTTATCATGAATGCACTAATCTCCCTGTGTTTAAGATATCGAATGTCCATTAATTAAATGAGTTACTGACAACTCACTTAATTAATGTCTAGCTCCAAGAGTAGTACCACTCAACCTTATTATCATGTCGAACTAAGTCCACCTGCAAGATTTACATGACAATCCTTATGAGCCCCTCAAGGGGGCATTCTCAACTTAGATCACTAGAACACAGTTTCCTTCTATAAACAACAACACACCATATAAATAATATCATTTCCCAACTTATCGGGCCTATTAATTTAATAAGATAAATCTCACCCTTTGATAAGTTAAAGAAATAAATATTAAATATACGTGCTTGTTATTATATCGGGATTAAGAGTACGCATATCCATAAAAACTAAGGCCTTGTCCTTTTATGTAGTCAGTATTAAAAGAACTACCTCAAATGGTCCTGCTCAATACACTCATAGTGTACTAGTGTAATTTTATAGTCAAGATAAACTAATACCAAATTACACTACGACCATTCCAATGGTTTGCCCCTATCCATCTTGGTCGTGAGCTACTATTTATAATATATAAGGAACTGATAACAAGATCTTTTGTGTGACACCACACACTATGTTATCTATAATATAAATTAAATGAATAACTACATTTAGCATGTAGACATTTGCCCAATGTGATTCTTATTTCATAATAAATGTTTACAAAAAGCTAGGCTTTTAGTATACATCCTAACAATCTCCCACTTATACTAAAAGACTATGCTGCCATATATGCTGCCATACATCTGATTCCCATTCCCTCAACATGCCCATCAAAAACTCTCGCCGGAAGGGCCTTAGTGAAAGGATTTGCCAGGTTATCTGTTGATCCAATATTGGCGACAACAACTTATCCTCACTTTACGATGTCTCGTATCAGTTGGTACTTGCGCTCAATATGTTTACTTGTCTTATGCACTCGTGGTTCCTTCGAGTTTGCTACTGCACTACTATTATCACAATAAATTTTGATGATTTTGGGCAAATCATGAATCACATCTAAGTCCATTAAGAAATTTCTGAGTCATACAGCTTCTTTGGCTGCCTCAGAGGCTGCCACATACTCAGCTTCCATAGTGGAGTCTGAAACGTATTTCTACTTAACACTCCTCCATGCTATGACTCCACCTCCTAAAGTAAACACATAACCTGAGGTAGACTTACTATTGTTTATATCTGATTTGAAGTTAGAATCCATGTAACCCAAAGGGGGCAAATTATTTGATTGGTAAACCAGCATATAATCTTTAGTCCTTCTTAGGTACTTCAATATATGCTTTACAGCAGCCCAATGTCCCTGTCCTGGGTTACTTTGATGTCTTTCGACAGCCCAATGTTCCTACGAGAGTCACATCTTGCATCTTGCACTAAAACAGTGCCTTAGAGATCTCGAATCTCTCGTGCCTCGCTTGTCCTTGATATAGTTGACGAAGATGTTCAACCATATCATAAGCACCCATCAACCCGTGTTGCTTATGAAGCTCAGAGTTCATGGTTGCGAGCATGAGGCATGACAAATCTAATGCGTCATCTTGATGCTTCTTGTAAACATCTCGGTCAGCTCGCGTGGTAGTGGCAGGAGATGCCTCGGGAATGGGCTGCTCCAAGACGTACAATTTTCATTCTTGTGTGAGAACGATTCTCAGATTCCTGTACCAGTCCAGGAAATTAGCTCCATTGAGCTTGTCCTTATCAAGGGCAGAACGCAGAGAGAAGGTGTTCGTGTTTGTCGACATGGAAATCTACAACATAAAAAACGCAGAAAATAAATATCATATTCCACTAATAATTTAATTAGGCCTTTAATTAAATGATACTCCCACTGAATTATAGAACTTTTATAGAATCAAGTCATGGATGTGGTCAAACCACACTTACTAGATTCTTCCAACTAGCTATAATTCTTATGGGACAAGATCCACATCATACTACGCCTTGAGTTAGCTTTGGCTAAATCACCCAAGACTTAGTATGATCGGTAGATAACAAATTTATCAATTACATCTCTATGCAACTCTTGTTTATAGGATCAAAAATCTCATTTACATTAAAACTTGAGTTAGCTTTGGCTAAATCGCCCAAGATTTAGTATAAATGTGATTTTTATCCTATCGTCCAACCGTTGGAAAATGCCTATAGTTATACCCGATCAAATTGAGTTAACTAGTTATACTCAATCTAATTGAGTTTGTACTCACCCAAGCCTTGATAGGCGGGACCAAGATTGTCTCTCCGCTCCCTACCAAGATAATATGCGTTGCTCAGCTTTGGCAGATTCAACAACAACAAATGATCGAGGTAGTGATGGGTATCAAGACTTGGTAGGCATTTCGAGTTGACTCAATTAAGATCTAATCTAATCGTGGATTCGCATCTTATACGCATCATGGCACTAATTAATTACTCTACATTATCTTGCATCACATACACAAGCAATTAATTAAATTTTGATTAGGTCATGGCCCTACTATGATCTTCTCAAGCCAATGAGAAGATCAGACGGTCAACCTAGGGTCAACAGCTTCTTCAAGCTCCTCCCTTTGACCACCATGTGTTGCTCGCACCCTCCTCGTCATTCCTTCTCAAGTGGACCTTCCACCGCTTCATTTTTTGTACATTACAGATATGAAACTCGAGTTACATTCGAGTCTAAAAATCTATTTACAACAGGAAATAAAAATGAGGGAGGTACGACACGCAGGTCGCATAATATATACAACACACACATCACACAAAATGGCGCGCAAGCCATATTATGAATTACAACATAGAATTGCCAATCATATTGGGTCTTTTGGGCCATGACCATCACAAAATCATACATAATTCTAAATTATGTATTATATACAAATTTCTATAATTTTACTATTGTTTTTACAATTTTATGAGTTACAATTTCTCGACGGTCGCGTTTAGCGATTTTCGGGTGCAATCGCGGGACAATGTCCCTTGCGGGGTTAGGGGCAGTGCCCCTTCTCATGAAATGAGTCTCACGAGTGTCCTAATATGATCTTACAGCGCCTTAACCTGCTGTCCCAAAACAATTTGGGTGGGACCTAGCCGTTTCGGAAAGTTTTTCTCGGTAGTCGAAGCCTACAAGTGTCCTAGCACTTGTTGCTTCGCCTCTACGAGAAAAATACCCATAAATATACAAAAGTAATAAAGTTACAAAAACTTACAGATCTGATATTTTTCATAAAAATACAAATGAAACATGTACACGCTTCGCATGTGGCTCTGATACCACTGTTGGGACTTTCGGACCGTAAAAACCACTTTTTGCATTGCGGAAACCCCGAAGTCTTGCCACCGGATCCGTACGAAGTTTAAAATTTTAGATGTACATGTTTTTAATCCTAGACGCTACCTTAGATCTACATGAAAGAAAGTATACCTTTGATGTGAAGCCCTTCACTTATCCCGTTCGTCCAAGGTTCTTCGGATCTCAAGTGTGTTCAAGTGTACACACCTCTAGAAGTATCCACACTGTAACACCCACGAAATTATAGGATAAGTATATGAGTATTATTTTCTTTAGAGCATAGAAATAAAAAGGATAAGAGAAAAGGGAAAATAGAAACCAAAAATAGAATAAGAAGAGGTGAGGTCAAGGATTGAACCTTGAACCTCCCACAAATAATGGAGATAAATTGGTGTATGATAACCACTAGGATAATGAATAATATTTGGATAGAAAGGAATGAAAAATTTAGTTAAAGGTGAGAAGAAAATAAAAGAAAACTAAACAAAAGAGCAAGAGAAAACCAAGTGGCTTACCTCCTCTTCCTCTTGGTTAAGAGAAGAAGCACGCAAAAGGTAAATTGCCTACTTCCCTCCCTCTCTCTATTTTTCGTGGGAATTAAAGGAGTGGGGGAAAAGAGGAGTTGAGGGAATGAATGAAGACATGTTTCATTGGCAAAGGAATAAATAGATTGGGAGAAGAAAAACAAGAGATTAAATTTCTTTTCTTCCTCCTTCTTTCTCCTTCCTCATTCTTCACCGAAACCAAGAGCCTTTCCCTCTCCTCATTCCAAAAGCTAAGCTAAGTTCCTCTTCAAGAAAACTAAATTTCGAGAAGAAGCCTTCAAGTTCTATCCCTTCCAAGCAAAAGAAGCAAAAGGAGGTACAAGAAGAAGAAGCTTTCTCCTTCCTTGGCACTTAGGATATCTTTTTCCTTAAGAAAAACCACAAGCGAAAGGATGTAAGTTTCCCTCACCTGTGGTACAATAGATTTTGTGTTTTCTATGAGATTTGGTTACATAAAAACCTAAGATAACTTCATGAAGAATTTCAGCCAAGACAAGACCAAAAAGAAGGACCTAGGAAATATAAAGACCTAAATTTTAACATGCTCAATATGCTTCTTGTAACATGTATCTTAAGGTAGGGATTTATCTGATGTTCATATGCTAGAATGTTTGATTGGAACCTAGAGTCATACCCTTAGACTCTCGGCCAAACATGAATAAAGGAGATAGATAAGGAAAGACTCAAACCAAGCATGCTCCTTTTTGTTTTATGATAAGTACTTCATGATGAGAAGGTTGTTAACATGATATGCTCATGCCTATATGATGAATAAATTTTGTTCCATGCTCCTAAGTATTCGGCCATGATAGGATTAGGGGCCTAGAAAAATTGTTAAACCTAAACTAATCATGCCATGATCCTCCTTAAGACAAGTTATGAAATTAATATGACATGCTCATGTTGTAGTGAGGTTAGAACTTGTTTTCATGCTCCATGAACTTTCGGCCACAATCATGTTTAAGGGTCTAGGAAACTTAGAACCTAACCTAATTATGCTCTTGTTATTTCTTGAAATAATTACTATGAAATTTGTTTAGGGTTCTCATGCTTTTATGACACTTGAACCCTAGATTCAAGCCTTACAAGTTTCGGCCACAATCATGTTTAAGGGCCTAGGAAACTTAGAACCTAACCTAATTATGGTCATGTTGTTTCTTGAAATAATTGCTATGAAATTTGTTTAGGGTTCTCATGCTTTTATGACACTTGAACCCTAGATTCAAGCCTTACAAGTTTCGGCCACAATCATGTTTAAGGGCCTAGGAAACTTAGAACCTAACCTAATTATGCTCATGTTGTTTCTTGAAATAATTGCTATGAAATTTGTTTAGGGTTCTCATGCTTTTATGACACTTGAACCCTAGATTCAGCTTAGGAAACCTAGAACCCTACCTAAACATGCTCATGATGTTTCTTTATGGTATATGAAATGATATTGGTTTAGGGTTCACATGCTTGTATATGGGTTTTTACCTAAATCACACTATATGTTTTCGTCTACTATATGACATTAGGGTTAGAAATCTAAATATGCTTTTCCATGTATCTCACATGCAATGTTTTATGATGTGGTAAGAACTTGCTATGTTTCCATGTTTAATTATGTGCACTTATGATCTATGTATGATGGTAACCTTTATGATGAGCTGTGTGCCCAATTTATGCATGATATTTATGATAAGTTGTGTGCCCAAATTATGCATGCTATTTATGATGAGCTGTGTGCCCAAACTATGCATGTATTTATGATGTGCTGTGTGCCCAAATTTTTCATACCATTATGATGAGCTGTGTGCCCAAATTCTATATGGTATGATATGATAAGAAATATGATGTACATGAAATAATAAGAACCATGATATGCATGACATGCTACTTTACTTTATAAGGCTTGTACCAAGGGTGGGCTCCATAAGCGCCCCGGGGTCGATGGACTAAAAAACGGGCCTAGTATGTATGCCTTGTAGGGTTCAAGACTTGCTACCTTGGACCTACATAGGACGCGCACATTTATGTATGTGGTACAAGCCGGGGCCCTAATCATGTTATGATTATGTTTAAGTATGTATGTAATGAGTTTTCAAAAGACATGTTATATATATTATTGCATGAATCATGTTTTTGAAAGTCATCTCGCATAACCCTTTATGATTATGTTACGATATACCATGATGCTTATGATTATGTTATGTTAGGATGAACTTTATGATTATGTTATGATATGCTATGATCATGGTTATGTTATGCTAGGATGCACTTTATGATTTTATCATGATATGCCATAATGTTTATGATTATGTTATGTTATGTTAGGATGAACTTTATGATTTTATCATGATATGCCATAATGTTTATGATTATGTTATGTTATGTTAGGATGAACTTTATGATTTTATCATGATATGCTATAATGTTTATGATTATATTATGTTATGTTAGGATGAACTTTATGATTATGTTATGATATGCTATGATCATGATTATGTTATGCTAGAAAGAACTTTATGATTATGTTATGATATGATGCTTCTATACATGATATGATGAGTTGTCTTTATGCTTTATGCCTTGAAGTTTTAGTTATACTATACGGTTTTTGTGAGTAGGAAAGGATCTTACTGAGCCTTGAGTGCTCACAGCTTACTTTTCTTGTACCACAGATAAGGGCAAAGAATGGATGTACTAAGGGAGCAGCAGGAGGGGGCAAGAAGGACGTGTGTAGTAGTGACTCGGCTAAGGAGAAAGACATGCTTCTAGTTAATAAGAATTATGTTTATGTCGTTCTTTTATGACTCCATGACATGTCATCATGCTCTTTAGTATTGTGGTTTAAATTTATGTTAAGCATGTTATGTGACACATATGATAGGTAGTTAGTGATGATGATTTGAAAAGTAAAGAAAAAGTTTTAAAGAAAAAAAAATATACTATAGATAAGACTTCCGATGTTTTAAGAAGAAAAGATAAGTAACCCCCGTCAGCTTGAGCAGGAAGGGGCGGGGCGTTACACACACGGGACAAGAGATGGAAGAAAAACACCTAGAGTGTGCTAACACTCTTGGATGTTTCAGCCAAGGAGGATGAGAGGGAGAGAAGAGAAGAGAGGAAGAAGAAGAAGGAATGAATGAGCACACAATGCTCTTGATTCCTCAATTAAAGTGGTCGACCACTTATTGGAAGGTTATAAACCTCCATGGAATATCAAGAGTCAAGGCTCTTGATCTCCCTCATTAGGTGGCACACCTTGATGATGTGGAACACCATGATTGGCCGGCCCATGCCAAGTGGTTTTGGTCAAGTCAAACTTGACCAATGAAGTGGCATTTGGTCAAGTCAAACTTGACCCTTCACCTTCCCTCTCAAGTCAAGTCAAACTTGACCCATTTATCTCCCATGGTTGATCAAATCCAACCATAGATTCAAGTTAATTTGATTTAATGAATCTATATTTATTAAATTAAATTGATTCAATGAGTCATAATCTAAATTAGACTCATTGGACACATGAATCAAATTGAGTCCAACTCAATTAGTTTAATTTGAATTACTCTTAATCCAATTTGGTTCATCATATGAACCTAATCCTTTTGGTTCATCATATGAACCCATTCTTCATATAATTGCCCTATGTGTGTGACCCTATAGGTTCTTGTAACGTTGATAATGCACCTAAACCTATTTAGAAGTATAAGTAATGAGCGGTATCTAGCAACACATCATTACTACCCAAGTTACAAGAATGTTGAGATCCAACATCACCTTGTGACTACTAATTGTGACCCTTCACAATATATGATAATGTCCTTCTATCCTTGACATCTAGATTGATTAAATTGAGGCATAGACCGTGTCATCCTCTAATCAATCTATATCTTGAACTCCAAGTAGACTCACTCTAAACAAATGAGCTCAATATCTCATATTGACTCATTTGGGCATGACCATGCACTTAGTGGTCTCACTCTATCAAGAATGATGATGTCGCTCCCGTCATATAGGAGGGATAGATCTCATCTACATCACTCACATCCCTCCGCATAATTTGTTACATACCCAGTAATCGCCTTTATAGTTGATAACCATCATTTTGTATTGATATTTTGATTCATATAAGCATATCATTTGATCTTCTCATGTGTTAATTCCACATTTATATCATATTTCATGAATTGCATTCATTTGTGGACTTAATTACAAATTATATCATATTTGAGATATTTGATGCTAATATTTGGTTATATTCTTTGTAGGCATCAAAGGGCAAGGATTCTAGTTTGATCAACTCAGATTGAGTTCAAATCTGAGCTTAAATATGGAGATCCAGCTCTGGAACAATCTCAGCCGTTCATCCAAGATCGGAGTAGATCTAAGACATCCGTGAAGAATCTGGTCCATCCAAGCCAAGGGAAAATAGATCACAACCAGTGATCAAGATCTGAAGATTTGGATCGGATTTGGAGCAACTTCCACCGTTGGATCATTCCGAAGCAATCTCAACCGTTGACTCTGATTTCAGATCTGATTTAAGTGGGAAATGAGAAGCTACAGGTGGTTCGTCAATTTCTACAGTGTCAACTTCTCGCGTGAAGAACAGAGGAAGGCGATCCTTCTCCAGAGCTTCTGATCTTCCACCGTCGGTGAAGAACAGAGGTCAAGGGCGACCCTTCCTCCAACTGAGATCCATCCGTCAGCAACCGGTGATGCCACTTCATCCTCCTATTCCAGATCTGACAGCAACTATTGCTGCGACTTCGTGCAAGGAGGAAGAATCAAAGAAGGTGAAACAATTCGATGGTTTGAGCCGATCTCTTTTTCTTACGACCGATGATCTTCTTTTCTTGAAACTCCGCACCCATCTCTGATTGAAGCTCTGATCCTGCTCCATTTCCAGTCAAGTTACTCTGTTTGTCTTCATCACTGAATTCTTTATCCGATACACATCAGATTCAAGCTAGGGTTTCCTAGTTTGATTAGTAAGAGTCTTTTAGATGCTAGTTTCTTTATCTTTGTTTGAATTGTCATTTTGTTGTATTTGATCAATGCATAGTTGGTTCAAATTTCCTTGTTATTGCTTTGAAGGTTATTGTTCTGATTCTTGATGTCTACACAATTTAGGTTTGCTTAATAGTTGCAATAGGTTATTCTTGTTTGTTATTTCTTTCAATACAGTAGTTGAGATTAGTTAGCTTCTTTATTTGTTTATTTCCATGAATTGAATTTGTAAATGTAGTATAAATTTAGGTTCTTACTTCTTTTCCTTGTTCAAAAGTAAATTTCTTAAATCCCAATTCTTCTAAGAAACCTCAAGCCAACAATAATTGATCCTAAGACTATCATCCTACTGTTTACATTCCTTGATAGAGATGATCCGAGTTATCCTATACTGCATTAGTGTAGAAAGGGATTCGGTGAAATTATTTGATACCCAAATCAAGACAAAATTAGGGTTTATCAAAATTGGTGCCGTTACTGGGGAATGTAGCGGTGTTTGATACCTTAGGATTGTTTCTTTTTCTTTTTACATAAAAATTTGTAAAAAAAATTATTTCAATTGCTTTCATGTTCATATATCCATGTGTTTGATATTATATGCTCCTGTGTCTTCTGATTTTATTTGCTAGTATTTCAGTGTAAGAGCAGGAAACTTCTTTGACCATGGATCCATATTATCAGTACTATCAGCCCCATACTTGGTTCAATCAGCTTGAACATCAGTACTACCCACCTGTGGATCAATCAAATTTTAGGCCTAAGGTTGCACATAGTCAGCTTACTGACTCATATCCAGCATATCAAAGCCCACAGGGAGTTCAAAATGATTATATAGCTATGCGGAAAAAGATTCATGGTATTCAACAATTCGAAGAGGAGACATTGCATGAATATTGGAAGAGATTCAAGGAACTTTGCTCCAGTTGTCCTCAACATCAAATCAGTGATCAAATGCTTATCTTACATTTTTATGATGGGTTGTCACCGATTGATTTGTACATGGTGGATAAAGCTAGTGGAGGGCCCTTGATTGACAAAACTCCTGTTGAAGCTATGAAACTTTTGGAAACCATGGCAGCCAATCCTCAGCAATTTAGAAATGGGCAACCTGTTACCTTAAGAGTTGATGAGACCTTTCCTACAAATATTGAGGTGCTTGAGCAGAGGGATTGTAGTGTCTTTGACAGACCTGATCTTGATTTTATTACTTCACAGGACTCCTCTAATATTTCTTGTTATGATTCTATAGTTGTAAGGATTTCTAGCTCTACTGATATTGTTGTTGCAAATGTCATTGATGATGCAGGTACTAATGTGGATGATGATGTAAGTGTAGGGGATTGCACATTGGAAGCAATACCCCAAGAATCACCTGAACCAGATGTTGATGATGAGAGTGCAGGGACTTATGTTGTGGAAGCAGAGCCCCAAGAATCACTTCCCTTAGATACACCACCTGAGCCAAAGCCAGAACCAGAGCCTGAGCTACTACTTGATGATGAGGAGGTCACAGTCACCATTCTAGAACCTCTAGGTATCTTTCAACATGAAAAGGTTAGTATTTCGTGTGATTCATCAGAAAATTTCATGAAGGTACCATGGATTGACTTCATTGGATGTGATTTGTTTCTTGATACATTTTCTACAAAAACTAATATTTTTCTGTCTTCTTCTTATCCTACATGCATGTGGGAGGTGTTGTTTTTCTTTGGCTTTGTAGGTCGTTGTAGGCCTCCAAAATGGTTGCTCCATCTAAACCGCCTTCGACCCCCGGGAAGAATTTTCAAAGGAAAAATGTTGGATGAAGTGAACTTGACTGCAACTACAATTATTCCACTTCCAACTTGGATTTTGCACCTTAATCAACTCCAATCACCTTGAATTAAGGGGAGTTCATTCCTTGTTTTTATTTTTGCTCTATACTTTTCTTTAGTTTCATACTTTATATTTGCATTTTGTTTCTATACTTTGCATGTTGTTTAGTCTACATAGCATTTCATTTTGAATAAAACTCTCCATGAAATTGTTTTAGTAATACTTTTAAGATGGTAAAAGATCCTTAAATTTGATCATCAATTTTAGGTCATGTGACATGATTGGATGCTTTTCTTACATGATATTGGTTAAAATGGTGGTGAATTTCAATTTGATTAATTGAGCTTGATTGCATGATAATACCTAGAGAGGACCACTTTATGCCTAAACACTATTTTATCTTTGTGTGACATGCACTCATAGCAATTGAAACTCTAGAACTTGCATAGTTTCTTTTTAAAGTCACAATATCATGTGTGCATGGAAATGAAGGATTATTTTCATTCTTGATCCCTCATAAATTCCAACTCCTTTCTTTATAATTTTCTCAAAACACTTTTTCTCTTGCACTTTAACCTTTGCTTACTTTTGCTTGTCACTCTTTCATTTGAGAGTTGGTTTAATCCTTGATGAGTTATATTTGCAAGATGGATTGAGGTTTAAGTGTGGGGGAGGGAGTTTGCAAGTGTTTGGAGATTTTGATGATTTTGGATGATTTTATGCCCATTCTGAAGGTTGCCTATGACCAGCAATTAATTTGAATTTACATTTCCATCATAACAGTGTCAACTAGCATTATTCAGCTTCTTATTGTTGGGTGCCAAATGAGAATTTTTGCTAATTTGAAACATTCACAACTTAAGCTGGATGCTATAGAAGTTACTGAATTTAGATAATTGTCTAGCAAGCTATAGATGGCTACACCAATTCAAATTGGAACTGAATTCTGAATCAGAAAACCTGCAAAAACTATAATTTTTTACAGTAAAGTTTATTCCTAAAATTGAAGTATCAACTTGGGCTATTGTGAGTTAATTTCTATGGAATTTATGCACAAGGATAACTTCTGAATCTGAGTTTCAAATAAGGTTTATTTCCTTTCCATTCTTTATAAATCTGCTGGACAGTATTCTGAGAGTATCAAATTGCTGGAATTAAGGTTCAAGCAAGGCTGGGAAATTGTAGTAAACTTCTTAATTGATGTACTAAGCTAGAACAAGATGGAAGTCAAGCTAGCATTTTATTAAATGATTGAGAAGTTATATGGAAATAAATTGTTGAAGCTTGAAGTGTGAAAGTAATAATTTCAGAATTCTGAGAGAAAAAAAATTCAGAATTGTGCAATTCTGAAAGAGATGGAAGCTATGCAATACAGATAATTTAGAATGAATAGAGTATCAAATATTCAGAAATGACATTAAGTAAAGGAGAAGCTTAGATGAAGTTTTGTGAAGTGGAGCAAACAAATGGATGACATTATTGCTGTGTTGAATGCTGCTGAATGTGTCTGAATGCTGGAGGATTCTGGAAATATAGATACTGTAGAGTAGATTCAAATCTTGCTAAATTTTGGGTTGTCGAAAACATTATTGATTTTGAACTTACTGCATGTATCAAGAACATAGATTGAAGTAAAGAGAGTGAAGAATGAGTTTGTATCGGTGACTTGGAAGTGAACTTGATTGAATCTGTTTAGCACTGGAATATGCAGAAACACTCGGAAATTCAGGAACTATCTGAGCAGAAGAGTTGCTGATGATTCAACTCAATTTCTAATTAGAAACAAGTTTCATGCTTGTCAAGAGCTGTTAAATGCATGATTTGAATTCCGAAACAGAAAATTGAACCTGTAGATGTAGAAATTCTTTAACCTGAAACTTTAAATCTGACTACTGAAATGCTGGAATCTATGGAGCTTCAATCCTGTGAGATTCTGCTAGACTTAAGTCTTTGTATTCTGTAATTGATAAGAGATTGAAGAAAACATTTGCAGTGCAGAGCATGGGGAAACACAGAAGGATGCAGAAATTGCACTTTTCTAGCTGTATTACTGATTGTTGGTGATTTTCGTGATCAAGATTGTTGTAGGTTCTCAATGAAGATTAATTTGGCTTTCTACCAATGCAATAGAGTTATACATCTATGGATTTGAATGTTAATTGAAAAAAAAAAAGTAAGAGAAGTAAAGGTTTTGATTTCTGGAATTCCAATTGCTTAAATTCTGATACTGAAATTCCTGAACTAAAGTATTCAGTAAAGATCAATGCTGTAAGATCTAGCTGGATTTAAGTCTTTGAGTTAAGAATTGTTAGGAGATTAAGAACTGGAACTTGTGCAAAATTTGTAAACTGCTCAAATTTGGAAGCTAGATGCTGGAATTTTTGGTAGCTGGAATTTAAGAAAGAATTACTGCAAGTTAGTTTGTCTTTCATCCATACAATGAGAATTCAGCCAGTGAAATTGTAGTGCCAAATCTGCAGTGTCTTTGGATTTAAGTTTATCATCAGCACTTTGAATTGGAATATCAGTTAAGTCATTGTCAAATTATACTTTCTTCCAAATTTAATTCTTCACGAGTTGAGCTTAAATCCTAATTCTAAAACTGCAACCAGAAGCACTTGAATCAGTAGCCTCTACAGAGTTTATTTCTTATTGCTGGGAAGAAGAAATAGCCATGATATTTGACAACAATTGAAGGCAGATTCTAGATGTAGGAAAAGGATGAAGGAAACAGTGAAGGATTTTAAGTTGTGAAGTTACTAAGTTGGTTAGCTGGCCAGATCAGAATCTTTCTGAAGATGGTTGTTTACCCTCCGAGTTTAGAATCTGTTATGCTAATTACTAAATTTTGTTGCTGCTATAGGTGAAACAAAATGGAATCAAGCTATTATTTAGTGAAAGTTAAATGAAACAATCTAGAGGGATTAGAGATCAAAGCCTGGTCAGTGAAACAAAATCAGCACAGATATGGCATTTTGGGCAGGAAGTGCAGAAAAATCAGTAAGCAGATTGAATGAGAATTGTGCCAAATCTTTATAGTGTTTTGTGAATGACTAGCAAGATAAACTTGTTTGGGTCTACACCTGTACAGCAGTGGACTTTTACAGCAGCAAGGAGCTTGGAATTATTTGTCACTGCCAGTTTGTGCAAGTTGGTACTCATTTTCTGATCAGGAATTTTACAGCATCAAATTAAGCATGATGCATGCCAATTTGTACAATTTCTGAAATTGAATTATGAAGTCTAGAATTCCAGAAATTAACATCAGTTCTTGGATTTTCCTGAATTTCTCCTTGAGTCTAAATTTGAATTCTAAATCCCTGAAACCCAATTTTTCTTGGTGCGAAATAGACTCTGTTTGTTGGAATTAGAATGTAAGAGCTGAAACTAAGTGTTATTGCAATCTTTGATAGCAACACGTTAAGAGGATGTTCCTATACTTCAACTATGGAGGCATAATTCTGTTGAGATTATATTGAATATTATGCTCTGATAAGTTGATTCATTGTTTCAATCTGTAGTTAGTTTAAAATTTGATTGTTGTTGCAATCTTTCTGAATCCTATTTAATGTTGTTTCTTTAAGCTGCTGTTGACCAAATACAACTGGAATTTAATCTGCAGTTATTGACAGTGTTGATTTCTAAATGTACTGCATATGTAAGTTCTGAAATTCTACTTCTTGCTGTAATGATCTGAGCCCTTGCTGGAGTTAAGGTTTGGAATCATATCTCCTGACTACTTAAGTTTCGAAAGAATAGGAAAAGGAAAAGAGAAGAAAGAAGAGCAGAATAAAAACATACAGAAAAGGTAATAGCAACCTGCAGAATGAAGAAACAGTGGCAAGATTAGTATCAAGTAGGGAATAGTATGTTGTGTTTCATTGTCCGAGACAGACAAGATTTTAAGTGTGGGGGAGGGATTCACTATTCATAAATTGATTTGAGATTATGTGAGCTTTCAAGTGATGGAATTGAGAGGAAAAAATAGTGAAGAAGTAAGGAGGAAAAACAGTGGCAAAACAAAAGAGTATCAAGTGTGGAGATAGAGTATCAAAATTTTCAGATAGCCATCAAATTGAAGGGAAGTTTATCTTGATCTCTTGTATTGATAATGACAAATGGTATTCATCTTTTACACATAAAAAAATGATCAACTCATCAAGTATATTCCTCCAATACTCTCATCTTTTTAATTTCTTCATTAAATTCTTTTCTTGTGCCTATTTCATTCACTTTCATTGTTCTTCTTGATTTCGTTTCAATTCTTGTTGATAATCCTTTTAATTCATGTATGACATGTTTATAGTGGTGTAGAATTAGAAATAAGCAAGCTTATGGTAGTGAAATGTTGTGAGTTGCATTGAGTGAGCTCCACTTATATGCATGATTGAGTGTGAGAGCTAGAATAGGTAAATACCTTGTGAGGTTGCAATTTACTCAATTTTTCAATTGGATTGAAACTACTATACTTACTGATTATTGTAGGGATTGAATTCATGATTGTTTGTGATCTTTAGATGGTCTTAGTTAAATTCCTTTTACCATCTTCTAGGTATTGCTAGGACAATGTTAGGGAGATGAATTCTAGTTGTTTCTTTGTTTTGTTTGCTTGCTCGGGACGTGCAAGAATAAGTGTGGAGGAATTTGATAACCATCATTTTGTATTGATATTTTGATTCATATAAGCATATCATTTGATCTTCTCATGTGTTAATTCCACATTTATATCATATTTCAAGAATTGCATTCATTTGTGGACTTAATTACAAATTATATCATATTTGAGATATTTGATGCTAATATTTGGTTATATTCTTTGTAGGCATCAAAGGGCAAGGACTCTAGTTTGATCAACTCAGATTGAGTTCAAATCTGAGCTTATATATGGAGATCCATCTCTAGAACAATCTCAGCTGTTCATCCAAGATCGGAGTAGATCTAAGACATCCGTGAAGAATCTGGTCCATCCAAGCCAAGGGGAAATAGATCACAACCAGTGATCAAGATCTGAAGATTTGGATCGGATTTGGAGCAACTTCCACCGTTGGATCATTCCGAAGCAATCTCAACCGTTGACTCAGATTTCAGATCTGATTTAAGTGGGAAATGAGAAGCTACAGGTGGTTCGTCAATTTCTACAGTGTCAACTTCTCGCGTGAAGAACAGAGGAAGGCGATCCTTCTCCAAAGCTTCTGATCTTCCACCGTCGGTGAAGAACAGAGGTCAAGGGCGACCCTTCCTCCAACTGAGATCCATCCGTCAGCAACCGGTGATGCCACTTTATCCTCCTATTCCAGATCTGACAGCAACTATTGCCGCGACTTCGTGCAAGGAAGAAGAATCAAAGAAGGTGAAACAATTCGATGGTTTGAGCCGATCTCTTTTTCTTCCGACCGATGATCTTCTTTTCTTGAAGCTCCGCACCCATCTCCGATTGAAGCTCTGATCCTGCTCCATTTCCAGTCAAGTTACTCTGTTTGTCTTCATCACTGAATTCTTTATCCGATACACATCAGATTCAAGCTAGGGTTTCCTAGTTTGATTAGTAAGAGTCTTTTGGATGCTAGTTTCTTTATCTTTGTTTGAATTGTCATTTTGTTGTAGTTGATCAATGCATAGTTGGTTCAAATTTCCTTGTTATTGCTTTGAAGGTTATTGTTCTGATTCTTGATGTCTACACAATTTAGGTTTGCTTAATAGTTGCAATAGGTTATTCTTGTTTGTTATTTCTTTCAATACAGTAGTTGAGATTAGTTAGCTTCTTTATTTGTTTATTTCCATGAATTGAATTTGTAAATGTAGTATAAATTTAGGTTCTTACTTCTTTTCCTTGTTCAAAAGTAAATTTCTTAAATCCCAATTCTTCTAAGAAACCTCAAGCCAACAATAATTGATCCTAAGACTATCATCCTACTGTTTACATTCCTTGAGAGAGACGATCCGAGTTATCCTATACTGCACTAGTGTAGAAAGGGATTTGGTGAAATTATTTGATACCCAAATCATGACAAAATTAGGGTTTATTAATAGTCCACCCAGTTACGGGTGACGTTTAACGAAACCAAAGTATGTAACTCCTTAGTAGGGAACCATGGTGACTTCAGGTCCAAGGACTAATAGTCATACTAATAGCCACATGAGAAAGTATATGACACTCGTATAACGATCCATGATTCTTTCTCATGGCGGGTCATTCAGTATACATTCTCCAATGTATATCCATGTGTCAACTAGATATCTCTATATCCATGACTTGTGAGAACAAGTCATCGAGTTGACTTACATGCCAGTCTCGTCGCGTTGACATTGTCCCTGAATGTTAATACTTGACTAGGAATGATTCAGAGTAGTGTTCTCTATATCATCTCACTATCGATTCAACCAATCGATTGATATATATAAGAACCTTTCTACTCAATGACGCTATTATACTTAGTTATTTGGCACCAATACAAGTAAGTATAATAACCATAAAGAAATGTCTTTATTAATAAGAATATGATACATCGAGTCCATACAACAATCATCATATGATTGGCTCTAGGGCTCTAACTAACACTTAGGACTTTCCTGCACACTTGGTCCAACACTTGTTAGATCACAAGACAACTTAACTTGGAACCCTTTGCCATTATCAAAACATAAATTTGATCATCTGATGCTACTCGCATCAACAATCTCCCTCTTTTTGATTATGGCAACACAATTCAAAGTTAAGTAAAACATATAGCAATAAGTATGAGAGAAAATGCAATAATTAAGACATATATCAAAAGACTCTTAACTCCCCCTTAATCCCCCTTAACTTTCTTCTTAATTTTCTCTTAGCTCCCCCCTTAATTTTCTCTTTGTCTTAACTTTAGCGTCTCTCCCCCTTTGACATATATCAAAAAACACTTTCGAGAGATTTGAAAATACTTTTAAATAGACTAAGATTTTGAAAGTTTTGAAAAACATTAAGTATTGAAGAATAAAACCCTTAGTCTATATTAAGCATTATAACACTTAGCTTAGTAATGGTTTTGATAAAAGCTTAGTTAAGTACTTAGATTTAAAAGATGGAGAAGCTTAGTTTTTTACTTTTCAAAGAAGATAGAAATATTTTGAAAGTAAAAACTTTAACTTTTCAAAAAGAAGTTCTAACTTTGAAAATTTTAAAAAAAATTGAAAATTTTAAAAAAAATAACTTAAAAAAACTTTATCTTTTCAAAGAAAAGAGTTTTAATAAAAAATATTAAATTTTTCACTCCCCTGGATTAATGTCAAAAAAATTTAGTGTCGTGGAGTCCAAGCATGAGTGTTAAAAAAAACTTCAACATAAACATCTTTTTTAAAAACAAATGTCTAACCTTTAGTCAATAGTTGTTACTATGAGGTAGTAGCTTTCACTTAGTTAGTCAAGTTAAGCAAGTGTTCCAGTTAGTTTGACTAAAATGGATAACTTAACTTGATTAATTTAATTTTAGTAGTTATCACCCAGACTTATGTCAATGAACAGACATAAGCATTCTGAAGTCCAGGCAGTAAGTACCCTATGCATCTCACACCATTCTAAGTGGTTTTCATACACAAGCAAGGTAATCCTAGTGTGCTTATGAGATGCTCTGACTGAAATCTAGGAGTACATATTTTCTATGGGGAAAGTCCTAAGCTATTTCCAAACTTTGAAAATACTAGTAAAACTAGGAGTTTTGAAAATAATTTTCCTAGAATTTGAAAACATGATTTTAAAAAAAAATTTAATAAAAGGAGTAATTTTGAAAAACTTTAAAATCTATTCTACTGTGCACATACCTAATTGTCTTCTAAGTGTGTTGAACTCAAGTTCAGGTAAGGATTTTGTGAAAATGTCTGCTAGGTTTGATTTGAACTCAACATAGTCAAGTACAAAATCACCCCTAACTACATGATCCCTTACAAAGTGATGCTTAACTTCTATATGTTTAGTCCTTGAGTGGTGTATTGGATTTTTGGTTAAGTTTATTGAACTTATTGTTGGTTAGTCCTAGGAAAACGTACCGGTTCCACTGTACAAAAATTTTTGTACAAGTGTCGAACCTTTCCTTAAATAACCTATTGTGTTCTTTAGAAGTTAAATTAGGAATCGCAGACGGAACTTAACATCATTGATTCCAAATTTAACTTATCTGTTCTTAATGGTTAGGATTTGAATCACAAGCGGAACTTAACACTATTGATTCAAATCCACCTATATTATTAATTCCATTAAATATTAATTTTCAAAATTGACTTCCAGGACTGCATGGCGAGGCACATGACCTTCTTGGATATGAGAGCAACTACCACCGCCTAGTCAAAGCCTTTTAAGGAAAGCTAATATTTAATTTCCTTAAATAACTCTAGGTTAACCAAAAAGAACAATCGAATCACAAATTCGAAAAAGAAGAAAACACAAACTCAAAAAACTAATTCAAAAAACTAGATCTAATTGCCTCTTGTATTTAGAATTGTTATAAAGAAAATAACTAGTATGATGCGGAAGAAAATTACTAGTTATACCTTCTCTTTGTAAGCTAATGACCTCGAGATCTTCTGTCTTATTCCTCGCCTCGCCTTGGACATCGTGTGGGCGACGATCCTCCAAGATGAACACCACCCAAAAGCTTCCTCCTCTTCTTCTAAAATCCGGCCACCACCACCACCACCAAGGAGAAGAGAGCAAAAGGGAAAAGAGAAGGGAGAGAGGGGCCGGCCACTTGAGACCTCCAAGCAAAAGAATAAGAGTTGTGTCTCTTGAAGCCTCCTCACCCCTTCTTTTATATTACTTGCCCAAGGCAAATAAGGAAAATTTTTTTACAAAAATTAAAATCATCCTCTAGTTTTTCCTTTTCCCTTTTTATTTTTCCTTTTCTTTCCTCTTGATTGAATCAATCACCAATTTTGATTTTTTGATGATTTTATTTATTTTATCATGGTCAGCCACTTGCTTGGGCAC
The DNA here is from genome assembly GCF_018446385.1 of Zingiber officinale. Classification (NCBI taxonomy): domain Eukaryota; kingdom Viridiplantae; phylum Streptophyta; class Magnoliopsida; order Zingiberales; family Zingiberaceae; genus Zingiber; species Zingiber officinale. Next base: position 38,012,383 of record NC_055990.1, on the reverse strand, counting down.
CAAGCAAGGTGGCCGGCCACCTCAACAAGGGAAAAAGGAAATATATTTTTTATAAAATTTTACAAGAAGAAATCTTCTTATAAAATTTACAAGCTCTCTTTCCTAAAGTAGGAGTTAAAAAAGGAAAGTTCTAAAAATTAAAACCATGTTTTAAAATTTAAAACTTCTCTTATAAAATTTCCTTTTTTAACATGATGATAGAAAATTTTAATTTTAAAACTTATCTTCCTTTTTTTTCTTAAACCATGAGGATGGTTAAAAAAGGAAAGTTTTAAAACTTTTAAAACTCTCTATTAAAACATGTGGCCAAATTCAAATAAGGAAAGTTTTTAAAATTAAAATCTCTCTTTTAAAACTTATAGTTTTCTACAAAGAGAAGATTTTAAAAATTCAAAAACAACCCTCCTTGTTTGAATATTGTGGCAGGCCCCTTCATGCTTGGTCACCAAGCAAAGGGTCGGCCCCTATAGAAGAGGATGTGGTCGGCCCTTGCTTGGTCACCAAGCATTGGACCGGCCTACTTCTTGGACACCAAGAAGAGCCTTACATTTGGATGGACTTGAGGCTATAATGAGGCTACGACAGGGACCTAGAGGAGAAATTGGTTTTGGCCTTCCGATGAGCTTGAGTATCCCATGCTCGCCCCAAACACACAACTCAAGTTCATTGATAATAACTCATTCCACTAGAGAGTTATTATCGCACTACCGCACCAATCCCAAATTACATTATGGGCTCCTTCTTATCATGAGTGTGTTAGTCTCCCTGTGTTTAAGATTACGAATGTCCACTGATTAAGTAAGTTACTGCCAACTCACTTAATTAATATCTAGCTCCAAGAGTAGTACCACTCAACTTCATTGTCATGTCGGACTAAGTCCATCTGCAGGGTTTAACATGACAATCCTTATGAGCTCCTCTTGGGGGCATTCTCAACCTAGATAACTAGGACATAGATTCCTTCTATAATCAACAACACACACTATAAGTAATATCATTTCCCAACTTATCGGGCATATTGATTTATCGAGCTAAACCTCACCCTTTGATAAGTCAAAGAAATAAATATTAAATATATGTGCTTGTTATTATATTAGGATTAAGAGCACACACTTCCATAATAACTAAGGTCTAGTTCTTTTACTAAGTCAGTACAAAAAGAACATACCTAAATGGTCCTACTCAATACACTTAAAGTGTATCTGTAACACCCCACCCTCCTCACTACTAGACTGTGAGGGCGGAGCACTACTGGACTACTAACTTTACTTAACTAACATTGTACACATGTTGATAGTAATTCCTAAAACTCTCGGAGAACTCAAAACATACAATTAACTCGCAGCGGAAGACTAAATGACTCATCTAATACATTCTTAATAAATGACAATCTTAATAAATTCTTATGCTAAATCCCAAGGCTTCTATAGTCCAGGCATCACACATCCATCCGCACCTCCTTGTCGCCTTCCTTTGCTATAACTTTTCCTTTCCTTTATCTGCAATAAGAGGAAAATGCATCTATAAGCAAAATTGCTTAGTAAGCGCTATCTAACTCACCAAACTCGAATATGCATGTGAATATACTGAAATCTAAAAGCTGAATGCTCAAAAGGAAAACTACTCATGCTCATCTACAAGCAAAAGAAACATACTGAAATGCTAAACGTGTAAAATAAATCTATACAATCATGCTAGCATAATCTTGTTGAATTTTAAACACTTTCTGAATCTTATTTCATTTGTTCTAAACTTATTCTTTTATTTCACTTGTTTAAAAACTTCTTCTTTAATACTTTTATACTTATGTAAAACTTATTTTACTTGTTCAAAAACTTATACTTATAATACTTCAAAATAATAATCAACTTTCTTCTTGGGCCCAGGTGTAGTAGCATCTTATGCGCGTTCCCTAATAGGTTGGGGTAGCGAGCCACCAATCCTAAAAGAGCAGACCTCGGTCTACCAGGGTCAAGATCTCGGAATTGGACACCTGGATTTGTTTAACGACAACCTCGGAAGTCGGGTACTAGCCTCTTAAATAAAGTAAAATACTTGTTATCTTTTATTACTTCTAATATATAATACCTCGGCATTTTCTTTAAGCACCTTGTGTCCCAAAATCCCTAAAGTCTTGACTTTGGGATCTACTTAAGGCCTTGGCCTTTTTCTTTCTTTTCTTTATCTTTCTTATACTTGTTAATACCTCTAATAAAAGAATGCTTCTTTAAAAACTGAAATGTTTAAACAAATTCTAACTTTGAAATGCATAAACAAAAATCTGCATACTATGCTAATCAAAATTCTGCATACTATTCTAATAAAGATTCTGCATTCTATGCTACACTATTTCTGCATACTATGCAAACATAAAATCTGCACTATAAGCTTAATTAAAATTTGCAATATAAGCTCTACATAAAAATCTGCATTATAAGCTTAATTAAAATCTGCACTATAGGCTTAATTAAAAATCTGCACTATAAGCGCTTAATTAAAATCTGCAATATAAGCTCTACATAAAAATCTGCATTATAAGCTTAATTAAAATCTGCACTATAGGCTTAATTAAAAATCTGCACTATAAGCGCTTCTTATGCTTCGAATTCAAGAAGAACAAAGGTCCAAAACTACTCCTACTGCAGGTGAGAAGCACTTACCTTGATTCTTGGACTCACAACCGAACAAAAAGGGCTTCTAGGACCTTGGCCGGCCGCCGGAGATGATGCCCTAACTCCTCCGCCATCGTACGCAGAAGAGAAGGAGAGAATGGTTTAAGTCACGGGAAAACAGAGTATCAACTTATCTCTTTTTATAACTTAATATTTCTGTTAACTCCTTAAATAAATTCTCTACCTTTTCTAAATAGACAAATCCAACATCAACTTATCCCTTTTATAATATTCTGTTAACTATCTTAAATAAATTCGCAACCTTTTCTAAACAGACAAATCCAAGATCAACTTATCTCTTTTATAATATAATATTCTGTTAACTATCTTAAATAAATTCGCTGCCGTTTCTAAATAGAAAAATCTATTTGCCCACCTGGTCAGCTGGGTTTTGACCGAGTCAAAGGTCGTTGGTTCAATTCATGGCTTGGACATTTTTTTGTCGAAACTTCCTTCGTTTAGTAAAAATACCAAACGACCTCCAAAAATTACATAAAAATACTCTAAAAATTTCTAAAAATCCCTAGAATATTTCTATAGCATTTTTAAATATTTTTAAATTACTTTTAGGACTCTAAGTGAGGAAATTTGGGTCGTTACAATTCCCCATATCTTATAAAAAGTTCGTCCTCGAACTTAGAATAATTCTATAGCATGTTCTCTACCTTGTGTTGGAACCCCGAGGTGTTTTGATGTGATCAAACAAGTTAAGCTAGGTCCTGCGTTGTTTAACCCTTGTGTCTAAGTGTGCAGGAGCTTAGGAACACAGGAAGTCGAGCGGAAGACGCGGCTAACGAGAAGGACGGCACGGGGAGAGAGCCGACGGGCTCGGTACGTCCGAGGGACGAGGTGACCGCGGAAGAGTACACCGGCGGACGAGAAGAACGTGCGCGGCATTCGAGGAACAAGAAACCGGGAAGGAAGGTTGCTCGAGGAGAAGGCTGCTCGAGGAGAAGGCTGGAACATGGGTTCGGGTGAGACCTATTCCGAAAGGCCGAGATCACCCAAGCAAACGGAGCCGGAGTGAACAGACCCGGACCGAGATGAGCTGGATCGAGACGAGATGAACCGGAGTCGAAAAGTCAACTTATGTTGACCTTAGGGCTCCGGGCGTCCGGAACCGACCAGGGCGCCCGAAACCCTTCCAGGCGCCCGGAATCGACTTTTCAACAGGATCGAGTTTTGACTCGATCCGACCATTGGGGGATAAAATTTATCCCCCCTAGGGCGCCCGGAACCCTTCCAGGCGCCCGAACCAAGACTATAAATATAGCCTTGGTCCAGAAGCAATCATGAATCAAGAACAACTACTTGTAATCCAGTGCTTTCATTTGTGTTATTTCTTTCTGTGCTTTCAACGCTGTAAGAGGCTACTCCGCCCAGAGGAGAATCAATTAGTGCGTCTTCTTTGCCTTGGATTAGCAATCCTCTGATTGCAAACCAAGTAATTCCTCTGTGTCTATTTTCTGTTTTAATTAGTCTCTGCCTTTTAATTACAAGTTCTTTTAAGTTAGTTGAATATCCGAGAAGGGTTTTTGGTTTTATCTTGTAGGGCAATTCACCCCTCCCCTCTTGCCGGCCTCCAAAGGGACCAACAAGTGGTATCAGAGCCAGGCACTTCAGGAGGACTAACCGCCGATCGAAGCAACAAAGATGGCCGGACCAAGCATTGTTCCACCAAAATTCGAGGGGAACTTCGCAGACTGGAAGCGTCGTATGGAGGTATTCCTAAAAACAGATTTTGAAATTCTGTTTATTATGAAATATGGTTTTGTAGCTTCAATAGATAAAGATGGAAAAGAAAAAGAAGAGAGCGATTGGACAAAGAAGGAGCAAAATGAGTCGGTAGCAAACAGCCGTGCGGAACATCACCTGCTGAGCGTGTTACTGCCTCAAGAGGTCAACCGCATCGGAAACTACTTATCTGCTAAAGAACTTTGGGAGAAGTTCTTGGAACTCCACAAAGGCACGTCCGAAGCAAAGCTCGCTAGAAGGGACATCCTCCGCAACAAACTGATGAGCATCCATCTGGAGAAAGGTGAGAAAGTAGCCAGTCTACACGCGAAGGTAAAAGAACTAATTACTAGTCTCGAGAACCTCGGAGAAATAGTATCAAATCGGGATACAATACGCTACGCGCTCAATGCATTTCCTCGAACTCCGGAGTGGACTTCAATCATCGACGCCTACTACATCTCAAAAGACTTGGAGGTAAGTACATTAGAGGAATGTTTTTCTACCCTTGAATTACACGAAACTAGATGTGCAGAGACATCAAAGGACACAACCCAGACTATGGCGCTAAATGCAACCAACAAGGATGAACCCGAGTCAGACACCGAGGATGATCAAGAAGCGTACATGGTAAGAAACTTTAAAAAGTTTTTTAGATCTAATAAATTTAAAATGCAAAATAAAAAGAATCAAAAAGGTGGAAGAAAGGTGCGGTGCTACCAGTGTCAGAAGGAGGGACACCTAAGAGAAGACTGCCCATAACTCAAAAAGGTCAAAAGGAAGTCTCCCAAGAAACACAACCTAAAAGCAACTTGGGACGACACTTCTTCATCCGAATCAGAAGCTCAAGAATATGCCGGGATAGCACTAATGGCAAGCTACGATAGACAAAGTATATCAGAACCTAGCATCGATGAAGGGGGAGCGACCTCGGATGAAAGCAGTGAAGCAGGGGGAGATTCAGGCTTCAAGTCCGATATGGTAAGTGAGGTATGCCTCTTACCCCCTGATCATCTTTATTCTTGCATTAAGGCAATGACTAAATCCATGTATAAATTAGAAAATGAAAATATCAAATTAAAAAATGAAATTTTGGAAACAAAAAGAATTTTAGCAAAATCATGTCTTATAGAGGATTTTGATAAATTGAAAATTGAAAATGAAAAACTAAAAGAAGAAATAGAAAGATTGAAAAAATATAAAAGTTCAAATATTTCTACTTTTAGAAATTATAGAGGTTTAAATTGGTATTATAGATTTTATCAAAGTCAAATTAGAAATATATCAAAAATCTATGTACCTAGGAAATACTTGGTTAACCCTGTAGGTAGGAACCTCTACTGGATTCCAAAAACCTGTTTAATTTAAATTTAGACTTAGCATTTTCAGCAAGGAAATTAAACGACTAATTTCATTATGAGGCTTTGTCTAAGGAAGTGGTTGTTGCTCCAATAACCAAGAAGGTCTAGTGCCTCGCCACGACCTGGAAGCCAAGTATCGAAATGAAAAGTTTAATTGACTAACTGAAAAAGCATTAATGTAATTTACCTAATGCTTTAAAAGAGTTATTCAATTTGTGTTAGAAAATATTTAAAATTAATTTATAATTAAAAAATAATAATAACTTTTTTTGGAAAATAAATTTTTTTAATTGACTTAGAAAATTTCTGAAAATTATTGACTTAGATATTTTTTAATTAACTTAGAAATTTTTCTATGAATATTGTCTTATACATTTTTCCTTTGAAAATTGCCTTAGAAATCTTTTATGAAAAATAACTTAAAATTTTTTTTGAATATTGCCTTAGAATTTTTTTTTAATTAAACTAAATTGCCTTTGAAATTTTTTATGAAAATTCACTTAAAATTTTGTTTACCTTAGACTTGTTTAAAGAACCCCTATTTTTAATGTGATCAAAGGGGGAGAAGAATGTTAAGTCTAGGGGGAGGTATATAAATTTTTGAAATATCTTTGGACTTAATTGCAAATAAATTATTTTTATTGCATCTGTTTTTTCCTAGCTTAACTTGGGTTGCTCACATCAAAAAGGGGGAGATTGTTGGAACCCCGAGGTGTTTTGATGTGATCAAACAAGTTAAGCTAGGTCTTGCGTTGTTTAACCCTTGTGTCTAAGTGTGCAGGAGCTTAGGAACACAGGAAGTCGAACGGAAGACGTGGTTAACGAGAAGGACGGCACGGGGAGAGAGCCGACGGGCTCGGTGCGTCCGAGGGACGAGGTGACCGCGGAAGAGTACACGAGAAGAACGTGCCTCAGCGTCGAGACGGGGAAGGCCGGCTCGAAGGAGGAGAAGGTCGGAACATGGGTTCGGGTGAGCCCTATTCCGGAAGGCCGAGATCACCCAAGCAAATGGATCCGGAGCGAACAGACCCGGACCGAGATGAGCTGGATCGAGACGAGCTGAACCAGAGTCGAAAAGTCAACTTATGTTGACCATAGGGCTCCGGGCGCCCGGAACGATTCCGGGCGCCCGGAACCGACCAGGGCGCCCGGAACCCTTCCGGGCGCCCGGAATCGACTTTTCAACAGGATCAAGTTTTGACTCGATCCGACCGTTAGGGGATAAAATTTATCCCCCCCAGGGCGCCCAGAACCCTTCCAGGCGCCCGGACCAAGACTATAAATATAGCCTTGGTCCAGAAGAAACATGAATCAAGAACAACTACTTGTAATCCAGTGCTTTCATTTGTATTATTTCTTTCTGTGCTTTCAACGCTGTAAGAGGCTACTCCGCCCAGAGGAGAATCAATTAGTGCGCCTTCTTTGCCTTGGATTAGAAATCCTCTGATTGCAAACCAAGTAATTCCTCTGTGTCTATTTTTTATTTTAATTAGTCTCTGCCTTTTAATTACAAGTTCTTTTAAGTTAGTTGAATATCCGAGAAGGGTTTTTGGTTTTATCTTGTAGGGCAATTCACCCCTCCCCTCTTGCCGACCTCCAAAGGGACCAACACCTTGTACATGCATTAGTTAGCGTCCATAATCTAATGTACTAAGGAAAACCACATCAAAGGTATCTTAGGACCTCCTAACCTACATACAATGAACATAAGCATAAGCAGTGGCATAAGCATGACAGCATAAATGTAAGCATGGTAGATGAACTAAACATAATGATAGACTCGATCACAAGCATGCCCATCTGCATAGGCAAAAACATAACATGAACATAACGTAGACCTAAACATAAACGTAAATATAAACATAACATGACTTGAACATACTTGCATGCATTCTCATAAACATACTATTGTGGTGGCCTAGTTGCACTTAGTAGTACCATAACATAAGTTGTTGATCAGACAACTACTCTAGCGCTAGGTTGGTAGGGGTCCGAACTTAGGACCGGAGTTCCCCTTTATTCTGGCGCGCTCACCGGGCTTAGGTCCCCGGATCATACCACCATCCCAGAACATATCTTGTTTGATTCTGGCGCGCTCACTGGGCTTAGGTCCCCAGATCATACCACCATCCCAGAACATATCTTGTTTGATTCTGGCGCGCTCACCGGGCTTAGGTCCCCGGATCATACCACCATCCCAGAACATATCTTGTTTGATTCTGGCGCGCTCACCGGGCTTAGGTCCCCGGATCATACCACCATCCCAGAACACATCTTGTTATGTAAAAGAAACTAAGCAGAATTCTTAACTTTATAAGCACTTCTAAACATCTCCCTATTCTGTACATATAATCTAATACTTCTAAGGATTTCTCTTTACTGTAAAGAATAAAGAAAAGCATACTAAAAATTAAATACTTTCTTACTTGAAGACGGCAAGGTTGGTGCTGATGTGTGATGTTGGAGAATAGGAACTGCTCTGATACCAACTGTAACACCCCACCCTCCTCACTACTAGACTATGAGGGCGGAGCGCTACTGGACTACTAACTTTACTTAACTAACATTGTACACATGTTGATAGTAATTCCTAAAACTCTCGGAGAACTCAAAACATACAATTAACTCGCAGCGGAAGACTAAATGACTCATCTAATACATTCTTAATAAATGACAATCTTAATAAATTCTTATGCTAAATCCCAAGGCTTCTATAGTCCAGGCATCACACATCCATCCGCACCTCCTTGTCGCCTTCCTTTGCTATAACTTTTCCTTTCCTTTATCTGCAATAAGAGGAAAATGCATCTATAAGCAAAATTGCTTAGTAAGCGCTATCTAACTCACCAAACTCGAATATGCATGTGAATATACTGAAATCTAAAAGCTGAATGCTCAAAAGGAAAACTACTCATGCTCATCTACAAGCAAAAGAAACATACTGAAATGCTAAACGTGTAAAATAAATCTATACAATCATGCTAGCATAATCTTGTTGAATTTTAAACACTTTCTGAATCTTATTTCATTTGTTCTAAACTTATTCTTTTATTTCACTTGTTTAAAAACTTCTTCTTTAATACTTTTATACTTATGTAAAACTTATTTTACTTGTTCAAAAACTTATACTTATAATACTTCAAAATAATAATCAACTTTCTTCTTGGGCCCAGGCGTAGTAGCATCTTATGCGCGTTCCCTAATAGGTTGGGGTAGCGAGCCTCCAATCCTAAATGAGCAGACCTCGGTCTACCAGGGTCAAGCCCTCGGAATTAGACACCTGGATTTGTTTAACGACAACCTTAGAAGTCGGGTACTAGCCTCTTAAATAAAGTAAAATACTTGTTATCTTTTATTACTTCTAATATATAATGCCTCGGCATTTTCTTTAAGCACCTTGTGTGCCAAAATCCCTAAAGTCTTGACTTTGGGATCTACTTAAGGCCTTGGCCTTTTTCTTTCTTTTCTTTATCTTTCTTATACTTGTTAATACCTCTAATAAAAGAATGCTTCTTTAAAAACTGAAATGTTTAAACAAATTCTAACTTTGAAATGCATAAACAAAAATCTGCATACTATGCTAATCAAAATTCTGCATACTATTCTAATAAAGATTCTGCATTCTATGCTACACTATTTCTGCATACTATGCAAACATAAAATCTGCACTATAAGCTTAATTAAAATTTGCAATATAAGCTCTACATAAAATTCTGCATTATAAACTTAATTAAAATCTGCACTATAGGCTTAATTAAAAATCTGCACTATAAGCGCTTAATTAAAATCTGCAATATAAGCTCTACATAAAAATCTGCATTATAAGCTTAATTAAAATCTGCACTATAGGCTTAATTAAAAATCTGCACTATAAGCGCTTCTTATGCTTCGAATTCAAGAAGAACAAAGGTCCAAAACTACTCCTACTGCAGGTGAGAAGCACTTACCTTGATTATTGGACTCACAACCGAACAAAAAGGGCTTCTAGGACCTTGGCCGGCCGCCAAAGATGATGCCCTAACTCCCTTTCATTTTCTGCCTGGGCTCCGCCATCGTACGCAGAAGAGAAGGAGAGAATGGTTTAAGTCACGGGAAAACAGAGCATCAACTTATCCCTTTTTATAACTTAATATTTCTGTTAACTCCTTAAATAAATTCGCTACCTTTTCTAAACAAACAAATCCAACATCAACTTATCCCTTTTATAATATTCTGTTAACTATCTTAAATAAATTCGCAACCTTTTCTAAACAGACAAATCCAAGATCAACTTATCTCTTTTATAATCCAATATTCTGTTAACTATCTTAAATAAATTCGCTGCCGTTTCTAAATAGAAAAATTTGTTTGCCCACCTGGTCAGCTGGGTTTTGACCAAGTCAAAGGTCGTTGGTTCAATTCTTGGCTTGGACATTTTTTTGTCGAAACTTCCTTCGTTTAGTAAAAATACCAAACGACCTCCAAAAATTACATAAAAATACTCTAAAAATTTCTAAAAATCCCTAGAATATTTCTATAGCATTTTTAAATATTTTTAAATTACTTTTAGGACTCTAATTGAGGAAATTTGGGTCATTACAATATCAGCGTAATTTATTAGTCAAGATAAACTAATACTTAATTACACTACGACTATTCTGATGGTTTATTCCTTTCCATCTTAGTCGTGAGCAACTGTTTATAATTTATAGAGAACCGACAACATGATCTTCTGAGTGTGACACCACACTCCATGTTATGTACTATATAAATTAATTGAACAATTACATTTAACAAATAAATGCAGATATTGACCAATGTGATTCTTTTATTTCAAAAATAAATGTTTACAAAAGCTAGGCTTTTAGTATACACTCCAACACTTATGTTATCAATTGAGATTTTTGTATTTTTATATTCTAGTTGATAATCTTTTAAGGTATGCATCATCCATAATAGTTGAGATGCACATTCACCCATGGCAATGTATTCTGTTTCAGTAGTGGATAAGACAACATAGTGTTGCTTTCTGCTAGACCAACTTATTAGGCACTGACCTAGAAGTTGTCAGCTACCACTTATACTTTTTCTATCTAGCTTGCACTGTAACGACCCAACTCCTGGGTACCAGGCTGTGAGCCGGATCGCTACATTAACTACTGAAAATACTGTGCGGAAAACTGAGCAAATTTGAAATTTGCTAAACTAATTACTGTAAAGTCTTAACCTGACATTCTAGGAGTACCTGAGTGTTGTACACATGCTAGGAGAGACAATCTATGCCTCTTGGATGTCCTGCTAGCTGCAGTCAGACATTTCAACCGATCCGTAAGTCGATTGAGCCTTCGGAACGATTCACAGATCGTTCCAGCTGATCCAGGATGCACCCTGATCGATCGGGAGACCGATCGGTGAGCCTCCGTGCTTCTGCTGCGTTCCGTTCGCATCTGGATCCGATCGTCACCTGATCGGTCGGTAGACCGATCGGTGAGCCTCCGTGCTTCTGCTGCGTTCGGTTCGCAACTGGATCGGTCTAGTCGGTCGACCGATCGGTGATTGCAGATTTCGTCCCGAACTCTCTGGCTTTGGATCGATCGGACGACCGATCGGATAGCATACTGATAACATCTTGTATGCCTGCGATCGATCGGCCGACCGATCGAGATCTGATCAGAACGGATCGGTGGCAGCCGATCCAACTCGATATGAAATCGAGTTTCGATTTCAGAACTTCCAAGACCGAGCGTGCCACAACTCACGAGACCGTTCTAGATACATGAAAACACTCAAGAATGTGAATACTCATATTCTAAACATGATGACTAAACAAGATATAGTTCACTAAACTGTAACATGACTAATTCATAAAACCAGACGTGTTAAGTACTAAAACTGAATTAAAAGCGTGTAGATCCCAAGGATCTTTATTCCAGACCCCTTGCACACACACATCATCGTAGCATCGCCCTCCAGCCTCCGCTAGTCCACTTTTCTTTTACCTGTATCTGCAGTATAAGAAAAGTAGTACCTGTAAGCTTAAAGCTTAGTAAGAAACCATCTACCTCACTAAATCATGCATACGATGCGAATATGATTTTAAATCATGTTGTTTGAAAAACATACTGAACATGCAAGCATGGCATGGCATATCAAACAAAGCATAAACTGGAACTGAAACATGGCATAACATATAAACTGAGCATGAAACTGAACTAGTCATGCATATGTCTAAATCTGTACATGAACTCAAATCATGTAAACTGAACCTGAACTGAACTGAAAGCTAAATTAGTGTTCTCATCACTGGTTTCAAATTTGAAAACTATACATATAATAGATGAAAATACTAAACATGTTGTTGGGGCCCTGGCAACTGTACTTACTGTGCGCGCATCCCTACGAGACCCGGGATTGCAAGTTCCGAATCCAACAGGGTTACTAGGTTATCTGAACCTAGGGACGACTGTGGGAGTCCAGCCCATGGATATCTGATCCAAGCACGATGCCAACTGAATAAAAGTAAAATACTGAATACTGTTTTATTTTACTTTGCTGTTCTAGGTTATCTGAACTTAGAGCTAGGTTATCTGAACCTAGAGGCTACTGTGGGAGCCCACCCAATGGATATCTGATCCATATAGCTATAATAACTGATAATAAACTGAATAAAATGTTTCTATTACATTTTATATGCTGTTAGGACGCCTATTGGTACATCCTTCTGAACTGGGCATTCTACCGAATGCTTGGCGTGCACTAAAAGCATGCCCTAAAACTGAAAACTATAAAATTACTGAACTAACGCCAAAACTAACAAGCGAGAGCAATTATACTGCAGGTGAGGGGTTTCTTACCTCAATCGTAAGGTTTTCTTACGATTCTATTCGCTAGGTGTTTCCGGAAAACTGTCCGCTCGACGAACCGCTTACGTCTTCGCGTTCCTCTCGCGGAGAAGAACCCCTTTCGTGTTGGAGTCGTCGCCGGAAGATGATCCTATGGACCCTTGCCTTGGTGTGCCGTGCGTGAGGAAGAGGAGAAGAAGGGAGAGGCGGCGGTGAGGTTTTGGAAGAGAAAGTGGCGTGAGGTGAAGAGGTGCCGAACCAAAATAAACCAAACCCCACTTAAGTTTATTATTTATATTAAGTGGTTTAATGAACCCAACTCTAATATAAATATATTTGGTTCTCCTTCCTTTCAGTACGGCCTTCAACTGGTTACTAACATTATCCCTTACACCATAGGTCTCGGGTTCGATTCCCGCCTAAGCTATTTTGCGACCTATTTGTTTTTGCTACTTCCGCTACTCGGAAAATTCCGGAAAAATATCTAATAATTCCAGAAAAATCATAGAATAATTCTAAAATAAATTTGGGAATTTTTCGGGCTTTACAATCCCCCATACCTTATAAAAGTTCGTCCCGAACTTAAAACAATTCTATCTCATGCTGGCCTCTGTCTCCCAAGTCGCCTCTGCTGCTGTGTGATTTTGCCAGCTGACTTTGACTAATGGTACTTCCTTGTTCCGTAATTTCTTTACTGCTCGGTCTATTATCTGAATAGGCCGACTGTCATAGATGAGATCATCACGGACCTGTACCAACTGGGGCTCAATCACCTGGGTGGCGTCTGGAATATGCTTCTTCAGCATGGAGACATGAAATACGTTGTGGACAGCTGACATCTCCTGAGGTAGCTCTAGCTCATATGCTACCTTGCCCACTCTCTTCGTGATAAGGTATGGTCCCACATATCTGGGAGCTAGCTTGCCCTTCTTCCCAAAACGCATGACTCCCTTCATGGGAGCTACTCTGAGGAAAACTGTATCCCCAACTGAAAACTCTAGGGGTCTGCGTCGTGTATCGGCATAGCTCTTCTGACGGCTCTGTGCTGTCTCTATCCTCTGGCGAATCTGCTGTATGGCTGCTGTGGTATCTGCTACTAGATCTGTCTGAAGCTCTAGTTCCTTCTGTTCACCACTCTCATACCAGCAGATTGATGATCTGCACCTCCGCCCATAGAGTGCCTCATAAGGTGCCATGCCGATAGTGGCCTGATAACTGTTGTTGTATGCAAATTCTGCTAGACTCAGATATTTGCACCAACTTCCCTTGAAATCTAGGGCACAAGCTCAGAGCATATCTTCGAGTACCTGATTTACTCGCTCCGTCTGACCATCTGTCTGAGGATGGAAGGCTGTGCTGAATTTTAACTGGGTGCCCATAGCTGACTGTACACACTTCCAGAAGTGTGATGTAAACCTGCTGTCTCTGTCTGATATAATGGTTCGTGGGACTCCATGCAACCGAACAATCTCCTGGAGATACAACTGAGCTAGCTTCTCCATAGAGTAGGATATCTTGATAGCTAAAAAGTGGGCTGATTTAGTCAACCTGTCGACTATTACCCAGATGGCATCAAAACCATTCGTGGTTCTGGGTAGTCCCACTATGAAATCCATGGAGATATCCTCCCACTTCCATTCTGGAATCTGTATAGGCTGCAGAACTCCTCCTGGTCGCTGATGTTCTGCCTTGACCCTCTGACAGGTGAGGCAGATGCTAACATATCTGGCGATGTCTCGCTTCATCCCGGGCCACCAAAAGCGTTTCTTCAGGTCTTGATACATTTTGGTGGAGCCTGGATGCATCGCGTAGGGAGTCCTGTGAGCCTCGTCTAAAATCTGTCTCCGTAGCTCCTCCTGATCTGGAACACAGAGTCTGTCGCCAAAATACAACACCCCGCTGTCGGACACTCTGAATTCTCCACTTTCCGATTCTGCTAGCCCTTGCTTGATTTTCTGAATTTCAGGGTCCTGATCCTGAGCTGACTGAATATCACCAAGCAAGGTAGACTCTAAGGTCATAGTGGAAAGTTGTCCGACTATAAGCTCGAGACTAAAGGCCGTAATCTCCTTCCTTAGGGGTGGTGACATAGCTGCTAAAGATAATAAGGTAGCACTGGACTTCCTGCTGAGTGCGTCTGCTACCTTATTAGCTTTTCCTGGATGGTAGAGGATATCTATGTCATAATCTTTGACTAGTTCTAACCATCTACGCTGTCGCATATTCAGATCCTTCTGAGTAAAGAAATACTTCAGACTTTGATGATCTGTATACACTCTGCACTGAGCTCCGTACAAATAATGTCTCCAAATCTTGAGAGCGAACACCACTGCTGCAAGCTCAAGGTCGTGAGTAGGATAGTTCCTCTCATAATCCTTGAGTTGTCTGGAGGCATAGGCGATCACCTTGCCCTGCTGCATCAGTACTGCTCCTAATCCCAATTTAGAGGCGTCTGTAGATGTCGAAGCTGTCTGTGTTTTCTGGTATAGCTAAAATAGGAGCACTGGTCAATCTCCGTTTTAGTTCGCTGAAGCTGTTCTCGCAGTCCTCTGTCCACTGAAATTTCTTGTTCTTCCTGGTGAGAGCTGTCAGTGGGGAGGCTATCCTGGAGAAGTCCTCTACGAATTTCCTGTAGTAGCTTGCTAATCCCAGAAAGCTTCTGATTTCACTGGCTGGGTCTCTTCCAGTTACTTACTGCTTCTATCTTGTTGGGATCTACCATAACACCATCTTTGGAGATGATGTGACCGAGAAAGGCTACAGGTCTAGCCGAATTCACATTTCGTGAATTTGGCGTACAACTGGTTCTACAAGGATCTGCAAAACTGTTTTCGGATGCTCGCATGGTCCTCTGAGTGCTCGAATAGATAAGAATGTCATCGATGAACACGATGACAAACTTGTCTAAGTATTCTCTGAATACTGCTCATGAGGTCCATGAAAGTAGGAGCATTTGTCACGCCAAAAGGCATGACTACGAACTCATAGTGTCCGATCCGTCCTGGATCGATCATGGACCATCTAAGACAAAGATACATCCGTGTAGCCGGGTGAGCTCCATATCGGTGAGGCGGAGGAAGATCTGTTCTTGTTCGGGCACTGCTTAGCCATGTGCCCTTCCTGTCCACATTCAAAACAACCCCGCGTACCCTTGCGGCAAACTCCTGGATGATGTTTCCCACAAGTAGCACACTTGGGATGTCTGGAATGTTTTCCAGCTGGTCCTCCTTTTGGGTCACTGCTTACCTTGCGTTTCCCCTTCCAGTTGGAGCTATGTCCCTGTTGTTTTTGCTGAGTACCTGAGCTAGTTTGTCCCTTGGGCTCTGTGGAAACCTGCTTCTGCTGGGTGATGCTGTGCTGATAGTGCTCGGTGATCAGAGCACTACTCACTAGCTTCTCTGTGGTTTGTGGCCTATGAACGCCACCAGCCACATTCATTGCGATCTCTGGTCTGAGCATCTTCAGCATCAACCGTACCCGTTCCTTCTCTGAGCTGACTAGTTCTGGACACAGACGGGCCAACCTGTTGAATTTCTTCATGGCCTCCTGAACTGATAGGTTGCCCTGACGAAATTCTGTAAACTCGTCATAGTGTCGGTTTGTGACTTGCATATGAAAGAATTCCTCGAAGAATTCTTTCTCGAAGTTGGCCCATGTCATCTGCGATTTAATCCGCCCCCACCACATGCGTGCGTCTCCTGTTAAACAGAAGGAGGCACACTTCACCTTTTCGTGCTCTGGCCAGTCTAGAAGTTCCATCGTGCTTTCCAGTGTTTTAAACCATGCCTGAGCATCCCATGGTTCGCTGGTGCCTGAGAAGTTCTCGGGCTTAATTCTCTGCCACTGGATAAGGTAAGCTTCTCTCTTAGCCCCTGCTACTGGGGCTACTGGGACCGGTACTGCAGGCTGAGCTGGTACTACCTCTGTGATTACTGGAGTCGTGAGGTTCGGTACTGGAGTGACTGGGGGAGTAGTCTGCTGGTTAGCCTTTAAGGAGGCTATCTCCTGCTGCTGTTCAAATGCTGTAAGGTCTGGGGGAGGCACTGAACTGCCTGCCTCATGCTGGGGCTCAGCCGCTGCTGCTTTCTTAGCTGGACGTCCTCGTACCATTTTCTAAATAGCAGAGAACACATATATATAACTAAGCTATCATGTTATAGTTAACTACTGGTAACATGTTAAATACTATCACTGTAAACATAAATTAATTAACTACCAACATGAGAGCAAACATGGAAGCACACATAACTGATATGAAAGCTGAAAACAAACTGAGTGAGAGATGTTCTTACTTGGAAGCTGTAGGCACAATGCTGATGTGTGTGTAGGAAGTAAGGAACCCTGCTCTGATACCACTCTGTAACGACCCAACTCCTGGGTACCAGGCTGTGAGCCGGATCGCTACATTAACTACTGAAAATACTGTGCGGAAAACTGAGCAAATTTGAAATTTGCTAAACTAATTACTGTAAAGTCTTAACCTGACATTCTAGGAGTACCTGAGTGTTGTACACATGCTAGGAGAGACAATCTATGCCTCTTGGATGTCCTGCTAGCTGCAGTCAGACATTTCAACCGATCCGTAAGTCGATTGAGCCTTCGGAACGATTCACGGATCGTTCCAATCGCACGGATGCACCCTGATCGATCGGGAGACCGATCGGTGAGCCTCCGTGCTTCGCGTTCGTTGCGATCGGATCGGTCTCGATCGAAGCACCTCGATCGGTCGGAGACCGATCGATGCGCTCTTATGTTTACGTTGCCTCGATCGGTCTGCCGATCGATCAGCTCACCGATCGGTCGGTCGACCGATCGCTGATCGCAGATTTCGTCCGAACTCTCGGTCTTTGGATCGATCGGACGATCGATCGAGAGCGCATGAGAACAATAGGAGGGATCGATCGGTGGACCGATCCAGATCTGATCAGAACGGATCGGTCGGCCGATCCACTCGATATGAAATCGAGTTTCGATTCAGAACTTCCGACCGGAACGTGCCACAACTCAGAGACCGATTCTAGATACATGAAAACACTCAAGAATGTGAATACTCATATTCTAAACATGATGACTAAACAAGATATAGTTCACTAAACTGTAACAAGACTAATTCATAAAACCAGACGTGTTAAGTACTAAAACTGAATTAAAAGCGTGTAGATCCCAAGGATCTTTATTCCGGACCCCTTGCACACACACAATTGCTAGTCCATCTTCCTTTTACCTGCATCTGCAGTATAAGAAAAGTAGTACTGTAAGCTTAAAGCTTAGTAAGAAACCATTTACCTCACTAAATCATGCATACGATGCAATTATGATTTTAAATCATGTTGTTTGAAAAAACATACTGAACATGCAAGCATGGCATGGCATATCAAACAAAGCATAAACTGAACTGAAACATGGCATAACATATAAACTGAGCATGAAACTGAACTAGTCATGCATATGTCTAAATCTGTACATGAACTCAAATCATGTAAATTGAACCTGAACTGAACTGAAAGCTAAATTAGTGTTTTCATCACTGGTTTTAAATTTGAAAACTATACATATAATAGATGAAAATACTAAACATGCTGCTGGGGCCCTGGCAACTGTACATACGGGATTGCAAGTTCGAATCCAGCAGGGTTACTAGGTTATCTGAACCTAGGGACGACCGTGGGAGTCCAGCCCATGGATATCTGATCCAAGCACGATGCCAACTGAATAAAAGTAAAATACTGAATACTGTTTAATTTTACTTTGCTGTTCTAGGTTATCTGAACCTAGAGCTAGGTTATCTGAACCTAGAGGCTACTGTGGGAGCTCACCCAATGGATATCTGATCCATATAGCTGTAATAACTAATAATAAACTGAATAAAATGTTTCTATTACATTTTATATGTTGTTAGGACGCCTATTGGTACATCCTTCTGAACTGGGCATTCTACCGAATGCTTGGCGTGCACTAAAAGCATGCCCTAAAACTGAAAACTATAAAATTACTGAACTAACGCCAAAACTAACAAGCGAGAGCAATTATACTGCAGGTGAGGGGTTTCTTACCTCAATCGTAAGGTTTTCTTACGATTCTATTCGCTAGGTGTTTCCGGAAAACTGTCCGCTCGACGAACCGCTTACGTCTTCGCGTTCCTCTCGCGGAGAAGAACCCCTTTCGTGTGGAGTCGTCGCCGGAAGATGATCCTATGGACCCTTGCCTTGGTGTGCCGTGCGTGAGGAAGAGGAGAAGAAGGGAGAGGCGGCGGTGAGGTTTTGGAAGAGAAAGTGTCGTGAGGTGAAGAGGTGCCGAACCAAAATAAACCAAACCCCACTTAAGTTTATTATTTATATTAAGTGGTTTAATGAACCCAACTCTAATATAAATATATTTGGTTCTCCTTCCTTTCAGCACGGCCCTGCTGGGTTCAACTGGTTACTAACATTATCCCTTACACCATAGGTCTCGGGTTCGATTCCCGCCTAAGCTATTTTGCGACCTATTTGTTTTTGCTACTCCCGCTACTCGGAAAATTCCGGAAAAATATCTAATAATTCCAGAAAAATCATAGAATAATTCTAAAATAAATTTGGGAATTTTTCGGGCTTTACATGCACCCAGCATACACTACAACAAATATGACTTTCCGCATCGCATCATCAACGGCATGCAGTTAAAGTACGCTGTTAATAATAGTTTTTACAGCGCACCTAATTATGTGCGCTGCGGATTGTATAATATTTATACAAATGACAGCGTGCATAAAATGTACGCTGTCAATAAACTTTTCAACAGCATATAGAGTGAACCGTTAAAACTTAATATTAACGGCGTACAGAGCGCGATGTTAATATTACTATAATTATATTATTGACGGCATGCAAAAAATTTACGTCGTAAATAATTATTATTAAAATATTAACAGCATGCGGTTGCATGCTGTTAATAATCTTTAAAAAAATTGTAAAATTTTAATCCCCTAAACCTTTCATAAAACCTAAAAAAAAAATAAAAACTTTGCTTCCCGAACCCTCCTCGTAAACCATCTTCCGTCAAAAAGCCTCACCGTCGAAACCCTTCTCTCGAAAACCCTCTTCTCCGCGAACACCAAATCCTCGAAATACATCTTCTCTGCAGCCTCTTCTCCTTGGATCTGGATGTCCGAGCACCGCACTCCTGGTACCTGAGCATTTGCACTCTCAACAAGGTGCAGTTCACCCTCGAGCGCACCGGGAGCGAGAACCCGCATCCCGACAGCTCCCCCTCGCTACTCTCCTCATCGTGGGCCAGCAAAACCTCCTCGACAAAGCGAATGGCAGTGGTCGATTAGGAGCCACTGCCCGCGGTGACAATGGTCATCGGCAGATGCCTGGTTTGCTTCCTTTATGTGCTCGTCTCGGCGGCGGCGCCGCGATGCCCCAGGTGTGGCGCACACGTGTCGATCTGTTGGAGTGTATACTGAAAGCCTAAGCTTTGTAAACATTCATTATGAATAAAGAATCACATTTGGTCAAATTATCTACATTTAGTTGTAGTTGTTCAATTAATTTATACTGTAGATAACATAGCATGTGGTGTCAAATGCAGAAGATGATGTTATCAGTACCTTATAAATTATAAACAGTAGCTCACGACCAAAATAGAAAGGAACAAACCATTAGAAGGTCGTAGTGTAATTAGGTATTAGTTTATCTTGACTATATAATTACACTAGTACACTCCGAGTGTATTGAGTAGGACCATTTGAGATCGTTTCTTTTATACTGACTTTATACAGAAACAAAGACCTCGATTATTATGGAAGTGTGCGCTCTTAATCCTAATATAATAACAAGCACATATATTTGATATTTATTTCTTTAATTTATCAGTGGGTGAGATTTAGTTCGATGAATCAATAAGCCCGATAAGTTGGGAAATGATATCACTTATAGTGTGTGTTGTTGATTATAGAAGGAAACTGTGTCCTAGAGATACTAGGTTGATAATGTCCCCAAGAGGAGCTCATAAAGATTGTCATGTTAAACCCTGCAGGTGGACTTAGTCCGACATGATAATGAGGTTGAGTGGTACTACTCTTGGACTTAGATATTAATTAAATGAGTTGTCAGTAACTCACTTAATTAGTGGACATTCGATATCTTAAACACAGGGAGACTAACACACTCATAATAAGAAGGAGCCCAAAAATATAATTTGGGATTGGTGCGGTAGTTCAATGATAGTTCTCTAGTGGAATGAATTATCATTGATAAAATTAAGTTATGTGTTCGGGGCGAACACGGGATGCTTAATTTTATCGGGAGACCAAAACCAATTCCTCCTCTCGGTCCCTATCGTAGCCTCTTATTTATAGAGTTCTATACCCACCTATACCCACCTTCTATACCCACCCAATAGGGGCCGGCCAAGCTAGCTTGGGAAACAAGCTAGGGCCGGCCTAGGGGTGGCGACCCTAGCTTGAACCCAAGCTAAGTAGGGCCGGCCAAATTAAATTAAAAAAGAAATTTAATTTTAATTTTTATTATGTGGAAGATATAATTTATTAAAGAGAATTAAAATTAAAATATCTCTCTTGTAAAAGATCTACAAAAGATTAAAGAAAGAGATTAGATCTCTTTCCTTATTTGTAGATTGGAGAGATGTTTTATTTTCTCTTTAAAAATTATTCACATGTTGATAAAATTAAAATTATAGAAATTTCTTTTATTAACCATGTAGAGATTTTTAAAGAGAAATTTTAATTTTAAAAATTTCCGGAAACAAATTAGGAAGTTTTAATTGTTGATTGAAACTTGTCCAATTTGTTCTCCAATGATGTGGCCGGCCACTTGATTTCAATTGGGGAAATTTTATTTTATTTTTCTCAATAAAATCATGACAAGGAAATTGAGGAAATTTTATTGTAATTAAATTTCCTAATTTGCCTAGGCCAAGGAATATAAAAGAAGGGGTGAGGGTGCCTTCATGAGACACAACCTCTATTGCTTTCTCTCCCTCTTTTGTTCCTTGGTGTGGCCGGCCATCCTCTCCCTTCTCTTCCTCTTGTGGTGGCCGAACCTCTCCCTCTCCCTTGGAGCTCTTGTGGTGGCCGGATACTACTCGGAGAAGAAGAAGAAGAAGGAGAGAAAGCTAGCATCTCTTGGAGCTTGGTTAGTATTTTGGTTTTTCTCCTTGGTGAAGTTTTCCTTTGTGGCCGAACCTTGCTTGGAGGAGAAGAAGGTGGTTGGTGGTTTCTCATCTCGGTAGATCGTTGCCCACACAATGTCCGGGGTTAGAAGAGGAATACGGTAGAAGATCAAGAGGTTTTTCTACAAGGTATAACTAGTAATTTTTCCTTTCCGCATCATACTAGTTATTTATGGAAATAATACCAAATACAAGAGGCTTACGTTCTAGAATTTCGAATATATTTTTCGAAGTTGTGTTCTTTTGTTTTTTCTTTTCCTTGTGATTTGATTGTTCTCTTTGGTTAACCTAAAGTTATTTTAGGAAATTAAATATTAGCTTTCTATAAAAGGTTTTATCTAGTCGGTGGTGGTTGCTCCCATATCCAAGAAGGCCATGTGCCTCGCCACGTCAGTACTGGGAACCAATTATGGAAATTAATATTTAATGGAATTAATAACTTAAGGAGACTTGGGTCGAACGTGTTAAGTTCCGCAGGAGATCCAAGTCAAAACCTAAAAGAACAAATAGATTAAGTTTTGGATCAAACGTGTTAAGTTCCGCAGGCGATCCAAAATTTAATTTAAAAGAACACATGGTAGCTAGGAAAAGGTTCAGACCTTTGTACAAAATTTTTGTACAGTGGAACCTATAGGTTTTCCGAGTAGCAACCTACAATTGGTATCAGAGCTAGGGTTTTGCCTCTGTGTATTTGGTATTTAGTTTAATTATGCACATGTCATACATAATTTAGGCAGGTTAATAGTAGGATGTGCTAACTTTATGGATGCAGGATCCAACTATTATGGCTTTTAGTTATTATGTGTGTGATTGGACCCTTGGACATGTCAAGGGCATTTATCTGTGTGTGCATGATTGTATTAAAATACAGCAGGAGCTGTATTTAGTTTTATTAGGATTTTATTTTTGATCTAGATACATGTACATTCCTTTTATGGAATATAGGATCAAAATGTAAAATTCTATTTATGTCGCGGATCGAATCTTGCAAAGCGTGGAACCTTCTAAGGACCAGAGGCGCAGCGGAACTAGGAGCAAGATGGATGCGACAGCTAGACCCGATGGCGGTGGGCAAATATGGCAGCAGCTTGGGATGACAACACATGGAGGACAACTAGAGATAAAAGCCATAATAGTTGAAAATTAGATTTTCCATTTATTGCTTTTATATTGTGCTGTGTGTGCATGTTAGTTTACAAGTTTAGTAGGCTAGCATAGTTAAAATTCCTCATTTATAAATAACTAAGTGGGAGAGGGATTTTTAAGTAAATCCCATGGTCTCCATTACTGGTTTGTAAGTGATGCAAACAAGCTTGCGCGTTGGCTCTGAGTGCCTTCCTCCATAACGGATGAGCTTGTTTATGGATCACTAGAATAGACTTCCATTTTTGGATGACTGTAGGAAGTTAATTAAGAGCGTGTGATCTTCCCCAACGGAAGGGGCATAATCTTATTAATGGACTTAGTGTCAAGTAATGGTATACACTTAGACACATCTAATAGTATCCTCCCCATCGGAGTCACTGCTATTATTTGTGTGACCAAATACCAACTATTAATTTATTTGTCAAAAAGTTAGGTTGACAAGATAATAAAATTAATGAGTTAAACCCCTCCTTTTACAAATGTTGAATTTGTATACGTCCACACTAACGTGGCATACAAAATTCACGGTGTTATGAGGTGTTGGTTAATTTAAAATAGTATTGTTTGAGGAATCAATATTATTCTAAATTTAGAGTTCTAACTAAAAGTTATTTGTGATTCTTAGGATGACTTTCAACCCACTGTCCATCATACTTCAACAGAATAGACTTACTAGACCTAATTACATAGATTGGAAAAGGAACCTGGACATTGTTCTTACTGCCGAAAGCTATAAATTTGTACTGACTGAGCCTTGCCCTGAAGCACCTACTGGTGAGTCTACCCAAGAGGAGATTGAATATCATAAGAAATGGGTAAAAGCAGATGAGATGGCGCGGTGTTACATTTTGGCTTCAATGTCAAATGTATTGCAACATCAGCATCAAGATTTACCAACAGCCTATGATATTATGAACAATCTCAAGGAACTCTTTGGTCATCAGGATAGGGCTTCTAGGCAAGAAGCCATGAGAAAGATAATGACAGCCACCATGCAAGAGGGTACTCCTGTGAGGGATCATATCCTAAAGATGATGGCTTATCTGAACGAGATACAGATCCTTGGAGGAGAAATTGATGGGGAAACCCAGATCGATATGATCCTCCAAACGCTACCTAGAAGTTTTGAGCAGTTCCGCCTGAACTATAATATGAATAAAAGGATTTATTCATTAGGGGAACTACTGACAGAACTTCAAGCAGCAGAAGGATTATTTCGTCACAATTCTCAAATTCACTTTGCTGAAAATGGTTCTACTTCTAAACCGAAAGGAAAGAAGAAGAAGAAACAAGCTGGCTCAGCAAAGAAAGTGAATAAATCTCAGAGTACGGGATTTAAAGCTGGAGTGAAGAAGTCGAAGGGCAAATGCTTCATCTGTAAGCAGGCAGGACATTGGAAGGCGGAATGTCCTCGTAGGAACCAAAACAAAGGTATATCTCATGCTCTAGTTGTTGAAACATGTTTAGCGGTGTTATCTACCAGCACCTGGTGCGTAGATACGGGAGCCACTGATCATGTTTGCAACTCTCTGCAGGGGTTCCAGGAAACCCGACGACTATCTGAAGGAGAGATTACCGTCTACATGAGCAATGCTACTAAGGTGGCGGCTGTTGCAGTGGGAGACGTCTAATTATCTTTTAGTAGAAATAGAAATTTGATTTTAAGAAATTGTCTTTATGTACCCAGTTTTAGAAAGAATTTAATTTCAGTTTCTAAACTGTTTTTAGATGGATATTCAGTTTCTTTCAGTAACGATGTAGTTATTAAAAGAAATAAAGTGATTATCTGTTCTGGTGCATTAGTTGGCAATTTGTATACTTTAAATCCAATTTCTTCCACAAAGCAAAACATGGAAATTTATAATTCATCTTCTAACTCAAATAAGAGAAAAGAACCTTCGGAAATGAACCAAGCATATCTTTGGCATCTAAGGCTTGGTCATATTAACTTAAGTAGGATTCAGAGGCTTGTAGTCGATGGACTTTTGAGTTCATTAGAGTTGGAAAATTTTTCAACTTGTGAATCTTGCTTGGAAGGTAAAATGACCAAGAGGCCATTCAAGGCCAAGGGGTATAGAGCCAAAGAAGTGTTAGAGTTGGTTCATTCTGATTTGTGTGGTCCTATGTCTATCCAAGAAAGAGGAGGTTTTGAATATTTTGTCTCTTTCATAGACGATTATTCAAGATACGGATATATTTACCTAATGCGCCGCAAGTTCGAGTGCTTTGATAAGTTCAAAGAATACAAGGCTGATGTGGAAAAACGATTAGGTAAAAGTATCAAGACACTACGATCTGATCGTGGTGGCGAATACCTCTTAGGAGAGTTTAGGAATTACTTATCAGAGGCCGGGATTCAATCCCAACTGTCTGCACCTGGAACACCCCAACAGAATGGTGTAGCAGAACGAAGGAATAGGACTCTTATGGAGATGGTTAGATCGATGATGAGTTATTCAGAATTACCAAATTCGTTTTGGGGATATGCTCTGGAAACAGCAGTATACGTTCTGAACTTAGTACCTTCTAAATCAGTCTCTTCTACTCCCATAGAATTGTGGAATGGGCGAAAACCCAGTCTAAGACATATTCGGATTTGGGGTAGTCCAGCACATGTGCTGAAACCAGATGCTGATAAGTTAGAATCTCGTACAGAAGTTCGCGTGTTTGTAGGATATCCCAAAGGAACGAAAGGTGGTTTATTTTATAGTCCTAAAGACCAGAAGGTCATTGTTAGCACCAATGCCCAGTTTTTAGAAGAAGACTATATAATGGATCACAAGCCCAGTAGTAAAGTTGTTTTAGAAGAACTAAGAGAGGACATGTCTACTTTAGTACCAACAGTACAAGATGAAGTACCACAAGAGACTGCAACACGTGTCACACATGATACACAACCACAGACAGTGCCTCGTCGTAGTGGGAGGGTTGTGAGGCAGCCTGAAAGATTCATGTTTTTGGGAGAGTCTTCGGACTTGATCCCGGGTAAACATGAACCTGATCCACGGACATATGACGAAGCACTCCAAGATATAGATGCAGCATCTTGGCAAAAGGCGATGAATTCTGAAATAGAGTCTATGTACTCTAATAAGGTCTGGGAGCTTGTAGAACCACCTGATGGTGTAAAAGCCGTTGGATGCAAGTAGATCTACAAAAGGAAAAGAGGGACAGACGAGAAGGTAGAAACCTTCAAAGCTAGGCTTGTTGCGAAAGGGTACACTCAGAAAGAGGGAATTGATTATGAGGAAACCTTTTCACCGGTAGTCATGCTTAAGTCTATCCGGATACTCTTATCCATTGCTGCTCATATGGATTATGAGATTTGACAAATGGATGTCAAGACAGCTTTCCTTAATGGAAGTCTTGAAGAAAACATCCATATGAAGCAACCAGAAGGGTTCATTGAAAAAGGCAAAGAGCATCTAGTGTGCAAGCTCAATCGGTCCATTTATGGACTGAAGCAAGCTTCAAGGTCTTGGAACATCCGGTTTAATAAAGTAATCCAGTCATATGGATTTATTCAGTGTCCGAATGAGTCTTGTGTATACAAGAAGTGTAACGAAAACGTGGTGGTATTTCTTGTACTATATGTAGATGATATTTTGTTAATTGGCAACAATGTCAAGGTATTATCAGACGTAAGGGTATGGTTGTCCAAACAATTTGATATGAAGGACTTAGGAGATTGTGCACACATTCTTGGGATCAAAGTTATAAGGGATCGTAAGAAAAGAATGTTGTGTCTATCCCAAGCTTCATATATAGATACAATCCTTGCTCGTTTTAGCATGCAGGATTCCAAGAAAGGTTTCTTACCTTTTAGGCATGGAGTAGCTCTATCTAAAGAGATGTCTCCGAAGACATCAAAAGAGATAGAGGACATGAAAGCAGTTCCTTATGCTTCGGCTGTAGGAAGCCTAATGTATGCAATGCTATGTACGAGACCTGATATCTGTTTTGCCATGGGCATGGTTAGCAGATATCAGAGTAACCCTAGACAAGGACATTGGACTGCGGTAAAGCATATATTAAAGTACCTGAGAAGGACTAGAGATTATATGCTAGTTTATCAAGCAGATGATTTGCTCCCTGTGGGTTACACGGATTCAGATTTCCAATCAGATAGGGACAACAGTAAGTCTACATCAGGCTATGTGTTTACTTTAGGAGGTGGAGTCATTTCATGGAGGAGTGTTAAGCAGAAATGCGTTTCGGACTCAACCATGGAAGCTGAGTATGTAGCAGCCTCTGAGGCAGCTAAAGAAGCAGTATGACTCAGGAACTTTCTAATGGACTTAGATGTGATTCCTGGTTTGCCCAAAATCATCACAATTTATTGTGATAATAGCGGTGCAGTTGCAAACTCGAAGGAACCACGAGCTCATAAGGCAAGTAAACATATAGAGCGCAAGTACCACCTGATACGAGATATCGTGAAGCGAGGAGAAGTTGTCATCGCCAAGATTGCATCAGCAGATAACCTGGCAGATCCTTTCACTAAGGCCCTTCCGGCGAAAGCTTTCGATCGGCATGTGGAGGGAATGGGAATCAGATGTATGGTAGAAGATATGACAGCTTAGTCATTAGTATAAGTGGGAGATTGTTGGAGTGTATACTGAAAGCCTAAGCTTTGTAAACATTCATTATGAATAAAGAATCACATTTGGTCAAATTATCTACATTTAGTTGTAGTTGTTCAATTAATTTATACTGTAGATAACATAGCATGTGGTGTCACATGCAGAAGATGATGTTATCAGTACCTTATAAATTATAAACAGTAGCTCACGACCAAAATGGAAAGGAACAAACCATTAGAAGGTCGTAGTGTAATTAGGTATTAGTTTATCTTGACTATATAATTACACTAGTACACTCAGAGTGTATTGAGTAGGACCATTTGAGATCGTTTCTTTTATACTGACTTTATAAAGGAACAAAGACCTCAGTTATTATGGAAGTGTGTGCTCTTAATCCTAATATAATAACAAGCATGTATATTTGATATTTATTTCTTTAATTTATCAATGGGTGAGATTTAGTTCGATGAATCGATAAGCCCGATAAGTTGATAAATGATATCACTTATAGTGTGTGTTGTTGATTATAAAAGGAAATTGTGTCCTAGAGATACTAGGTTGATAATGTCCCCAAGAAGAGCTCATAAAGATTGTCATGTTAAACCCTGCAGGTGGACTTAGTCCGACATGATAATGAGGTTGAGTGGTACTACTCTTGGACTTAGATATTAATTAAATGAGTTGTCAGTAACTCACTTAATTAGTGGACATTCGATATCTTAAACACAGGGAGACTAACACACTCATAATAAGAAGGAGCCCAAAAATGTAATTTGAGATTGGTGCGGTAGTTCAATGATAGTTCTCTAGTGGAATGAATTATCATTGATAAAATTAAGTTATGTGTTCGGGGCGAACACGGGATGCTTAATTTTATCGGGAGACCAAAACCAATTTCTCCTCTCGGTCCCTATCGTAGCCTCTTATTTATAGAGTTCTATACCCACCTATACCCACCTTCTATACCCACCCAATAGGGGCCGACCAAGCTAGCTTGGGAAACAAGCTAGGGCCGGCCTAGGTATAAAATTGGATGGCCGGCCCTTAGCTTGAACCCAAGCTAAGTAGGGCTGGCCAAATTAAATTAAAAAATAAATTTAATTTTAATTTTTATTATGTGGAAGATATAATTTATTAAAGAGAATTAAAATTAAAATATCTCTCTTGTAAAAGATCTACAAAAGATTAAAGAAAAAGATTAGATCTCTTTCCTTATTTGTAGATTGGAGAGATGTTTTATTTTCTCTTTAAAAATTATTCACATGTTGATAAAATTAAAATTATAGAAATTTCTTTTATTAACCATGTAGAGATTTTTAAAGAGAAATTTTAATTTTAAAAATTTCCGGAAACAAATTAGGAAGTTTTAATTGTTGATTGAAACTTGTCCAATTTGTTCTCCAATGATGTGGCCGGCCACTTGATTTCAATTGAGGAAATTTTATTTTATTTTTCTCAATAAAATCATGACAAGGAAATTGAGGAAATTTTATTGTAATTAAATTTCCTAATTTGTCTAGGCCAAGGAATATAAAAGAAGGGGTGAGGGTGCCTTCATGAGACACAACCTCTATTGTTTTCTCTCCCTCTTTTGTTCCTTGGTGTGGCCGGCCATCCTCTCCCTTCTCTTCCTCTTGTGGTGGCCGAACCTCTCCCTCTCCCTTGGAGCTCTTGTGGTGGCCGGATACTACTCGGAGAAGAAGAAGAAGAAGGAGAGAAAGCTAGCATCTCTTGGAGCTTGGTTAGTATTTTGGTTTTTCTCCTTGGTGAAGTTTTCCTTTGTGGCCGAACCTTGCTTGGAGGAGAAGAAGGTGGTTGGTGGTTTCTCATCTCGGTAGATCGTTGCCCACACAACGTCCGGGGTTAGAAGAGGAATACGGTAGAAGATCAAGAGGTTTTTCTACAAGGTATAACTAGTAATTTTTCCTTTCCGCATCATACTAGTTATTTATGGAAATAATACCAAATACAAGAGGCTTACGTTCTAGAATTTTGAATATGTTTTTCGAAGTTGTGTTCTTTTATTTTTTCTTTTCCTTGTGATTTGATTGTTCTCTTTGGTTAACCTAAAGTTATTTTAGGAAATTAAATATTAGCTTTCTATAAAAGGTTTTGCCTAGTCGGTGGTGGTTGCTCCCATATCCAAGAAGGCCATGTGCCTCTCCACGTCAGTACTGGGAACCAATTATGGAAATTAATATTTAATGGAATTAATAACTTAAGGAGACTTGGGTCGAACGTGTTAAGTTCCGCAGGAGATCCAAGTCAAACCTAAAAGAACAAATAGATTAAGTTTTGGATCAAACGTGTTAAGTTCCGCAGGCGATCCAAAATTTAATTTAAAAGAACACATGGTAGCTAGGAAAAGGTTCAGACCTTTGTACAAAATTTTTGTACAGTGGAACCTATAGGTTTTCCGAGTAGTAACCAACACGATCCACAACAAGCCCAACAAGAGACACAAGTTTAATGATTCGTATGTTTATTTCTTTCGTTTGAGTTTTGAGCTATAGAAGGTTCTTTCAATTTGATGGCGTTGAGAGTTTGGCAAAATTTTTGTGAATGGCTTGAATATGAGTACAAGTGTAATGTGGGAGGTTTTTTGGATTGATTGTGGCATCAAAATCAAGCATGTTGTTTGGCATGTTTTGGTTTTTTTAGATTGCAGATTTATATTGGAGGTTTACTTTGTGTTTATAATGGTATTCTTTGCATGCTCTATAGGAAATAATGTATGTTGTCGGATGGTTTTCTTATGGATTGGGATTTCCTTGAGATGTTTGCCGGACTTTATATTTCACAGAGGTTTTGTATTGGAGGTTTTCTTTGTGCATATATTGATATACTTGCATTATTCCTTTTGGTGTTGGTGTTTTGTGTTTCTGTTGGTCTGAAGGCAAAGCCTGGCATGCTGTGGTTTTCTCAGCTTTTAGATTTTGTTTGCTTTGGTGATATGATGAAGCTTGGTGGAATTTATGCAATGTTTTCTTTTGGATCTTATGACTAAGATTGAAGAAGGTAGAGCATTGGTAGAAGTGTGGTTTTTGTGATGGGTTTTTGTAGGAATGTGTTAATTCCAGCTAGAGAAGATCATCCTGACTTTAGTGGCCATGTAAGTAGTATTTTGTCTGCTATTTGTCAACATTCAATCTACAATCTTGCTTTAACACATCCTGAAGTTCAGTAGATTTGTCTATTCACTTTACTTAAAAGCATAATGTTTCTAAATTAGAGGTGCTACTTTGCTAGTATTGTTGTCATATTTTCTTTACAAAACATTACTCTTCCTGATTCTTAAAGCTTCTCTGTGTCATCTCTTGAATTTTATGAATGGGCAATTATGAACATTCTCTATTGGCTATCATGGTGGCTCTCTTAGGTGAAAAACACACTTTTTAAGGTTATTCTTTCATGTATATGTAGTGATTTATAGAAAGTGTGTATCTTAGTTATTTCAAGTTGTAAGCTTATTATCGTTGTTTTGCATATTTGTTTGTTTGTTTTTTTTTTTTTTTTGTCACAGGTTGTTATTTTGGAAAATTAAATCAAATTAGCTACTATTTTTGCTTGCATGCTATTATTTAGCAGAACAATATATCATTAATTTCTTTTAAAATATCCTCTTGTGGAAACCTATATTTGTTTAGTTGCCTCTCTCTTATCATTAATGTTTTGTTGTTTGGTTGCTCGGGCTGAGTTTCCAAAGGAACAAGGTCAAACTCTTGAAAAGTATGCTCATACACAAATTGCAGTTGGAGCTAGAATGACTTGCTAACATGATGAAGTTAAACTTTGCCTCCCTGATATTTGACACCCCAACACCATCTCTTGTTTCCTTTTTTTTTTGTGTGTCAATCTTCTGATGAAACTTAAAGCTCCCAAACCTGTAAGTGTTAATCATGCTTTTGATTAGTTTCATAGGTACATTCTGTATTTCTGTTAAGTCACACGTGTGGAATATTCTTCCCATTCTTAACTGATTGTAAAGCCCGAAAATTCCCGAATTTGTTTTAGAAATATAGTATGATTTTTCTGGAATTTTTAGATATTTTTCCGGAATTTTCTGAGTAGCGGAAGTAGCAAAAATAATTGGAACCGTAAAATAGCTTAGGCGGGAATCGAACCCGAGACCTATGGTTTACGGATAAGTTTAGTAACCGGTGAACCCAGCAGGGCCGTGCTGAAAGGAAGGAGAACCAAATATATTTATATTAGAGTTGGGTTCATTAAACCACTTAATATAAATAATAAACTTAAGTTGGAATTGGGTTATTTTATTTTGGTTCGACAAATCCCTCTTCACCGAGACCATTCACGCCGCCCCCTCCTTTTCTTCCTCCTTCTCTCGGCGCCACATCAAGGAAAGGCTAGGGCTTTCTCCCTAGGGTCCCAAGGTTACCATCCGGCAACGATTCAAACACAAGGAAGTTCCCTCTGCGAGTAGAGCACGTGGACGCGAGCGAATCGTCGAGAAATCGTCTTCACCGGAATTTCTAGCGAAAGGAATTGTAAGAAATTGCATATACGAGGTAAGAAACCCCTCACCTGTAGTATAATTGCTCTCGCTTGTTAGTTTTGGCGTTAGTTCATTAGTTCTACAGTTTTCAGTTTTAGGGTGTGCTTTTAATGCACACCAAGCATTCGGTAGAATGCCCAGTTCCGAAAGATGCACTAGTAGGCGTCCTAATAGCATGTAAAATGTATTAGAAATATTTTATACAGTTTATTATCAGTTATTACAGCTATATGGATCAGATATCCATTGGGTGGGCTCCCACAGTAGCCTCTAGGTTCAGATAACCTAGCTCTAGGTTCAGATAACCTAGAATAGCAAAGTAAAATAAAACAGTATTCAGTATTTTACTTTTATTCAGTTGGCACTGTACTTGGATCAGATATCCATGGGCTGGACTCCCACAGTCGTCCCTAGGTTCAGATAACCTAGTAACCCTGCTGGATTCGAAACTTACAATCCCGGGTCTCGTAGGGATGCGCGCACAGTAAGTACAGTTGCCAGGGCCCCAGCAGTATGTTTAGTATTTTCATCTATTATTATATATAGTTTTGCAAATATGTAATCAGCGATGGAAACACTAACTTAGTTTCAGTTTCAGTTAATTATCTCAGTTAAGTTTCATGATTGAGTTCATGACCAGTCAACTGTATATGCATGATCAGTTCAGTATTCATGCTTAGTTTTAGATACAGTATGCTATACTCAGGTTGTTTGTATGCCATGATCAATTTAGTACATGTTTGTATGCCATGCCATATTGCCATGCTCAGTTCAGTTTTCAAATAGCATGTTTTAAAAACATAATCGCATCGTTGCATGTTTTTGTGAGGTAGATGGTTTCTTACTAAGCTTATTGGCTTACAGATACTACTTTTCTTATACTGCAGATACCGGTAAAAGAAAAGTGGACTAGCGGAGGCTGAAGGGCGATGCTACGATGATGTGTGTGTGCAAGGGGTCTGGAATAAAGATCCTTGGGATCTATACGCTTTTATTTCAGTTTTAGCACTTAACATGTCTAGTTTCATACTTAGTCTTGTTACTAATTGTTCTATCTTAGTAACTATGTCTTGTTTAGCTTATCATGTTTAGAACATTAGTACTTACATGCTAGAATGTATTTCCATTGTTTTAGAACTGTTGTGTGATGTTTTGGCACGCCAAAGTGCTGAAATCAGAACTCTCGAGTGAAATCAGACACTGATCGGTCTCCAGACCGATCAGGGTCTGAGCTGTTCCACTGGATCGCTCAGCCGACCGATCCAGTGAGATACAGTATGCTACTGTATCCTCCTGGATCGGTCAGCCGACCGATCCAGCTCGATACAGTAGCCTCGGAGGAGATTTCCAGGTTCCTGGATCGGTCAGCCGACCGATCCAGACATACCTGGATCGGTCCGCTGACCGATCCAGTAGGGCACAGAATCGTAGTAAGTTTGATCGATCCGTGGATCGATCAGCAGCTAGCTGGGAAGTTAGTTTTGAGTTCCTAGCTCAGATGGGAGGTCAAGTATCCTCCTTAGCACATGTACACCAACCAGAAAGGGTCCTGAATCCTTCCTTATAACAGTATGGGTGTATCAGTTGTCAGATTAACAGAGTCAGTTAGTGAAATTTTTATTTCACCCAGTTTTCCGTACAGTACGGCACAGTAGCTTCAGTAGTTAATGTAGCGATTCGGCTCACAGCCTAGTACCCAGGAGTCGGGTCGTTACACTGATAGTTCAATATGTAGGTGATTATTGGTTGTGCTGCACTTCCTTTGACTTCCCACATTTAGTAAGTGTTGCAAAATCTAAATATGATGTCTTTTATATATTAATGGAGTTATACTTTAAGTTTATGAAAGCCCACAGTGAAAACCGTATACAATATAGTGAATGTGCATTTTCATATTTAACTTGAGTTTCTTTCCCATTTTCACATCCCTTTGTGGCTTCACAGGTTGTGCTTGCTCCTGTGCTAGTCGGTGCAGTTCTGAATAAGTATCTCATTTTTTGAAGTAACAAATAGTTTGCTATCATGGAAAAGTTGGTAAGGAACATATCTTTTATATATATGTGTATTTAGTTTGAAAATTTTGGAATACAATTAAATAATTTATATTCTAAATATACCAGGGCAACGTTTATTGTTGAATTTCAATATTTTGACACTGGCTCTATTTTTGGACATGCTATTAAATAAATTCACATATGTGTGAAGCTTTCTTTTAATCCTTTTAGGCTAATTATAAGTCTGTTAGTGATAACATCGTAGCCTGTTATTTTCATAATTGAGATAATGGGAAGTTTAAGGGAATCATTGTTGGACAATGTGCTTTGTTTGTTGCGTGAATTCCAGTCATACAGGCATCTTTTATACTTTAATATCAAATTAATTATTCAACATACTTTGAAAGTTGTTTCTTCAAATATAATGAGTTATTACTTGAAAGTCTGTTTGCTTATTTCTTCAGGTTCACCTGTTAATACATTTGAATTTATCACCAAGCCTTTATTGCGGAGTTTAGATTATGTCATGCCAAAAATGACACTGGATGTCGATCATGCATTGTTTATGGCTCAATTTTTCTGGGTCATCTATACACTTTTATATCCATGGCTGAAACATAGATGGCTTCCCCAGCCTATGCTTCTTCCAGCTGAGGTTTACAAGATGAGTAAAGTTAATCACTAGCATTTGTTGGATATTTTAGTTATTGCTTCAATTTTTTTTTCCAATAAAACTTCAGCTACCACATAACTATTTAGGTGATCAGAAAATGAACCTACCTAATTTTCTCATAAAAATTAATACACGTGATTAGTAGAGGTATTCATTTTCTTATCACCTAAAAATTATTTCTTATTTATATTTGTGTTTTTCTTACTTATGTTAATATCTTACCTGCCTTTCTTTGCAGTTGGAGGGCATCAAGCCGATCAAATTTTAATTGTAAAAGCACAGAAGGTTAGTGAGTGCCCCTCCCTGTCAAAATAGTTTTTTGTTATGTTATTAATGTGTTTCCAACTCCCTTTGTTTCAGAATAAGAAAACTATCATTTGATTCTTTTCAGACACATGAATCAGCGATTGGTTGTAACGACCACCCTTCTTACTACTACTAAGGATGACCGTTACTTAACTACTAACTTTACTTAACCGGTATGATTAAAAATCACATGGAAATCCTACCGAAAAATTTCGGCAGAGTCTCCCTTGTACTGGTGACCATAAACCAAGATACAAGCATAGTATACATCAGCCACAGGCGACTGGAAGATTTATCAAACACCCACGTAGTTAAATAAGTATCAAACACACAAATATCTACTTACTAAACTGAACTTAAAATACAACTCAAATGTTTACAATAACTAAAATGCGAAAACTAAAATTAAAACTTCTTTCCTAGTCCCAAGGCTTCCATAGTCCTGGCATCACACATCCTTCGAACACCTCCTTGTCGCCTTCCTTTCTATATCTTTTCCTTTCCTATATCTGCAGTAAGAGGAAGTGTAGTCTATAAGCAAAATTTTCTTAGTAAGCGCTATCTAACTCACAAAATCTCGATATGTATGAGGATATACTGAAATCCAAAACTGAATGCTCAAAAGGAAATCTACTCATGCTCATCTACTAGTGAAAGAAACATACTGAAAGGCTAAACATGTAAAGTAAATCTATACAATCATGCTAGCATAAAGAACTAAACTTGTTGATTTTAGAACTATCTGAAACTTATTTCATTTGTTCTAAACTTAATCTTTAATACTTTATGTTTATGTAAAACTCGTTTTACTTGTTCAAAATCTTATACTTATAATACTTCAAAATAATAATCAACTTCTTCTTGGGCCCAGGCATAGTACCATCTTATGCGCGTTCCCTAATAGGTTGGGGTAGCGAGCCACCAATCCTAAAAGAGCAGACCTCGGTCTACCAGGGCCAAGACCTTGGAATTGGACACCTGGATTTGTTTAACGACAACCTCGGAAGTCGGGTACTAGCCTCTTCTTAAAAGTAAAATACTTATAATCTTAATTACTTCTTCTTTAAATGCCTTGGCATTTTAATAGCACCTTGTGTGCCAAAATCCCTAAAGTCTTGACTTTGGGATTTACTTAAGGCCTTGGCCTTTTCTTTCTTTTCTTTATCTTTCTTATACTTTTCTTTATCTTTCTTATACTTTTCTTAAACCCAAAATACTGTTAGGGTATCTTTCGTATGCATCTATGAATGAAACTAACTATGTAACACATAATCATGCATAGAATACAAAAGAAATCTGCACATACAATAGTTATCAAAAATCTGCACTAATACTTAACAGAAATCTACATACTAGCTCAATAAAAATCTGCATAATAGCTTAACAGAAATCTGCATACTAGCTTAACAAAATCTGCACTTGCTTAACAGAAATCTGCATACTAGCATAATAAAAATTTGCATACTAACTTAATCAAATCTGCTCACTAAGCTAATAAAATTCTACATAAAATTCTGCTCATGATATTCTAATAGCAAAGGAAACTAGAAAGTATCCCGTGCATATCTAGTGACAAAGGAAACTGATCAAGCTCAACTCATAGCAAACAAAACTGGAAAAATAAATCTGTTCATGCACATTCAAGAACAATAACTCAATAAATCTACACATCCTAAATTATAATTCCTTGACCAACCTACAAACCTAGGATTTACAAATTTACTACTATCTGATTCAACTAAAATTCACAATACCATATCCATCCGTTCTTGACAATAGTACCACTCCATGAATAGATGGTGGACTGCTATCATTCTAGACGATTGTAGCATAAGACTCATAGATTTGTTTAGATCCAGCTAGCAATAAACTTATTTAAAGGGGATGAGTTCTCATATATACTCTAACAAAACTAAACTAAATGCTTAAAAATGATATACTTCAAGGTGTTTAATCTCAAATGCTTAGTCCAAACTAAAGCATCCAAAAGCACTTCCCCTTTAGAATACCACTTAACACTGCTCAATTAAAACATAACTGCTAAAATCTTTCTCCATCTAACTGTCTCAAAGCTTAAAACAACATGCCTCATATAAGTTCCTATGTAACATTAAGAGACAAAGTTCCAAAAGAAAAACTACTATAATAAAATGCAGAACTTGGATTGTGTACTAATGCTTGCAAGAACTAATCTAGGAACTAGCATATATGGTAGAAAACTAGAATAAAAACCCAATGAAAATATATCTTTATCTGCTACGAATCTGTCAAGGAAACCACATGCATTACCAAAACTGAAACCAAATCTATAATTCGAAACAATATAATCCATTTCTCTTCTCTGATATTCTCGACAGAAAACTAAAGACTGAAGGAAACATGAATCCTTAAACTATTTTAGACAACTTAAGGACACAAAAGATTTAGATAAGAACACAATCTATTCTTCCTTTGAAGGTCATGGCAGCAACCCTAATCTAACCTTCTTCACAGAACAAGTTTGGAACACAAAAGAAATAAAAATCCGAAGCTATCCTACTGCAGGTGAGTAAGCGACTTACTTGCGTTCTTGGACTCACTCCCGAAGAAACTGCTAGGGCTTCGGATGGCTCACGGTTCCGGCTCTCCCTCGTGCTCCCGAGCTCCCCTCAACGAAGAGGTCGTGATGGTGGAGAGAACCCCTTGAAGAACACCTCAAGCCGACGTCGGAGACAACCCTAATCTTGGCTTCGGTTTCGCTCGGGCAGAATCGCCGCGCACGCGAGAGGAGGAAGAGAGGAATTAAGCTTCGGTGATTAACTCAATCCCTAAGTTCTCCCTTTTTATAACCTTAATATTCTGTTAACTATCTTCAAATAAATTTGCTATCAATTCTAAATAGAAAAATCTGTTTGCCCACCTTGTCAGTCGGGTTTTGACCGAGTCAAAGGTCGTGGGTTCAATTCTCGGCTTAGACATTTTTTTGTCGAGACTTCCTTCGTTTAGTAAAAATACCAAACGACCTCCAAAAATTACGTAAAAATACTCTAAAAATTTCTAAAAATCTCTAGAATTTTTCTATAGCATTTCTAAATATTTTTAAGAACTTTTAGAACTCCTAATGAGGAAAATTGGGTCGTTACATTGGTTATCTAATGCTAACTTATGTTGTTTAATTCTTGTAGGACTAGTCTCATGAATGTTATCTTGCGAGAACCGAATGATCTATTAATGTTGTAACTATTTTATGTATTCCAATACAAGAGAGTTAGAAAAATCAATGCAGCAATCAGAATCAATGTGAATTTTGAACTACTTGCACTACTTCAGAGAGGCATAGAAGGAGAGGAAAGACTTGTTGTTTATAATTTTTTTATCTTATAAACCTGTAACACAATTATTCCTATTGGAAAGAAAATTATGATATTTATTTATTTTTATTTTTATATGCTTGTAACACGGTTATACCTTTAATGATAATTGTACGATATTGATAATTATATGTGTGGTATATATATTTTTTTTATTTTATATGCAATTAACCGCAGCGCGCGGTAGCGCGCTGCGAATGCAATTTACCGCAGCGCGCGGCTGCGCGCTGTGAATGCTTTATGACTTTTAACAGCATGGAGTTATGCAGCATGCGATGTGCGCTGCAGATAGCATAATTGCGCGCTGCGAAAAACTATTTTTGTTGTAGTGATAGTCTAAGTCAGAATACCCAACTAGGTTAAACGTGCTAGTCCTAGGGTACCAAAGTCCTATATTTAGAGTTCTCTTAATGTATCTGAGTATTCTTTTTATATTGGTTAACTGTGATTCTTTTGCACATGATTGGTGCCTAGTGTTGGAACCGAGTTCGAAATTTAGAGATCGTGTTTCTACACTTCTATGCACAGTTGAAATTTAAAATTTTATTTATGATTTAACAATTAAATCAAAGGAGTGTTCGTATGATTTTTAAAAACATAAGCATGATCTTTATCTAAGCATGCATTACAATCTAACTGTATAAGTAATATCCTAAAAGCATAACAAAGATAAACTATCATATGATTGATTCATATAATGCTCATTTAATCATTTTATTTAGACATGCTAAACTATCTAAAATAAACATATTAGATCATTTAAGCATAAATTAAATAAAACTATTAACACATATATTAATAAACATATGAATCAAAGTACAGACATAAACATATCTTTCAAACAACCTATGTTTGGGGATGACTCCAACTATTCCGGTTGTAGCGAAATAACTCATCGTCGTTGTCATGAGCTCATAGTTCCTTATTCAAATTTGTTCCACGATCAGAGTCCTCTTTCCAACACTTGATCGCACTAGAGATAAAGTGTCATTTTTCGTCAAAACGGTCAAAATGATTTCCTCGATGATAAGGAAGGGACTGCCTAATTACCCTTCACAAGAGGTTGTCTAATAATCCTCAACAAGGGGCTACGCCTTCTAAAATTCTGCAAGAAGGTGGACGGCAACAATACTTCTCGAAGAGGAGAAGTAACAACAAGGAGATATGACTTTTCGATAGAAGAGAGGGAGAAGATCTCTATCTTTTTTCTTTGAAAGGTTTGCCGAATTTCTCCAAGGAGAGGATGAAGAACTTGCTGTCCGAATTCTTCAAAACTCAAGAAATTTTGTGGCTTCCGAATTCCTCTCCAAAAATTAAAGTCGTACACAAGCACCTCACACCATGAAAGAAGCCACCGAAAATTTTTCAAGGAAGAGAAGAAGAATCACTTGCTCACTTGCTGTCCGAATTTTGGCAAGACTCAAGAAGGAATTAAGAACTTCACTTCTCAACTCTTAAAGGAAGAAAAAACTTGGCTTAGTGGAGGAGTGGAGAGAGTGGAATAATGAAGAACGTGGAGAGGTGAAGGAAAAAGGAAAAAGAAAAATAAAAATGTTCTCTTTTCTTTTTGCATTACACGTTGAACCAACATCCCTTTTTCTAATTTTTTTTATTTATTTCATGATATAATATTTAATGTATTGCATTTCCTCATGATGCAAACATTAATGTATTACATTTCCTCTTGGGCTTGAACTTTCAAAGTCCATTATCTCTTCCATCTCCACCTATTAAATTTTTAGAACTTTTCTAGAACTAGACTGTAATCATATCAACGATCCAATATCATTGACACGGAAAACATATTTGCTCGCTATTATAATAATATAAATCTAATTTATAGAGTTTGTGTGGAACTCTTCCACTCTCTTTGTTTTTATTGATTGGAAATTAATCTAACATTTGAGCATATCAAACCAAACTTTATTCATCAATTTCAACTCCTAGAATTTGACTTTATCAATGGAAAATAGGAAAACCAATACTTGTGTGACCCTCAATGGTTTAGGGATACAGGTAGTCGTGGGTTCACAACTCTTTGTTATTCAGGACTATACTTGTCCTTTATTCGGGCATACCCTTAATAGCCTCATCCTATGATTAACTCCTTAATTATAGGATGTCAGAACTAATTCTGATTAACACCCAATGAATCATGGTAAGAGCGTCTAGCAGCACCGCCCCATGATTCCCTAGGTATCACTGAATAGTGTTTGCAAGAACTAGTCGATCATGGTTAACGTACAGTCCACTCCCTTCATCTCATATATCCCGGTCAAATCTACAACCATTGGTATATCGAGGATTGTATGTTGATTCGACAACCATGTGATATATCTTATAGTGATATATCATGTGTAATTAGGAAACTCCTTTCCTAAAGTACATCTTACAACTCTAATTAGAGACTTCATTCACTATAAAATAATATATTACATAGGCTATCCACACCCGTAGGTGTGCAGTGAATCCCCGACTACAATACACTGACTCATATATGTTTCATTACTACACCCAATCTCACCACCTGATGACCCTATTAGAGTCGATAAATGAGTCAAAGTGTAGCCCCAGCATATAGAGTCTCAGTGTTATTCTGGGTCATAAGGACTACTAGTGTACAACCACAATCAAAGACTTATCCACTCGATAAATGATAACCACTTGAAAAGTCTGTGTGAGGGATGTTCAATGAACTCATCATATGATCACCCATCTGTATGTTTGAACATCTCTATGTCCTTACCAATGAAACATGGTACACT
Organism: Zingiber officinale; assembly: GCF_018446385.1. NCBI lineage: Eukaryota > Viridiplantae > Streptophyta > Magnoliopsida > Zingiberales > Zingiberaceae > Zingiber > Zingiber officinale. The sequence continues at coordinate 37,971,288 of NC_055990.1, read as the reverse complement.
ACATCACAGATGCTAGTCTCTAACTCAAGCAGCCTTTTATCCTTATTTATTAAGCGGCCCAATTAACTAGGAATAAATTTAGAATATACAGTGAATATTAATGTATTTCATGATGATCATTATATGTACCACCACATCTCACTATAGTATATTCAAGGACTTTATCTATGCATATCGCATGGGTATAAAGATAAAGTAATGCTAAACTGAATTGAATTATATTAAAATAAAGGTTGTTTATTTACAAGAATCAATAAAGTCCTAGCCAACAGTTGGCTTTGTAGGGCACCTACTCTAACACCTAGCACATATACCTACTGCAAATAAAATATCAAGTCGACTTGCAGTTAGGTATAATAGACTTCCTATTGCACTCCTATAATATTTCAAATCTACAAGTTTTTCTTCTAAGTCAAAGTCAATTTTAATACTAATTGTCATTAGAGTATTTATATTTTTAGAGTTTTCCATTCCAAACTTTTTAATTAATTCCTTAGCATATTTGGTTTGAAAAATATGAATTCCTTCTTTTGTTTGTTTTATCTATAAACCTAAGAAAAAAATTAAGTTCTCCTACTAGGCTCATTTCAAATTCATTTTCCATTACTTTAGTAAATTCTTTTAAAAATTTGGTATTTGTTGAGCCAAAAATGATGTCATCTACATAAATTTGAGCTATAAAAATATCTTTTTCTAAGATTTTAACAAATAGGATTTGGTCTATTTGGCTTTGGTTAAATCCCTTAGATATTAGGTATGTTGAAAGTCATTCATATCATACCCTAGGTGCTTGTTTTAATCCATAAAAAGCTTTCTTTAACCTAAAGACATGGTTTGGGTGGTCTAAGTCTTCAAATCCTAAGGGTTGATTTACATAAACTTCTTCTTTAATGAACCCATTTAGGAATGCAGATTTTACATCTATTTGGTATAACTTGAATCTTTTATATGCTGCATAGGCTAGCAGCATCATGATAGATTCAAGTCTAGCCACAAGTACATAGATTTCATCATAATCTAATCATTCTATTTGGTTGAACCCCCTTGGCTACTAGTCTAGCCTTATTTCTTACTATTTCACCTTTATCATCTAGTTTATTTCTAAATACCCACTTAGTTTCAATTATAGATTTATTTGTGGGTTTAGGTACAAGTTTCCAGACTTGGTTTCTTTCAAATTGAGCTAGTTCTTCTTGCATTGCAATTACCCAGTCAGGGTCAGGTAGGTCTTCTTCTATAGTTTTGGGTTCAATTTTAGAAATAAGGGCTATTTGGCTTAGGTTTCTATATGATGATCTAGTTCGTACTCCAAGGGTTGGGTCACCCAAAATTTGATCAGTTGGATCATTAGATCTTATCCTAGATTGTCTTGTGATAGGGTCAAGACTTGGTTCTTCTGATTGACTAGTTTTATGTCTAAGTTGATTATCTTCTTTATCATCTATTTTTCTAGAAATTTGAATATTATTTTCACTGATTTCATTAGGTGAGTTATTTTCTTCAAAAATTATATTAGTTGTCTCTTTAATTTTTTGAGTATTTTTGTTAAAGACTTTATAGGTCTTACTAGTTGTGGAGTACCCTAAAAATATGTCAGTTGTAGATTTTGATGTAAATTTACCTAAATAGTCTTTAGTATTTAATATGTGTACTTTACATCCAAAAGCTTTTAGGTAATTCAGGTTGGGTATTTTGTTATAATATATTTCATAAGGGGTTTTGTTGTAAAATTTATTTATTAATATTTTATTTTGGATGTAATTTGCTGTATTTATTATTTCAGCCCAAAATTGACTACTAAGATTATATTCGTTCAACATAGTTCTAGCAGCTTCTTGTAATGTTCTATTCTTTTGTTTTACTAGACTATTTTGTTGGGGAGTTCTAGGGCATGAAAATTCATGATTATATCCATTAATTTTACAAAATTTATGATTTTCAAATTCTCCTCCATGGACACTTCTAATTCTTTTAATTTTAATATTTTTTCATTTTCTATTAATTTAAAAAAATTATAAAAGATTTCAAAAGTCTCTATTTTTGGTTTTTAGAAATTTTATCCAAGTAAATCTTGAGTAATCATCAATTATAACTAAGTAGTTGTAAAATACCAAAAAAAAGGGCGAATAATGATAAGGGAATTTTCCAGAATTTTTAGAAATTTTTCTAGAATATTTTGGAGCTCGTATGTCTCAGGTTACGGGGATAAAAACGAGGCCCGGGAAAGCCTGTTTAGGCTACCCAATTTAAGCGAGGAAAAGTTGAATTTATTTATTTATTTTATTTTTCTTTATTTTCCTCTTCTCACACCATTTCCCTCTTCTTCCCCCGCCGAACCCGAGCCCTAACCGCTCCTCGTCGGTTTCCTTTCTCCTTCCCCGAGCATAAAGCCGTGATTCTCCTCCTCTCCTTTTACTTCTCTTCTCCACTCACTGCCGCTACCCTCTTCGGCCACTCCCTCCGCGTGCCCTAGATTTTTGCCACCGGCCGAGCCTTCTTCTTGCACGAAGCCAGCCCAGCGACGCCAGCCGATCGTCGGCCGCCTCCTCTGTGCTCGTGCCCTAGCTAGCCACCGGCGCCCGTCGCCCCTCGCCGTGGAGATCCCAGTGGCGCTGCTGACCTCCCCTGTGCCCTAGCGCTACTACCTCCCTCACCCTCTTGCGACACCGCCAGCCTTCTCTTCTCTTCCTCTCTTCCGTGCCCTAGATCTGTCCCTCGCAGCAGCACTTCTGCACAGTGTCGTCGCTACACGGAAACAGCGGTGCCGCAAATCTGCACCCCACTGTTCCGATCACCAGATATGCATGATGCATTTATTTGTTGCATTTGGATGGATGCATATGATTGGCATTCATACAGGATTTATGACACTCTCGGTCTAACGACCTGACTATTCTTATAGGAGGCCCTGGTGAGTACATTTCTCTTCAGCCTTTTCTATTGTGCATTTCCAGCTTTTGTCGAGGAGACAGTACTCCATAGTTATTACTATTTGTTATAGTTTACTATACATGTTAACTAGGTATCTGTTGAGTTGTTGAACTCACCCCCGTGGACACTATCTTTTTCAGGTACCAGGTTGTTTATGGAGTCATTTAGAGTATCCTGCTTGTCGGTCCCCATGTCATATCAGAAGACCTATCTCCGCTTTTGTTTATTTTTATTTTGGTATATGAAATTTGTGTATTTAGCTTTGTGTTCTGGTTTTGTTTCTGGAGTGTTATTTTGTTGTGTGGTGTAAGCCTGGCCAGCTAGCAGTCTTCATTTTTAGTTTGTATGTGTTGTCCATTGTATTTCCGCTGTGTTTGGTTTTGGTACAACTGAATGGGCTGTTAGATTTACATATAAATGCATGGTTGTATTTTTTTTATTGTATTAGCCGAGTAGGCTGCATATAAACTGCGTGGTTGTGTGTATATTCCAGCCGCCTGTGGCTGAGGTATATTGTGTCTGTAGAAATGGTTCAGATTGTCACCCGTACAGGGAAGGTGCTACCGGAATTTCCTTTGGCAGGGACTCCTCTGGGGCGTGACAACTTATTTGGTATCAGAGCAGGATTATGATTCTTATTTCCTGTGTTTCGGATTTCGTGATTTGGTTTTCTCGATGTGACTTTTCGGGTTTTGGGACCTGGCAGTAGTAGGGCATCTCCAAGTTATAAGAGGTATGTTGATATATGTTATCCTACCTTTTTGTTAGTATATGCACTGTTGACTATTATAGTTTATGACATGTATTAGCATTCTTTATTAGTACCTGCCTAGTTGATATAGCATATATTTTATGTATTAGGTAAACCACTGATCATGGTCGACCTTAATAGAGATCAAGGATTATAGTCTTTGATGATTTTTCATATCATACCACCAGTAGTTTTAGCTTCTGTTACTACTAGTTGGTTAGGAGATGGAGGCACATACCAGCCTCTGCTATTATTAGCTGGATAGTGGATAGTATCTACATATTCATGTTGACTTAGCCAGTAGAATACCATGTTATCTTAGTTAATTTCATCAGTAGATAATTGATTTACTCTTGTTAGATCGGTCAGTAGAAGTCTGATTTACACTTGTTGATTTGGGTAGTCGTGGATCGATATAAGTTGTTGCTTGTGGAGGATTAATGTATTCTTGATTAGTTAGTAGATGACCGATTTAGTTTTGTTGATCCGATCAGTAGGGGATTAACATACTCTATTTTTAGAGGTTCGAATCTTTGGGTTATTTGTGCTTAGTTAGGTATCTAGAGCACATTTGAGTACATGTTTTGTACTGACGTGGAAAAGACTAAATTAGCCATATACCATTGTCGGTTTGGGTCAGTCTATAAAGGATCGATGTATCCTATTCCATGTGGACTTTAATTTTTGACTGTATGTACCTAGTTGGATAACATAGAAGGTAGCATAGGGAATGTCAGGTTGATTGTGTTAAATATGCTGATTATTCATATCTATGTTATGTGTACATATGTTTGGTATATTATGGGAGGTATCTTATTGATTATATTTGTTCTGTGTGTACACTTGTGACTATTATGATTCGTTGAAAGTATTACATTGATTATACTCTTGGCATAGGTGTATATATGTTAGGTGAGTGTTGTTTGAGGTGAATTGTCGATTATACCTACGTTGATATATGCACACGGGTTCGGAATATATTTTTGGCGGTATCACGCTGATTTATACCTGTGTTATGAGTATGTTTGGTGTGTACTAATTGGAGGATTATGTCAATCGTACCTATGTTGTGTGGGACATGTGCCAGGTGTATTGTTGGTAGCATCATGATGATTCTACTTATGTGGAGTGTCTACATTATGTCATTTTTTTGTATCGCCTTGCCAACTAATTCTCCTATTAGTGGGTGACTCACGACGATGTTGATAGAGTTGACGATGGATTTGATTTGCTTACTGGGTTGTGATACCCTTGGTTGCTCACAGTGATAAGTGGTAGAGTGATTTCGTGCAGTCACTAGTTGGATAGTTAGATGTCTTGTTCACTTATGGATTGATTTTGGTGGAGCGTTGCTCCCACATATTTTAGATGGTTGTGGTGGAGCGTTGCTCCCACATGCTATAGATTGTTTGTGTAACGACCTGGCCCTTTGCCCTCTTGGGTGGCCCTTGAGGCGCCCCACTAGCGGCCCTTATGTCGTCGGCCCATTTGGCGACCTCTAATGTCGTCGACCGACGACCCTTTGGCCATGTCGTTACTCACTAGGACTTTCCACCCCTGGCAGTGGATTTTTACCTTCCCCAGGATTCGAACTCCAGACCTCCAGGCTAAGTAGTAGAGTTTATGATCTCACTTGGTTATCAGGATTCATAAACTCTAATACTTAAGCCTGGAGGTTTAGAGTTCGAATCCTGGGGGAGGCAAAAAAATCCACTACCAGGGGTGGAAAGTCCTAGTGAGTAGTGGCACGGCCGACGGTCGACGGTCAACGACCCGAGGGTCGCCAAATGGGTCACCAAATGGGCCGCCAAATGGGTCGGGTCGTTACAATAAAAAGGCGCCTTTTTATTGTAACGACCCGACCCATTTGGTGGCCCATTTGGCAACCCTCGGGTCGTCGACCGTCGAGGATTCGAATTCTAAACCTCCAAGCTTAAGTATTAGAGTTTATGAATCTTGGTAACCAAGTGAGATGATCTCACTTGGTTACCAGGATTCATAAACTCTAATACTTAAGCTTGGAGGTTTAGAGTTCGAATCCTGGGGGAGAAAAAAAATCCACTTCCAGGGGTGGAAAGTCCTAGTGAGTAGCGGCACAGCCGACGGTCGACGGTCGACGACCCGAGGGTCGCCAAATGGGCCGCCAAATGGGTCGGGTCGTTACAGTTTGTGGTGGAGCGTTGCTCCCACATATTATGGATTATTTGTGGTGGAGCGTTGCTCCCACATATTTTGACTTGTTGTGGTGGAGTGCTGCTCCCATATAGGTTGCCTTGTTGGTGGTAGAGCGTTGCTCCCACATATATAGTATTTCTTGTGATGAAGCGTTACTCTCACATTAGATGATCTATTCTTTGGTGATTTGTAGTTAGTGATCAGATTTCGGACTTATTATCGGGGATCTCTGGTTGAGAATGTTTGTTGTACAGACATTATGAGTTTTTGATAATGCCATTTGGGCTTACCGATGCTCTAGCGGTATTTATGGATTCGATGAACCGCATCTTTATGGAGTATCTAGATCAGTTCGTTGTCGCTTTCATCGATGAAATATTGATGTATTTGAGTTCTGAGGAGGAACATGAACAGCATCTTCGCATAGCCTAGGAGACTCTTCGACAACATCAGCTATACGCGAAGTTCAACCAATGTACCTTCTGGCTATCTTCAGTTGGTTTTCTGGGTCATGTGGTCTCTAGCCGAGGTATTTCAGTAGACTCACAGAAGATCGAGGCTATCACCAGTTGGGAGCAGCTGAAATCAGTGCAGGAAATCCGCAGTTCTTGGGACTGGCAGGATATTACAGACCTTTCGTCGAGAGTTTCTTCCGTCTAGCTATGCCACTGACACGCCTGACAAGAAAAGGCGTGAAGTTCACTTGGTCAGAAGCCTGTGAGACCAGCTTTCAGAAGTTAAAGCAGAGATTAGTGTCGGCTCTAGTTTTGGTTTTGCCTTCTGGAGAGAACGGATTCGTACTCTACACCGACGCTTCTCTACAGGGTTTGGGCGCTGTTTTGATGTAGCATGGCAAGGTAGTCTCCTATGCTTCTCGGTAGTTGAAGGAGCATGAGAAGAACTACCCAGTACATGATTGGAGCTAGCCGCCATCATCTTTGCTTTGAAGATTTGGCGGCAACATCTATACGGTATTACCTTTGAGATTCTTATGGACCATAAGAGTCTCAAATATCTGTTCACTCAGAAGGAACTCAATCTCCGACAGAGAGGATGGATGAAGTTCCTGAAGGATTACGATTGTACCATTAGTTACCACCCGGGGGAAAGCTAATGTGGTTGCCGATGCACTTAGCCGGAAGTCTAGAGGGACTTTAGCTTGCCATCGATTTGTGGTCACAGACTTGGTTCAGGGTTTCTCCGAGCAGGGCCTTCAGGAGCAGGGGCAGACAGAGCAGGGTATTCTGGTTACTATGGTTGCTCAATCGTCGATCAGGACGAGGATCCGAGAGGCCCAGGCCGGTGATCAGCATTTGCAGTTTACTGGCAGCCAAATAGTTTCCGGGCAGCAGACCGAGTTCACATGAGATGAGGAGGGTATTATATATTTCCGAGGCAGATTAGGCGTACCTCAGTCTCACCCGGTCTTGAAGGAGCTACTTCAGGAGGCTCATCGCTCTCGATTTACAATCCATCCTGGTGGGGCCCGCATGTATCGAGATTTGAAGTGTTCCTACTGGTGGAACAGTATGAATAAAGAAATCACGAAATTTGTAGCGAGATGTCTTATCTGTCAGCAAGCGAAGGCTGAACACCAGAGACCTGCCGGATGTCTTCAGCGGATTCCTATTCCTAAGTGGAAATGGGAACACAATACCATGGACTTTGTAGTGGGTTTGCCGAGGACACGACGAGGCCATGACGCGACTTGGGTAATCGTTGATCGATTAACCAAATCGGCACACTTCTTAGCGATCTGGAAGACTGATTCCCTAGATCGATTGGTAGATCTGTATTACCGAGAGATCATCAGATTACATGGTGTCCCTTTGACTATTATTTCGGATAAAGACCCCCAGTTCATGTCTCGATTCTGGCAGAGTCTGCAACAGACCTTGGGCACTCAGCTCCGTTTCAGTACAGCTTTCCATCCGCAGACAGATGGACAGTCAGAGCAGACCATTCAAATTCTAGAGGACTTGTTGAGGTCATGTGTATTAGATTTTGGAGGCAGTTGGGAGGACCATTTGCCATTGGTAGAGTTCACCTATAACAACAGCTTTCATTCGGCTATCCAGATGGCACCATTTGATGCGTTGTATGGTAGGCCTTGTTGGACACCCACCCTCTGGGATGAGGTTGGGGAGGCCCAGTTGTTGGGACCTCATAGAGCTCAACATGAGGCAGAGTTGGTCCGTACTATCAGACGGAGGATGTCAGAGGTGCAGGACCGCCAGAAGAGTTATACTGATCGGAGACACAGACCCTTGGAGTTCTCTACTAGCGACCATATATTTCTACGAGTTTCACCCACGAAAGGGGTGAAGAGTTTGGCCTCAGAGGTAAGCTAGCTCCGTGGTACATTGGCTCTTTCCAGCTCCTGGAGAGGATTGGAGCAGTAGCTTATCGGCTGGCACTACCACCGTCCCTGGCAGGCGTTCACGACGTATTCCACGTATCTATGCTGAGGAGATACGTACCCGACCCGACACATGTGCTGACATATATCTCAGTTCCCGTTCAGCCTGACGTCACTTATGAGGAGGTTCCGGTACGGATTATGGACCGGAAAGAGCGTCAGTTGCGAAACAAGACTATCCGACTAGTTAAAGTCGGATGGCAGCATCATTCGGATGAGGAGGCTACCTGGGAGCTCGAGGATACTATCCGAGTTCGATACCCCCATCTTTTTACTTGAGGTGTGTGAGTTATTTTCTGTTCAGCATTTATACTTTCTATTTGTTGTTAGTACTTGCTGATGGTAAATAATGAAATTTGGGGACCAAATTTTTATTAGTTGGGGAATACCAAAAAAAATAGTGAATAATGATAAGGGAATTTTTAGAAATTTTTCTGGAATTTTTTAGAGCTCGTATGGCTCAGGTTACGGGGATAAAAACAGGGCTCGGGAAAGCCTGTTTAGGCTACCCAATTTAAGCGAGAAAAAGTTGAATATATTTATTTATTTTCTTTTTCTTTATTTTCCTCTTCTCACACTGTTTCCCTCTTCTTCCCCCGCCGAACCCGAGCCCTAACCGCTCCTCGTCGGTTTCCTTTCTCCTTCCCCGAGCATAAAGCTGTGATTCTCCTCCTCTCCTTTTACTTCTCTTCTCCACTCATTGTTGCTACCCTCTCCAGCCACTCCCTCCACGTGCCCTAGATTTTTGCCGTCGGCCGAGCCTTCTTTCCGCACGAAGCCAACCCAGCTACGACAGCCGATCGCCGGCCGCCTCCTCTTTGCTTGTGCCCTAGCTAGCCACGGGCACCTTCGCCCCTCGCCGTGGAGATCCCAGTGGCGCTGCTGACCTCCCCTGTGTCCTAGCGCTACTGCCTCCCTCACCCTCTTGTGACACCGCCGGGCTTCTCTTCTCTTCCTCTCTTCCGTGCCCTAGGTCTGTCCCTCGCTGCAGCACTTCTACACAGTGTCACTGCCGCACGGAAACAGCGACGCCGCAACTCTGCACCCCACTGTTCTGATCACCGGATCTAGTTCAGCCACGCTGTGCCCTAGTCTGGATCATCTGCCCTCTTCTGATTTTCTTGTGTCGGTGCCACTCTTTTCTTTGCAGCAGATCGGTGATAGTAGAGTGAAGTTTCCAGCAGGTATAGTGTGCTGTGGGTTGCTCTTGGATCCGACAATCACTGATTCCAGCAGCTTCTTGTTCTAGAACAAGGCTGTGATTTTGAGGTAAGAAGTATGATATCAGATTGGTAGTGATGCAAGTTTAATTTGTAGTTGGAGGTTGTGATTGTTTGTCTACCAGCCTTTGTAGCTTGGCCAGCACTGTTCACTAGCGATCCACAGCACTAGTCATTCTATTTTGGGTAGGAAACCCCTTCGATCGTGAGCCAGCAGCGACCATTTTGGATTTGGGACTGTGATTCGAGACGGGCGTCTCGACATTGGATTAGTTCGATTCAATCTATATCGGAGGCGGGTACCTTGACTTATCTTTGATAATGTCATGTTGATATGTTTAGTAGGTTATAACCTTTAGTAATGATTATGTTCGTCTTTGCTTCGGTTGGTCACTACCTGATACCTGTTACATACTTGTTTTGTTTACTTATTATGCACTTCATGTTAGTACTTACCTGATTATACATGCTTAGAGGGGTAGTGACACAACCATGTGTTTATTATATTCAGGATCTAGGTTTTTATACTTTATCTAATCTGTGTACCTTTGATTTGGTTCATTATCTTATGGTACACATTTTATATATATATATATGGATATTGCTATGTTGTTCAGGATTTTGCCATGCTTAGTGTCATACACCATTTGTATGATTGCATGTTGCGCGATAGTCTGCTCCATTATTATTGAACACATCGCCAGTTTCATCTCTGTCGGTGCTTCGCTGGTCCACTCATGGGTAGCCTGACGCGCACATGGTAGCACGTCAGTTTTGCTCGGTGGTGCTCTACTGGAACGCTCATGGGTAGTGTGACTGCAGCGTGATAACACGCCGGGATCCCTCCCCGTCATCGTGTACCGGGAGATGAGAGCATTGTGTCACGCCCCGGAGGAGTCCCTGTCCGAAGAAATTTCGGCAGCATCTCCCCTGTACAGCGGATAATCTGAAACTTTCTACATCTCATATACCTCAGCCACATGCGGCTGGAATAATAACAAAAATAAAATATAACACACAGACATTCCACGCAGTTTAATAGATAACAAACTGAAACAGAAATAGGACTCAAAAACAACCCTACTCAACTACACTCGTAAAGCTCAAATCCGACAATAAGATCAACTTACCTCTTCTGTCGTCCAGGCAGGCATGTAGTAAAACATATCCAAACACCAAAACCATCGACACATACATTAATACCAGATCCATAGTATCAAAAATCCATAGTATCAAAACCAGAATAAGTCGAGCATAGTCTAAACAATAAAACTAAAAGATCATCCAGCATTTTCGTGGTTTGCAGGGGACTAGCAACTGGAACTCTCTCCTGACAGCATCAACCTGAAAAATATCAACAATGGAGGCGGGGTGAGTCCAACACTCAGCAGGTACAACTGATACACCTAGTAAGGAATTAACATCTAGCACTAATCATGCGTACAGTTTCCTGATATAAGAAGGATAAAAATGCAACTGAGGTAAACAGGAGAAAACCGTACTAACCAAGACCTGGGTATAAGGACAAACAGTCCGAGAGGTATAGAAATCCTGTATGCATGTCAATCATAGGCATCTAGACAATATGCAGCATATAAATGCAGCAAACACAAACACAAGCAATAAATGCATCATGCATATGATGCTAATGTCATGGTCACCCCTGACGCCAGTCAGCCAACTCACAACAAAAGTGGGACCGAGTGGGTAGGGATGTGACGACCGTGCACTCTGCATCACTACTCCTGATGAGTGACCGAGAGGACGGGATGCTGTCGGAGTACACACATACTCCTACCCCAAATCATAAATGGGGGAGCGCAATGCTCTCATCTCCCAGTACACTATGACGAGGAGGGATCCCTAACGTGCTACACGCTGCGTCACACTACCCATGAGCGGACCAACGGAGCACCGGAAGAGCAAACTGACGTGCTACCACGCTGCGTCACGCTATCCATAAGCGTCACAACGGAGCACCGAATAGTAATGAAACTGGCGATGTGCTCGACAATAATGGAGCAATCCTATCACACAGCATGCAATCATGCGAATGGTGCACGACACTAAGCATGGTAATATACTGAATCAATCTATATACATATATGATGTGCACCATAGCAAATAAATCATAGCAAGGGTACACAGATCAGGTAAGGTATCAGATCTAGGTCCTGAACATGGTGAAACATGGTATATCACTACCCCTATAAGCATGTATAAGCAGGTAAGGAATAGTATGAGATGCAAAACAAGCAATCAACCAAGAATGTAACAGGTATTCGGTAGTGATTAACCGAAACAGATAAGAAACATAATCTTTGCTATTTGTTAAATTCATTACTATGCATATCAAATGACATAAGTCAAAAATACCCGCCTCCAATAAGAAAAGTCCAATCAGTCCGAAATGGATCCCTCGTCGAGACACCGTCTCGAAACAAAATCCTGTACCAATCAATATATAAATGTTTTATTTAGCTAAAAGTCATATGAATTTAAATAGCTTAATAAAATCCACGAAACTAAATTAGGGAAAACCCTAATTAACATAACCAATTGCCTACCCAAAATTAAATCTAACCATTAATTAAGGTTAATGGTCTTAACACTAATCGTTCCATTAGATTAATTTTAAATCAACTCAATCTACAACAAGGATCCATTTTCCTACATCTTACCTAGGTTCACACCCGTTGCAGAAGCCAGTAGATACTGAAAGGAGTGGCTGTCAGAACCAGAACAACCCCACAACAAGTCTCACTTCACCTTCCGATCAAAATTACAACCTTGATTGTTAATCCACAGCATAAAACTTCACCTCACGGCTGGGATCACTGCTGGAACCAAACTGATCAAGAAAAAGATTAAGCAATGGAGATCACAGATCATACAATAACCCAACTCACCTTATCTACTCGGATTTAGAGCACAATGCAAGAACAGGGAGTCGACAGCACTCGGCAGAGGAGTTGTCGACCTAATCGGCACTGCTCGGGCTGTGGCCGGCGGTAAGAGGTGAGGAGATGGGTCGGCGGGGTGCTAGGGCTCTCCACGGCTAGGGCGACGAGCGTCGGTGCCTAGGGCTCAGCGTCGACTGTGATCGCCGTCGGGGAGGCGACGTCGGCTAGGGCACGCGAGGAAGGAGAAAAAGGAGAAGGAAAGGGCGGCTCGGCAAAGATCCGAGAGAGAAGAGGGCTCGGGCAGAAGTCGGCAGCGTTGAGATGCTCCGCGAGTGGTTTGTGCCGGCAGAGGAAGAGGAGAAGAGGAAGGAGAAGAACCGCCGCGTGCGCGGGTGGTTAGGGCTCGGAGGAGAAAATGGTGTCGACGCCGAGTGAGGCTCGGGAGGAAAGGGATCGCGGGTGAGGGAATAAAAACGAAGTAAAAGAAAAAAAAACAAAAATAAAAGAAATCAAAAGTAAAGGAAAAGAAATTAAACTTTTCCTCGTTTAAATGGGTAGCCTAAACAGGCTTTCCCGGAACCCAAATTTTATCCCTGTTAACTCGTCCATACGAGCTCCGGAAAATTTCCAAAAAATATACAAATATTTCAGAAAATTCCCTTATTAATATTCGCCTATTTTCGATATTTTACATTCTCCCCCACTAATAAAAATTTGGTCCCCAAATTTCGTTATCTACCATCAGCAAGTACTAATAACAGATATAGAAAGTATGAATGCTGAACGGTAAATTAAATCACATACCTCATGTGAAAAGATGAGGGTATCGAACTCGGATAGTATCCTCCAGCTCCCAAGTAGCCTCCTCGTCCGAATGATGCTGCCATCCAACTTTAACCAGCCAGATAGTCTTGTTCCGCAACTGATGCTCTTTCCGGTCGAGAATCCGTACCGGAACCTCCTTATAAGTAATGTCAGGCTGAACTGGAACTGGGATATCTGCCAGCACATGTGTCGGGTCGGGTACGTATCTCCTCAGCATAGATACGTGGAATACATCGTGAACACCTGACAGGGACGGTGGTAGTGCTAATCGGTAAGCTATCGCTCCGATTCTCTCCAAGATCTCGGAAGGGCCAATGTACCGCGGTGCTAGCTTACCTCTGAGGCCAAATCTCTTCACCCCTTTCGTGGGTGAAACTCGCAGAAATACATGGTCGCCAACAGAAAACTCTAGTGGTCTGCGTCTCCGATCAGCATAACTCTTCTGGCAGTCCTGCGCCTCTGACATCCTCCGTCTGATAGTACGAATCAACTCTGCATCCTGCTGAACTATATGAGGTCCCAACAACTGGGCCACTCCAACCTCATCCCAGAGGACGGGTGTCCGACAAGGCCTACCATACAACGCCTCAAACGGTGCCATCTGGATAGTTGAATGAAAGCTATTGTTGTAGGCAAACTCTACCAACAGCAGATGGTCCTCCCAACTGCCTCCGAAATCCATAACACATGACCTCAGCAGATCCTCTAAAGTCTGAATGGTCCGCTCTGACTGTCCATCTGTCTGTGGATGGAAAGCTGTACTGAAATGGAGCTATGTGCCCAAGGCCTGCTGCAGACTCTGCCAGAAACGAGACGTAAATCATGGATCTTTATCCGAAATGATAGTCAAAGGAACACCATGTAATCTGATGATCTCCCGGCAATATAGATCTGTCAATCGATTCAGGGAATTAGTCCTCCAGATCGCTAAGAAGTGTGCGGATTTGGTTAATCGATCAACGATTACCCAAATCGCGTCATAGCCTCGTTGTGTCCTCGGCAATCCCACCACAAAGTCCATAGTGATATGTTCCCACTTCCACTCGGGAATAGGAATCCGCTGAAGTAGCCCGGCAGGTCTCTGGTGCTCTGCCTTCACCTGCTGACAAACAAGACATCTCGCTACAAAATCCGCGATGTCTTTCTTCATACCGTTCCACCAGTAGGAACGCCTCAAATCTTGATACATGCGGGTCCCGCCTGGGTGAATCGCAAATCGAGAGCGGTGAGCCTCCTGGAGTAGCTCCTGTAAGACCGGATGAGACTGAGGTACGCATAATCTGCCTCGGAAGTAGATAATACCCTCCTCGTCTCGTGTAAACTCGGTCTATTGCCCGGAAGCTATCTGACTGCTAATGAACTGCAAATGCTGATCACCAGCCTGGGCCTCTCGGATCCTCGTCCTAATCGACGACTGAGCAACCATGGTAACAAGAATACCCTGCTCTGTCTGTCCCTGCTCCTCAAGGTCTAACTCAGAAAAACCCTGAACCAAATCTGTAACTGAAACTCGGTGGCAAGCCAAAGTCGCTCTGGACTTCCTGTTGAGTGCATCGGCAACCACATTAGCTTTTCCCGGGTGGTAGCTAATGGTACAATCGTAATCTTTCAAGAACTCCATCCATCTCCTCTGTCGGAGATTAAGCTCCTTCTGAGTGAAAATATATTTGAGACTCTTATGATCAGTGAGAATCTCAAATGTAATACCGTATAAATGATGCCGCCAAAGCTTCAGAGCCAAGATGATGGCAGCTAACTCCAGATCATGAACTGGGTAGTTCTTCTCATGCTCCTTCAACTGTCGAGAAGCATAGGAGACTACCCTGCCGTGCTGCATCAGAACAGCGCCCAAACCCTGAAGAGACGCGTCGGTGTAGAGTACAAATCCATCCTCTCCAGAAGGTAAAACCAAAACTGGAGCCGACACTAATCTCCGCTTCAGCTCCTGAAAGCTTGTCTCGCAATCCTCGGACCACGTGAACTTCACGCCTTTCCTGGTAAGACGTGTCAGCGGCATAGCAATACGCGAGAAACCCTCGATAAAACGTCGATAATAACCAGCCAATCCCAGAAAACTGCGGATCTCCTGAACTGACTTCGGCTACTCCCAACCGGTGACAGACTCGATCTTCTGAGGATCAACTGAAATACCTCTGCTAGAAACCACGTGTCCCAGAAAACCGACTGAGGACAACCAGAATGCACACTTGCTGAACTTCGCGTACAGCTGATGTCGTCTAAGAGTCTCCAAGACTATACGAAGATGTTGTGCATGCTCCTCCTCGGAATGCGAGTAGACCAATATATCATCGATGAAAACGATAACAAACTGGCCCAGATACTCCAGAAAAATGTGGTTCATCAAGTCCATAAATACCGCTGGAGCATTGGTAAGCCCAAATGGCATTACCAAAAACTCATAATGACTGTATCTCGTACGGAAAGCTGTCTTCTGAATATCTAAGTCTCTGACCCTCAACTGATGATATCCGGATCGCAGATCAATCTTAGAATACACTGATGTACCTCTGAGCTGATCAAACAAATCCTCGATCCGTGGTAATGGATATTTATTTCTGACGGTCACTGCATTCAGCTGTCTATAGTCAATACATAACCTCATGGTGCCGTCTTTTTTCTTGACAAATAACACCGGAGAACCCCATGGAGAAAACTAGGGCGAATAAATCCCCTATCCAAAAGCTCCTAGAGTTGAACCTTCAGCTCGTTCAACTCTTTTGGTGACATACGATAAAGAGCTTTCGATGCCGGTGCGGTCCCCAGAATCAGCTCAATAGCGAACTCCACTTACCTTCTAGGAGGTAAACCTGGCAGCTCCTCTAGAAATACATCTGGGTACTCCCGGACTACAGGAACATCGGAGAGCTGCGAACTATTGCTGTCCTCAGTACTAATCATAGATAACAGAAAACCCTGACAGCCATGTGACAACAGTTTCTGAGCCTGAATCGCCGAAATGATTGATATGTCGTCATCTCTTATGCCAGTGAAATCCCACGAGGGTTGGTTCAGAGGCCGGAAGGTGACCACCCTCGTCTGGCAATCAACGGTAGCATGATATACTGACAGTCAATCTATGCCAAGAATGATATCAAAATCGACCATTTCCAATACTAAAAGATCCACCGTAAGTATTAGGTCGCCAAAATCTAACGGGCAACCTCTGACCTCTTGAGTGACGCCCAAAGTATCACCAAACGGTAGAGAGACAGTCAATCGTTGGGGTCTGCAAATGGGTAATATACCAATCTCCCGCATAAAGGTACGGGATATGAAAGAATGCGAGCTACCAGTATCAATCAATATATCAGCAGAAAATGCATAAATGGAAATTGTACTGCGGAAAACGGATCCGTCGGCCCGCTGTGCATCTTCCCTGGTAATCGCATGAACACGTCCAGTCTCTGGCGGAGGAGGAGGTGGTAACGCTGCCAGCGGCTGCTGCGGCTGGGCAGAAGCCTGCCACTGAGGCGCTGCTGGATAATGTGCCAGAGAAGACTGAGAAGGCGGCGACTGATACTGTGCTGATGGCTGGGACTGAGTCTGGTACTGGCCTAGAGGCTGAGGCTGCATCTGATACTGCCCCTGCGTCGGAACAGAACTCTAGGGTGCTATGGAAGCACTGGAATACTCCTGTCCAAGCATGCCAAATGCTGCTGCAGGTGAAGTTGTCCCCTGCTGATGATGTGAGGGCTGGAATCTCCGCCCTCCTCGTCGAGACCCTGACTGACTGTGCTATCATCCCTGAGCAGTAACTCCGGGAGCAGTATGCTGAGCCTTCAGCTGACAATCTCGACTCTGGTGCCCAGGCAGTTTGCAATAAAAGCAAACTGGTTGTCCCATAGTACAGGCTGTGGTGATGTGATCTCTGGACCCACATCTGAAACACCGAATGTCGATGGCAGGTAGTTTCCGGTTCTACTATGGAGACCAGAAACGTCCTAAAGAAGGCTGCTCTGATTTCTGAGGCCTACGAGATACTCCAGAAGTACCCTGATCTGACCGACTGCGCCTGCTCTACTGTGGTGTAGCCTGTGACTGCTGGATCTGTCCAGATGTCTGACTCGGCTGCTTCCTTTTCCTATCCGAAAAAACTCTCTGCTGAGCTGACTCAATAATGAGGGCTCTGTCCAACATCTCCGCATAAGATGTGATACCAAGACCGACAAGTCTTAGTTGCAAATGTCCATCCGGCCCCTGAATGAACTGCTGCATACGCGAACTGTCCTTAGCAACTAGCTCTGGACAAAATCTGGCCAATCTGTCAAACTCTGTATTATACTCTGTCACCGACCGGTTGTTCTGTCGCAAACTCAGAAAATCCTGCCGTAGAGCCATCTGATAAGCTCGTGGAAAGAAACGGCTCTCAAAAGCCTCTCTGAATCTTGCCCAAGTGATGTTCTGCTTGCCGATGATGGAACGCTGAGTAATCCACCAGGTGTCGGCCGCGTCCCGTAAGTGAAAAGCAGCCAGCTCTGCTTTCTCCCACTCGGAGCAAGCCATATAGAAGAAGGTCCGCTCCATAGTCTCAATCCAAGACAGAGCCACACTCGGATCACGGTCTCCTCGGAAGAGTGTAAATCGACTCTTCATCGACTCTGCCAACACTGGAATCCTAGCTCGTGCCGCAACAATGTCAGTGAGGTGTGTCGGAACGGCTGTCGGGACTGGCGGAACCACTGGAGCTGGTGCTACAGGTGGTACCGCTGCATAAACCGGAGGAGGTACTCCCGGTGCTGCTGGGTAAACTGGAGCATATGTCGTCGGTGGCACTGTAGGGTGAACATAGGTTGCCGCGACTGGGGGTACAGTAGGTAATGGTACCGAATGTGGAGCAGTCGGTATCCCTGATGCAGGTGCTGCTGGGTACACTATATGTACTGGGGGCACAGGTGCTGCTGGTGCCGGATATACGGTGGGTCCAGGTGGCGGTGGTGTCGGGTACGCCGTAGGCTGCGCTGGAGCAGGTGTCGAGTATACCAATGGTACCCCTGATGGTACCGTAAATACGGTAGGAGTGGATACCGTCGGTGCAGCTGAGGTAGGTACCTCTAAGGGAGCCATCGGGGTCTGAGAGCCCGACGCGCCCGTAACATGCTGAGTCTGTCCCTGGCTGACAGGCTCATCAACAGAAGACATCTCTGGCATATCCAGAGATCCCGCGGTCCTCGTACGTGGTCGTCCAGCACCACGTCTCGCAGCAATACGCGTAGATTGCCTCATATCTATTAGATTATATTACAACTATTACTACCAGTATAACCAATTACCAAAATAACATCATACCTAATTGCTATCTGGAGATGTTCCGTCGCTGTCCAGTCCCCAAATCGACATCGGAATTCCGTACAAGAAAATCACCGGAAATCCGTATAAATCCAAAACGAAAGTCCAAAACATATACGTAATGGAAAACCCGTGCAACCAAAATAACTACCCACTTTGACTCGCAAACTAGGGCTAGCACAACCTATCCAGAATACTAAAAGCAGGTATCACAACCCGCTCTGATACCAATAAATTGGTATTAGACAAATCTCGAAAATCAGTAACATGAAAATCAAACAAGTATCGCCAAACTTTGGCGCTCTGATATCAACTAAATTGTATCAGGTTATCCCAAATATCCAAAATACGAAAACAACGATCGTAAAACTTAAGCTCTGATACCACTAAATTGTCACGCCCCGGAGGAGTCCCTGTCCGAAGAAATTTCGGCAGCATCTCCCCTGTACATCGGACAATCTGAAACTTTCTACATCTCATATACCTCAGCCACATGCGGCTGGAATAATAACAGAAATAAAATATAACACACAGACATTCCACGCAGTTTAATAGATAACAAACTGAAATAGAAATAGGACTCAAAAACAACCCTACTCAACTACACTCGTAAAGCTCAAATCCGACAATAAGATCAACTTACCTTTTCTACCATCCAGGCAGGCATGTAGTAAAACATATCCAAACACCAAAACCATCGACACATACATTAATACCATATCCATAGTATCAAAAATCCATAGTATCAAAACCAGAATAAGTCGGACATAGTCTAAACAATAAAACTAAAAGATCATCCAGCATTTTCGTGGTCTGCAGGGGACTAGCAACTGGAACTCTCTCCTGACAGCATCAACCTGAAAAAATATCAACAATGGAGGCGGGGTGAGTCCAACACTCAACAGGTACAACTGATATACATAGTAAGGAATTAACATCTAGCACTAATCATGCGTACAGTCTCCTGATATAAGAAGGATAAAAATGCAACTGAGGTAAACAGGAGAAAACCGTACTAACCAGGACCTGGGTATAAGGACAAACAGTCCAAGAGGTATAGAAATCCTGTATGCATGTCAATCATAAGCATCCAGACAATATGCAGCATATAAATGCAGCAAACACAAACACAAGCAATAAATGCATCATGCATATGATGCTAATGTCATGGTCACCCCTGACGCCAGTCAGCCAACTCACAACAAAAGTGGGATCGAGTGGGTAGGGCTGTGACGACCGTGCACTCTGCATCACTACTCCTGATGAGTGACCGAGAGGACGGGATGCTATCGGAGTACACACATACTCCTACCCCAAATCATAAATGGGGGAGCGCAATGCTCTCATCTCTCGGTACACTATGACGAGGAGGGATCCCTAATGTGCTGCACGCTGCATCACACTACCCATGAGCGGACCAACAGAGCACCGGAAGAGCAAACTGACGTGCTACTACGCTGCGTCACGCTATCCATAAGAGTCACAACGGAGCACCGAACAGTGATGAAACTGGCGATGTGCTCGACAATAATGGAGCAATCCTATCACATAGCATGCAATCATGTGAATGGTGCACGACACTAAGCATGGTAATATACTGAATCAATCTATATACATATATGATGTGCACCATAGCAAATAAATCATATCAAGGGTACACAGATCTGGTAAGGTATCAGATCTAGGTCCTGAACATGGTGAAACATGGTATATCACTACCCCTATAAGCATGTATAAGCAGGTAAGGAATTGTATGAGATGCAAAACAAGCAATCAACCAAGCATGTAACAGGTATTGGGTAGTGATTAACCGAAACAGATAAGAAACATAATCTTTGCTATTTGTTAAATTCATTACTATGCATATCAAATGACATAAGTCAAAAGTACCCACCTCCAATAAGAAAAGTCCAATCAGTCCGAAATGGATCCCTCGTCGAGACACCGTCTCGAATCAAAATCCTGTACCAATCAATATATAAATGTTTTATTTAGCTAAAAGTCATATGAATTTAAATAGATTAATAAAATCCACGAAACTAAATTAGGGAAAACCCTAATTAACATAACCAATTGCCTACCCAAAATTAAATCTAACCATTAATTAAGGTTAATGGTCTTAACCCTAATCATTCCATTAGATTAATTTTAAACCAACTCAATCTGCAACAAGGATCCATTTTCCTACATCTTACCTAGGTTCACACCCGTTGCAGAAGCCAGTAGATACTGAAAGGAGTGGCTGTCAGAACCAGAACAACCCCACAACAAGTCTCACTTCACCTTCCGATCAAAATTACAACCTTGATTGTTAATCCACAGCATAAAACTTCACCTCACGGCTGGGATCACTGCTGGAACCAAACTGATCAAGAAAAAGATTAAGCAATGGAGATCACAGATCATACAATAACCCAACTCACCTTATCTACTCGGATTTAGAGCACAATGCAAGAACAGGGAGTCGACAGCACCCGGTAGAGGAGTTGTCGACCTAATCGGCACTGCTCGGGCTGTGGCCGGCGGTAAGAGGTGAGGAGATGGGTCAGCGGGGTGCTAGGGCTCTCCACAAGGGGAGGTGGCGAGCGGCTCCGTCGGCTGGCAAATCGATCGGGTCGGGGAGACGGCGTCGGCTAGGGCACGCGAGGAAGGGAAAAAGGAGAAGGAAAGGGCGGCTCGGCAAAGATCCGAGAGAAGAGGGCTCGGGCAGAAGTCGGCAGCGTTGAGATGCTCCGCGAGTGGTTTATGCCGGCAGAGGAAGAGGAGAAGAGGAAGGAGAAGAACTGCCGCGTGCGCGGGCGGTTAGGGCTCGGAGGAGAAAATGGTGTCGACGCCGAGTGAGGCTCGGGAGGAAAGGGATCGCGGGTGAGGGAATAAAAATGAAGGAAAAGAAAAAAAACAAAAATAAAAGAAATCAAAAGTAAAGGAAAAGAAATTAAACTTTTCCTCGTTTAAATGGGTAGCCTAAACAGGCTTTCCCGGAACCCAAATTTTATCCCTGTTAACTCGTCCATACGAGCTCCGAAAAATTCCAGAAAAATATCCAAAAATTTCGAAAATTTTCCTTATTAATATTCGCCTATTTTCAGTATTTTACACATTGTGCTCCCCCACTTATGATTTGAGGTAGGAGGATAGGTGTACTTCGACAGCATCACATCCACTCGGTCACTCATCAGGAGCAGTGATGGCAGAGTGCACGGTTGTCACAGCCCTACCCACGCGGTCTCACCATCGTGTGTGAGATGGCTAACTGGCAGTAGGGGTGACAAGGACATGTCATTGGCATCATATGCATGATGCATTTATTGCTTGTGTTTGCTGCATTTGGATGGATGCATATGATTGACATGCATACAGGATTTATGACACTCTCGGTTTGACGACCTGACTATTCTGATAGGAGGCCCTGGTGAGTACATTTCTCTTCAGCCTTTTCTATTATGCATTTCCAGCTTTTGTCGAGGAGAATGTACTCCATAGTTATTACTATTTGTTATATTTTACTATACATGTCAACTAGGTATCTGCTGAGTTGTTGAACTCACCCCCGTGGACACTATCTTTTTCAGGTACCAGGTTGTTTATGGAGTCGCTTGGAGTATCCTGCCTATCAGTCCCCATGCCACATTAGAAAACCTATCTCCACTTTTGTTTATTTTTATTTTGGTATCTGAAATTTGTGTATTTAGCTTTGTGTTTTGGTTTTGTTTCTGGAGTGTTGTTTTGTTGTGTGGTGTAAGCCTAGCCGGCTAGCAGTCTTCATTTTTAGTTTGTATGTGTTGTCCATTGTATTTCCACTGTGTTTGGCTTTGGTACAACTGAGTGGGCTGTTAGCTTTACATATAACTGCGTGGTTGTATTTTTTTATTGTATCAGCAGAGTAGTTACATATAAACTGCGTGGTTGTGTGTATATTCCAGCCGCTTGTGGTTGAGGTATATTGTGTATGTAGAAATGGTTCAGATTGTCCAGAATTTCCTCTGGCAGGGACTCCTCTAGGGCGTGACAATTTATTGGCGCCTACTTGGCTTCCAGGATTCATAAACTCTAGTACTTATTGTTGGATCGTAGACGTTCGATAGAGGGGGGTGAATATCGAAAAACGTTCGTCGATTAGAGAGTTAAATGCAGCGGAAAAATTAAGACAATGCAATTCTAACACAAGAACCAATTTTACTTGGTTTGGAGCCTTTGGCGACTCCTACTCCAAGGCCCGCACACAAGGGTGCTTTCGTTAGGCAATTTACTAGCAATTCGAAAAATATTACAATAAAGAATTACAGGAATGCTAATAGGAAAATTAATACCGACAAACTGAAAAGAAGTAAACTGAAGATAGCACTTTGTCGGAGTAGCCTCAAGGCGTTGCAGGAGCACAGTAGAGCAGAGAGTTCTGCATTGTTATTGAAGCTCCACCCTTGCCCCTTCTTTTATATGAAGCTCGGGGCGCCCCGGATCCCTTCCGGGCGCCCTGGTGGGACGTGGTAGGTCCAACCAGTGAGCTCCACATGGCGACGACGTGTTTGGATAAAAGTTGCCTCCCGGGCGCCCGGACCTCCTTTCTTCAAAAGACTTCTTCTCCTGCAAGACAAACTTAGTCCGAGGCAAATATATAATTTATAACCTACAAAACAGAGTGTTAGTTCAGTTTATAGTTTGACAAAAATAATATGACTTAGATTCCGTCTTTTCGAGACTGGAATCTAGTCACGATCTCGACTTAGATATCCGAAATGGATCTAAGCCGGATCGACGCCTAATGTTCCCTTCCCAAAAACGCGTCCTCACAGTCACTCCCTTCCAGTGACTTACCTTTACTCACCTGCTAGACGTCCGGTCAGCACTTCGACCTATCTGGACTTCTCGCCAAGCGTCCGGTCAGCCCATCGACCTGCTTAGACTTCTCGCCAGCTATCCGGTCAGCCCGTTGACCTAGCTGGACTTCTCGCCAAGCGTCCGGTCAGCCCGTCGACCCGCTTGGACTTCGTGCCAGACATCCGGTCAGCCCGTCGACCTGTCTGGACTTCTCCTGCACACTTGGTGAGAGTGTTAGATCACGACAAACCTAACTTAACCTGATTTGTCATTCATCAAAACCTGAGTTAGACCGTTAGTGTTAACCGCACCAACACTTATTCTGGAGGTCTAAAATTCGAATCCTAGGAAAGGCAAAAATCCACTAGCCAGGGGTGGAAAGTGTAGGACCGTGATCGTTCGATAGAGGGGGGGTGAATATCGATTCAAAAACTCGAGTGTAAAAGTACACAGCGGAAAAGTAAATGAACACAATTGATTTTACTTCGTTCGGAGCCTGTGACGACTCCTACTCGAAGGCCCGTGGTCCTTGACCACTTTCGTTGGGCAATCACTAACAATTCGAATGTGATTACAAAAAGAGTACAAGAAATGCTAATGAAATAAAACACAAAGCTATACCGACAGAAAAGAAAACTTTAAGGAGCAAGGGCGCGTTGTCGGAGCTTTATTAGCATCACTGGAGCACAGAGCAGCAAAGCAATCTGGGAATTCTGAGATGTTCTTGAAGCTCCACCCCTGGGGCTTCTTTTATATGCTTCTCCGGGCGCCCTGGTGAGACGTGGCAAGTCCAGTCAGGATGCTCCATGTGGCGAGGCGACGCAGAGGATAAAAATTGCCTCCGGGCGCCCGGACCACCTTTTTTCCAGAGATTCCTTCTCCTGCAAAATAAGGTTAGTCCGAGGCAAAATATATCCTGCAACACAGATTGTTAGCACAATTTATAAAGTATGAATTAACAGAAAAAGTATGACTTAGATTCCGTCTTTCTGAGACCGGAATATAGTCACGATCTCGACTTAGATATCCGAAATGGATCTAAGCCGGATCGACGCCTAATGTTCCCTTCCCGGGAACACGTCCTCGCAATCACTCCCCTCCAGTGACTTACCTTACTTACCTGCCAGACGTCCGGTCAGCCCTTTGACCCGTCTGGACTTCTCGCCAGCTATCCGGTCAGCCCGTCGACCTAGCTGGACTTCTTGCCAAGCGTTCGGTCAGCCCGTCGACCCGCTTGGACTTCTCGCCAGCTATCCGGTCAGCCCGTCAACCTAGCTGGACTTCGTGCCAGACATCCGGTCAGCCCATCGACCTGTCTGGACTTCTCCTGCACACTCGATCAAAGTGTCAGACAACAACAAAACTAACTTAACCCATTTGTCATTCATCAAAACCTAGGTTAGACCGTTAGTGCTACCCGCACCAACAGAAATACCTAGTGAGTAACGGCACGGCCGAGGGTCGTCGGTCGACGACATAAGAGGTCACCAGTTGGGCCACCAGTTGGGCCACCAGTGGGGCCGCCCAAGGGACCGCCAAGGGGCTGCCTAATGGGCCACCATTGTGGCCACCCAAGGGGCTGAGGGTGTAACGCCCCGCCCCTTCCTGCTAAAGCTCACGGGGGTTACTTATCTTTTCTTCTTAAAACAGCGGAAGTCTTATCTATAGTATATTTTTTTTCTTTAAAGATTTTCCTTTACTTTTCAAATCATCATCACTAACTACCTATCATATGAGTCACATAACATGCTTAACATAAATTTAAGCCATAATACTAAAGAGTATGATGAAATGTCATAGAGTCATAAAAGAACAACATAAGCATAATTCTTATTAATTAGAAGCAGGTCTTTCTCTTTAGCCGAGTCACTACTACACATGTCCTTCTTGCCCCCTCCTGCTGCTCCCTTAGTACATCCATTCTTTGCCCTTATCTGTGGTACAAGGAAAGTAAGCTGTGAGCACACAAGGCTCAGTAAGATCCTTTCCTACTCACAAAAACCGTATAGCATAACTAAATCTCCAAGGCATAAAGCATAAAGACAACTCATCATATCATGTATAGAAGCATCATATCATAACATAATTGTAAGGTATCATGGCATATCATAACATGCATCCTAGCTTAACATAATATAGTCATAATCATCATGGCATATCATGGTAAAATCATAATGTGCATCCTAGCATAACATAACATAATCATAAGCATTATGCCATATCATGATATAATCATAAAGTGCATCCTAGCATAACATAATCATAATCATAGCATATCATAACATAATCATAAAGTGCATCCTAGCATAACATATCATAATCATAAGCATCATGACATATCGTAACATAATCATAAAGTGCATCCTAGCATAACATATCATAATCATAAGCATCATGGCATATCGTAACATAATCATAAAGCGTTATGCGAGATGACTTTCAAAAACATGATTCATGCAAAAATATATGCAACATGTCTTTTGAAAACTTATTACATACATACTTAAACATAATCATAACATGATTAGGGCCCCGGCTTGTACCACATACATAAATGCGCGCGTCCTATGTAGGTCCAAGGTAGCAAGTCTTGAACCCTACAAGGCATACATACTAGGCCCGTTTCTTAGTCCATCGACCTAGGGGCACTTAGGAGCTCATCCCTAACGAGGCCCGTTTCTTAGTCCATCGACCCCGGGGCGCTTATAGAGCCCACCCTTGGTACGAGCCATATAAAGTAAAGTAGTATGTCATACATATCATGGTTCTTATTATTTCATGCACATCATATTTCTTATCATATCATACCATACAAAATTTGGGCACACAGCTCATCATAATAGCATGTATAATTTGGGTACACAGCACATCATAAATACATGCGTAGTTTGGGCACACAGCTCATCATAAAAGCATGCATAGTTTGGGCACACAGCTCATCATAAATAGCATGCATAATTTGGGCACACAGCTCATCATAATATCATGCATAAATTGGGCACACAGCTCGTCATAAATAGCATGCATAACTTGGGCACACAGCACAGCATAAGGGTTACCAACATTCATAGATCATAAGTATACATAATTAAACATAGAAGCATAGCAAGCTCTTACCACATCATAAAACATTGCATGTGAGATACATGGGAATAATATTTAGATTTCTAACCCTAATGTCATATAGTGGCCGAAACATATAGTGGTGACTTAGGTAAAAAAAACCACATACAAGCATGTGAACCCTAAACCAATATCATATCATATACCATAAGGAAACATCATGAGCATGTTTAGGTTAGGTTCTAGGTTTCCTAAGCTTATAAACTTATCATGGCCGAATCTTATCAAGCATTACATTAGGTTAAAATCAACATTCAAGCATGTGAACCCTAAACCAATTTCATTGCAAATATTACAAGGAACATCATGAGCATAATTAGGTTAGGTTCCAAGTTTCCTAGGCCCTTAAACTTGTTGTGGCCGAAACCTTTAAGGCTTGGAACTAGGTTTCAAGTGTCATAAAAGCATGGAAACCCTAAACCAATTTCATAGCAATTATTATAAGGAACATCATGAGCATAATTAGGTTAAGTTCTAAGTTTCCTAGGCCCTTAAACTTGTTGTGGCCGAAACCTTTAAGTCTAATGGGTGGTGTTATCGATGAACTCGGTTTGGAATCCCATCTCTTTCTTTTCACCGCCTTTGTACCAACATATAGGGGATCTACATTTCCTCCCGTACAGAGCCTCGTAAGGCGCCATCCCAATAGTAGCCTGGTAACTATTGTTGTAGGCGAATTCTGCTAGGCATAAATATCGGCTCTAGCTCCCTTTGAAGTCTAATGCGCATGCCCGTAACATATCTTCTAATACTTGGTTAACCCTTTCTGTTTGTCCGTCGGTCTGAGGGTGGAAGGCAGTACTGAATAATAGCTTCGTACCAAGAGCCTTCTGGACGCATTCCCAAAAATATGAAACGAAACGACCATCTCTGTCTGAAATGATGATCTTAGGAATCCCATGTAGCCTAACAATTTCCTTGACATATAATTGAGCCAGTTGCTCAATTGAATAAGTCATCTTGATTGCTAGAAAATGGGCGGATTTGGTTAATCTATCCACAATTACCCATATGGCGTCGTAGCCGTTTGTTGTCTTGGGTAATCCTGCTATAAAGTCCATAGAGATATCTTCCCATTTCCATTCTAGAATTTGGACAGGCTGCAGTAATCCTCCAAGCCTCTGATGTTCTGCTTTAACCCTCTGACAGGTCAGGCAGGTACCGACATACTGAGCCACATCTCTTTTCATACCGGACCACCAGAATTTCTTTTTCAAATCCTGGTACATTTTGGTGGATCCTGGATGCATTGCATAGGGCGTTGAATGAGCTTCCTCTAGTATCCTTCTTCGCAACTCTGGATCCCCGGGAATACATAATCGATCCCTGAGGTATAATATTCCACTGTCCACGATCCGGAATCCGTCCTTCTTTCCTTCTAGGGTTTCTTGTTTAATCCTTTGGAGACTTTGGTCACTGGTTTGTTTCTCCAATAGATTGTCGAATATTGTGGGTGCTATGGTCATGGTAGAGAGCTGCCCGGATATATTTTCGATCCATTGACTCGTAATATCTCTCGGTTTCCCGATAATTTCGAACACTGGTTCGCCTTCAGCATCAGATATAGCTTTAGCATATTGACTAAAAGTAGGTAACTGACCTGTGATGACAGTAGGGGCGCTCGCCACATCTTCTTTAGTAAGTGAGAAAACCCTAGCGTTCGTTGTAGTTGGCGGGGCTTCCAATCTCCCTTGGCTAATCGGTGTTCCTTCAATAGCAGCTTGCATCTGATGTAGTTGTGAGGTGGTACTCTTGTTCTGGTTGTTCTGCTAGGGTGGTGCCTGAAACTGGTTAGTGCAGTCTCTGGCCAGATGTCCTTCCCCTCCGCAAATATAGCACCTTCTTGTACCCTTGTGACATACTCCGGAATGCAGCTTTCCGCAAATAGTGCACTGGGGGTATTTCGGTTACTTACTCACTGTGCCACCTTTAGCATTGTCCCATTGTTTCCTTTTTCCGGTAGAGTTCCCTTTCTAGCTTGTTTTGGTACCTGAGGGTCTCTGTCCTTCTGTTCGGCCCTGACTCTTATTCTCGTTCATCGCTCTCTGATATTGTTCTGTGATTAGGGCACTGCTGACCAATTCCTCTGTAGTCTACGGTCTATTAATTCCGCCGGCCACGTTCAGTGCTATCTCGGGTCGAAGCAACTTCAGCATCAGTCTGACCCTTTCTCCTTCTGTGCAAACTAACTCTGGACATAGGCGTGCCAGACGGTTGAAGCGCTTTACTGCTTAGTTCACTGATAGGTCACCTTGTCGAAACTCGGTGAACTCGTCGTAATGTCGGTTCGTCACTTGCATATGGAAGAACTCTTTGAAGAACTCTGTCTCGAAGTCCGTCTAGTTCATCAGATTAATCTGTCTCTTTGACTTCACTCTTTCCCACCACATTCTTGCATCTCCGGAAAAGCAGAGTGATACACATTTGATCTTTTCCGATACGGGCCAGTCCAGTAATTCCACTATGCTTTCCACTGTCTTGAACCAGGCCTAAGCGTCCCATGGCTCGCAAGTACCTGAGAAGTTTTCCGGCTTCAGCCTTAGCCACTGTATTAAGTAGGTCTCCTGTCGGACCACTGGGACAGGGGCTATCGGTGGTACTGGTGCAACTACAGGGATGACGGGCACTGCATTCTGGTTTACTGGCGGGGTGGCAGGATTTTCTTGCTGACCCATCAAAGTTGTGACCAGCTGTTGTTGCTCCGTGATCTGACGCTGGAGGTCAGTGACTACCTGGGTCAGATCTGGTGGAGTCGCTGTCTCGTCTGCCCGGTTAGTACATCTCCTAGCCATGCTTATCTTCATTAAATGACAATAAATTATCGTTATTTCTATCCAGACTAACATAAGATCATTATTATTTTTTTATCCTACCATCATGCATACCTAAACTAGAACTGTGGCTTATCATCATCAAAGAATAAGTAAACATGCATAATATTAAAGCATCATAGAAGAATTAATTTAAGCATATAAATTCTTACTTGGAGCGGCAGGATGGAGGCTTGACATGTGTGTAGTGAAAGGGCTAAACCTGGCTCTGATACCAAACTGTAACGCCCCGCCCCTTCCTACTCAAGTTGACGGGGGTTACTTACACTACAACAAAATCGCTCATAGACATCAGTGGAACAACAACAGTTTTAGGCTAAAACCGATGTCTTTGAGTATTTTACACCGGTTTTTCTAAAAACCGGTGCCTATGAGCGCAGATTTTAGCTCATAGACATCGGTTTTTTAGGCGATGTCTATGAGCGCCCTTTTTTTGGTTAATAGACACCGATTTTAACATCGGTTTTTAAAATCCGATGTTAATGAACCCAAATAATATTTTAATTTTTCCCCACAATCCAAAATCTGCACATTGTGAATTCCCTCCAAACCTAAATCTTTATCCCGCCCTTCCTCCGCGCGACATCTCTCTCGCAATAACCTAAACCTCCGACCATCCGACCATCCGACCATCTCTCTCAGCCTAAACCTAAACCTCCGACCATCTCTCTCAACCTCATCTCCCTCTTCCCCCCTTCCTAGATCTCCTCTCAAGACACGACGAACTTGCTTCTCCGTCCAACCACACCGCATCTCCTCCAACTCCTCCATTTGGTTGAGAAGAGGAGGCCTTGGTAGCGTACAGCATTCCCACCCGCGCGTCCAGAGCCACCGGCACCACCTCCTCCGCCACCTCCGCGAACAGCGGGCTGAACCGCAGCAGGTACGGCTCCCGGCACGTCGTCCCCTCCGGGCACACCGCCAGGCCCCCCTCCACCGCCAGCAGCCGCCGCATCGTCGCCGCGTCTCGTCCCCTGTCCCGGGTCAGCCGCACAGTCCGCATCGGCGCCAACGCCTCCGACACCCGGCTCAGGCTGTACGTCACGGCCGGCACCGTCCTCTCCAGCGCCGAGCACAGCATCACCGGGTCCAACAGCGTCCGGTGCGTGCACACGTACACCACCCCCTTCTTCTCCCCGTTCGCTTTCCCATCTCCGGCCCTCCGGAATCGGATTCCGGTGATGGCGGCGATGAAGATGGATATTTTATAAGGGAAAACGATCCCCATCGCGATCCTGAACACGGCCAAAGGGATTGCCACGGGTATCCACATGAAGAACGCCATCATCTCGCATGGCGTCGGGAGAAAAGCCAGTCTTCCATCATGGAACACAAGTGGCTTCGGGTACTTGTTTCTCGGCATTTTGCTGCTCTCACTCCTTGATTCCTCCTCTCTCACGACATAAATTTTCTGAAAAATAAAACAATCACTTTTAACTCATATCTTTGATCGACTAACGTGGAATCGAAAGAAATGCAGGTCCAACCTTGGCCGAGAGTTGGTGGTGGTGGACGTTGGAGAGGTTCACAATGGCCACACCGGCCTTGACCATGTCCCTGAGAGCTCTCTGTTTGTCAGGCCAAAAGATGACCCCCGTGAAGTAGCAGCCCTTCACCACCTGCAGCTCCGCCCCCACCACCTCCCCCACCTCTAAGTACTTCTTCAAGAATCCCTCCACCATGAGCCTCAGCAAGGTGGTGAGCACAACAGCTCGCCTCCCTTTCAGCACCTCGCATGCATGCAGATGGAGGTTCTCCAAGAAAATTTTCGGCAGCACAGTCCTAGCGATCAGCCGCAGGTCCCCCGTCCTCAGCCCGCAGAAGGTCACGAAGGCCATGATCCTCATCCCAAACTCGTGCTTCCCCAAGAGACACAAGGCAAGGGAGAGCGCGAGGAGGAGGAATTAGTATAACCAATCCTCTCATTTCAGAGTAATATGATTATAACTTTCTTTTTGTTTGAGGTTCACATCCTTACTGTATAAATAATTTTTTGATGATATTGTATATTTATGACTTATCTGATTATTTCTTTCAACTTGCTACTGTGGACCAGGTATGTTCCTTCTCATTTGCACCTTATGGTCTTTGAGTTGGTAAAAAACTCTCTGCGTGCGATTCAAGAATGTTTTATGAATTCTGATAAGAATGCCCCTCCTGTTAGAATTATTGTCGCTGATGGGATTGAAGATGTTACAATAAAGGTACGATACCAATAAATACTTAATCTTCAATTACTGTTATTCTGCTTGGTAAGCAAGATTGCAATACTTCAAGAATAAGAAAGGATTAGTTAAAAATTCATGCTGTCTTGGCAAGTTGCAGAATTTGAATTTAACACGGAATACTAGGTACTCTAGAAAATAGAAACTAGATGTAGTGAAGATGAAAAATATGAATTTAAATTATATTTTCTTTGGGAATTCTTGATAGTTACTGATGTCTTGCAGGCATTTTTTATTTCTTAAAAAGTGTTGATACTGCAGAACCACCAGATGTAGATTTGCAAGACAGAGAACAATTATACATTGAAGAACATAATTGGACTAACTCCTCACTCTTTAAAGTGGTTAATCAGATTTATCAGAAAACTATTACAAATGAAAGTTAGGGAAATTCTCAAATATTTCATGAATTTGGGGCTCATTGCTACTGGTTATTTTTAAACCAGACAATGATTATGTGAAATCCAAGAGTCTTCCACTTTGTCTATATCTGACTATATGCATACAAGAATACGTCAGAGCCTGTTGAAAATCTTTTACTGCCAACATGTATATCAGCATCTGTTGTTGATACAAGTATAACACCCGGATAAATGCAAAAATTTTCTAATTTTTGTAATTTATCTTCTTCTTAATATCATTAAATTATATCTTATGGCATTTCTCTGTTTGTTAATACTCATGGTTCGAGGAATTTCTTGTTACATATCAATCATCTAGTTTTTCTAGCTTTAGAATACTGATCTTGATATGCTATCAATTATTTCAGATATCAGATGAAGGGGGTGGCATACCAAGAAGTGGTCTTCCAAAGATTTTCACATATCTCTATAGCACTGCTAAAAATCCACTCGAGGAAAATGATGAAGGAAGCTCAGATGGAGTAATTATGGCTGGTTATGGTTATGGGCTTCCAATTAGTCGTCTCTATGCTCGCTATTTTGGTGGTGATTTACAAATTATCTCTATGGAAGGATATGGTAAATCCAATTCTTTCTTTATGCAATACTTAATCTCAAGTTCAATTTGTCCTGCTTGAATTCCAATATGGCGCATTCATTGCCTATTATGTTGCCAATACTTATTCGTGATTTACAAACTTGTGCTTGCTATGATTTTTTGATACAAACCGGATGCTATGCTTTTGTTACAATGATTTTTTTTATACAAACTGAATGCTATGCTTTTGTTACAAACCATATACTAGTTGGAGACTAAATGATTGCCTAAGAAGAAAGGAATTAGAGATTAGGAGATGCAGTGAGTAGACTGGCTGGATAAGCTATCTTAAATGGTAACCTTAGGATTAAAGGATTGATACTCGAATTTAACCTAACCTATTAAGATAAATGGGTAATCAATACTAATCCTTATTTTGATTGTTTAAATGTTGGGCTCCTGTTTCATAGCAAAAGGTTCATTTTGTGACTCTAAACTAAGTTTTTTTTTTATTGTTTAAGTGTATTTTCTGAATTTTGAGAACCAATTTTTTTTTGTACATCTACCATCAAGTATGACCCTACTTAACCAGATATACACTTTTAGACCCCCATCTTCATGCACATGGCTAACTGTAACCCGCGAGGTCTTCTGACTTTGTGTTTTTCAGTTCAGGGTCTACTAGTTTACTTATCTCTTCTGGGTTTTGAAGATACTTTGTGGCCTGTATAACATAGAAGAACAATGAGCCGTGGATATATAGCATGAATCTACTAATATGAATCACAAACTGTTGGATCAAGAAGGATATATCTTGAGACTAGCAAACCCAAAGGGCAAACAATGTTATGTCTTTTCCAACTAATGAATCTCCAAAGGGAAGATAATGTTGAAAGAAACTTGTGATTTGCAGCGAGGCTATGGTTTCCTCAGTTGGGATGTGATAAGGTAGCTAAATAGAGGTAATACAACCTTTAACTTACCCTGACTATTGTATGAACTGATTAGAGGGCTTGTTGAGAATTAAGCTTCTAAACTACATGGAACAAATGATTATCGGAAGTTTGTAGGAAATAAGAACAAATTTGGGTTTATGCCCTTAGTATCTGTTACAAGAAGCTGATGCTGTTTTTGAGTATCAAATATTTTCAAATATGCATCTTACCCAATTTATCAGACACCCTCTTTCCTTGCAATATGGAGGTCTTCCACTGATTATTTCCAGTAAAACTACTCCAAAAGCAACGATGTTAGCTTGAATTTCCATTTCTTGTTGCTCTCGAGGAACATGGGCGGCCGATTTAACCCTAAGAAAGGCATGGCGTTTGAGGGTTCTATCTTCGACACCGGGCCGATTTTTGAGTCCTATGGCGTAGCTCACGGATAGGCAGGTCGATTGCTCGATTTTTGAGTTGGCCATCATCATCATCTCCCTGTTGCTGGAGGAGGGACTTCATCATGTCCGGGAGGTGAGTCAGAGCTTCACTTTGTCTGATATGTGTTTGGGTATTTTTCATGTGGTAAATAGTGCTCTTATAATGGTCCTTGGAAGAGCAAAGGTGAATCTGCAGTGACAGAGTAGTGGATTACATTATGTATCATTCTGAATAATTCCATAGCATTGCCTGAGGATGATTTAGTTTAGCTGTTGCAGTATCCACTTTGCATTGATAATCTTCTCTTGGGCAGATACACAGATGGAAGGACTGGGAAAAGGATACGACATCGGCTGAGTATGCCTTCACGACTGGTATATATATGTTCACTATTCTTTGTTTTTTTGTCCCAGATTTGCATCCTTGGATCCTAGTTTGAGTGGTAAAAGTGCAGAACTAGTATATCATGATGCAAAAGGTTTGAGTTCTCTGACACAGCATTGAATTTGAAATTTTTTCATGTACATTTGGAAGCCCAGATTCTACCGGTTTTGTAGTTTTATATTTGCATGTTTCTGACTGCTGAGTGACTGAATTATTTTCTGCAGGGAAAGCTATTTCAAAGGAAGAGCTACTGAAACCAAAGGAGGAAGAGAAACCAAAGGTATTTTTCACACACTTCATCTTTGATTTGGTGGTCATGTTTACCATACGTGTCAGTTAATTCCCAAGAGCTATATTTTTTGTTTCACTTTTATTGTTAGCTATATGAGCACAACATGCTATGCTTTTGATTTATTATTACAGCTATTTATCAGAAAGGAGAATTATTGGTACACTTTTGATTGTTTAATTATAGGCTCTCTTAGTTGGAAGCAAGTGTAGTGCTGATTGTGTAGGAGTGATTTGTAACCCTTATTATTATTTATTAGTTTTTGCACAATTTTTTATGTTGGATCCATTGCTGTCTAGTTGATTTTTATTTGCTCTTTTTGTTTCTTTAAGTTCACTTCCATTTGCAATCTCTTCATATATTAGTGACTAATGGTTGGTTGCTGTTTCTGGATTTGTTATAGCGCTATTGGTTGTTTCTACTAAAGAAAGTTAACTTTTATCAGGAATATTCTTCTGTGATCTTCCTACACAATTGGGAGACTTTGTAAAACCAAAGTAACTAATTTATTAGGTTGAAATGATAGATAGATGAGTGATCTCAGTCTTGGCATGACTAACATTTTTTTTTTATGTTCAAAACCTTTCATTTTGTTTTGTATGGTTCTCTCTAAGAGCATGGACCTAGTTATCTTTTGACAGCTGAATATGATTCTTTTACTTTATTTGTAACTGCAAATTCAACTTTCTGATACCTTGTGAATCACTAAAGATCCTTATTGCAAGCATTGAAGTAAGCATTGATGTGGTTGAGATAAATGATGAATAGGTCTCTTTTTAAGCATTCAGATTAGTCATCTTGTTACCTGGTGCTCTTACTACTTTTTCAACTATGATTTTTGGTCTTGATTTACTAATATATTATTTATGTGTTTTTACAGTTTACAAATCTCAAGTACTCCAGAGTTGAAATTGATGAATTGCGATTCGAGTGGGCTGAATGCATGCTAGATTACATTTGAGACAGTTGTACCTTGATGTGTTAACAGAATGTTATACTTTGATTTTGATATCTATTAGCTAGCTTTTGATGTAAAAAGAATGTTTGGGTATTTTATGCATATTGTTGTAAGAAGATTATTTATATAATTTGTGAATATTTGTGTATTTTATTATTGAATGAAGAATATTTGTACAATTTGTGAATATTTGTGTATTTTTTTTTGTTATTGTCGGTTTTAAAATCAAATCTGTGCTGTTAAAAAATATACATATTACATCGGTCTTCCACCGATGTAAAACCGGTGTTATAAAGTAATATTACATCGGTCATTTACCGCTGCCAAAACTGGTGTTATTAACATACAATATTACATCGGTTTTACACCGTTGATGAAACGGTGTCGTTAAGTGATACTACACCGGTTAATAACCGATTCGAAGACCGGTGTCGTTAAGTGATACTACACCGGTTTTAACCCGATGTCTAAAATGGCAGACTTTTAACATCGGCTTCATAGACATCGGTCGAAAATCAAATAGACACCGGTGGAAAACCGATGTCTATGAGCGATTTTGTTGTAGTGTTATCTTTTCTTCTTAAAACAGCGGAAGTCTTATCTATAGTATATTTTTATTTCTTTAAAGTTTTTCCTTTACTTTTCAAATCATCATCACTAACTACCTATCATATGAGTCACATAACATGCTTAATATAAATTTAAGCCATAATACTAAGGAGTATGATGAAATGTCACGGAGTCATAAAAGAACGACATAAGCATAATTCTTATTAACTAGAAGCAGGTCTTTCTCTTTAGCCGAGTCACTACTACACACGTCCTTCTTGCCCCCTCCTGCTGCTCCATTAGTACATCCATTCTTTGCCCTTATCTGTGGTACAAGGAAAGTAAGCTGTGAGCACACAAGGCTCAGTAAGATCCTTTCCTACTCACAAAAACCGTATAGCATAACTAAATCTCCAAGGCATAAAGCATAAAGACAACTCATCATATCATGTATAGAAGCATCATATCATAACATAATCGTAAGGTATCATGGCATATCATAACATGCATCCTAGCTTAACATAATATAGTCATAATCATCATGGCATATCATGGTAAAATCATAATGTGCATCCTAGCATAACATAACATAATCATAAGCATTATGTCATATCATGATATAATCATAAAGTGCATCCTAGCATAACATAATCATAATCATAGCATATCATAACATAATCATAAAGTGCATCCTAGCATAACATATCATAATCATAAGCATCATGGCATATCGTAACATAATCATAAAGTGCATCCTAGCATAACATATCATAATCATAAGCATCATGGCATATCGTAACATAATCATAAAGCGTTATACGAGATGACTTTCAAAAACATGATTCATGCAAAAATATATGCAACATGTCTTTTGAAAACTTATTACATACATACTTAAACATAATCATAACATGATTAGGGCCCCGGCTTGTACCACATACATAAATGTGCGCGTCCTATGTAGGTCCAAGGTAGCAAGTCTTGAACCCTACAAGGCATACATACTAGGCTCGTTTCTTAGTCCATCGACCTAGGGGTACTTAGGAGCTCATCCCTAACGAGGCCCGTTTCTTAGTCCATCGACCCCGGGGCGCTTATGGAGCCCACCCTTGGTACAAGCCATATAAAGTAAAGTAGAATGTCATACATATCATGGTTCTTATTATTTCATGCACATCATATTTCTTATCATATCATACCATACAAAATTTGGGCACACAGCTCATCATAATAGCATGTATAATTTGGGTACACAGCACATCATAAATACATACGTAGTTTGGGCACACAGCTCATCATAAAAGCATACATAGTTTGGGCACACAGCTCATCATAATATCATGCATAAATTGGGCACACAGCTCATCATAAATAGCATGCATAACTTGGGCACACAGCACAGCATAAGGGTTACCAACATACATATATCATAAGTATACATAATTAAACATAGAAGCATAGCAAGCTCTTACCACATCATAAAACATTGCATGTGAGATACATGGGAATCATATTTAGATTTCTAACCCTAATGTCATATAGTGGCCGAAATATATAGTGGTGACTTAGGTAAAAAAAACCACATACAAGCATGTGAACCCTAAACCAATATCATATCATATACCATAAGGAAACATCATGAGCATGTTTAAGTTAGGTTCTAGGTTTCCTAAGCTTATAAACTTATCATGGCCGAATCTTATCAAGCATTACATTGGGTTAAAATCAACATTCAAGCATGTGAACCCTAAACCAATTTCATTGCAAATATTACAAGGAACATCATGAGCATAATTAGGTTAGGTTCCAAGTTTCCTAGGCCCTTAAACTTGTTGTGGCTGAAACCTTTAAGGCTTGGAACTAGGTTTCAAGTGTCATAAAAGCATGGAAACCCTAAACCAATTTCATAGCAATTATTATAAGGAACATCATGAGCATAATTAGGTTAGGTTCTAAGTTTCCTAGGCCCTTAAACTTGTTGTGGCCGAAACCTTTAAGGCTTGGAACTAGGTTTTAAGTGTCATAAAAACATGGAAACCCTAAACTAATTTCATAGCAATTATTTCAAGGAACAACATGAGCATAATTAGGTTAGGTTCTAAGTTTCCTAGGCCCTTAAACTTGTTGTGGCCGAAAGTTCATGGGGCATGAAAACAAGTTCTAACCACACTACAACATGAGCATGTCATATTAATTTCATATCTTGTCTTAAGGAGGATCATGGCATGATTAGTTTAGGTTTAACAATTTCCTAGGCCCCTAATCCTATCATGGCCGAATACTTATGAGCATGGAATAAAGTTCAATCATCATATAGGCATGAGCATATCATGTTAACAACTTTCTCATCATGAAGTACATATCATAAAACAAAAAGGAGCATGCTTGGTTTGAGTCTTAACTTACCTATCTCCTTTATTCATGTTTGGCCGAGAGTCTAGGGATATGACTCTAAGTTCTAACCAAACATTCTAGCATATGAACATTAGATAAATCCCTACCATAAGATACATGTTACAAGAAACATATTGAGCATGTCAAAATTTAGGTCTTTACTTTTCCTAGATCCTTCTTTTTAGTCTTGTCTTGGCCGAAAATTTCATGAAGGTATCCTAGGTTTTTAGGCAACCAAATCTCATAGAAAATACACAAGCTATTGTACCACAGGTGAGGGAAACTTACATCCTTTCGCTTGTGGTTTTTCTTAAGGAAAAAGGTATCCTAGGTGTAAAGGAAGGAGAGAGCTTCTTCTTCTTGCACCTCCTTTTGCTTCTCTTGCTTGGAAAGGGTAGATCTTGAAGGCTTCTTCTCGAAATTTAGTTTTCTTGGAGAGGAACTTAGCTTAGCTTTTGGAATAAGGAGAGGGAGGGGCTCTTGGTTTCGGTGGAGAATGAAGAAGGAGAAGGAAGGAGGAAGAAAAAGAATTTAATCTCTTGTTTTTTCTTCTCCCAATCAATTTATTCCTTTGCAAATGAAACATGTCTTCATTCATTCCCTCAACTCCTCTTTTCCCTCATTCCTTTAATTCTCATGAAAATAGAGAGAGGGAGGGAAGTAGGCAATTTATCTTTTGCTTGCTTCTTCTCTTAACCAAGAGGAAGAGGAGGTAAGCAACTTGATTTTCTCTTGATCTTTTGCTTAGTTTTCTTTTATTTTCTTCTCACCTTTAACTAAATTTTCATTCCTTTCTATCTATATATTATTCATTATTCTAGTGGTTATCATACATCAATTTATCTCTATTATTTGTGGGAGGTTCAAGGTTCAATCCTTGACCTCACCTCTTCTTATTCTATTTTGGTTTCTATTTTCCCTTTTCTCTTATTCTTTTTATTTCTATGCTATAAATAAAAATAATACTCATATACTTATCTTATAATTTCGTGGGTGTTACAGAGAGGTCGGGT
This sequence comes from Zingiber officinale, assembly GCF_018446385.1. Classification (NCBI taxonomy): domain Eukaryota; kingdom Viridiplantae; phylum Streptophyta; class Magnoliopsida; order Zingiberales; family Zingiberaceae; genus Zingiber; species Zingiber officinale. The sequence continues at coordinate 37,931,858 of NC_055990.1, read as the reverse complement.
CGTTACAGTAGTATTAGTTTCTACTTAGTGACTTGTCTCTGTGTGAATCAAATTGGTCTAAATGTAGGAGCTCAAGTATTGAGTTGGTTCAATTTAAGTTTGTTAGTTTGTGGGTTGACTTAGTTTGTTTATATTATTGATAAGCATTACAAATTGAATTTTCTAAATATTTTTAATTTGGATAGACATCTAACTAAATCATTTTGACTCATTTTTTAAATGAGCTTGATATGAGTGTGACCCAGTCTTCTGTGCCACAACTTAGTTTCCTCTTGTTATGTCAGGAGACAATTTAATGAGGAGGTTGGTAGGTCAATAGTAAAAATATTATTTTTCCTAATTCCCTTAAGTGTAATTTTAGGATTTTCAATATTTCTAATTATACACTCAAAGTTGGAAAAGGTAACTAAATAACCAGAGTCACACAGTTGACTTATGCTAAGTAAGTTAAAGTTGAATTTATCAACTAATAGTACTTTTTTAATAATAAAATCGGAACACAGTTCTATATTACCTGTTCCGATTACCTTAAGTTTTCCTTCATTGTCGAATGCAACTGACCCTAATTTCTTGAGTTTTAGCTTAATGAATTTCTCCAGTCATGTGTCTGGAGCATCCACTATCCAACATCCGTTGGTCCAAATCATTATGTTCCTACACATAAAGTATTTGATTTGGATCCAATTTTGAATGATTAAAAGATAGTTTGATTGAATTCAACTCTTTAATTTTCCATCTCACCCAATCTAGATTGTAAAATATGTTATACCTATGGGTGATTGTGAGATGGTTTGTTTTAAATTGATTTGATTTGACTTTATTTTAAGTGAGTTTAATTTAAGTTAGTTTAATTTCGTAAGATTAAGTAAGTTTAATTAAGTTGAATTTTAATTAAGTTGAATTTTAATTTAGTTCAATTAAGTTTAAGTTTAAGTTTAATTTTAATTTAGTTCAATTAAGTTGAATTTGGTTTAATTAAGTTTTAATGTAGTTTAATTAAGTTTAATTTAATTAAGTTGAATTTAGATTTTTGTTTAATTAAGTTTTGATGTAGTTTAATTTAGTTTAATTAAGTTGAATTTTAATTTTAGTTTAATTAAGTTTAATTTATATTTTTGTTTAATTAAGTTGGATTTAGATTTTAGTTTAATTAAGTTGAATTTAGATTTTAGTTTAATTAAGTTGAATTTAGATTTTAGTTTAATTAATTTGAATTTGAATTTTAGTTTAATTAAGTTGTCAACTAATTTAAACCTAGATCCATCTCACCCTTTTTCTAGATTATCAATCAGGGAATCTAATTTGCTTTGTAAGATGGTAATTTTATCTTTACTTTAGATTAAAATCTAATAATTGATTTACATTTGAGTTAAACTAAGATTTAACAGTTAGTTAATTAAACATATATTTCAATGATTGGCTTCCAGACGGTGGCGAGGTACTAGGCCTTCTTGGGTATGGGATCATCCACCACTTCTAGACAAAGCCTTTCAGAGAAATTAAATATTTAATTTTCTTTTTAAAAATCCTAGGTCTAACTAGTCAAGTGTGAATCAGGCCTAGGTTCCTATCTACCCTAGTCTAAGCATGTACAGTAAAAGCAGTAGAGCAAACATCAAACAATTTTATCTACTAAATATGGTCTTTCTATTGGCTCCCCTGGAGCATGGCCTCGATAGGGTCTATCAAGGTAATGGATTTGATTCTTGGGGATCTAATATTGTCCAAGTCCAACTTGATTGATCAAGTTAGACTTGGGGACCCATGTTTGGACTATTTTTCTATTAGCTCGATTAACAAGTGATAAGTACGATTTAAATTTGTGTTTAGCCTTGTATCCAAGTGTAACATCCCAAATTTCATGATTTGGAGTCCTAAAAGACCTTATTAAAATCTAGAAATACTTTAGAAAAATTCTAGAGATTTTTAGGAATTTATAGAATATTTTTATGCAATTTTTGGAGGTCGTTTGATATTTTTACTAAACGAAGGAAGTTTCGACAAAAAAATGTCCAAGCCGAGAATTGAACCCGCGACCTTTGACTCGGTCAAAACCCAGCTGACCAGGTGGGCAAACAGATTTTTCTATTTAGAATTGGTAGCAAATTTATTTAAGTATTAGTTAATTAACAGAATATTAAGGTTATAAAGAGAGGAACTTAGGGTGGGATAATTACCTGTAACCTAGCTTTTCTCTTCCTCCTCTCGCGTGCGCGGCGATTTTTGCCCGAGCGAAACTGAAGCCAAGATTAGGGTTTTTTTCCGGCGTCGGCTTGAGGTTCTCCGAGGGGTTTCTTCTCCTCCTTAAGCTTTTCTCGTCGAGGAGAAACGGAGAGCACGAAGAGGAGCCGGAAATTTCAATCTTCCGAGCCCTAGAAGCACTAGAAGGTTTCTCCTTCGGCTGTGAGTCAAGGAAACGAAGGTAAGTCACTTACTCACCTGCGGTAGGATAGCTTTGAAGTTTAATTCTTGTTCCTTTTCTTGTTCCCGAAGCTTTGGATGAAACCTAGGGCTGTGTTGTTGCCATTTAAACGGTGAAGCTTTGGTTTCTTGTGGTTTGCAATAGAGTAATTCGGGTTCAAGTTGGCTTCTTGCGTGGATTCCTTTCTCTTTAGATGGCTTTACCTCTTTAGATGGTTCTGTTTTTGGGATAGGCTGCAGGTTGTGTGTTTTCCGGTTGTACATGCAGTTTTTAGATCCATTGATAGTGTAGTTTAGTATTTCAATTTAGAAATTTCTTTGTTAAATCTGAGTATGAAATAGTTTAGTTCTTTTGAGCAAGTAGTCTTTATTTCATTTGTCACAGTGATGAGTAGTTTCGGATTCCTTTATTTACTGCCATGAATTGAAGTTTATGTTGTTGGTTTTCTTTGCCATCTGATAAAGCATGATTTGGAGAATTAGGGTTGCTTACAAAAAGGGTTAAGCTGTGAATTTGATATATATGTTTGTTTGAATAGCTATGTATAGCATTTTGCTTCCCTTATATTACTTTCTTGCCGTGGAACTATAGACAACTCCCACCAGTAGGCATGAGCATGAGCAGATCTATTCAAGTGAGCATTTATATTCATTCAAGTAGAAGTAGGCATGAACAGATTCATTCAAGTGTGCATTTATATATTCATTCAGTTCCTTTGCTATTTAGATTTAGTAAATGACATGAACATGTGCAGATTTAGATTTCTAGTTCCTTTGCTATTGGAATAACATGGGCAGATTTCTAGTTTTTTTTTATGTTATTAGATGTGCATGAGTAGCCTTCCTTTTAAAACAATCAGTTTCTAGTTTCTTTAGAGCTTAATATGCAGAATTGTGTTAGCTTAATATGCAGCATTTTAGTGTGCAGAGTTTTATTACGTATTAGTGTGCAGAATTCATTTACCCTTAGCTGAACATGTGCAGATTTTTATAAGCATAGCATGCAGATTTTTATAAGTATAGTATGCAGATTTTTATATGCAGAATTTTATTAGCATAGTAGGCAAATTTTGGGTTAAGCATTTCAAAGTTAGAATTTGCTTAAACATTTTAATTTCTTTTTAAAGAAGTATTCTTTTAGAAGTATTAACAAGTATAAGAAAGATAAAGAAAAGAAAGAAAAAGGCCAAGGTCTTAAGTAGATCCCAAAGTCAAGACTTTAGGGATTTTGGCACACAAGGTGCTTAAGAAAATGCCGAGGCATTATATAGAAGTATTAAAAGATAACAAGTATTTTACTTTTATCAGTGGCACTGTGCTGGACTCTCAGTTGTCCTTGGGTTGGGCTCCTATAGTCGTCCCTAGGTTTAGATAACCTAGTAGTAATGGCACGGCCGACGGTCGACGGTCGACGACCCGAGGGTCGCCAAATGGGCCGCCGAATGGGTCGGGTCGTTACAAAAGTAAAAGCACAGTTGTCGGGCCCAAGAAGAAGTGGATTATTATTTTGAAGTATTATAAGTATAAGTTTTTGAACAAGTAAAACGAGTTTTACATAAACATAAAGTATTAAAGATTAAGTTAGAACAAATGAAATAAGTTTCATACAGTTCTAAAAATCAGTAAATTTAGTTCTTTATTCTACCATGTTTATCTAGTAGATGAGTAATTTTCATGTTTACCTATTAGATGAGCAGCATGATTAGTTATTAGAATTACATGAGTAGATTCCTTAGCTTTTCTTTGCTATTAGTTTGACATGAGCAGTTATATTGATGCTTTATTTTCTTTTAGAGCATATAGTTTCTAGTTCTTTCTGTATACATGTATATTCGTGATTTTGTGAGTTAGATAGCGCTTACTAAGTAAATTTTGCTTATAGACTACACTTCCTCTTACTGCAGATACAAGAAAGGAAAAGATATAGAATGGAAGGCGACAAGGAGGTGTTCGAAGGATGTGTGATGCCAGGACTATGGAAGCCTTGGGACTAGGAAAGAGTTTTATTCTAGTTTCTATTGTCTTTTGTTATGTTAGAAGTATTTGAGATAGTACATGATATTGTGATGTGATTAGGACATAGTAGATGAATTGTGATATGGTGTGATGAGTTGTGGTATGGTTTTCTTTATTTTGGATTTATTATACTGCGTGGTTGATTGATATGTGTTCCAGCCGCTTGTGGCTAAGTATATATTGCATGTATTGTTGAATATGGTCACCGGTATAGGGGAGACTCTGCCGAAATTTTTCGGTAGGGTTTCCATGTGATTTTTAATCATACCGGTTAAGTAGAGTTAGTAGTTAAGTAACGGTCATCCTTAGAGAGTAGTAGTAGTAAGAAGGGTGGTCGTTACAGTTGGTATCAGAGCAGTTCCCATTCTCCAACATCACACATCAGCACCATCTTTGTCGTCTTCAAGTAAGAAAGTATTTAAGTTTTTCCTTTTATGCTTTCTTTATTATTTGCAGTATAGGGTATTTGCTTGTATGCGCTTTAGTAAGATAGAAGTTTTATTTCTCTTTTATCTATATACCTAAGTGTGTTTAGAAAGGATAGAAAAGATATCAAGTCTTCCAAAGACCACTAATGGGTTCGATGCGAGATGAATACTAGAGGACCGAGAAGTTAAGAGATTAAGACACAAAGAAGTACCACTAGTAAAGGATAGTATAAGATAGAAATATCCAGAATTAGTCTAAGTTCGAGGACGAACTTTTTATAAGGTATGGAGGATTGTAACATCCCAAATTTCATGATTTGGAGTCCTAAAAGACCTTATTAAAATCTAGAAATGCTTTAGAAAAATTATAGAGATTTTTAGGAATTTATAGAATATTTTTATGCAATTTCTGGAGGTCGTTTGGTATTTTTACTAAACGAAGGAAGTTTCGACAAAAAAATGTCCAAGCCGAGAATTGAACCCACGACCTTTGACTCGGTCAAAACCCGGCTGACCAGGTGGGCAAACGGAGTTTTCTGTTTAGAATTGGTAGCAAATTTATTTAAGTATTAGTTAATTAACAGAATATTAAGGTTATAAAGAGAGGAACTTAGGGTGGGATAATTACCCGTAACCTAGCTTTTCTCTTCCTCCTCTCGCGTGCGCGGCGATTTTTGCCCGAGCGAAACTGAAGCCAAGATTAGGGTTTTTTTCCGGCGTCATCTTGAAGTTCTCCGAGGGGTTTCTTCACCTCCTTAAGCTTTTCTCGTCAAGGAGAAATGGAGAGCACGAAGAGGAGCCGGAAATTTCAATCTTCCGAGCCCTAGAAGCACTAGAAGGTTTCTCCTTCGGCTGTGAGTCAAGGAAACGAAGGTAAGTTGCTTACTCACCTGCGGTAGGATAGCTTCGAAGTTTAATTCTTGTTCCTTTTCTTGTTCCCGAAGCTTTGGATGAAACCTAGGGTTGTGTTGTTGCGATTTAAACGGTGAAGCTTTGGTTTCTTGTGGTTTGCAATAGAGTAATTCGGGTTCAAGTTGGCTTCTTGCGTGGATTCCTTTCTCTTTAGATGGCTTTACCTCTTTAGATGGTTCTGTTTTTGGGATAGGCTGCAGGTTGTGTGTTTTCCGGTTGTACATGCAGTTTTTAGATCCATTGATAGTGTAGTTTAGTATTTCAATTTAGAAATTTCTTTGTTAAATCTGAGTATGAAATAGTTTAGTTCTTTTGAGCAAGTAGTCTTTATTTCATTTGTCACAGTGATGAGTAGTTTCGGATTCCTTTATTTACTGCCATGAATTGAAGTTTATGTTGTTGGTTTTCTTTGCCATCTGATGAAGCATGATTTGGAGAATTAGGGTTGCTTACAAAAAGGGTTAAGCTGTGAATTTGATATATATGTTTGTTTGAATAGCTATGTATAGCATTTTGCTTCCCTTATATTACTTTCTTGCCGTGGAACTATAGACAACTCCCACCAGTAGGCATGAGCATGAGCAGATCTATTCAAGTGAGCATTTATATTCATTCAAGTAGAAGTAGGCATGAACAGATTCATTCAAGTGTGCATTTATATATTCATTCAGTTCCTTTGCTATTTAGATTTAGTAAATGACATGAACATGTGCAGATTTAGATTTCTAGTTCCTTTGCTATTGGAATAACATGGGCAGATTTCTAGTTTTTTTTATGTTATTAGATGTGCATGAGTAGCCTTCCTTTTAAAACAATCAGTTTCTAGTTTCTTTAGAGCTTAATATGCAGAATTGTGTTAGCTTAATATGCAGCGTTTTAGTGTGCAGATTTTTATTAAGTATTAGTGTGCAGAATACATTGACCCTTAGCTAAACATGTGCAGATTTTTATAAGCATAGCATGCAGATTTTTATAAGTATAGTATGCAGATTTTTATATGCAGAATTTTATTAGCATAGTAGGCAGATTTTGGGTTAAGCATTTCAAAGTTAGAATTTGCTTAAACATTTCAATTTCTTTTTAAAGAAGTATTCTTTTATAAGTATTAACAAGTATAAGAAAGATAAAGAAAAGAAAGAAAAAGGCCAAGGTCTTAAGTAGATCCCAAAGTCAAGACTTTAGGGATTTTGGCACACAAGGTGCTAAAGAAAATGTCGCGGCATTATATAGAAGTATTAAAAGATAACAAGTATTTTACTTTTATCAGTGGCACTGTGCTGAACTCTCAGTTGTCCTTGGGTTGGGCTCCCATAGTCGTCCCTAGGTTTAGATAACCTAGTAGACCCTACTAGATTCGAGGGTCGCCAAATGGGCCGCCGAATGGGTCGGGTCGTTACAAAAGTAAAAGCACAGTTGTCGGGCCCAAGAAGAAGTTGATTATTATTTTGAAGTATTATAAGTATAAGTTTTTGAACAAGTAAAACGAGTTTTACATAAACATAAAAGTATTAAAGATTAAGTTAGAACAAATGAAATAAGTTTCATACAGTTCTAAAAATCAGTAAGTTTAGTTCTTTATTCTACCATGTTTATCTAGTAGATGAGTAATTTTCATGTTTACCTATTAGATGAGCAGCATGATTAGTTATTAGAATTACATGAGTAGATTCCTTAGCTTTTCTTTGCTATTAGTTTGACATGAGCAGTTATATTGATGCTTTATTTTCTTTTAGAGCATATAGTTTCTTGTTCTTTCTGTATACATGCATATTCGTGATTTTGTGAGTTAGATAGCGCTTACTAAGCAAATTTTGCTTATAGACTACACTTCCTCTTACTGCAGATACAGGAAAGGAAAAGATATAGAAAGGAAGGCGACAAGGAGGTGTTCGAAGGATGTGTGATGCCAGGACTATGGAAACCTTGGGACTAGGAAAGAGTTTTATTCTAGTTTCTATTGTCTTTTGTTATGTTCAAAGTATTTGAGATAGTACATGATATTGTGATGTGATTAGGACATAGTAGATGAATTGTGATATGGTGTGATGAGTTGTGGTATGGTTTTCTTTATTTTGGATTTATTATACTGCGTGGTTGATTGATATGTGTTCCAGCCGCTTGTGGCTGAGTATATATTGCATGTATTGTTGAATATGGTCACCGGTACAAGGGAGACTCTGCCGAAATTTTTCGGTAGGGTTTCCATGTGATTTTTAATCATACGGGTTAAGTAGAGTTAGTAGTTAAGTAACGGTCATCCTTAGAGAGTAGTAGTAGTAAGAATGGTGGTCGTTACACCAAGTCCAAATTGATTGTATACAGCTCTTTATTTTTTAAGAATCAGATCAAGATTCTTGGAACCCAAAATGAATTGTTCCAATGTATCTTTCAGTTCCTTGACTTGACTTTTCAGATTGGAATTTTCTTCCTCAAGTTTTTGGACTTAAGTTGAAGTTCTAGTCTGAACCGATTCTGTCAAGGAGTTTGGGATAGTCACTTCCTTGAGGGCTTTAACCTCCTCTTGGAGTGACTTGACCTAGAGGTTGGACTTGGCTAATTTTCTTGACAAGTAAGAAATCAAATTGTGCAATCTAATTAAAGAAATACTTACATTGGTTTGGGAACCTTCTGAACCGGATACGGATCCATGGCTTCTCTCAGACTCAGCTTCCAATTTTATCTCGGACTTGGATTCAATGACTTGCTCTCGGGCTAGAAGTGCGAGGAAACTTGTTTGTTCGATATCTTCACCGGAGTCTTCCGATGATGATTCATCCAATATTGCTTGTAGCGCCTTCTTTCTTCGTTGCTTCTTTGCTTCCTTATGATTTGGACAATTTGCCTTGATGTGTCCCTTTTTGTTGCAGCCATAGCAGGTGACTTCAAACTTTACTTTGGAGCTTGGGCTTGGTTGCGTCGTCTTTGATTGGATCACCTTTTTAATCTCTCATTTTGTGAAACCCTTCTTTATCTTGCATAGCTTTCATACAAGGTTGATGAGTTCGGCGGTGACCTCGTCGTCGTCCTCTGAGTCTGATTCACCTTCGAGCCCAGATTCGGTTCGGCGCTTGATTTTTGGTTCCTTTGTCTTGTTTGTACCTGCAATAAGAGCAATACTTTTCTCGGCCAAAGGTGTATTAGTCTGTTCATGTAATTCGAATTCAAAGAACAATTCGTCTAGTCTAATTGAGGAAAGGTCCTTAGATACATTGTAAGCATCTACCATTGATGCCCACAAGATATTCTTAGAGAATGCATTTAGTGCATACCTGATGACGTCGCGATTCTCTACCTTTTGACTGATTGTGTCGAGGTCGTTGAGAAGGTCCTGAATTCGAGCGTGAAGTTGGCTTGCCGATTCTCCATCCTGAATTTTTATGTTATATAATTTATTTAAAATTAAATCCCTTTTGCTTACCTTTGTATCGGAGGTCCCTTCGTGCAGCTCGATTAACTTTTTCCACAAATCTTTGGCATTTGAGAATGAGCCGACTCAGTTCAATCCTTCTTTAGTTAAGCTGCATTGAAGAGTGTATGTTGCTTTAGCGTCGGCTTGGATCTTCTTCATCAGGCTTGCTTCCCAATTCTCACATGATACTGGTTTTTCAGAGCTGTCGTGTGGGAGAACAAGGCCGGTTTGAATGATCATCCACATCTCGACTTGCGTCTTGAGGTGGTACTCCATTTTCCCCTTCAGTAATTGAAATCCTTACCGGAGAAAAGAGGCGGGCGTGTTGTGTTGTAACCTTCTTGGTGAGCCATTGAAGAATCTCACATAGAAAAAATAATAAACCTTATTCCAAGACTTAGTCTTGGATTAGTAGTGTGGTAGGAGAATAGAGCAAAAAAAAAGGAAAAAAACTGACTCGATGGCGTTGCACTAATTTTGAGAAAAAATCGGCGAATTGAAAAATTTGTCAGGAGTGGTTATTAGACCAATCCTTACTTATGGTAAAAATTTGACAAAGAAAATTTTCAAAAAATTTTGGAGGGAAAAAATAAAAGGGGTCCCCTTGCTTGATTGATGGTTTCACCAATTCAGAGCGGCTTACCTCTAATACCAATTGTAGGATTGAAAAGCGCTAGAGGGGGTGAATAACTCTCGTTGTTTGGTGAAAATCGTTCGAGTGAAATGCAGTGGAAATAAGAAATAAAACACGACAATCGCTAACACCTTTCTTTTACTTGGTTTGGAGCATGCGACGACTCCTACTTCAAGGTATGCACGTGAGAGTGCTTTTGTTGGGCAATCACTAATCAATCATAAAATCTTTACAAATTACAACAGATATATTTAAGTGTAGGAAAAAATATACCAACAACTAAGAATGGGAAATTCTGGGCTTCCGGTTGTCGGAGCAGTGTTATGGCTTCTTCAGATTATTTTTGGAGCAGCGCACAGAAGAAGGATCGCGATTTTTTGTTATGCTTATGCATCTGCTCGAGACTGGCTTAAATAGGTTGCTGAAGGCGCCTTCAGCCTCCATGGAAGGCGCCTCCAACAGGGATTCTTATCCCCTACCGATCGGTGTTGATAACTCCCACTGCCTACGTTGTTTATCCACCCAAAGGCGCATTCAAGCTCCATGGAAGGCACATTTCATCCAGCATCCAAGGTGCCTTCAAGCTCCTTGAAGGCACCTTCGTGCCTTATTGTGCAGAGCCTTCGCCTAAAGCACCCACGGCGCCTCCAACAGCCCCGGAGGCACCTCGGACACTGTCCATCCTAGCTTTTTAAGTCCTTTTTGCTCCCTATAAGATACGTTAGTCCAAAATATCAAACATACCCTGCAAAATAGAGTTAGCACAATAAAATATGAAATAATAAATTATTTTAACAGTCTTCGGACTATCCAGTTCTGACTTTGAGTTTTCCAGAAACCCTAGGTCGAACCGACGCCTATTGTTCCCTCAACGGGGAACGCGTCCTCACCTACTCCTCTCAAGAGAGATTACCTTTTGTCAAACCGATCCTCTAGACTGACTGGACTTTTGCTCAGTGCTCGAGTCTTCAAGAATTTTTCGTTGGACATCCGATCCCTAACCTGTCCAGTCTTCCACCCGGTCTACGACCTCCGAGATTTTCACCTAGAGTCCCTGACTCTAGAATTTCGCCCAAAGTGCTCGACCCGCCAAGACTTTCTGCCTAGGGTTACCACCCCCTAGGGTTTTCCACCTACCTAAAATCACTAGGACTTTTGCCTAATTACACTTAGGACTTTCCTGCACACTTGGTTCAATACTTGTTAGATCACAAGACAACTTAACATTGAACTCTTTGCCATTATCAAAACATAGGTTCGATCATCTGATGCTACCCGCACCAACACTTAGGGTCAGTTGTATATGGCAACGATGGAAAACTTAAGATAATCAGAATAGGTAATATCGAACTAAGTTCCAATTTTATTATTCGAAAAGTCCTATTAGTTGATAAATTTAACTTTAACTTACTTAGCATAAGCCAACTATGTGACTCTGGTTATTTATTTAGCTTTTCCAATTCTGAGTGTGTAATTAGAAATGTTAAATACCCAAAAATTACACTTAAGAGAATTAGGAAAAAAATAATATTTATACAATTGACTTACCAACTTCCTCACTAAAGTGTCTACTGACATAACAAGAGGAAACCAAGTTGTGGCACAAAAGATTGGGTCACACTCATATCAGACTTATTTTAAAAATGAGTCAAAATGGCTTAGTTAGAGGTTTATCTAAATTAAAAAAATTTAGAAAATACAGTTTGTAATACTTACCAACAATTTAAACAAACTAAGTCAACCCACAAGCCAACAAACTTAAATCGAACTAACTCAATACTTGAGCTCCTATATTTAGACCTATTTTGTAATGACCCAATTTTCCCTATTTTGAGTTCTAAATATCCTTAAAAATATTTGGAAATGCTTTTAAAATATTCTAGAGATTTTTAGGAATTTTTAGAGTATTTTAAAGCAATTTTTGGAGTTCGTTTGGTATTTTTACCCAGAGGAAGAAGTTTTAAAAATAAAAATAAAAGAAAAAGAAAAATAAGTTTGTAGAAGTTGGGGTTCGAACCCAGCTCCTCGGCCCAAGCAGAACTCGGCCCGACCAACCAAGCTGTGCTCGATTTGTTAACTAGATATGAGAACAAATTGATTTAAGGTATAGTTCGGTTTAAACCCTAGTATAAGAAAAGGAATTTAGGTTTCTTTTCGGAAAATCAAACAATTTCTCTCAAAATTCTTCTCCTTCACGCGACGGCGCTCCTCTCGGGCGGAAACGCAGCGGCGGCTAGGGTTGGTTTTCCGGCGGCCGGCGAGCTCCCTTCTCCGCAGATTCTTCACAAGTTTGAGTTACTCTCGGCAAGGAGAGCGCGCGGGCACAAAGAAGAGCCGAAACAACCACATCTCCGAAGCCCTAGAGGTCGTCTCCGTCGGTTGTAAGTCCAAGAACGCTCGGTGAGTTGCTTCTCACCTGCAGTAGGAGTAGTTCCCTTCGATTGGTTTTCGATTGGTTTGGTTTCTTGCCACGATTGTGGATTTTCCGTGTAGCCTTGCCATGTTGTTCCCTTTTTGGTTAGGGTTCTGTTTTGTTGAAGTTTTAGAAGCATGCGTTTTTGTTTTCCTTGCTTTTAAATTCTGTAGTAGCAAGAATTAGTATCCTGTTGCTAGATATGAGATTTGATTTTATTCTGTGATGTTCTTGAAGTAACTCAAGGTTTCTGTGCTTGATTCGGTTGAGATCTTAGAGTAGATTTTGTTAAGTGTATAATGCAGATTTAGTTAAGTGTATAATGCAGATTTGATTAAGATCACAAGTGCAGATTTTATAAGTTTAATATGCTGATTTTTGTCAAGTCTAGTATAGTGCAGATTTTTTATATTAGATGAGTGGGGAAACTGAGATAATTGAAATCAATTTGGAAGTTTAGATCTCCTCATAGTGCAGTTTTAAAAGATTATAGTGAAGTTTGATTAAGTCTTTAGAGTATACGGATTTGAGGTTCTTTAATCTGAACATGAGGTTTAGATAATTTTCTTATGTTAAATCTGAGCATGAGGTTTAGATAATTTGCTTACATTAAATCTGAGCATGAGGTTTAGATAAATTGCTTATGTTGAATCTGAGCTTGAGGTTTAGTTATGCTACTTCCATTCAAGTATATGGACAACATCTGTGCTTGGCTGATTCTGGAATTTTAAATGGAATACGAGTTATAATATCTTTATTGAGTGAATTCCAGATAAGCTGTGTATTAGTCATATTATGGAAAGGAAGTTTGAGAGACGATGAAAATCTGTACTAGCCAGAATATGTTTTCTTTTGTTAAGTTTCTTTGCAAAATTTCTGTTAAGCAAGTGCAGATTTTGTTAAGCTAGTATGCAGATTTCTGTTAAGCTATTATGCAGATTTTTATCAAGCTAGTATGCAGATTTCTGTTAAACATTAGTATAGATTTTTGATAAGTATTGTATGTGTAGATTTCTTTTGTATTCTATGCATGATTATGTGTTACACAGTTAGTTTCATTCATAGATGCATACGAAAGATACCCCAATAGTATTTTGGCATAAAGAAAAGTATAAGAAAGATAAAGAAAAGTATAAGAAAGATAAAGAAAAGAAAGAAAAAGGCCAAGGCCTTAAGTAGATCCCAAAGTCAAGACTTTAGGGATTTTGGCACACGAGATGCTTATTAAAATGTCAAGGCATTTAAAGAAGAAGTAAATAAGATAATAAGTATTTTACTTTTAAAGGGCATGTACCGGACACAAGGTCCAAGGGATGGGCTCCAAGTTGCCCCTAGGCACAAGGCCTAGAAGTATCTTAGTAGTTTCGGGATTAGCTACCTCGATTCTTATTAAGAATGCGCGCTAAGCCTGGGCCCAAGAGAAGTTGATTATTATTTTCAAGTATTAAAGTATAAATTTTAAACAAGTGAAATAAAAGAATAAATTTAGAGTAAATGAAGTAAGTTTCACTTTGTTTTGAAGATCAGCAAGGTTAGCTTTCTTTTATGCTAGCAGCTTTTACATGTTTAGTTTCTTACATGTTATTTATTTGCTAGTTGATGAGCATGTTTAGCTTTATATGTTAGCATTTTAGTTAGTTTGCTTTCTTTATTAGTTTATGAGCATGATTAGCTACACATGTTTAGTATATCAGTTAGTATGCTGTCTTTGTTATTTATGAGCATGAGTAGTTATACATGTTAGCTTTTCTGTTAGTTGATTTCTTTGCTATTTATGAGCATGAGTAGCTTTACATGTTAGCATTCAGTTTTAGCATGTTTTTATTTGTATACATGCATATCGAGTTTTTGTGAGTAGATAGCGCTCACTAAGCTTTATGCTTATAGACTGCATTTCCTCCTACTGCAGATAAAGGAAAAGCTAAAGTATGAAAGGAAGGCGACAAGGAGATGCTGTGACGGTGTGTGATGCCAGGACTATGGAGAGACCTTGGGACTTAGCTTAAAAAAATTATTAAGATTGCTTCCGTCGAATTGTTAAAAGAATTTAGAACTTGTATATGCTATTTTCATTGGAGTGTTTTTATCATGCATTGATAGAGTTATTTCTTTCAGTATTTTGATTCTTTTTCATATATATAAACTGCGTGGTTGTCTAATATATGTTCCAGCCGCCTGTGGCTGATGTATACAGTGTTTGTATATCAGTTTAAGGTCACCGGTACAGGGGAGATTCTATCGAAATTTTTCGGTAGGGTTTCCATGTGATTTTTAATCACACCGGTTAAGTAGTTAAGTAGCGTCCACCTTTAGAGAGTAGTAGTAGTGTAGAAGATGGGTCGTTACATATTTGATTTACACGGAGCCAAGTCACTAAGCAAAAACCAATACTATTTAGTTATAATTGATGACTACTCAAGATTTACTTTGATAAAATTTTCAAAAACCAAAGATGAAACTTTTAAAATCTTTAATAATTTTTGTAAGTTAATAGAAAATAAAAAAGATACTAAAATTAAAAGAATTAGAAGTGATCACGAAGGGGAATTTGAAAATCATAAATTTACTGAATTTTATAAAATTAATGGATACAATCATGAATTTTTATGCCCTAGAACTCCCTAAGAAAATGGACTAGTAGAACGAAAAAATAGAATGTTACAAGAAACTACTAGAACCATATTAAATGAATATAACCTAAGAAACCAATTTTAGGCTGAAGCAATAAACATAGTATGTTATATTCAAAATAGAATATTAATTAATAAATTTTACATTAAAATCTCTTATAAAATATATTATAACAAAATACCCAATCTAAATTATCTAAAAGTTTTTGGATGTAAAGTGCCCATATTAAACACTAAGGACTATTTAGGTAAATTTACATCAAAATCTACAACTGATACATTTTTAGGGTACTCCACAATTAGTAGAGCTTATAGAGTCTATAATAAAAATACCCAAAAAATTGAAGAAACAACTAACGTAATTTTTGATGAAGAATATGACTCATCAAATTTAATCAATGAAAGTAATCATCAAAATATAAGAAAAATAGATGATGAAGAAGATAATCAATTTAGACCTAAACATGGTGAATCAAAAGAACACAATGTTGACCCTAACACAAGACCATCTAGGATAAGATCTAATCACCCAACTGATCAAATTTTGGGTAACCCGACCCTAGAAGTACAAACTAGATTATCATATAGAAACCTAAGCCAAATAGCTCTTATTTCTAAAATTGAACCCAAAACTATAGAAAAAACCCTAGCTGACTCAGACTGGATAATTGCAATGCAAGAAAAACTAGCTCAATTTGAAAGAAACTAAGTCTGGGAACTTGTACCTAAACCCACAAATAAATCTATAATTGAAACTAAGTGGGTATTCAGAAATAAACTAGTTGATAAAGGAGAAATAGTAAGAAATAAGGCTAGACTAGTAGCTAAGGGGTTCAGCTAAGTAGAAGGGTTAGATTATGATAAAACCTATGTAGTTGTAACCAGACTTGAATCCATAAGGATACTGCTAGCCTATGCAGCACATAAAGGATTTAAGTTATACTAAATGGATATAAAATTTGCATTCCTGAATGGATTCATCAAAGAAGAAGTTTATATAAATCAACTCCCAGGATTTGAAGACTTAGACCACCCAAACCATGTCTTTAGGTTAAAGAAAGCTTATATGGACTAAAATAAGCATCTAGAGCTTGGTATGAACGTCTATCAACATACCTAATATCTAAAAGATTTAACCAAGGCCAAATAGACCAAACCCTATTTGTTAAAATCTTAGAAAAAGATATTTTTTTTAGCTCAAATTTATGTAGATGACATAATTTTTGACTCAACCAATGACTAAATTTTTAAAAGAATTTACTAAAGTAATAGAAAATGAATTTAAAATGAGCTTAGTAGGAGAACTTAATTCTTTCTTAGGCTTATAAATAAAACAAACAAACAAACAAAAAAGGAATCTATATCATTCAAACCAAATATGTGGAGTTAATTAAAAAATTTAGAATGAAAAATTCTAAAAATATAAATACTCCAATGGTAACTAATACTAAAATTGACTCTGACTTACAAGGAAAATCAGTGGACTTAAAATACTATAGAAGTGCAATAGGAAGTCTACTATACTTAACTACAAGTTGACCTGATATTTTATTTGTAGTAGGTATGTATGCTAGATATCAATCTTGTACAAAAGAATCACATTTAACCAATGTAAAAAGAATACTTAGGTACATTAAGGGGACCCTAAATGTAGGACTTTGATACCCTAGGACTAGCACATTCAACTTTGTTGGGTACTCTGACTCAGACTATGTTGGGTGTAAATTAGCTAGAAAAAGTACAAGTGAAAGCTGCCAATTTCTAGGACAGTGTCTAGTAAACTGGCCCAGTAGAAAGCAACACTATGTTACTTTATCCACTACTAAAGCAAAATACATAGCCATGGGAGAATGTTCATCTCAACTGCTATGGATGATGCATACCTTAAAAGATTATCAACTTGAATATAAAAATATAAAAATTTTAATTGATAACATAAATTCAATAAATCTAACTAAGAATCTAATACACCACTCCAGGATTAAACACATAGAAGTTAAACATCACTTTGTAAGGGATCACGTAACTAAGGGTGACACTATACTTAACTATGTTGAGTTAAAGTCAAACCTACTTGATATTTTCATAAAATCCTTACCTAAACTCGAGTTTAGTACACTTAGAAGAGAATTAGGAATGTGCACAGTAGAGTAGATTAATTTTTTTTTTAAAAAAAAAAGGTTATTATCTTTTCAAACATTGTGAGCTCCAAGAAGCGCCTTCATCTTGATACTCCAGTTATCATAATTACTCGTCTTGAGTACTGGAACTTGGAAGAGAAGCATACCTCCATTAGTCATAACTCTGATACCACTTTATTTTTAAAAAAAATTATAAGAGAAGAAATAAAAGAGTTATGAGAGGAAAATCTATTTTATGTGGAGGAGGAGAATCTGTGAGATATCAGAAAATTTTAAATAGGGTTATTTGAGAAATAGCCTTAAAAAAAGTTTCCAAAATTTTTAGAAATTTTCTGGGAATTTTTCGGAGCTCGTACGATGGGTTTTGAGGGGATTAATTTCGAGTACGGATAAAGCCTGGTTGGGATACCCATTTAAGTGAGAAAAAGTTTTAAATATACATACTTTTCTTTTTCTTATTCTTTCCCTAAACCAATCGCCGATCCCATTCCTCTCCTCACCCGAGCTCCTTCCCTTTTCTCTCTGTTCTCTCGCGGACGAGTCGAAGCCAAGCCGAGGGATCTTCGTCGATCGTCGACGCCGCCCGAGGAGGAAGCCACCGTAGCTTGCTGGAACACGACAGGAACCAGCGGAGCCGTGCTGTCTTCGGCTGAGAGGGGGATCTGTTCGGTGGATTTGGCGGCCGAGTGTCGACGGCGAGGCGGCTAGGGCACGACAGGTGCCCCGATCTGTGTTGTCCCTAGCCTATCGGTCCTTCGATCCTTCTCCACGAGTTGTTCACAGAGTAGTCCGCGTCTCCCTTCTCGCCGGATTTGGATCAAGCGGCGCCATCGAGGAGTGATCTTGGAGGTAAGGCTTCGTCGGATCATTATCGATTAAAGGTTAGCTAGATTAGGATTATTCCCAGCGTTTACTCTTCTTGATTCTTCTTCCCTTCTTCTTCTCGGATTCATGGATGCCGGTTGTATTTGATTGACGCCATCCAGGGCCGGAGCTACCGGCTGTGCCCTAGCTGTGATCCTTGAGGCAAGGATCAATTCCTTGTTGTCCATTCTTGCTCTTCTTCCTTACTGCTGGCTAATCTGTTGAGGTAAGATTAGGGTGTGTGATCTTTGATTTCCATTATTGATCTCCTATTTGATCTGTGATCTCTTGATCTTTCTTGATCCGAACAGAGGATTGATTCCAGTGAGGTTGAGTGTTTTATGGATCTAGAATTGGGTTCTGTGGCTTCCTGTTCCAGCAGATCACCTTGTTTTCTAGCAGTTTAATTGAGGTAAGGTGTAGGGATTTTGGTTACATGTTGATGAATTAGGGTTTATGTATTGGTTAGTTGAATGTAGGTTTTGATCTTAGATGTAGATCATGTTTCGAATTTGGATATTTGTTAGATGATCACGTGTTAGATGATTAGGTATGATCTTGATACCTATTGATAATTTATTCATCATTAGGTTGTGTAGATTAATTAGGTTATATGGGTTTAGGGTTTATCCCTAAATTTCTATTTAGGATTTATTTAGCTATTTGTTTGTATTCTAGCTAAATAAAAGTAAATGTATTTGTTTACACAGGACTCTGATTCGAGACGGGCGTCTCGACTTTGGATCGGTTGATTGTACCTTCTATTTGAGGCGGGTATCCTTTGACTTATCTCTTGATAGTGTCTTATGATATGTGCAGTTTATATATACTTACTAGTGTTGGTAATTAGTACTTCCCTGGTTTAGTTTAGTTGATACCTGATATATGCTTCTACTGATAGCTGCTATACCTTAGTCTAGAATGCTTTTCTTTCTGGCTATGTTTATCTGTGTTCATAGAGATAGAGGTATTTATTGTGCTTCCCTCTATACTGGATTAGTTGATAGATATGTTGGATATATGATGTTGGATTCATATTGTTTATTATCCTTGTTATATATGTGTTTATCTTTTTGGCACCTACACATATGGAGGAGGATATGTTCAGGTATGACATACTATAGCCGCATGCACCATATTGCATGATTGCATGTTGGGCGATTGACGACTCCATTATTGTTGAGCTCGTCGGCCGGCTACATGGGCCTGCACACAACGTGACCACTGCATGGGTAGTGGCACAACACTCAGGGTGTGTATGGCAGGTTGCCCGGTGGTGCTCCACTAGGACACTCATGGGTAGCGTGACAGGAGCGTGGTAGCACGCTGGGGTCCCTCCCCGTCATTGTGTACCGGGAGATGAGAGCATTGCGCTCCCTCACTATGTTTGAGGTAGGAGGATAGGTGTACTCCGACAGCATCCCGTCCACTCAGTCAACGGTTGTCACAGCCCTACCCACTCGGTCTCACCATTGTGTGTGAGATGGCTGAGCATGGCAGTAGGGGTGACCAGGATGTAACGACCCGACCCTTTGGCCTCTTGGGTGGCCCTTGTGGCGTCCCGACTAGCGGCCCTTATGTCGTCGGCCCATTTAGCGACCTCTCATGTCGTGGCGACCCTTTTGTCGTTACTCACTGAACTTTCCACCCTTGCGGTGGATTTTGCCTCCCCGAGTTGAACTCTAAACCTCAGGGCTTAAGTATTAGGTTTATGAATCACAGTAACAATGAGATTACCGAGTCATAATGCTTGGGTGGAGGTTTGAGTTCGAATCTGGGAGGCAAAAACTGCAAGGTGGAAAGTTCAGTGAGCAAATCGTCGATCGACGACGACGTAAATATGGCCCAAGAGGCCGAAAGGCCGGTCGTTCTGATAAGCAGGTTATTAAAAGTAAAAGCAAGTCGATTCTTAGAAGAAGTTGATTATTATTTTTAAGTATTATAAGTATAAGTTTTTTTTGAACAAGTAAAACGAGTTTTACATAAATATAAAATATTAAAGATTAAGTTTAGAACAAATGAAATAAGTTTCATATAGTTCTAAAAATCAGTAAGTTTAGTTCTTTATTCTACCATGCTTATCTAGTAGATGAGTAGTTTTTCATGTTTACCTATTAGATGAGCAGCATGATTAGCTATTAGAATTACATGAGTAGATTCCTTAGCTTTTCTTTGCTATTAGTTTGACATGAGCAGTTATGTTTATGCTTTATTTCTTTTTAGAGCATATAGTTTCTAGGTCTTTCTGTATACATGCATATTCGTGTTTTTGTGAGTTAGATAGGGCTTACTAAGCAAATTTTGCTTATAGATTGCACTTTCTCTTACTACAGATACAAGAAAGGAAAAGATATAGAAAGGAAGGCGACAAGGAGGTGTTCGAAGGATGTGTGATGCCAGGACTATGGAAGCCTTGCGACTAGGAAGGAGTTTCCTTTAGTTTCTTTTTCTTTTGCTATGTTAGAAGTATTTGAGACAGTATATGTTATTTTGATGTGATTAGGACATAGTAGATGAATTGTGTTCTTGTGTGATGATTTGTGGTATTGTTTTCTTTTGGTTTTAACACTTATATAGCTGCGTGAGAGTTTGTTATCTGTTCCAGCCGCCTGTGGCTGTGTATATAGTGTTTGTATATCAGTTTAAGGTCACCGGTACTGGGGAGACTCTGCCGAAATTTTTCGGTAGGGATTCCTCGTAGTTTTTAATTATACCGATTAAGTAAAGTTAGTAGTTAAGTAACGGTCAGTTGGTATCAGAGCAGTCCCCATTCTCCAGCATCACACATCAGCACCATCCTTGCCGTCTTCAAGTAAGAAAGTATTTAATTTTCTTTTATGCTTTCTTTATTATTTGCAGTATAGAGTATCTGCTTATATGTGCTTAGGAAAGAAGAAAATTCATGTTTTAATTTTCTATGTTTTGATACATATGCTTAGAAAGAATAGAGACAATTTTAGTTTTGTTCTCTTATATTCATATATACATAAGTATGTTTAGAAAGGATAGATAAGATATCAGGTATTATTCTTGGCATAACTAGATGTTAAGATAGAGGACAAGACAGTGGGGAGTCAGAAGCCCCAGTTAAGTAATTAGAACTAAAAGGACAATGATAACAAGAAAGACCCAAGCAGGAAGACGTTCGGGTAATCTGTGAATATCCAGAGGTATTTCTAGAAGAGCTACCTGGACTATCTCCCAACAGAGAAGTAAAGTTTGAAATTGAGTTGTTTCCTGACACCAGCCTAATTTCAAAAGCTCTGTAGCAATTAAAGAGTTACAAGAACAATTTTAGGAGCTACTTGACAAGGGTTTCGAGTCATTCACCCGGAGAGCTCTAGAGTTGTTCGTTAAGGAAAAAGACGGATCTATCGGATGTCGTAGATTTTAAAGCGCTGAACAAAGTAAGTACCCTCCTCCCAGAATAGATGATCTATTGAAAGGGGGCAATAGTGTTCTCTAAAATAAATCTATGTTTGGGAACCGTCGGTTGAAAGTGAAAGAAAGTGATTTTATTATAGCGACCACCTTTTGGCCTCTTCTGCCCTTATGTCGTCGACCCGTTTGGCGACCTCTCGTATCGTCGAAGCGACCCTTTCGTGTCGTTACTCAGAACTTTCCACCTGGCGATGGATTCTTGCCTCCCCGTGATTCGAACTACAACCTCGGGCTTAAGTATTAGGTTTATGAATCACAGTAACGAGATTAGTTCGTCTCGGTTGCGGGATTTATAAACTCAATACTTAACTGATCGAATCTGAGAAGGTAAAATCCACCCGAGTGGAAGAATCTAATAAGGGTCGTCGATCGGCGATATTGAGGTAAACGGGCCGACGGTCGACGACGTGAGAGGTCGCCGACAAATGGGCCAAGAGGGTCGTGTCGATACAATATTTATTGTAACGACAGGCCCTTTGGCCTCTTGGGCGACGGCTGACCACTTATGTCGTTCGTTTGGTGACCTCGTATCGTGATGAAGGCGACCTTGGTGTCGTTACTCATGGGACTTTCCACCTGGCGGTGGATTTTGCCTCCCGATTCGAACTCTAGACCTCGGGGCTTAAGTACTAGGTTTATGAATCACGATAACCATGATCTCGGCTGGTTGCGGGTTCGTAAGCTGCAGTGCTGGAGTCTGGAGTTCGAATCGAGGAGGCAAAATCGGCGAGTGGAAAAATCTGGTGTAAGCGACGACCAAAGGTCGTCGATCGGCGAGAGGTCGCCAATGCCATCAAACCCAAGACGAAATCGGTCGATGACGACGTGTCGTTGCATCGTATGCGCGTTATTTGTGATTGATGCGTTTTGGTGATGCGTATGATTGGCGTCGTAAAGGTTATATGCTTTTGCTCGACTATTTTTATCTGTATATTATCGGTTACCTGACCTCGCGGTGAGTCTGATTTATTTCGATTATGCACTTATTATTCTTGCGATGTATTACATACTTATTGATGGTTCTGCGGTTTATTTAGTTATCGTACAGTTATACTTAGGAGGTATATATTTATCTTGTTAGGAGGCTGTCGTAGGATTGTTCTTTGGTAGTTATATGTTCTTTGCATCGTATCTATTGGATTACCTGCTGAGTTCTTTGAACTCACCCCGTTGTTACTATTTTTTCAGGTTGAAGCTGTCGGGAGATATTCCAGTCGCTAGCCCCCTTTATCGCGAGGATTTCCTGTTGTCGGGATTATATTTTACTTTTGCATCTTATATACTTGTATTGTGGGTTTGTATTGTGGACATTGAACATTCGGGTTTGCTACTTTTGTTTTCCGCTGCGAATTTTCTCACTACTTCGTGGATTTGTTTTCTTCATTGTAGTGGAGTAGGATGTTTGCATATATCTTCAAGGATTCTATATCGTTTTTCCTTATTAAACTGTGTGGATTGATTATATGTTGAGCTGTGTGGAATGTTGATATAAACTGCATGGTTTGTTTCTTATTTGTATTGTATTGTTCCGGCCGTGTGTGGCCGAGGTATAGATATATGTATTCTGGATTCATATTGTCACCCGTATAGGGGAGATGCTGCCGAAATTTCTTCGGACAGGGACTACCTGGGGCGTGATAATATTTTTGGTATCAGAGCAAGGTACACGATACTTGCTCTTCGTTTTGGATTTTTGGAGTTTTATCTGATACCAATTTATTTAGTATCAGAGCAGGTTTACGATACCTGCTTCTGTGTTATGGATTTGTGAGTTTATCTGATACCAATATTTTTGGTATCAGAGCGGATTTCTGATACTTGTTTCTCGTGTTCTGGAGTTTACGAGTTTATCTGGGTATTTTCGGATTTGTACGGATTCCGTCAATTTTCTCGTTTCGGAATTCTGGGGTATTTTAACGAGGTTCTATTTGGGGGCTAAGAAGCGACAGGACATCTTCAGACGGCAAACTGGTAAATTCAGGTAATGTTATAGTTTTTATACCTGTAGTGATATCTGGATAACGTTTTGTTACAGATATGACACCTACACGTGTTCCGGTACCGAGATGTGATCACCCCCGTAAGAGGGCGATAGATTATCCGGAGATAGAGTCTCCAGAGAGATCTGCTAGGGTCGAGCCTGTCCGTAAGGGACAAACTCATCAGGATATTATAGGCACGTCGGATTATGACACCCTGACAGTTTCGACATCAGAGGGACATACCTCGACGGTACCACTAGTGGTATCACCTTCAGTATACCCGGTACTCCCTCCAATCATGCCTACTACTGCGTACTTGAGGTACGAGATGAGGCAGAGATCTGGTGGTACACGCAGCGCTCGATTATAGGCAAACAGCATATTACCTGGACGAGATTTAGAGAGGCATTCGAGAGTCAGTATTTTCCTCGGGCGTATCAGATGACATGTCAGCAGGATTTTCTGAGTCTTCGACAGAATAACCGCTCAGTGATGGAGTATAATGCCTAATTTAATCGGTTGGCCAGATTCTGTCCTGAGTTGGTTGCCGAGGACAGATCTCGTATGCTCTAGTTTGTCCAGGGACTCGACGGGCATCTTCAAGTGAAGATTGCCGGTTTTGGTCATTCATCATACACAAAGGCACTGGATAGAGCCCTTATGATCGAGTCTGCTCATTAGAGAGTGAAGGTAGACAAGAAGAGGAAGCAGACTGATTGGATTTCCGGATAGATCCAGCAGCCACACGTTACCGGACAACAGCAGAACAGTCGCACTCAGACAGGTCAAAGTACTTCTGGGTCATCTGGCCGACCCCAGAAGTCAGGATGATCTTCATCAGGATGTTCTCGGTCTTCTCAACAAAACAGGAAACAGTCCATTGGTGACTCTCACTGCACCCGATGCGGGTCCCGAGATCACATCATCTCTACATGCACTCTAGGACAGTCAGTTTGCTATTATTGCAAACTGCCTAGACATTTGAGACGAGACTGTTCGCTAAAGGCTCAGCATGTAGCTTCTTGGATTTTTGTTCCGGGAGGACAGTTTGGTCAGTCCGGGACTCAGCGAGGTGGGCCAAAAGCCCAATCTTCGCATCATCAACAGAGGACAACTTCTCCTGCAGAAGCTGCATATGGCATGCACGAGTAGGAGCATTCCGGTGTCCTTATGGAGAACCCCACGATATTCTGCCTTAGTGTTCTCCAGTACTATTCGTCAAGAAGTAGGATGGTACTCTGAGGTTGTGCATCAATTATAGGCAGCTGAATGCAGTGACTATCAGAAATAAGTATCCCTTGCCAAGGATTGAGGATTTATTTGATCAGCTCAGAAATACATCAGTGTATTCTAGGATTGATCTGCGATCTGGATATCATCAGCTGAGAGTTAGAGATTCTGATATTAAGACATTCGCACGGATCTGGACATTCGAGTTTTGGTAATGTCGTTTGGGCTACCAATACTCTGCGATATTTATGGATTTGATGAATCGTATCTTTACGGAGTACCTAGATCGGTTTGTTATTGTGTTTATCGATGATATATTGATCTATTAGTGTTACGAGGAGGAGCATGGCGTCTTCGCGTAGTCTTGGAGATTCTCTGACGACATCATCCGTATGCGAAATTGATAAGTGTGCATTTGGCTATCTTGATTGGTTTTACGGACATGTGGTGTCGAGCAGTATTTCGGAGATCCACGTAAGATCGAGGCTATCACTAGGCGGAGAAGTCGATCCGGAGATCCATGATTTCTTGGGGCCGGATATTACGATTCGTTGAGGTTTCTCGGTATTGCTATCGTTGACACGTCGACTAGGCAAGGCGTGAAGTTCACGTGGTCGAGGCTTGCGAGACTGAGCTGAAGCGGAGATTAGTATCGGCACCGATTTGGTTTACCTTACGGTGATCGACGGATTCAGACTTACATACGTAGCGCGTCTCTTGAGGCTTGCTGTTTTGATCGCACGGTAGGGCGATCTCTATGCTTCTCGTCGGTTGAAGGAGCATGAGAAGAACTATCCGATCGTGATTTAGAGCTAGCGCTTATTATCTTTGCTTTGAATATTACGCGACATCATCTTTATGGTATTACTTTTGAGATTCTTCGATCATAAGAGTCTGAATATATTTTCACACGAAGAAACTCGATCTCAAGCGGAGGAGATGGATGGAGTTCTGAAGGATTATGATTGTCTATTAGCTACCATCCGGGTAAAGCTAATGTGGTTCTGATGCTTAGCGGGAAGTCCGGAGGACTTTAGCTTGTCATAGAGTTTTAGTCACGGACTTGATTCGAGGATTCTCGAGTTGGGCCTTGAGGAGGGACGGACAGAGCAGCGTATTCTTGTTACCATGGTTGCTCGATCGTCGATCGGGATGAGGATTCGAGGCCCGGTAGGAAATCGGCATTCTGATTCATTAGCGACGGATAGCTTAGGACGATGAGTTTACGAGATAGCGAGGTATTGTTTATTTCCGAGGCAGATTATGTGTACCTCAGTCTCACCCTGTCATGGAGGAGTTACTTCAGGAGGCTCATCGTTCTAGATTTGCTATCCACCTAGGTGGGACCCGTATGTATCGTGATTTGAGACGTTCTTATTGGTGGAACGGTATGAAAAAAGACATCGCAGAGTTTGTAGCTAGATGTCTTGTGTGTCAGCAGGTGAAGGCCGAGCACCAGAGATCTGCTGGTTTACTTCAGAGGATCCCTATTCCAGAGTGGAAGTGGGAGCATATTACTATGGATTTTGTGGTAGGATTGCCTAGGACTCGACGAGGCCATGATGCGATTTGGGTAATCGTTGACCGATTAACCAAATCCGCACATTTTATAGCGATCCGGATGACTGATTCTCTGGATCGATTAGCAGAGTTATACTGTCGTGAGATTATCATATTACATGGTGTTCCTTTGAGCATCATATCAGATAGAGACCCACGGTTCACGTCCCGATTCTGGCAGAGTCTGCAGCAGGCCTTGGGCACACACCTTCATTTCAGTACGGTATTCCATCCAGACGGATGGGCGGATCGGGCGGACCATTCAGACTTTGGAGGACTTGCTGAGGTCTTGTGTCTTGGACTTCGGAGGCAGTTGGGAGGACCACCTACCCTTGGTGGAGTTCGCCTACAACAACAGCTATCATTCGGCTATCCAGATGGCACCGTTTGAGGTGTTGTATGGTAGACCTTGTCGGACACCCACCCTTTGGGAGGAGGTTGGTGAGGCTCAGCTGTTAGGACCTCAGAGAGCTCAGCAGGAGGCAGAGTTGGTTCGTACTATTAGGCGGAGGATGTCTGAGGCTCAGGACCGTTAGAAGAGTTATGCTGATCGGAGACGGAGACCCCTGGAGTTCTCTATTGGTGATCATATATTTCTGAGAGTTTCACCCATGAAAGGGGTGAAGATATTTGGTCTTCGAGGTAAGCTAGCTCCACGATATATTGGGTCATTCCAGATCTTAGAGAGGATTGGAACAGTAGCTTACCGTCTGGCGCTACCACCATCTCTAGCTGGTATTCACGATGTATTCCATGTATCTATGCTGAGGAGATACGTATCCGATCCGGCACATGTTCTGTCAGATATATCAGTTCCTATTCAGTCTGACGTTACTTACGAGGAGGTTCCGGTACGGATTCTGGACCATAGAGAGCGTCAGCTGCGGAACAAGACGGTCCGGCTGGTTAAAGTCGGATGGCAGTATCATTCTAACGAGGAGGCTATGTGGGAGCTGGAGGATACGATCCGAGCTCGATATCCTCATCTTTTTATTTGAGGTATGTGGGTTAGAGTTTATTTCAGAATTTATACTACTTGGTTATATTCTAGTGTTTGCTACTGGTTATAGCGAAATTTGGGGACCAAATTTTTATTAGTAAGGGAGGATGTGAGATATCAGAAAATTTTAAATAGGGTTATTTGAGAAATAGCCTTAAAAAAAGTTTCCAAAATTTTTAGAAATTTTCTGGGAATTTTTCGGAGCTCGTACGACGGGTTTTGAGGGGATTAATTTCGGGTACGGATAAAGCCGGGTTGGGATACCCGTTTAAGTGAGAAAAAGTTTTAAATATAAATACTTTTCTTTTTCTTATTCTTTCCCTAAACCAATCGCCGATCCCGTTCCTCTCCTCACCCGAGCTCCTTCACTTTTCTCTTTGTTCTCTCGCGGACGAGTCGAAGCTAAGTCGAGGGATCTTCGTCGATCGTCGACGCCGCCCGAGGAGGAAGCCACCGTAGCTTGTTGGAACACGACGGGAACCAGCAGAGTCGTGCTGTCTTCGGCTGAGAGGGGGATTTGTTCGGTGGATTTGGCGGCCGAGTGTCGACGGCGAGGTGGCTAGGGCACGACAGGTGCTCCGATCTGTGTTGTCCCTAGCCTATCGGTCCTTCGATCCTTCTCCACGAGTTGTTCACGGAGTAGTCCGTGTCTCCCTTCTCGTCGGATTTGGATCAAACGGCGCCACCGAGGAGTGATCTTGGAGGTAAGGCTTCGTCGGATCATTATCGATTAAAGGTTAGCTAGATTAGGATTATTCTCAGCGTTTACTCTTCTTGATTCTTCTTCCCTTCTTCTTCTCGGTTTCATGGATGTCGGTTGTATTTGATTGACGCCATCCAGGGCCGGAGCTACCGGTTGTGCCCTAGCTGTGATCCTTGAGGCAAGGATCAATTCCTTGTTGTCCGTTCTTGCTCTTCTTCCTTGCTACTGGCTAATCTATTGAGGTAAGATTAGGGTGTGTGATCTTTGATTTCCATTGTTGATCTCCTATTTGATCTGTGATCTCTTGATCTTTCTTGATTCGAACAGAGGATTGATTCCAGTGAGGTTGAGTGTTTTGTGGATTTGGAATTGGGTTCTGTGGCTTCCTGTTCCAGCAGATCACCTTATTTTCTAGCAGTTTAATTGAGGTAAGGTGTAGGGATTTTGGTTACATGTTGATGAATTAGGGTTTATGTATTGGTTAGTTGAATGTAGGTTTTGATCTTAGATGTAGATCATGTTTCGAATTTGGATATTTGTTAGATGATCACGTGTTAGATGATTAGGTATGATCTTGATACCTATTGATAATTTATTCATCATTAGGTTGTGTAGATTAATTAGGTTATATGGGTTTAGGGTTTATCCCTAAATTTCTATTTAGGATTTATTTAGCTATTTGTTTGTATTCTAGCTAAATAAAAGTAAATGTATTTGTTTACACAGAACTCTGATTCGAGATGGGCGTCTCGACTTTGGATCGCTTGATTGTACCTTCTATTTGAGGCGGGTACCCTTTGACTTATCTCTTGATAGTGTCTTATGATATGTGCAGTTTATATATACTTACTAGTGTTGGTAGTTAGTACTTCCCTGGTTTAGTTTAGTTGATACCTGATATATGCTTCCACTGATAGCTGCTATACCTTAGTCTAGAATGCTTTTCTTTCTGGCTATGTTTATCTATGTTCATAGAGATAGAGGTATTTATTGTGCTTCCCTCTATACTGGATTAGTTGATAGATATGTTGGATATGTGATGTTGGATTCATGTTGTTTATTATCCTTGTTATATATGTGTTTATCTTTTTGGCACCTACACAGAGGATATGTTCAGGTATGACATCTGTAGCCGCACGCACCATATCGCATGATTGCATGCTGGGCGATTGACGACTCCATTATTGTTGAGCTCGTCGGCCTCGGCTGCCTGCACGCGTGACCACGCGGGTAGTGGCACAAGACTCGTGTGTATGGCGGGTTGCACAGTGGTGCTCCAGACGCGTTCGTGGATAAGCGTGGCAGGCGTGGTAGCCGGGTCCCTCCCGTCGTTGTGTCTGGGAGATGAGGCGTTCGCTCCCTCACTATGTTTGAGGTGGGAGGATAGGTGTACTTGACGGATTCCGTCACTCACCTCGTGGGTAGTGACGAGTGCAGTTGTCACCCTATCCACCGGTCTCACCATTGTGTGTGAGATGGTGGCGTGGCGAGGGGTGACGGGGCGTGTCGTTTGCATCATATGCATGTTCGCATTATTTGTGATTGATGCATTTGGTGATGCGTATACGTACGCATCTGGTTATATCTTTGCTTTGACTATTTTTATACATGTATGTTCGCGATCGGTTACCTGAAAGCCTCGCGGTGAGTCTGATTTATTTCGATTATACACTTCTTATTATTCTTGCAGTAGACTGTATTACATGTTTATTGATGGTTACTGCAGTTTATTCAGTTATGCATACCTGTTATACTTAGGAGACTGTACTATATGTTATACTGTTAGGAAACTGTACCGTAGGATTGTTACTGGTAGTTATATGTTGCTGTACATATCTATTGGATTACCTGCTGAGTTCTTTGAACTCACCCCGTTGTTACTATTTTTTCAGGTTGAAGCCGTCGGGAGATATTCCAGTCGCTTGCCCCCTTTATCGCGAGGATTTCCTGTTGTCGGGATTATATTTTGCTTTTGAATCTTATATACTTATATTGTGGGTTTGTATTGTGGACATTGAACATTCGGGTTTGCTACTTTTGTTTTCTGCTGCGGATTTTCTTCCTACTTCATGGATTTGTTTTCTTCGTTGTAGTGGAGTAGGATGTTTGCATATATCTTCGAGGATTCTATATCGTTTTTTCTTATTAAACTGCGTGGATTGATTATATGTTGAGCTGTGTGGAATGTTGATATAAACTGCGTGGTTTGTTTCTTATTTGTATTGTATTGTTCCGGCCGTGTGTGGCCGAGGTATAGATATATGTATTCTGGATTCATATTGTCATCCGTACAGGGGAAATGCTGCCGAAATTTCTTCGGACAGGGACTACCTGGGGTGTGACAGAATCTCTACGTGGAAGAGGAGGAAAATAAAATAAACAACTTTCAACTTGCTTCCTTTATTGAACAAAGGTACATATTTATATGTTTATTGGATAAACGCTAAACTTTTTTTTATTATTCTATTTCTACGAACTCTTATCCTTATCAAGATTATCACCTCATCAAATTTTATTCCTGTCTTCTTATCACGAACTCTCATTCTCATCAAATTCTATCTCTATTTTCTTATCAATAAATATCATCTCATTTTATTTTTATCTATATTAATAAAATAAAATTTAATTTCCAACCGCATAGAAAGAGAAAGAGAAGAAATGAACACAAAGGCGGTCCCAGCGCTCAGCTCCCATGGACCTCGATGAGCAGATCGAGCAGCTCATGCAGTGCAGACCATTGTCAGAACAGGAGGTTAGCTCTTAGTCCGTCTCTTCTATTTCTCTACGATATCATTTAAATGCTTGATCTTTTTCGGTGGTTGCTTTTATGTTTCGGGCACAGTCGAATCCGCGTGGATCATCGATGAATCGAGGTTGTTTTGTTTTGTTTTGTCCTTTTGTTAGCAATCGTAGATATTTGCAGGATATCCTGCAATATAGACGAGCGAAACTTAAGCTCAATGCTCGCTTAAGGTACTTAGGAGAGTATATATACTCGTCTACCTTCCTCAGGTTCAACTTACAAATCTCACAAAATAAATTGCTGAACAGAGGTAGATGAGTTTTTAAGTTGCACATAACAATTTAAGGTAAGAACTTCATCATGGTGGATGAATCACTCTCTTGGTTGGTCTTCTAACTTAACAAGGTTATGCTTTGAACTGGTGAGAGTCCACCTCAAATGAAGGTTGCAAGCAGAAATCAGCTTGGTTTCCAATGACCTCCACTGTCACGCTCCACTATTCGTTGCCCAAAATGCATCGACTATGAGGGAGCTATTCAATAATGTAAAATGAACATTCACCTCAACAGTTGCCCTTGAGTTTCCCCTTATAAGATTGTAGTTCCACTTGCTGTGCTCGGACTAAGGCTGGGGATGGGAGATGTTGGGGCCGTACACACAAAACACAAATTGCTCATGAGGGAGGACTGACAGCATGCTGATGTGGTTGGAAGGGCTACTGACTAGTGGTACTCTTTTTTTTCCAAGGGTGGAGGGAGGAGGGGTGAAGGCAATGGTTGCTTGTTTATTGGAAGGTCGGCAGGGGTTCCTCGCGAGGGGGAGGGGACAATGGCCATTCATAAGGCATGCTGGCAGTGGTGGTCACCATTCGTGAGGGGACATTGGATGGCATGCAGACAGTTTTGGTTTGGTTTGGTTTGGTCACACTAACAAGTCCAAATAAATTTTGTTTATTTATGATTAACTACTAATTTCTTTTTCTTTTCATAGTTATAAAGAAGGAGAGCAAGGCAGAAGAGAAACCAGTGATTTGACTGAGCAAGAACATAGGGTAATTTATTAACTTGGGTTTAATAAGTTGCATTTGGTAAATTCTATTCCATCTTTAATATTGATGTTAATCTGTCAACTTTGATTTATAACTGATACAACAACAACAACCATCATCATCAAGGCTTATCCACTAGGTGGGGTTGGCACGTTGGTTTATAACTGATATATGATTACAAAAAATTGATTGATTGGTTAACTAAAAATTTTGGATGGCCCACTTAAATTTAAAATTGCCGATGTTAAATGTTGTTTTAGTTAATTGTCTTTGTATGTAAATTCCTTTATCTACTCATGAATTATTTTAACTCTGGAGAATTCTGAATCTTGTGAAGTATACTTATTGTTTTTTGCATTTTTGTAGATACAATGGAGCCATCATCATTGAAGGCACCACTACACAGTGTGACTGAGTTCGGTCTTGTATCTTCCAGCAGCGATGTACAACTTGAATTAGTTCAGACCTACTGTCAAAAAATCAATCACATCCTTGAGAATTTTAAACCACTATGTAATGAACTTGTTGCTTTGGAGGTATCTTTGGATGTGCAACTAGTCAAAGCGTTGGCTGAACTGATGCTGCAATTGATGAAGCAAGGGGACTTGTCCTGAGTTGGCATCTGATAACGAGTAAAATTTACTTTGTAAGTAGATGAACTTGTTTATTATACCTAGTTGTTGGAAAAAGTTGAATGGAAACGCGACTTGTGGGTTATAGTTCCACAATGAAAGAAAGCGAGGCTTTCCGACTAATTTGGAACAAAGGGGGTGAGACTCCAGGGCCTGGAGGGCATCAACCCATTGCTCGTAAAATCCGGTCAGGACACGATATGTCTGCGTAAGGCAACTTGTTGGCCAGTATGCAAGCCAAAGCCAAAGTCGCCAGCTTACTTGCATGCCACGTGGCAGGCCATGTGGCAAGCTTGCAAGCAAGCCACAACACGTGGCAAGCTTGCAAGCCACTTAACAAGCATGCAAGCCAAAACGTGGCTTGCTTGCCGCCAATAGCAAGCCACGTTGTGCCTTGCTGGCAAGTTGCAGCCAACAGCAAGCCACGTTGTGGCTTGCTGGCAAGCATGCAAGCCACAACGTGGCTTGCTGTGCTTGCAAGCCAAGCAAAACAAAGGTCTATATAAGACCTGAGAAGGGGAATGAAGAAAAACACAGAAACGAGAAAAGCTTCAGTGAGTTTGTGAGAAAAGCTCCAGTGAGTTGTGTGAGAAAAGCATAAGTGTGCTTCCATTCCTCCTTAAATCCTCATGTTTCTTTCCCTTCTGTTGTGCACTTCTTTTGCTCAACAGAAATATTGATAGTTTTCGGATCTAGTTCAGATCGTCACGACAACCAGTGCTCGGTTGTGCTCGTGATCCTGCCGTTTTATCCTGGGAAACAGACGTCCACCTAATCCTCTGAGCATCGCGGAGGGGCCGAATCTGTTTTAAGGAGACAGCGCTCTGCTGGACTCGGCATCCACTCTGAAGTCGTGTTGTAGCTCCCGACATCCTGTCAGCAACTCTCAGTGGCAACTTGGCGCCGCTCGACAACTCACGATGTCCGCAACTCACCTACTCGGCGCGTGGCTCGACTCGCTAGAGTCGACAGTTTGAGATTATCTGCTCAAACCTACTTAATTGTAAGTCCTTGTGCATCTGGTACGCACTCAGAAGCGTGAAACAGAGCTTCTGAGACGATCACACAGATTGTAACGGGTTTACACCCAAGAAAACTTAAAACAGATTCGTTCTGTTACCATGGCGATAGAAAATGTTGAGATGCAACAGGCTCAACATGTGCCGGCCTCCTCCGCCCCGATTGGGAATGTGCCAATCAATCATGGGGAAAAGCCAGAAAAATTCACAGGAGTGAATTTCAAGCGGTGGCAACAGAAGATGTTCTTCTACTTAACCACGCTAGGTCTGGCACGTATCTTGACCGAGGAAACTCCCAAGGTTGTTAAGGGTGTAGATGAGGTGAACACTCTCCTTCTGATCGACAAATGGAACGATTCTAAGTTCCTCTGTCGAAACTACATCCTTAACAATCTTGCCGACTCACTCTATCTTATGTATTGTGAGATGAAAACGGCAAAGGAACTGTGGAAATCTCTGGACAAGAAATATAAATCGGAGGATGCTGGGGCCAAAAAGTTGATTGTTGGTCGTTTCCTAGACTATAAGATGAATGACTCGAAGTCTGTAATCAGTCAAGTCCAGGAGCTTCAAGTACTCTTACAAGAAATTCACTCAGAAGGTATGACTCTGAGCGAAACTTTCCAAGTGACAGCTATCATCGAAAAGCTACCAACTGGATGGAAGGACTTTAAGAATTAGCTGAAGCACAAACGGAAGGAAATGAACCTGGAGGAACTTGTTGTTCGCCTTCGTATAGAAGAAGACAACAAGAATTCAGAGAGAAAACTGTTCTCTCAGGCTACTG
Organism: Zingiber officinale; assembly: GCF_018446385.1. Classification (NCBI taxonomy): domain Eukaryota; kingdom Viridiplantae; phylum Streptophyta; class Magnoliopsida; order Zingiberales; family Zingiberaceae; genus Zingiber; species Zingiber officinale. The sequence goes on along the minus strand of NC_055990.1, from coordinate 37,897,845 downwards.
TAAAAGCCAATGTTGTTGAGCACGGACAAAGCTCAAAACAGAAGCATCCAAAATCTTCCACGACACAACCAAAAGGACAAAACATGAAAAAGAAGTTCTTAGGGAAATGTTACAATTGTGATCGTATAGGTCACAAGGCTTCAGACTGTAAAAGGCCAAAGAAGAAAAAGCCTGAGGCCAACCTGGCAGGAGAACAGGATATGGATCTCTGCGCCGTGATCTCTGAGGTGAACATAATAGGTGTCAATCCTCGGCAATGGTGGATTGATACTGGAGCCACCAAACATGTGTGCTGCAACAAAGAGCTGCTCCACAACTTCGAAGAAGTCACTGGAGACAAACTGTTCATGGGGAATTCAGCAAACTCGGACATCATGGGCCAAGGAAAGGTGGTGCTGAAGATGACTTCGGGCAAAGACCTCACTCTAAACAATGTGCTGTATGTTCCGGAGATTCGGAAGAATCTAGTGTCCCGATCACTTATGAGCAAGCATAGCTTTCGTATTGTTTTTGAATCGGACAGAGTTGTACTGTCCAAGAACGGAGTATTTATAGGAAGGGGCTATGTATCTGATGGGTTGTTTAAGCTCAATGTAATGGCCATTAGGCCCAAGATAAATAAAAATGAAAGCTCTTCCACTTATATGCTTGAGTCTTCGTGTTTGTGGCATGGTAGACTAGGGCATGTTAACTACGATGTATTACGTAGATTAATAAACATGCAAAGCATACCTACATTCCACCTTGACCCAAAACACAAGTGTGAGATTTGTGTTGAAGCGAAAATAACAAGGTCATCCTTTCAACATATTGAAAGAAGTAATGAACCACTTGACCTAATCCACACTGATGTGTGCGACCTAAAAGGTACGTCAACACGTGGTGGTAATAAATATTTCATCACTTTTGTAGATGATAACACAAAATATTGTTATGTGTATCTTTTCAAAAGTAAAGATGAAGCTATAGAGAAATTCGCTCACTATAAAAATGAGGTTGAAAACCAGCGTAATAGAAAGATTAAGGTGATTCGAAGTGACCGAGGCGGTGAATATGTATCACCATTCGCTGAGTTGTGTGCTGAACATGGGATCAGACACGAAACAACAGCTCCTTATACTCCTCAGCAAAATGGAGTTGCTAAGCGAAAGAATCAAACTCTAAAGGAGATGATGAATGCTCTTCTATTAAGCTCTGCACTGCCAGAGTTCATGTGGGGGGAAGCTGTGTTAACAGCTAATTACCTTTTAAATAAGGTGCCCCGGAAGAAAATAGATAACAGTCCTTATGAGTTGTGGAATGGAAGACAACCGTCCTACAAATATTTACGAATGTGGGGGTGTTTTGCCAAAGTGTTGGTACCTGATCCGAAAAGGATTAAGATAGGACCAAAGATTGTTGATTGCATATTTATTGGATATGCACAAAATAGCGCTGCGTATAGATTTTGTGTGTCTGAGTCACACATACCGGAGATACACAAGAATTTGATAATTGAATCGAGAAATGCCTCGTTCTTTGAGCATGTATTTCCTTTTAAGACCCGAGAGGATGCTAGCTCCTCAAAACGGGCATATGAAACACAAGACGAAGAAAAAGATGATGAACCAGTTGAGGTTGAGCTTAGACGGAGTAAACGAGCTCGAGTTGAAAAATCCTACGGATTGGATTTTATCACTTTCATGCTGGAAAGTGAGCCCCGGAGTTACTCAGAAGCAGTAAGCTCGTCTGATGGACCTCACTGGAGAGAGGCAATTACATCTGAGATAGAATCTATCTTGTAAAATTACACTTGGGAACTCGTGGATCTTCCTCCGGGAAGTAAGCCATTAGGTTGCAAGTGGATTTTCAAGAAGAAAATGAAATCAGATGGCACAATCGATAAATACAAGGGAAGATTGGTAATCAAAGGATACCGACTAACGAGAAGGCCTTGATTACTTCGATACATACTCTCCGGTATCTCGAATAACTTCTATTAGAGTATTGTTGGCTATCGCTGCTTTATGGAATCTCGAAATACATCAAATGGATGTAAAGACAGCCTTTCTAAATGGGGATTTAGAAGAGGAAATCTATATGGACCAACCTGAGGAGTTTTCTATGTCAGGACAGAAAAACAAGGTCTGTAAATTGGTGAAGTCATTATATGGTTTGAAACAAGCACCAAAGCAGTGGCATAAGACATTTGATAATGCCATGAAGGAATATGGCTTCAAGATCAATGAATGTGATAAATGTGTCTACATGAGAACCACAGAAAGTGACTATGTCATCTTGTGCCTCTATGTAGATGACATACTTATCATTGGGAGTAATGATAAGATAATCGAATCCACTAAAGATATGTTGAACTCAAGATTTGACATGAAAGACATGGGCCTAGCTGATATGATTCTAGGAATCAAAATTCTTAGAACGACAGAAGGACTTGTTCTTAGTTAGTCTCATTACGTGGACAAGATTCTTGAGAAATTCACCAAGGGTGATACTGCGTTGGCACGAACGTCGATAGATACGAGTCAACATCTATCGAAAAATCGAGATGAAAGTATCTTTCAGATAAAGTACTCTCGAGTGATTGGTAGTCTGATGTACTTGATGAGTTGTACACGACCAGACTTAGCCTACGCAGTAAGCAAACTAAGTAGATATACGAGTAATCCCGGTGTTGAGCATTGGAAAGGGATAACAAGAGTACTGAGGTACTTGAGGTAGACTCGTGAATATGGACTGCACTACACACGATATCCTGTTGTGATCGAAGGATACAGCGATGCAAGTTGTATATCTGATATAAAAGACTCTAAGTCTACAAGTGGATATGTCTTCAATCTAGCTGGTGCAGCCATTTCCTGAAAATCTTCTAAGTAAACCATAATAACCAGATCCACAATGGAATCTGAGTTTGTAGCTCTTGACAAATGCGGTGAAGAGGCTGAATGGCTACAACAATTCTTAGAAGATATTCCACGATGGCCAAAACCTGTGCCGGCAATTTGCATACATTGCGATAGTCAATCAACAATCGGTCGGGCACAGAGCCATCTGTATAATGGTAAGTCTAGACATATACGTCGTAGACATAATACCGTTAGACAACTACTCTCAACTGGAGTTATCACTGTTGACTATGTGAAGTCAAAAGATAACCTAGCGGATCCGCTAACCAAGGGGTTAAATCGAGAGTTAGTTGCAAGCTCATCATAGGGAATGGGTCTGATGCCATTGTCAGGAATCAATGCAGAGAACACCCAAGCTATGCTGATTGGAGATCCCAAGAACTAGGTTCAAAGGGACAACTAATCTGCACTGACTAGACACACTGTAGGGGGAGCCCAATGAAACAGTGACTAGACCAGGATAAGCCGATGGGCTTTTAATGATCAAAAAGAGTAGATGGTAACTCTTGAGAGATCACCTATATGAGAAAGAAGTGGGGCCGCTTCGAAGAGAATTGGAGGTACAATTCTGAGAGCTTCTCACAGAACTAGGCATGTTCATGGCCAAGAATGAACACACTCATAAGACCTGAGCTATATCAGGGAGAGTCTTGGGTAAGATCTGTCCATGCTTACACCAACGGCCGAACAGTTCAAAGACATCAACTCGACTCAACCTATACTCAGCCAGTGAGCAAACAGAGTTTACAAAGGAAGGTTCAAAGGGTAACACCTACCTATCCTATACTCGACTCAACTATCGAAGACTATCACAAATTCTTGTTTTCATTCATGTGGGGGATTGTTGGAAAAAGTTGAATGGAAACGCGACTTATGGGTTATAGTCCCACAACGAAAGAAAGCGAGGCTTTCCGGCTGATTTGAAACAAAGGGGGTGAGACTCCAGGGCCCGGAGGACATCAACCCATTGCTCGTAAAATCCGGTCAGGACACGATATGTCTGCGTAAGGAAACTTGTTGGCCAGTATGCAAGCCAAAGTCAAAGTCGCCAGCTTACTTGCACGCCACGTGGCAGGCCACGTGGCAAGCTTGCAAGCCACTTGGCAAGCATGCAAGCCACAACGTGGCTTGCTTGCCGCCAACAGCAAGCCACGTTGTGCCTTGCTGGTTGTGGCTTGCTGGCAAGCATGCAAGCCACAACGTGGCTTGCTGTGCTTGCAAGCCCAGCAAAACAAAGGTCTATATAAGACCTGAGAAGGGGAATGAAGAAAAACACAGAAACGAGAAAAGCTTCAGTGAGTTTGTGAGAAAAGCTCCAGTGAGTTATGTGAGAAAAGCACAAGTGTGCTTCCATTCCTCCTTGAATCCCCATGTTTCTTTCCCTTCTGTTGTGCACTTCTTTTGCTCAACAGAAATAGTGATAGTTTTCAGATCTAGTTCAGATCGTCACGACAACCAGTGCTCGGTTGTGCTCGTGATCCTGCCGTTTTATCCTGGGAAACAGACGTCCACCTGATCCTCTGAGCACCGCGGAGGGGCCGAATCTGTTTTAAGGAGACAGCGCTCTGCTGGACTCGGCATCCACTCTGAAGTCATGTTGTAGCTCCCGACATCCTGTCAGCAACTCTCAGCGGCAACTTGGCGCCGCTCGACAACTCACGGTGTCCGCAACTCACCTACTCGGCGCGTGGCTCGACTCGCTAGAATCGACAGTTTGAGATTATCTGCTCAAACCTACTTAATTGTAAGTCCTTGTGCATCTGGTACGCACTCAGAAGCGTGAAACGGAGCTTCTGAGACAATCACACATATTGTAACGGGTTTACACCCAACACTAGTATCTTCCCTTTAAGATTATTCCATGGAATGCATTGCATTTGCATTCTAAGAACTTTATCATAATTATATCCAGGCAACCCATAATTCTTTTTATCTCTGTTTTCACCATAGCTGATCAAAATGTAAGGTCCTTTTTGATTTTGAACATGATTATTTTGCTGAGATGCTTCATGATTTTTTTTGCTCACATTAACAATTATCATCTTTAATAGCCAAAACAAATTGCAAATTTCATACCAATGTCGCTTCCCATCATTATAATTACTTATATGCACAGTTTAGAAATCGCAAGCGACAATGTAAACTCTTAATTTAGATGATTGTTAGTTGGCTCTAGAAAAAAAGAAACTATCATACTATTCTAAGAGGATGAAGATAAAGTAGTGGAACGGCTTCATTGTCTTGCCTTTCTAACCTCTGTCCGCCTGAACATGTTAAATGTAGATGCTAATTTGTTTAGTGAAATTCTGTTCGTTTCATGAGGCTGACAAGAATTATTAACAATCAGTATGACATGCTTACAGTACATTACATAGTTAGGGTCTGAGGTTCCTTATTATCATAATGGTTTTATTTTCAATAAAAGGCCCTTCTCATCTCTCCAAGGAATTTTTTTGTAGTTTTGTTTCTAGTCTCTACTCAGATATAAAATGATTTACATTTGGGGATTTTCCCTCTACTAAACCAGATTTTTCAGTTAGCTAGTCTTTATCTGGCATTTTATTTTAACTCAATGTGATCAGTCATGTTTTAAAACTCATGTAATGATCATTGAGAAACAATCATGAGAATTCTATGTTGCCTTAAGAATGCTCCAATAACATCTCTTATTTCATGATTGTCTGTATCTTCAAATTGTGGAACACTGACATAGATTGGGTGAATCTCCTATAGATAAAAGATCCAAAACAAGTTACAATGTTTCTTGGGAAGATAATCTTTGGGAGGTAATCTAATTTCCTAAAAGAGAAAGAGGCAGATTGTTATAGTCAGGTCAAGTACGGGGCAGATTATAGTGAGTCATATCCAGCTTTTTTGGGTCCAATAGTTGGGTTTTGGTTTTTTTTTTCATGCTCTCATAAATCCAATGGAGCTCTATTACAACTAAGATATCACGCACATAGCCTTTAATTTAGTGTTTAATGAGAGAACAAAACTCAGTTTCTGATAACCATTTCATTAGAGAGAAAATATAATCCAATGGGATTGCCATCTTATGTATCAGCTCATTAGCTAGTAGGCTTGCTCACCAACTCAGAATTTAGTATATCTATAACAAATGTGAGTTCTCACAATATATCTGAACCAACTTAAGGGAAAGGGAAGTGTTATTGTCACAGAAAAGCTCTTATTGAGAACAAATTACAAGGTGAGTCATATATCATTGGAAAGATACGGATGTCTACTTTCCAAAAAAAAAAAACGGTTACAAGATGAGTCATATATCATTGGAAAGCTACGGATGTCTATTTTTTGTAAAAAAATGAAGTGCTAAAAAAATAATATTCCTATCTAAAGTTATGATCATTTTAATTGAAGTCTGTTAGGTTGGACATTTTGCTCGGGAAAGGCAAGTTGCTTGAGAAGACAAATTGCTCAGGAAAGATATTGCTCCAGAAAGATTGCTCTGGAAGATAAATTTTCGAGAAAGACATATTGCTCAGAAAAGTTGGAAATCTATTTGGGAAAGCTAAAAATCTACTTAGGAATTCAAAGATTAACATGCTACTCGAGAATTGGAAAGATCAACAAGTTTTTGGAATTCTTGAAGATTTTCTGTGTACTACAAGATAAAAAGTTTTTAATGTCTTTGCATATTTTGTTTTATTATTAAACGCACCTTTCATTTTCAAGGCTCTAGGAAATGTAAACCTCATTTAAAACAGTTTGACTTATCTTGGAAAGTTGTTCCAAGTCTCCCTTATAAAGGGTGATCATTTGTATTGTTAAAAGGGAGATTCGATTTTTGAGATTAAAACATATTTGAGATTTTAAGCTTTTAAGCTTGTTAAAAGATTTATCTTCTTGGTTATCTCTCTAACCTCTTGGTGGATTTCCTAGAGTGGTGAGGATTGAGTGCGCCTTGTGTTACCTCTTAATTCTCCTATACTTTTCAGTGTCAAATTGGTATTAGAGCTTTGGTTCTCAATGGCAGATCGTAGAAGACAAAGGCCAAATGGTGATGATCATGTAACTCGTCAAAGAGACCTTCGTGATATTGAGTTGGATGGCTTGAGGAGACAAGTGCAGCAACTCAAGCAATGTTTTTCACATGGCGAACCTTTGGAACATGATGTTGAGGGTCATGATTCAGAGGCTGATTATGCAATAAGGAAATGGTTTTAATCCATTTCATGATAATTGAAGTGATGATACTAGTAATAATGGACACTTTACTGCAGATTGTCTAATTCGTAGAATTATTACTCTTGTTGAAGAAGAAGACGATGAGGAACCTTATGAAGTAACACCTATGTACGATGAATACGATGAAGAAGGTCGTGTTATCCCTTCACAAGTTCATCCTCTTCTCTAAAAATTTCAAGATGTGGTGCCTCAAGAAATTCCCTCAGACTCCCTCCAATGTAAAATATCCAACATTGCATTGATTTAGTCCCCGGTGCTTCAATTCCAAACAAGGCAACATAGAATGAGTCCTTAGGCACATGAAGAGTTGCAAAGGCAAGTTGAGGACCTTTTGGCTAAAGGTCTTATTCAAGAAAGTAATATTCCTTGTGTTATCCCAACCCTTCTTGTGCTGAAGAAAAATAATTCGTGGTGCATGTCCAAAATTGATCTTTGAAGTCGCTATCATACAATTGCAAAAAGATCAGTGATAATGCTTATAAAGTTAAGTTGCCTCATGGTTATACACTTCCACAACTTTTAATGTCGTTGACATTTCTTCTTATATTGAATCTCGTTTTGTTTCTAGGGTGAATCTTTTTCAATTGAGGAAGAATGACATAGAAAAGTTCTGAAACCATCATATTTTTGTGTCATCTTCAAAGATTAATCTGCTGTTATTGGGAATAAATTATAAGGCAAGTCATATTTCATAACCAAGATTTATCTTCTTGGTTATCTCCCTAAACTCTAGGTGGATTTCCTAGTGGTGAGGATTGCGTGCGCCTTGTGTTACCACGTAATTTTCCTACGCTTTCCGATATCAAGTTAGTATCAGAACATGGTTCCTAATGGCTGGATGTAGAAGACAAAGGTCAAATGGTGATGATCCTGTAGCTCGTCAAAGAGACCTTCATGATATCGAGTTGGATGACTTGAGGAGACAAGTGCAACAACTCAAGCAATGTCTTGTACATAGTGAACCTTTGGAACATGATGTTGAGGGTCATGATTCAGAGGCTAATTATGCAAATAAGGGAATGAGTTTTAATCCATTTCATGATAATGGAAATGATGATACTAGTAATAATGGACACTTTACTACAGATTGTCCAAATCATAGAATTATTACTCTTGTTTAGGAAGAAGATGATGAGGAACCTTATGAAGCAGCACTTGTCTATGATGAATATGATGAAGAAGGTCATGTTGTCCCTTCACAAGTTCAGCTTCTTCTTTATAAATCTCAAGATGTGGTGCCTAAAGAAATTCCCCCGGACTCCTTCCCATGCAAAATATCCAACATTGCATTGATTTAGTCCCCGGTGCTTCAATTCCAAACCAGGCGGCCTATAGAATGAGTCCTCAAACGCATGAAGAGTTGCAAAGGCAAGTTGAGGATCTTTTTTTTAGAATGTATACTAAAAGCCTAGCTTTTGTATAAACTTTTATTTTGAAATGAGAATCACATTGGTCAAATGTCTGCATTTAGTTAAATGTAGTTGTCCATTTAATTTATATTGTAGATAACATGGTGTGTGGTGTCACACAGAAGATCATGTTATCAGTTTCTTATAGATTATAAATAAAAGCTCACAACCAAGATTGATTGGGACAAACTATTAGAATGGTTGTAGTGTAATTTGGTACTAGTTTATCTTGACTATAAAATTATACTAGTACACTATGTGTGTATAGATTAGGACAATTTGAGGTTGTTCCTTTTATACTGACTGCATAAAAGAACATAACCTCTGTTATTATGGATGTGCGTACTCTTAATCTTGATATAATAACAAGCACATATATTTAGTATTTATTTCTTTAATTTATCAAAGGGTGAGATTTATTCGTTAAATCAATAAGCCTGATAAGTTGAGAAATAATATTATTTATATGGTGTGTTGTTGATTATAGAAGGAAACTGTGTCCTATTTATTAGGATGATGATGCCCCCTTGAGGAGCTCATAAGGATTGTCATGTAAATCCTGCAGGTGGACTTAGTTCTGACATGACAATGAAGTTTACTAGTACTACTCTTGGAGCTAGATGTTAATTAAGTGAGTTGTCAGTAACTCATTTAATTAATGGACATTCGATATCTTAAACACAAGGAGATTAACGCACTCATGATAAGAAGGAGCCTATAATGTAATATGGGATTGGTGCGATAGTTTAATAATAATTCTTTAGTGGTATGAGTTATTATTGATGAACTTGAGTTGGTGTTCGGGTTGAACACAGGAAGCTCAAGGTCATCAGGAGGCCAAAACCAATTCCTCCTCTAGGTCCCTGTTGTAGCCTCTATGTATAAAGCCTCGCATCCACCCAAGTCATCCTTTGGCCGGTCACATCCTTACTTGGTGCCCAAGCAAGGGGTCGGCCTAGATGGATTTAAAAGTGGGGTTTTAATTTTTTAAATCTTTCTTTTTGTAGCCATCTACAATGTTTTAAAAGAGATATTTTAAATTTTAAAAAACTTTCCTTTTTTGAAGCCATCCACATGGTTTTAAAAGAGAGTTTTAAATTTTAAAAAAAAATTCCTTTTGTAGCCATTTACAATGGTTTAAAAGAGAGATTTTATTTTTGTTAAAACTTTCTTTTTTTGTAACCATGATTTAAAAAAGAGGTTTTAATTTTAAAAATCTTTCCTTTTTTAAGTCATCTACAATGTTTAAAAGAGGGATTTTTAATTTTAAAACTTTCCTTTTGTACCCATCCATAATAGGAAATTTAAAAAGAGAGATTTTAATTGTTGTTAAAATATTTCCTTTTTAGCCATTACCAAGGATTATAAAAGAGGATAGATAGTGCCTTAGAGGAAATAATCATCTACACAATTTCTATTCCTCTTCTATTCTCCCTGTGGTCGGCCCCCTCATATTCTTATTCTCCCCTTGCTTTCTCACCTAAGGCCGGTGGCATCAAGAGGCTTCAACCATCTTGTGGTCGGCGGGTTGCAAGGAAGAAAGAAGAACAAGAGGTGGTGTTCCTAACTTTGATCCCTTGGTGGCCGAAAGTCTTGGAAGAAAGAAGGACTTGGGTGGTTTTTGCGTCTTGGTAGATCGTCACCCACACGACGTCCAAGAGGAGGAGAGGAATACAGCAGAAGATCAAGAGGTCTTTAAGCTACAAAGAAAGGTATAACTAGTTAATTGTTTCCGCTGTGTACTAGTTTATTTTTCCTTTGTATGGATCTTGAAGTACCAACACAAGAGGCTAGCGATCTTGTGCTTTGATTGAGGTCTCTGTAGTTTAACCTAGGGTTTACTGTAAGGAGTTTAAATATTTAATTTCTTTGAAAGACTTTGACTAGGAAGTGGTGGATGATCTCATACCCAAGAAGGCCGAGTGTCTCGCCAACGACCTAGAAGTCAATCCTTGAAATAGATATTTAATCAACTTCTGTAATATGATTTAACTTCTGATGAACACATGGGCTGAACTTGGATTAATAATGTTAAGTTTCATTTGTAATCCAAGTTTAATTTCTGAAAAGCACATGGACTGCTAGGAAAAATTCTGTGCTTGTACAAATTTTGGTACAGGGGAAACAAAATGGAATTCCGAGTAGCGCCAACAATTGGTATCAGAGCTAGTTTTCTGCCTCTGTGTGTTTGGTTTTCAGTTAAATTATGCACTTTTCATACATAAATTTAGGCAGGATAATAGTAAGATGTGCGAATAGATTAACTTTGTGGTTGCAGGCATCCTAGTTCCAACTATTATGACCCTATTGTGTTTGTACGTGATTTGGACCCTCGGGCATGTCGAGGGCATTTTATGTGTGTGCATGATTATAATTATTAAATACAGCAGGAGCTGTATTAGTTTTAGGAGTTTATATTCTGTTCGATCTAGATTACATGTGCATTCCCTTGTGGAATATAAGATTGATTGGACCAGAGGCGTAGCGAAAAAGGAAGCAAGATAGACGCGACGACATGACCCGTTGGCGGTGGCTAGGGTTGGTGGCACACGGAGGACAGCTATGGATGATGCCATAATAGTTGGAAATTTTTTTTCATATTTATTTCCTTTTATGTTGTTTATATGTGCTGTGTGTGTGCATGTTAAAATTCCTCGTTTTAAATAACTAAGTGGGAGAGGAATTATTTAAATTCCACGGTCTCCATTACTGGTTTGTAAGTGATGCATTCAAACTTGCGCGTTAGCTTTGAGTGTCTTCCTCCACATCGGATGAGTTTATTTGCGGATCACTAGGTCAAACTTCCTTTATGGATGATTATAGAAAATTATTTAGGTTTGTGTGATCTTCTCCATCTGAAGGGGCACAATCATATTTAATGGACTAAGTATCAAGTAATGGTATACACTTAGGTACATTTAATAGTATCCTCCCCATCGGAGTCACTGCTATTATTTGTGTGACCGAAGAAAAATCAACTATTAATTTTATTTGTCATAAAGTTAGGTTGACAAGATAATAAAATCAATAGGTAAAACCCCCTCTTACAAATTTTTGAATTTGTATACGTCCACACTATCGTGGCATACAAAATTCACGGTGTTTTGAGGTGTTGGTGAATTTAAATGATATTGTTTGAGGAATCAATATTATTTTAAATTCTAAAATTTTGACCAAATATTTTATAATTCTTAGGATTTCAAATGGCTTTCAATCATCTTGCTGTTATATTGAAAGAAAACAAACTTACTGGTCCCAATTACATTGATTGGAAACGAAACTTGGACATTGTCTTAACTGCTGAAGTTTACAAGTTCATACTTTTTGGGATCTATCCAAGCCTACCTAATAGCGATTCTAGTGAAGAGGAGATTGAGTATCATAAGAAATGGGTCAGGGCAGATAAGATGGCGCGGTGTTACATTTTGGCTTCTATGTCAAATGTGCTACAACATCAACATCAGGTCATGCTTACCGCTTATAACATGATATGCAATCTCAAGGAACTCTTCGGACACCAGAATCGGGCTGCTAGGCAGGGAACTATGAGAAACTTGATGACGACCACCATGACTGAGGGGGCACCCGTAAGGGATCATATCCTCAAAATGATAGCTCTTTTTGAATGAGATGGAAGTCCTTGGAGCAGAAATCGATGGGGAAACTCAGGTCGATATAATTCTTTAAATGCAGCCTAAAAGTTTTGAGCAGTTCCTCCTGAACTACAATATGAACAAAAGGGTTTATTCGTTGGCGGAACTTCTGACAAAACTCAAGCAGCAGAAGGGCTATTTCGTCAAAGTTCTCAAATTCACATTGTTGAAAATGTTTCTGCTTATAAGCCGAACGGTAGAATGAAGAAAAAGAAACAAGTTGGTTCAGCAAAGAAAGTGAATCGATCTCTAGGGACTGGCCGTATGTAGGTATGAAGAAGCCGAAGGGCAAGTGCTTCACATGCAAGCAGTCTAGACATTGGAAAGTGGACTGTCCTCGTAGAAAGGAGAACAATAAAGGTATATCTTATTCTCTAGTGGTTGAAACATGTTTAGTGATGTTACCTACCGGTACTTGGTGTATAGATACAGGAGCCACTGATCATGTCTGTAATTCATTACAGGGTTCCAGGAAACTCGACGACTACATAAAGGGGAGATTACCGTCTACATGGGCAATACTACAAAAGTGGCGGCTGTTGCAGTGGGAGATGTTTATTTATCTTTTGATAGAAATAAAACATTGATTTTGAGAAATTATCTTTACGTACCATGTTTTAGAAAGAACTTGATTTTAGTTTTTAAACTATTTATGGATGGATATTCTGTTTCTTTTGATGACAAAGTAGTTGTCAAGAAAAATAGGATAGTTATCTGTTCTGGTACGTTGGTTAACAATTTGTATATTCTAAATATAATAACTCTCACGATACAACAAATGGAAATTAATAATACATCTTCTGATTCTAATAAGAGAAAGCAACCTTCAGAAATAAACTAAACATATCTTTGGTATCTAAGGCTTGGTCATAGTAACTTGAGTAGGATTCAAAGGCTAATAGTTGATGGACCTTTGGGTTCATTAGTGGTGGAAAAATTTTCAACCTACGAATCTTGCTTGGAAGAAAAAATGACCAAGACACCTTTTAAGGCCAAAGGGTATAGAGCCAAAGATGTGTTGGAATTAGTTTATTCTGATTTGTGTGGACCTATGACTATCCAAGCAAGAGGTGGGTTCAAAGATTTTGTCTCTTTTATAGAAGACTATTCGAGATACGGGTACATTTACTTGATGTGCCGCAAGTCTGAGTACTTTGATAAATTCAAAGAATACAAGGTTGATATGGAGAAACATCATGGTAAAGGTATCAAGACACTACGGTCTGATCGTGGTGGTGAGTACCTCTTAGGAGAGTTTAGGAATTACTTATCAGAGGTCGGGATTTAATCCCAACTGTCTGCACCTGGTACACCCCAACATAATGGTGTGGTAGAATGAAGGAATAAGACTCTTATGCAAATAGTTAGATCAATGATAAGTTGTTCAGAATTACCAAATTTATTTTGGGGATATGCTCTGGAAACGGCAATGTACATTCTGAACTTAGTACCTTCTAAGTCAGTAACTTCTACTCCCACAGAATTATGGAATGGGCGTAAGCCTAGTCTGAAACATATTCGGATTTGGGGTAGTCTAGCACATGTACTGAAGGGAGATGCTGATAAGTTGGAATCACGTACAGAAGTTGTGGGTTATCATAAAGGAACAAAAGGTGATTTATTTTATAGTCCTAAAGATCAGAAGGTCATTGTTAGCACTAATGCCCGATTTTTAGAAGAAAACTATGTAATGAACCACAAGCCCATGAGTAAAATTGTTCTTGAAGAAATAAGAGAAGACACGTCTACTTTAGTACCAACGGTACAAGATGAGATACCACAAGAAACTGCAACACATGTCACAAATGATGCACAATTACAAGTAGTGCCTCGTCGTAGTAGGAGAGTTGTTAGGCAACCTGATAAATTCATGTTTTTGAGAGAATCTTCAGACTTAATCCCTGGTGAACATGAACATGATCCCTGGACATATGATGAAGCACTCCAAGATAAAGATGCAGCATCTTGGCAAAGTGCAATGAACTCTGAAATAAAATCTATGTACTTTAATCAGGTCTGGGAGCTTGTAGAACCACCAAATGATGTAAAAGTCATTGGATGTAAATGAGTCTACAAAAGAAAAAGAGAGACAAACAGGAAGGTGGAAACCTTCAAAGCAAGGCTTGTTGCAAAAGGGTATACTCAGACAGAGGGAATCGATTATGAGGAAACCTTTTCACCGGTAGCCATGCTTAAGTGTATCCAGATTCTTTTATCTATTGCCGCTCATATGGATTATGAGATTTGACAAATGGATGTCAAGACAGCTTTCCTTAATGGAAGTCTTGAAGAAAATATCCATATGAAGCAACCAAAGAGATTCATTACGAAGGGCAAAGTGCATCTTGTATGTAAGCTCAATCAACTTATCTATGGACTGAAGCAAGCTTTGAGATCTTAGAACATCCGATTTAATGAAGTGATCCAGTCTTATAGATTTATTCAGTGTCTGGATGAGTCTTGTGTATACAAGAAGAGTGACGGAAACATGGTGATATTTCTTGTACTATACGTAGATGACATTTTGCTCATTGACAACAATGTCAAAGTGTTGTCAGACGTAAGGGTATGGTTGTCCAAGCAGTTTGATATGAAGGATTTGGGAGAATGTGGACATATTCTTAGGATCAAAGTAATAAGGGATCGTAAGAAAAGAATGTTGTGCTTATCCCAAGCCTCATACATCGATACTATTCTAGCTCGTTTTAGCATGAAAAACTCCAAGAAAGGTTTTCTACCTTTTCGGCATGGAATACCTTTATCTAAAGAGATGTCTCTTAAAACATCAAAGGAAATAGAGGACATGAAGGCAGTTCCTTATGCTTCGACTGTAGGAAGCCTAATGTATGCGATGCTATGTACGAGACCGGATATCTGTTTTGTCGTGGGCATGCTTAGCAGATATCAAAGTAACCCAGGACAAGAACATTGGACTGTCATAAAGCATATATTAAAGTACCTGAAAAGGACTAGAGATTATATGCTAGTTTACCAGGTAGATGATTTGTTGTCTGTGAGTTATACGGATTCAGACTTCCAATCAGATAGGGACAATAGTAAGTCGACCTCAGGGTATGTGTTTACTTTGGGACGTGGAGCCATAGCATGGAGGAGTGTTAAGCAAAAATGCGTTTCGGACTCCACTATGGAAGCTAAGTATGTGACAGCCTCTAAGATAGTCAAAGAAGCTGTATGACTCAGAAACTTCTTGATGGACTTAAATGTGATTCCTGGTTTGTCCAAAATTATCACAATTTATTGTGATAATAGTGGTGCAGTAGCAAACTCGAAGGAACCACGAGCCCATAAGGCAAGTAAACACATTGAGCGCAAGTACTACCTGATACGAGACATCGTAAAGCGAGGAGAAGTTGTTGTCGCCAAGATTGCATCAGAAGATAACCTGGCAGATCCTTTCACTAAGGCCCTTCCGGCGAGAGCTTTTGATGGGCATGTTGAGGGGATGGGAATCAGATGTATGGTAGCATATATGACAGCATAGTCTTTTAGCATAAGTGGGAAACTGTTAGAATGTATACTAAAAGCTTAGTTTTTTGTATAAACATTTATTTTGAAATGAGAATCACATTGGTCAAATGTCTGCATTTAGTTAAATGTAGTTGTCCATTTAATTTATATTGTAGATAACATGGTGTGTGGTGTCACACAGAAGATCATGTTATCAGTTTCTTATAGATTATAAATAGAAGCTCACAACTAAGATGGATTGGGACAAAGCATTGGAATGGTTGTAGTGTAATTTGGTACTAGTTTATCTTGACTATAAAATTATACTAGTACACTATGTGTGTATAGAGTAGGACAATTTGAGGTTGTTCCTTTTATACTGACTGTATAATAGAACAGAACCTCTGTTATTATGGATGTGCGTACCCTTAATCCCGATATAATAACAAGCACATGTACTTAGTATTTATTTCTTTAATTTATCAAAGGGTGAGATTTATTCATTAAATCAATAGACCCGATAAGTTGGGAAATAATATTATTTATATGGTGTGTTGTTGATTATAGAAGGAAACTGTATCCTATTTATTAGGATGATGATGTCCCCTTGAGGAGCTCATAAGGATTGTCATATAAACCCTGCAGGTGGACTTAGTTCCGACATGACAATGAAGTTGAGTGGTACTACTCTTAGAGCTAGATGTTAATTAAGTGAGTTGTCAGTAACTCATTTAATTAATGGACATTCGATATCTTAAACATAGGGAGATTAACACACTCATGATAAGAAGGAGCCCATAATGTAATATGAGATTGGTGTGGTAGTTCAATAATAACTCTTTAGCGGTATAAGTTATTATTGATGAACTTTAGTTGGATGTTCGGGTCGAACACAGGAAGCTCAAGGTCATCAGGAGGTCAAAACTAATTCCTCCTTTAGGTCTCTGTTGTAGCCTCTATGTATAAAGTCTCGCATCCACCCAAGTCATCTTTATGGCCGGCCACATCCTTGCTTGGTGCCCAAGCAAGGGACCGACCAAGATGGGTTTAAAAGTGGGTTTTTAATTTTTTTAAATCTTCCTTTTTTAGTCATCTACAATGTTTTAAAAGAGATATTTTAAATTTTAAAAAAAATTCTTTTTTGAAGCCATCCACATGGTTTTAAAAGAGAGTTTTAAATTTTAAAAAAAAATCTTTCCTTTTGTTGCCATCTACAATGGTTTAAAAGAGAGATTTTATTTTTGTTAAAACTTTCCTTTTTTGCAACCATGATTTAAAAGAGAGGTTTTAATTTTAAAAATCTTTCCTTTTGTAGTCATCTACAATGTTTAAAAGATGGATTTTTAATTTTAAAACTTTCCTTTTGTAGCCGTCCACAATAGGAAATTTAAAAAGAGAGATTTTAATTGTTGTTAAAATCTTTCATTTTTAGCCATTACCAAGGATTATAAAGAGGATAGATGGTGCCTTAGAGAAAATAATCATCTACACAATTTCTATTTCTCTTCTATTCTCCCTGTGGCCGGCTCCCTTATATTCTTATTCTCCACTTGCTTTCTCACCTAAGGTCGGCGGCATCAAGAGGCTTCAACCATCTTGTGGTCGACGGGTTGCAAGGAAGAAAGAAGAACAAGAGGTGGTGTTCCTAGCTTTGATCCCTTGGTGGTCGAAAGTGTTGGAAGAAAGAAGGACTTGGGTGGTTTTTGCGTCTTGGTAGATCGTCACCCACACGACGTCCAAGAGGAGGAGAGGAATACAGCAGAAGATCAAGAGATCTTTAAGCTACAAAGAAAGGTATAACTAGTTAATTGTTTTCGCTGTGTGTACTAGTTTATTTTTCCTTTGTATGGATCCTGAAGTACCAACATAAGAGGCTAGCGATCTTGTGCTTTGATTGAGGTCTCTGTAGTTTAACCTAGGGTTTACTGTAAGGACTTTAAATATTTAATTTCTTTGAAAGGCTTTGACTAGGAAGTGGTGGATGATCTCATACCCAAGAAGGCCGAGTGCCTCGCCAATGACCTGGAAGTCAATAATTGAAATAGATATTTAATCAACTTCTGTAATATGGTTTAACTTCTGATGAACACATGGGTTGAACTTGGATTAATAATGTTAAGTTTCGTTTGCAATCCAAGTTTAACTTCTGAAAAGCACATGGGTTGTTAGGGAAAGTTCTGTGCTTGTACAAATTTTGGTACAGGGGAAACAGAACGGAATTCCGAGTAGCGCCAACACTTTTGGCTAAAGGGCTTGTTTGAGAAAGCAATACTCCTTGTGTTTTCCCAACCTTAATTGTGTCGAAGGCAAATTGTTCGTGGTGCATGTCCAAAATTGATCTTCAAAGTCAATATCACACAATTGCAAAAAGATTAGTGATAATGCTTATAGAATAGGGTTTCCATAACTTTTAATGTGTCGATGTATCTCCTTATATTGAATCTCATTTTGTTTCGAGGGTGAATCTTTTTCAACCAAGGGAGAATGACATAGAAAAGTTTTGAATCCATCATATTTTTTTTTTGTTATCTTCAAAGATTAATCTGGTATTACTGGGAACAAATTACAAGGCAAGTCATATTTCATAACCAAGATTTATCTTCTTGGTTATCTCTCTAAACTCTTGGTGGATTTTCTAGAGTGGCGAGGATTGAGTGCATCTTGTGTTACCTCCTAATTCTCCTATACTTTTCAGTGTTAAGTTGGTATCAGAGATTTGGTTTTCAACAACTGGTCATAGAAGACAAAGGCCAAATTGTGATGATCATGTAGCTCGTCAAAGAGACCTTCGTGATATCGAGTTGGATGACTTGAGGAGACAAGTGCAACAACTTGAGCAATGTCTTTCACGTGGCGAACCTTTGGAACATGATGTTGAGGGTTATAATACGGGGGTTGATTATGCAATAAGGAAATGGCTTTTAATCCATTTCATGATAATGGAAATGATGATACTAGTAATAATGGACACTTTACTGTAGATTATCCAAATCACAGAATTATTACTATTGTTGAGGAAGAAGACTATAAGGAACCTTATGAAGCAGCACCTATCTACGATGAATACGATGAAGAAGGTCATGTTGTCCCTTCACAAGTTCAACCTCTTCTCCAAAAATTTCAAGATGTGGTGCCTAAAGAAATTCCCCCAGACTCCCTCCAATGCAAAATATCCAACATTGCATTCATTGATTAGTTCCCGGAGCTTCATTTCCAAACACGGCAGCCTATAGAATGAGTCCTCAGGCGTATTAAGAGTTGCAAAAGGAACTTGAGGACCTTTTGGCTAATGGTCTTGTTCAAGATAGTAATACTCATTGTATTGTCTCAACCCTTCTTGTGCCAAAGAAAAATGGCTCGTGGCGCATATCCAAAATTGATCTTCGAAGGCGCTATTACACAACTACAAAAAGATAAGTTATAATGCTTATAAAGTTAAGTTGCCCAGTGGTTATAGGATCTCCATAACTTTTAATGTTGTCAGCATTTCTCTTTATATTGAATCTCATTTTGATTCAAGAGCAAATCTTTTTCAACTGAGGGAGAATGACACAGAAAAATTCTGAAACCATTAGATTTTTGTGTCATCTTCAAAGAGTAATCTGTTGTTATTGGGAACAAATTACAAGACAAGTCATATATCGCTGGCAAGCTACGGATGTCTACTTTCCAACCAAAAAAAAAAGATGCTCAAAAATAATATTCCTATAAAAAGTTATGATCATTTTAATTAAAATCTGTTAGGCTGGACATATTGCTCAGGGAAGACAAATTATTTGGGAAGACAAATTGCTCGAGAAGACAATTTTCTCAGGAAAGATTGCTCGAGAAGGCAAATTGTTCAGGAAAGACATATTGCTAGGAAAAAGCTAGAAATTTGCTCATGAAAACTAAAAATCTACTCGAGAATTCAAAGATTAATATGCTACTTGAGAATTGGAAAGGATCAACCAATTTTTGGAATTCTTGAAGATTTTCTTGGTACTTGCAAGATACAAAGTTTTTAATGTCTTTGCATGTTTTGTTTTATTATTAAATGCACCTTTCATTTTTGAGGCTCTAAGAAATGTAAACCTCATTTAAAACAGTTTGACTTATCTTGGATGGTTGTTCCAAGTCTCCCCTATAAAGGATCATCATTTGTATTGTTGAAAGAGATATTCCATTTTGAGATTAAAACATATTTGAGCTTTTAAGCTTGTTAAAGGATTTATCTTGGTTATCTCTCTAAGCTCTTGATGGATTTCCTAGAGTGGTGAGGATTGAGTATGCCGTGTGTTACCTCCTAATTCTCCTACACTTTCCGGTGTCAGTTATGAATCTAAATGGAAATGTCATTAGTGTATGTATCTACTTGAAATATAGTCATTGATTAATAATATATAGGAAAGGGGACTACATGTAACCTATTTTTTCCCTGTAACACTTATGAAGTTGCATGGGCTCACACAGATATGATAGGTTCCTTTCTAGATAGACTATTAGATTGATGAGATTTGGTGTTCTATCTTGAATATCATCCATTTCATACTTCAAACTGTGGTTGTATGGTCTCTTTGTCATACATGATGGATGGAAAAATATATATAATATAAGATATAAGAGAATATTATACTTTATCCTTACAAGATCTAGAGATGAAATCAAGTTCTGTACTACGAGAGATTCACCTTATCTCACTTATTGAACCCTCTCTTGAGACTGAGGCCCTTTAATTGAGCCATAATACTTAACCCTAAAAGAACCTCTTGATGAGTTACCTTGTTCGGGAGCATCCAACACAATACTAGTCATATAACTATTGGAATTCTTACTGCATTTAGTGATATAAGAAACTTGTGTTTCCCTGTCAGGAACTGGTAGGCTGTTCAAGATCACAGTTTAATTGTAATCACAACTCATTTGCTTACTGCAGGTTTTGCAGATGGAAACCAGTGTGACAAGATTTATTCTTCTACGCATGAAATTTGTCAACTGGTTACTTCTGCGCTTCCATCTCCTGTAGATAGTATGGCTGTAAAATGCATCAAGGTAATGGAGAAAATAAGCAATTTGTGGTTTTCAAATGTTTTTTTGGAACATATTAAGTGCTGGATTTTTTTTTCCTTTTTTGTTTGATTTATCCGCAATAACATCTATTTACTGTGCAGGAACTTCAATGCACGGATGAGAAGCAAATATCTATTGTCATTGAAAAAGCAATTAGGGATCAGTCAGACAATGGTTCCTCTAGTTCTGAGTATTTAGATATGATTTCAAACTCTCTGAGCTTGTTGTCTAATGAAGAATTACTGATTGAGGTCGTCACACTGAAGAAGCTCAAAGTGAAGTTTGCCTGCAGCTATACTAAAATCCACCAGCTGCACAGTATCAATGGTGTGTCTGTTCCTGCTGACTTCTGCTGCCCCCTTTCTCTAGATCTGATGTCTGATCCAGTCATTGTGGCTTCTGGTCAAACTTATGAACGGGCTTTCATACGAAAATGGCTTGATCAGGGCATCAATGTTTGTCCTAGAACACATCAAACACTTGGACATTCAAATTTGATTCCGAATTATACCGCTAAGGCACTAATTGCAAACTGGTGCAAATCCAATGACATTAAGCTTCCTGATCCACTGAATTTGACGAGGTCAAATCTTCATTCTTGAATCTTACAGATGTGAGTACTAAGGATCTTATTGTCTATCATGCAAGTCATGTTATCAACACTAACATTCCAAGGGCTCCAGAATCTTATGGGAAAGCAAATTCACATAAGGATGCACATTCATCAAATGGTTTGACATCTCAGGAGACTTGTGTTAGTGAAAAAAATGGATCCCCTCAGCATAGTTCCTCCTCTAATGTAGCAACTTTGCAAATGGCCAATGGCTTGGAGGCACACCATTCAGGAGTGTCATTAGCAACTACTGAAACCAACAATGAGTTTAGTGTGGAACTGAGGAATGCACGTTCTGGCAGCCAAATTGTCAGTCAATCAGAACAGGATCTAACTGATGATAGTCTCGAACAACCTGGAGATGCTAACTTGGTTTCATGGGTTTCAAGCGATCTGACCCATTATAGCAGTGATGCTTCAGGGGAGCTTGCACAGGATTCCCAAGCTTCCTCTGCTCCACAGCGAGAACCTAAATTTCCACTTGGATTTGTTGAGGCTCGTTCTAGAAGTCAAAATATGTGGAAACAGTCATCAGTACCACACATCCACTCTTCTCAACTTTGGACTCAAGGTCTGATCTATCAGGTGTTGAATCTGAAATTCGTAAGTTAATTGAGGGTTTGAAAAGTGATTCTGTGGATATCCAGAGAAATGCTACGGGAGAGTTACGCCTTCTTGCTAGGCACAACATGGACAATAGGATTGTGATTGCAAACTGTGGAGCTATAAGTTTGTTAGTTGGGCTGCTTTATTCAACAGATCCCCAGACCCAAGAGAATGCTGTAACAACTCTTCTAAGCTTGTCAATTAATGACAACAATAAGATTGCCGTTGGAAATGCTAATTCCATTGATCCTCTGATTTATGTACTTGAGACAGGTAATGCTGAAGCAAAAGAAAACGCAGCAGCAACATTGTGCAGCCTCTCAGTAATTGAAGAAAACAAGGTTCGGATTGGACGGTCTGGTGCTATTGCTCCTTTGGTAGAATTGTTAGCTAATGGGACACCTCGAGGAAAGAAAGATGTTGCAACAGCATTGTTCAATTTTTCGATATTTCATGAGAATAAAGCACGGATTGTGCAGGCTGGAGCTGTCAGATATTTAGTTGAGCTGATGGACCCAGCAGCTGGTATGGTTGACAAGGCAGTGGCTGTTTTGTCGAACCTTGCTACCACACCAGAAATCCGGATCCAGTCTTTGCTTTGTAAATCATTGAAAACAACATATCAGCTATGCATGATCTCAATCAATATCATCTCAAAAGTGCCTAAAATAAAAAACACAATCATAAATTGTTCTATTGTGATTGAACATTTCTTTTCTTTTATTTCCAGTCATGAGTCCTGGGAGGGTCAACATAGTGACAAAAAGAAAAATCCTACCCTACAACTGAAACGACCTTGCACCAAATGAACAATTTATTAAAAACATAAACTTTGAGTTTGCAGTTATTTGATCCATTATGTGCCGTGAAGCATGCTGAACGATAACGATATGCTAGGCAGAACCAGCCATCTTCTTACTGTACTAGCACTGTATCTCTGCTATTTAACAAATGCACTAGTAGTAAAACGCATGGCAAGATATATCTCATTTGATCCTTTCCCCCTTTCTAAGGGCAAGTGGCAACAGAGTCTTTATTCATTTTGTTCAATCAAATCGTTTGGTGAATAAACTTAACATGAGTAATGAAGGTATTATCTGACCTCTTTATGAATGTTGAAGTATAAGTGGGAATTGTCAGTGATGGATGCACCAATTTTTTCCTAAGAAAACAGCAATGTTGGTACAAAACCTTCATGAAAATGGGTGAAAAATGTTGATAATGATGATATATACTTTACAGGTGATGGCATGAAAAAAATTGATCTGAGAGGGAAGTTTAAAGGTACAAAATGATCATGTTTCTTTTCAGGGAAAGAAACTTGAATCATTAAAAAATGCAATAACCAAGAGAGCAACTCAAACAATATACCGGAAATTGAGCTAAAATTCAGGCAATTTAAGAATAGATTCATAGGAATTGCAAATATACAAGCAGCTCTTAAATCAGATGCCATGCATCTAAGATATGCAATAAGAAGCAAACTGAATGTTGTAAACGAAAACACAACAATCAAACTAGTTCTACTCTCGTTCCAGGTGATAGAATGCATTAACATGGGCAACTGGACCAACTGATCGCAGAGAAGTTGATGATAAAATAAAGTACAAAAAGCATAAAACCTGCACATTTGTTATGGCCTCTCTTGTTGAGAAATGGTGAAGGCCTTATGAAATCCAATAAAGGGGTAGTCAAAACATGATTTTATGAGTTAAACAATCCCAGTTCACACGACTACCACTAGCAATCAAATTTTAGCTTCTTTTTTTTTTTTTTTTTTTTTTTGCATCTTTGCGTAATTTAAGCATTTTGCAACAACGGTCCATGCAAAGAGAGTAGAATCTTTAGATTTAAAGCATACAGATCGAGGATTACTAGTAGATCATGGACACACTCTACGATCAGAAGTAGCAGGCCATCTGGATGTTCTTCTCAGTGAAACCGCACTTCTCGTAGAAGGACCTCAGATCCGTCGTGTTATTGAGAATGACCTTGTAGCAACCGGCAGCCTTGGCGTAATCCCGAAGGAACCCGACCACCCGCTGCCCCAGGTGCCTGCCGCGGAAGGCGGAATCGACGACGACGTCCTCGATGTGGCCGACCTTCCCTCCACCGCGGAGGAACTTCCGCTCCACGAAGACGCTGCCGGTGGCGACTATTCTTC
The DNA here is from genome assembly GCF_018446385.1 of Zingiber officinale. Lineage (NCBI taxonomy): Eukaryota > Viridiplantae > Streptophyta > Magnoliopsida > Zingiberales > Zingiberaceae > Zingiber > Zingiber officinale. Next base: position 37,873,774 of record NC_055990.1, on the reverse strand, counting down.
CGCTGGACCGGTCCTCCGCGACGACGACGAAGTGGTTGTCACAGAGGGCGGCGAGTTCGGCGAAGCGAGCGCGGAAATCAGCGTCCGTCAGAGGCGTAGTGGCGGAGCTGAGCTGGGAGAGAAGATCCACGAAGCCCTTGGCGTTATCGGAGATCTCAAGACGGCGGAGAGAGAGGACAAGATCGTCTTCCTGGCTATCGCACTTCACCGGTCGCTCGTCCATTTCGCCGGACTTCGTCGCGAAGAGACGTTAGACGAACCGCAACAAATCAATCGGGGGTTTCATCTCGGCGACATCACGTGAGAATCACGTGATCATTATTCGGCTATGATAACCTTGCAAGCCCATTACTTTCGTATAACAAAGGCATAAATACATTAATCATCTTCATTACAATTAACTATTTCTTAATTAATTAATTTACATGTTGGCCCCGTACGCACTTGCATTTGCAAACGCTCAAGCATTTCTTGCAGTCGGAGAGACACGGACGGTTGCCCTCCGGCGAGTCGCACGTGCTCGCGCACTTGCTCTGCGGGACTCCGTTCCACAGGCAGCCGGAGAGGCACCGGAGGATCGACCGGCAACCGGGGCAGTCGCAGCCGAGCCGGTTCATGATGCAGTCCTTGCAGCCCTTGTCGTGATCTGATCCAGTACTGCACGCTGAGGCAGCTCGTAGCAGCAGAGCCGCCATGAGCATTATGCTCAGCTTCTTCCTCTCCATGAAGATCTGGAACGTTTTCCACTGCACTGCTTCGCTGCCTCAGCCTCGTTTTATTAATAGGACGCAACGCAATTCATGAATCAATGTCTTCCGATGACAGATGGTAACAATGCGCTCTCTTCGCGACAGATGGTGGTAAATTGGCAAGGTGTTGGTTTGCGATCTTAATGAGCAAGCACGGTAATCAATGGACATTTAAACGGCATAAAGTTTTTTTTTATTTCTGTTTGCAATAAAAAAAACAAAAAATATATCGAGCATAATTTTCAACAGTTTGATTTAAATTATTTCACCATTTAAAAATATTTTTAACTAACTTCAAATAATTTTAATTATAATTTCAAAATTTAAGACTTATATTAGGACTAAAAGAAGTAAGTTATTTTTATAATGATGTAATATTATTTATTTTAAATTTAAATCTTCATAATTTTATTTTTAAATTATATCTAAAAGATCTAATATCAATAGAGATATCTTTCTCTTATAAACTCATGATCTTTCCTATGTATTTTAATGTGGGACTATGTTTACAACCTTATAATCCAACAATTCTCTCTCAAACGAAGGACCACAAGGTCCCCTCAAACAGAAAGTCAATCCGTTTAATGTCTGATTCTCAACCCACTAGGTTTTCTTGTCCCTTAGCCCAACCGCCAACTGAAGCGACGAGACGATGGTTGGATCTAGCATCTACCACTAGAGTTCGAGAGAGAGTTCGCGCTTTGAAAATGACGAACAGAGGTATTCTTCAAAATCAATTTTAATATTTTTATTAACAATTAAATATGGTTTTAAAGCATCCAAGGATAAAAATGGAGAAGAACTCTAAGAGCATTGTCAGACTAAAAAGAGCACGATGAGTTCATGGCAAATGGTAAGGTCAAGTTCCAACTTTTGAGTGTGCTATCGACTCAAAAACTCAGAAATATTAATGTCTATCAATGTGTGAAAGAATTTTGGGAAAAATTCTTAGAACTCCACAAAGAACCAAGAAAAGAAGAATTCGACTCTTCGATGGCAAGAGGAGGGTAAATTTCCTTGCACAATAAAATAAACCCAAAACACCTTTCTCATTCTTATAGCTTGATTAAACACTTGTACAAAAGAATTAAGAAATTAATTAACTAAAGACAGAGGTACAGAAATTTACTTAGTTTGCAATCAGATGATTGCTAATCCAAGACAATTAAACCTCACTAAAATTTTTTCCTTTAGGCGAAGTAACCTCTTACAACGTTGATAGTGTTAGGACCAAAAGTAGCTAGAGGGGGGGTGAATAGCTCGTCGCTTGCTCGATGTGCTTCGTTGCTTGTTTCTTCAAAGATACGACAGCGGAAAATACAGAAACAATCACACAACGCTAACACGGTTGGTTTACTTAGTATCCACCTCACAAGAGGTGACTAATCCAAGGATCCACACCAACGCACACACCCTCCACTAATAAAACCCTCCTTTATGGTAACTACCAAGGGCGGAGAAGCCCTACAAGACTCAATACAAGAAGAGAGGAAAGGGATACAAGAAATACAAGCTTACAATGAGTACAAAACTCTAACCCTAGTTTCTTCTTCTTGCTTTGATCCGCCTCTTGACTTGGAAAGCTTCCAAGAACCTTCAAGAACTGGCGATCACGAGCTTGGAGAGTGCTGTAGAGGAGCTGGCGAAGATCTGGAGTGAATCCGTAAAGAGATGCCGAAGACAACACTCGCCTGCGGCTTAAATCGACACCAACGGTCGGAACCCGATCGATTCGAATGTTCCCAATCGATCGGGGAGGCTTTGGATCGATCCAGCGCTTATCGCGCGAAGCAGCCGCGTCCCAATTGATCCACTGATCGATTGGGACATCTGGATCGATCCACGGATCGATCCAGAGGCTTTCTGTTCGCTGGGAGAAGCCTGGATCGATCCACTGATCGATCCAGCTCCTGGATCGATCCCCTGATCGATCCAGCACTTGGTTTTTGCCCAAAACCAAGTTCCAACACTCCCAAACCAACATCCGGTCAACCTTGACCTGTTGGTACATCATGCCTAGCATCTGGTCATTCCCTTGACCTGCCAGGACTTCCCACCAAGTGTCCGGTCAATCCCTTTGACCCACTTGGACTCTTCTCGTCGTGCCAAGTATCCGGTCACTTCCTTGACCTACTTGGACTTCCACCAGATGTCTGATCATCCTTGATCCATCTGGATTTTTTCTTGCCTGGCTTCACTCACCAGGACTTTCACCTAGCTTCACTCACTAGGGTTTTTCATCTGCCTGGCTTCACTCACCAGGACTTTCATACTGCCTAGCTTCACTCACCAGGACTTTCACCTGGCTTCACTCACCAGGATTTTCCTTCTGCCTAACATCCCAGTTAGGACTTCCCAATCAAGTATCCGGTCAACCTTGACCTACTTGACTCTTCTTCAATCAATATCTTATTGTCAAACATCTAAACCCAAACCAAGACTCAGCTTGGTCAACCAGGTCAACCTTGACCTGAGGGATGTTGCACCAACAATCTCCCCCTTTTTGATGTTTGACAATACCACAATAACACTTACAATGCCACATGTAAGTTAGGCTAATCTCATAGCCTCATTCTTCATGCCACTAGGTAATGAAAGCATAAGTTAAGCTCTTCATTCTCCCCCTAAGAGGGCAAACTCCCTCTTAGATAATGAAAGCCTAACTTACTCCCTTTTACAAGTCCTTTCATTCTCCCCCTATTGGCACACATCAAACTCCCTCGTAGGGCACACTCAACCCATCTTCAGGCACACATCAACCCATGCCTCAATTTCGGGCATACTTCAACAAATCCATTGTTGAAAAACTCTCCCCCTGAAGAGTTGCTCATCGTTGTTCACAACATCACTCGTTGTGATCAACACGATAATGAAGGTCCCGTACCCTTCATTTATCCTTCACTTCTCCCTCAATGTAGACAAATACCCAACCTTGAGCATTGTCAACCACCTGAGTTCCTACTTGAAATAATGAGGATATCCACTCCCCATTTCAAGTTCAAATGCTCAACCTTGAGCAAGTTCTTAACAGAAGGTTAACCACCTTCCAAGGTTCATGAAAAATAATTTTTCATGTCTTTAAAGAGTCCCTCCCCCTAAAGACATGGTGGTAACTTCTGTCATTGCACCAACAATGACTTGGAATCCCTAAACCTTTAGGAAACCCAAACTTTGAAGTTTTGAGATTCAAATATTCAAAATTTGAAACAAACCTCAACCTAAACTTCCATGAAATCTTCCTTAACCATTCCATCCTTGTTTTCAACACGAAAACACCCTTTGTATGTATACAAATGTATTTTTAAGGGTTTGGAATGGTCACATAGACTAAACATGGTTCAAAGATGCTGAAATCAGGCCTTCCCAGCCAAAATCGGCAACTTGGATCGATTGGAGTTGGGTTTCAATCGATTGAACCAACTGAATCGATCGACTGATCGATTCAGCATGTGTGGATCGATCCACTGATCGATCCGACGAGCTTCTGCTCGCGAGATTTGCCTTCTGAATCGATCCACGGATCGATTTAGGCACTCCAATCGATCCATGGATCGATCGGAGCTCTGATAGTTGCTGAATTTCAAAATCAGCCAACTTCAGAAACCCCTAGAAAATTCTACAAAAATCGAAAAATCATGAAATTTCGTGTAGACATTATTTAGGGCATACTTAATCATGGAAAAATGGTTTTCTATGAAAATACATCATATTTTCAAAGATTGACACAAACTTGAAATCTTGCAAAAACTTTAGTGTTTTCTTCAAGTTTGTGTCTAACTATTCAATGGTGATTACTATCAAAAGATAGCCTTCACCAAGGTTTTTCAAAAGCATTTTAAAACCATTTTCAAAACCAATATCCCATCATGTTCCTTGGGCATAATGCACATGACTTGTACATTAGCTTTCCCAATAATGGGAGAACACATAACTATGTGTTTTGATGAATTTAAAACTCAAAAGAATGCACTAAATCAACATCTTGAGTTTTGTTCATCATCCTAACATCTCACTTGTATCTAATGTGCACTAAAACACATACAAGTTATCCTATAGGTCTTTATGAGATGTAGAGTTTGGTTTTGCCCTGATCTATGGTTCATGCATATTTATCTAGGCATTTTGAGTGGTAAACATCCACCAAGGATGTCACTTGTTAATAAGTGCTGTTAAATGCCATTTGTCCTTAATTACAAGGAATTAAACTTAATGCATGATTATGTTATGTCATACATCAAAAGAAAATAATTTTCAAAAGAAAATATCCTAAGACTACATGATGTATGAATGACATGGCATGGTATTTTTATATTTTTCATACTAAAATATGAATGTAAAAATAGACATGATGTCATGGCATATGATGGGCAAACAATCATGGCAAGGTTTAGCATAAATAAAATATACCTAGATTATCTATCTAAGTATCCTTAACCAACTAGCTAAACTCAAAATACCACTAGTTTTAACTTAAACCGTTAAGCCTAGATTGCCCTAAAGTGCTTCAAGAAAATGCCAACGCCTAAATCGACATTTCTAATTCTCTTGATAAATTTATGCCAAATGAAATTAAGCATTCCTCAAATGTTGGTATATTTCTTTTTTTCACAAGAGTAGCACTAAGAAAATACCAAAATCCCAACTTGGTATTTCTTATATTTTTCTAATTTGTGCCAATTAAGATTAAAGTCAATACTTCTCAAGTTTTGGCACATTTTACTCTTTCAAAGAGTAAACAATAATTCCATTTCATTTTCAAAGGTCAATAATAACCTTGAAAATGCTCCTTGAGTGTTAATTTCTTCAAAGTTGGGTTAACTACCCTTCTTCTTAGAGTTGACACTCTCTAACCCATCTATGGGGTAGAGAAGATGCTCCTAGGAACCCAAAACCTATTGGTGCTCCTTGAATGCTCTAGGTATTCAGTAGGGATAACTTCCCTAGATACCTTCCTAGTGATCTTATTTGGCTTCTTAGAAGCCTTGGTCACTTTTTCTAGGTCAACCCTAGGGATTGCTTCCCTTGTGACCTTGTTAGTGACTTTCTTAGACTTCTTAGAAGTCTTAGTCACATTTTTTTGCAAAAATACTCTTAGGAATAACCTTCCTGGTATTTTCAACTTGACCACTAGACCTAGGGTTGGTTCCATAACTATATGGAACCCTATGATAAGAGGGCACATCCTTCTTAGCCTTGGGTTTGTATCCCAAACCTCTATGGCCATTAGATGACCTTTGTGCTCCTAGACCTAGGCTATGCTCATTTTGCCCTTTTAGGATATTTTCCATCCTTTTTAGGGTCTTTTCCATTTTATCAAGCCTTGACCTCAAGACTTGATTTTCTATCACTAAGTCCTTAGTATTTGATCCATGAGCATTTTTGTTTCTAGGCTTGTATCTAAAATCCTTAAAGTTATCGCCTAGATTTTTACCTACATTCCTAGCCTTAAGGGTAGTAGATTTGGCATGTAGGGCCACATGCTTTTCCTTAAAGCCCTCATGCTTCCTATTCTTATGGTAAATTGCATTAAAATGATAAACATTAGAACTATCATGCTTTTTATCATTTTGCAAGGGAATAGGCTCAATAAAAGATACCTTCCTTTTTACCTTGGAGGCTCCCCCTTGACTAGTGCCTCCTTGAGCCTTAACCACCTTCTTCCCCTTGGGGCATTGGCTTCGGTAATGCCCTTTTTGTTGACATAAGAAGCACACAATGTGCTCCTTGCTCTTCTTTGTCCCGAGGGTAGTCTCCTTGGGCTTCTCCTTGCCCTTTTGTGTCACTTGACCCTTCTTCTTGGCCAAGTTGGGACACTTGCTCTTGTAGTGCCCACTTTCCCTACACTCAAAACATATTATATGATTTTTATTTTTAATTGAAACATTTATACCTTCTTGTGTAGGGATGGCACTTGCTCCTCCATTTGATATTTCTTGAATTTTGGAGGTGGCACCGTCTTCTTCTTCTTCACTTGACCCGGATATAGAAGCTTCACCTTCTTCTTGATCCGGCGTCACCAAGGATTGCTCCCCCTCAATCCTAGAGGTGGAGGCTTCATCATCTTGAATATGAAACAAGGAGTATGCTCCCTCCTTGTTCCCTTCGACGCATTCCTTTGAGGATGAAGCTTCTTGGATTTCCTCTTCTTCGGAGGTTGAGCATCTCTCAACATCGGAGTCCTCCTCTTGGTCTTGCTCCAAAGAGTCATCCTCTCTAGATTCTTCTTGCTCTTGTATAGTGGAGGGGATCTCTTCATGAAGCTTGGCCAATTTGCTCCATAATTCCTTTGCATCTTCAAATTCTCCAATTTTGCAAAGGATGGTGCTTGGCAATAAATTGACCAAAAGCTTGGTCACTTTGTCATTGGCCTCGCACCTTTGGATTTGCTCCGAGCTCCATTTGCTTTTCTTGAGAAGCTAGCCCTTGGAATTTCTTGGATCATCGAAGCCTTCCATTAGAGCAAACCATTGCTCTATCTCCATCATAAGAAAATTTTCGATTCTTGACTTCAAAGAATCGAAGCTTGTGGATGTGTACGGTGGAGCCACCCTTGTGTCAAATCCAAGTCCATCTTAGAATTGCATCTTGAAGTTGAGCTTGATAAAATCTTGAACTTGAAGAATTTGCTCCAACTTCTTCACCCTCTAGCTTTTCTTGTTAAGCTTGACCCTTCCGGCGATGATTCCGGTGAAGAGCAGCCTCGCTCTAATACCACTTGTTAGGACCAAAAGTAGCTAGAGGGGGGGGTGAATAGCTCGTCGCTTGCTCGATGTGCTTCGTTGCTTGTTTCTTCAAAGATACGGCAGCGGAAAATACAGAAACAATCACACAACGCTAACACGGTTGGTTTACTTGGTATCCACCTCACAAGAGGTGACTAATCCAAGGATCCACACCAACGCACACACCCTCCACTAATAAAACCCTCCTTTATGGTAACTACCAAGGGCGGAGAAGCCCTACAAGACTCAATACAAGAAGAGAGGGAAGGGATACAAGAAATACAAGCTTACAAGCTTACAATGAGTACAAAACTCTAACCCTAGTTTCTTCTTCTTGCTTTGATCCGCCTCTTGACTTGGAAAGCTTCCAAGAACCTTCAAGAACTGGCGATCACGAGCTTGGAGAGTGCTGTAGAGGAGCTGGCGAAGATCTGGAGTGAATCCGTGAAGAGATGCCGAAGACAACACTCGCCTGCGGCTTAAATCGACGCCAACGGTCGGAACCCGATTGATTCGAATGTTCCCAATCGATCGGGGAGGCTTTGGATCGATCCACGGATCGATCCAGAGCGCCTCTGTGCTCTGGGAAAAACGCCTGGATCGATCCACGGATCGATCCAGCGCTTATCGCGCGAAGCAGCCGCGTCCCAATCGATCCACTGATCGATTGGGACATCTGGATCGATCCACGGATCGATCCAGAGGCTTTCTGTTCGCTGGGAGAATCCTGGATTTATCCACTGATCGATCCAGCTCCTGGATCGATCCCCTGATCGATCCAGCACTTGGTTTTTGCCCAAAACCAAGTTCCAACACTCCCAAACCAACATCCGGTCAACCTTGACCTGTTGGTACATCATGCCTAGCATCTGGTCATTCCCTTAACCTGCCAGGACTTCCCACCAAGTGTCCGATCAATCCCTTTGACCCACTTGGACTCTTATCGTCGTGCCAAGTATCCGGTCACTTCCTTGACCTACTTGGACTTCCACCAGATGTCTGGTCATCCTTGATCCATCTGGATTTTCCCTTGCCTGGCTTCACTCACTAGGACTTTCACCTAGCTTCACTCACTAGGGTTTTCCATCTGCCTAGCTTCACTCACTAGGACTTTCATACTGCCTAGCTTCACTCACCAGGACTTTCACCTGGCTTCACTCACCAGGATTTTCCTTCTGCCTAACATCCCAGTTAGGACTTCCCAGTCAAGTATCCGGTCAACCTTGACCTACTTGACTCTTCTTCAATCAATATCTTATTGTCAAACATCTAAACCCAAACCAAGACTCAGCTTGGTCAACCAGGTCAACCTTGACCTGAGGGATGTTGCACCAACAGATAGCTTACAAACAAAGTAGTAGAACAGAAAGAGAATCGTTTACATGTATTGTTATTAACTAATGAGATCAGGGTTGTATTTATAGACTTGATCCGAGCGCTTGGAAGGGTTCCGAGCGCCTGAGTGTAGATAAACTTTTATCCATGGTGCAACAGATCGTGACAGCGTGACAAACGATAAGTTTTGTTGTACGAGCACCTAGACTAGGTCCGGGCGCCCGGACTTGACCAGGGCTCGCACCCGAGGCGCCCTGGCTGCCCCGGGTGATCCGGGCTCCCGGACCAGAGTCAATTCCCAATTGACTTTCTGTTTGGGTCTTCTGCTCCGGTTTTGCTCGTTTGGATGATTTCGGTCATTCGGAATAGGGCTCACTCAAATCCATTTTCCAGCCTTTTCTAGCAACATTCCACTCCGGCTTCTCATCCCTCGAAACCACCGTGTGCTTCCTTCTCGTTCGCCAGTGTACTCTTCCACAGTGACTCATCCTTCGAACGCATCGGGCCTATCAACTCTCTCCTGTGCCTGTGATATGCGTAGATTATATACACTTATTTAGCATGTTTTGATGCACATTCATATATTTTACGCATGCTTTGTCTATGCACCTTCATACTCTTAGTCTTACTTTCAGCATAATTACTCTTCTTTATTCGAAGATCTACTCTTGTATATTTTCTGCTTACAGGAGTCGAACGTGGAGAGGAAACGATGTTCGTGGTCAATTCTATCAAGAAAGGAAGGAAGACAGTGTTGGTGCAATCATGTCTTGGGTGTTTTCAATGTGTTGACAACTATTTAAGTCTAGGTTAATACGTTTGGATCTAACGTGTGCTGCAAGTTTTGCAGGAAGAAGTTCAAGAAGGTCGAGTACTGGAGTCTTGGCAGGATAAAGTCCTTGCAGGTCAGAAGACCGGGTGTAAGGCAAAAGAAGTCCAAGGAGGTCGAGGACCGGAGTCTTGGCAAGAAAGTCCAGAGATATGCTCATCTGGCATGAGGTATTATTTGGAAAACCAGCAAGCAATCGATTGGTAAATCGATTGAGACGTAAAACTGAACAAAATATTGTTGAATCGATCAGCCGATCGATTGGAGTAAACCAATTGATCGGTCGATAGATTGACAGCCTCTGCGCGAGAGTACAGAATGAACTTGGATCGATCAGTCGATCGATTGGAGTAATCCAATCAATCGGGCGATCGATTCACATACTTTACGCAAGAGGACAGTGCGAACCTGGATCGATCAGCCGACTGATTGGGTACACCCAATCGATCTGTCGATCGATTCACAAGGTTTCTGCACGAAGGAGCAGTGCGATTTTGAATCGATCAGCCGATCGATTGGAGATAACCAATCGATCGGCCGATCGATTGAATTAACTGAATCGATCCAGTGTTGATTCAATCGATCGGGACGGCGCTCAACGGCTAGATTTGAATCGATTGGCTATGTCCTCAATCGATCAAAGGTGATGATTTCGTGAGAAACGGCTAGTTTTGAAGACAAATAAAAAGGGGAAGAAGTACTGTAGCAATACAACTCTTGTATACTCATTGTGCTAAGCAAAAAGAGAGCTCTCTAAGTGATTTCAAAGAAAAAGATTTGAGTCTCTTCCTCCTAAACCTAGATCTCATATTGTAAGAGGAAGAGGCAACCCTTGTAAAGGTTTCTCCACCTTCGTTTGTGATAACGGGAATGAGAAGTTCATATTGGAGCTTGATTGTGTGGGTGTGTGCCTTGGATTAGTCACCTCAAAGAGGTGGAAACCAAGTAAACCAAGGAGTTAGCATTACTCTCTTGTTTTCTTGCTTTTCATTTCTTTCTATTTGCTTCCGCTAATAAGTTGTAGGTGAAAAATCGAAGAAAGACTATTCACCCCCCTCTAGCCAAACGTAAAGGTCCTATCAGACAGCACTGGCCATGTGAGCCACATGACCATGCCAAAGAAACAAGGGGGAAAATGACCTAGGCCGTGTGGTGCAGATAGGTCGTGTAGCTTTACCAGAGGAGAAGAATGACATGGTCGTGTGGATCCACACGGTCGTGCCATCCTAGAAGCTTTCCCAGCACACGACCATGTAGATCTACACGGTCGTGCAGTTACTCCAGAGTGAAAGCAAACTCAGGCCATGTGTGCCACACGACCGTGTAAAATTTCCAGAAGCCAAGAATGACCTGGCCATATGAGCCACATGACCATGTAAGTCATCCAGAGTTGCAGCAGCACACGATCGTGTAGATCTACACGGCTGTGTCACCTTGGCCGAGGGCAATACTTGTGAGGTCATGTGAGAGCCACACTGTCGTGGCACGGGCTGTGTGGTGCTCGTGCCCCTACTCTATATAAGGGGGGTTTCTTCCCCTTTGAAAGGGAGGAGGCTCTCCCTTTTGGGGAGATTCAACTTGGGGTTGTTCTTCATCCTCTCCAGCTTTGTTCCAACTATCTTAAGCCATCTCCACCTCCGCATCGACTCCAGAAGCTAAGGATTGGTTTCAAAGATCACTTATCGTATCTAGATAAGCATTTCTATTCTCTCTTCTCATTAGGGATTGGAATGTTTGTAATCTCTTTATTTTCGGATCTCTATCTTTACATTATGGAGTAGACTCAATGTTCTAGGATTAAGGGAGTAATTGTGATGTGATTTGATGTATAAATCTTATGGGTATGCCAATTTCCTATTTAGATGATGTTGATGTGTTTTGTATCTATTTGATCTTATGTGGATGTTTGTGTTTGGATCTCATTACCATATTTGATTGAATGTTTGTGAGGCTTTTGGATCCTGTAGAGGGATACCCTAGATCGTATGACCGAGGGGTATTTGTGACAGGCTGTCTCGATAACGGGCGTCTAGGAGATCATCTTGAAAGGTGAAGCTAGTCTCTACAAGGGGTGGAATAGTTGAATGCATTTAGTTCCTGCACTTTTATGTGAATTGAGTGGTGTTGTATTTCTATGTTGTATGACTGAGGGGCGTTGGTGATAGGCTGCCCCGCTAATAGACTTCATATGGATCATAACCATTTAACCACTAGAAGTGTAGATCAAAGTCCCTTGCCAGTTTTCTTCTGCAGGAAAAAATCAACAACTTCCTACAAATGCATGTCGATTGAGGGTATGAATTGGAGAACCATGCTACATCAATGAATATCACAATGAAACTGAATTCCTAGAACACTCACCAAACCATATACTTCATTTACTTTCCTTGTTCCATTTTTAGTTGCTACTTAGTTCATTCCTTACCTTGTTGATTGTTTAGCTAATTCTACGTGAGACATCTCTTGTGCTTATAACCAGTTCTTGTGGAATCGATATCATTTTATTACTAACGACGAAACCGTGCACTTGCGGTTGCGTAACAAGTTTTTAGCATCGTTACCGAGTACTGTGTCTATAACATTAGAGATAATCATTTGAGTTAGACTAAACTTTTCTTTTCTTTTCAATACATAGTTGTAACTAGTCTTGGAAATTTGGTTTTCATAATCTTATCTTTTATTTCTGATTACTTTTTCTATAATTTATCTTGTTGCAATTTAAATTTTATATTTTATATTTTTAGAATTTCAATTTAGTTGTTCTTTACCTTTCAAGTAAAGAGAAAATTTTATGACTTGTGATTTTGTTCTTTGTATGCGAAGATCTAACCTTGCAAGAGATTTGTTACCTTTTGATCCTGAAATTGATAGAATTTTTCATAAAAGAAAAACCTCCCAAAGACATGTAGAAGAATAAGAAATTCAAATATGGCAAACAAACCACTGAAAGATTATGTAGCACCGTATGCAAGAGGACCTCGTTCTAACATCACAAGACCAGCTATTGAAGCCAATAATTTTGAAATCAAGCCTGTGATAATCACTATAATATAGCAGAATCAGTTTGGAGCCGGACCACATGAAGATCATAATCAACATCTTGAAGTTTTCTATGAAATCTGTGGTATAATGAAAATGAATGGTGTTCTAGCAGAAGTAGTGCAATTATTATTATTTGGGTTTTTTTTAGAGACAGAGCCAAACAGTGGCTAAATTCTTTGCCTGCAAATAGTATATCCACTTGGGAACAATTTGAGCAACAATTTCTGGACAAATTCTATCCTCTAAGCAAAATTGCTCATATGAGAAATTTAATAGCAAGCTTCAGACAGTCAGACTCTGAATCATTATTTGAAGCATGGAATAGATATAACAATATGCTCAGACAATGCCCACATCATGAATTGGAAAAATGGCTAGTTCTACATACGTTTTATAACGACATCAACTATCATACAAAGGTGTCTCTAGATTCTGCAGTTGGAGGGGCACTTATGAACAAAAGCTTAGATGAAGCCGAATGATGGAATAAATGAAAGAGAACAAGTTGTGCAACAAGCTAGTGATATGGGTTATGCTCAATCCACTCCAGATATTAATGATGATCCATTATGCATCAATGGAGGACCAATTACAAGGGCTAGAGCTAAAAAGATGAATGAAGCACTTAATGTGCTAATTGAAGATGTGAAGGCCAAAGCTACTATTGAAGAAGGTTTGACCAAGAGCAAGTCATCCGGCTTAGTCAACCTAATTCGAGCCTTAGATGAGCTAAATTAGTATTTAAGTCTCATATCTATGTAGTATGGATATGTTGGCTCAATTTGGACTCATTTTTACCTTTATTTGGGTTGTAATAATGCCATATGCTTAAAATGGCTAAGTAGTCTCTATGGACCTTTACTAAATGGGCTTTCTTTTGGCCTTTTAGGGTTTTTTGGTCATCTTATAGCTATAAATAAAGGGGGTGATGGTCACACATGTATCTTTGATATATTTTTCAATCTAAAACATGGTGAGGCTCTCGCTTGTTGGTTCTTCATTGAACTTGAACTTATCAAGGCATCTCCTTGTGGCGTTCGAAGACTTATCAACCTCAATCCCAAGGTTGTCGCGTTTTCCATCTACTATACCAAGGTTCGTGCTTTTCTAAGCATTGGGTCTAGGTTTCTTTTCATCCATCTTATCGACTTAGACCTTCCTTCTTTCTGTTTTCAATTCGTTGTGGGTTCTTAAGATATCTCTCTCGTTGGGTTCACATCATTTGATATCAGAGCCAAGTTTTTCTAAATCGATTTGGTTATCCTTTTCTCTTTGTGCTTGAAACTTTGTCAATTTGTTCAAAATTATCTGCTTATCATTATCATCTCAATCCTAGTGAGTTTTATTCGTCTTGGTGCTAGCAAATTATTTTCAGTAAAAAAAAAAAGAGTTGACATTTAAAAAAAAATCGGCAAAAAAAAAATTTGTAAAAAAAAAGCCGAAATTCAAAAAAAAAAATTATTTTTTTTGGCAAAAAAAAAGGGCCGAAATTCAAAAAAAAAATCGAAAAAAAAAAATAAAAAAAAAGTTGAGTGTAGGGAATTGTTATTTCTATACTAGTACTTTCCAATTCTGCATTTCTTTTAAAGTTTTGCCTATTATATTTACACTTTCCAATTCCACATTTTTCTTTAATAATTTGCCTAGTATATTTGCACCTTCCAATTCCGCAATTTCTTTAAAGTTTTGCCTAAATACTTGCACTTTCCTATTCCGCATTTCTTTTAAAGTTTTGCCTAGATTTAATTCTACACCTGCCTAAATTAAGTTCTGGCAAGATCCTTTTCAGTTCTTATTTCAAATATCTTTATCTCTTAGTCCCGCATTCGCATAAGTTTTGCCTAGATTCAATTCTAGCAAATTTCCTTTCTGAACTTAATTTAATTTTTCAATTCTGCAATTTGCATTCTTCTATCATTTCCTTTCTTTTATCCTATACCTTTGGGATTTTCAATCAGTCAACGATCGTTTACAAGGAATTGCCACAATTCTAAGTTCCTTAAAGAGCTAACATTAGCGAGTTGAGTGATTGAGTGACAACAGATTACAATAATGACGACAAGTGGAGAAGAAGCAAGACCTAGAGAAACACTTGAACAACGTGCCTTGAGATAACACTTGGAACTCATGGAAATCATATTCAATCAAATCCTCGACAGATTGGAGAGACAAGATGCTGTAATTACTGAATTGTAAAATAGCCAAGCTGGTAGAGTTCCCACACGAATTTCAAGGCAATATAACCGTGAAGACAACAACGATGATGATGATGGCATTTCTGAGGACATTAATGATAGAGTTTCTAGTGGCAGATCTGGTGGCATCAGAATTGGTGGTAGAAGGGGAAGGATGACTGATTATGTTGATAGAAACTTGGGAAATATCAAATTGAAGATTTCTTCTTTTCAAGGCAAAAGTGATCCAGACGCATATTTGGAGTGGGAAAAGAAAGTGGAATTAGTATTTGATTGTCACAACTACTCTGAAGAGAAGAAGGTAAAACTTGCTGCTGCCGAATTTATTGATTATGCTATTATTTGGTGGGATCAAGTTATTCTAAGCAGGAGAAGAAACAACGAGAGACCCGTTGGCACTTGGGAAGAGATGAAATCAATTATGAGGAAGAGGTTAATTCCATCACATTACTATCGAGATTTGTACCAACGGCTACAAAGTCTAACCCAAGGATCCAAGACCGTGGAGGAATACCACAAAGAGATGGAGATTGCCATGATTCGAGCCAATGTGGAGGAGGACCGAGAAGCAACCATGGCAAGATTTTTACAAGGTTTGAATTTAGAAATTGCAAATATAGTAGAGTTGCAACATTATGTGGAGCTTGAAGATATGGTGCATATGTCCATGAAAGTTGAAAGGCAACTCAAAAGGAAGGGATCAATCAAACATGGTCAAAGTTCTAATTCATCCACTTGGAAATCTAGTTGGAACAAAAGAGATGATAAAGTTGCATCAAAGAGTAAGACCGAGTTTTTGAAGAATAAATATGCTAATTCTCCATTGGTTAAAGGTAAAGAACCTATCCAATCTTCAAGAAATAGAGATATTAAATGCTTTAAGTGTTTGGGAAGAGGACATATCGCTTCACAATGTCCAAACAAAAGAAGTATGCTTTTGAAAGAAAATGGTGATATTGAAACTGAAAGTGAGTCTGAAGATGATAATGTCTTGCCACCATTGATGGAAAGTGATGTAGAAGAGTATGCCGTTGAATGTGAAGCCCTTGTCACTAGGCGTGCTCTAAATGTGCAAGTGAAGGAAGAAGATGAAGAACAACGAGACAACATATTTCATACCCGTTGCCACATCAAAGACAAGGTATGTAGTATGATTATAGATGGAGGAAGTTGCACTAATGTTGCTAGTACTATCTTGGTTGAGAAATTATGCTTACCTACCACTAAACATCCTAGACCTTATAAACTACAATGGTTGAATGATTGCGGGGAGGTTAAGGTCACTAAGCAAGTATTGGTTTCATTATCCATTGGTAGGTATCATGATGATGTTCTTTGTGATGTAGTACCAATGCATGCAAGTCATTTGCTTTTAGGTAGACCATGGCAATTTGATAGGAGGGTTATACACGATGAGTTCACAAATAAATATTCTTTTAAGATG
Organism: Zingiber officinale; assembly: GCF_018446385.1. NCBI lineage: Eukaryota > Viridiplantae > Streptophyta > Magnoliopsida > Zingiberales > Zingiberaceae > Zingiber > Zingiber officinale. The sequence continues at coordinate 37,857,458 of NC_055990.1, read as the reverse complement.
CATGGTAAACTTGTAACTCTTGTACCATTAACTCCTAAGCAAGTATATGAAGATCAATTGAGGATAAAAAATGAGAGTGAAAAAAGAAAAGATTGTGAGAGAAAAAAAAATGGAAAAGAAAAGGAGTGTGAGAAAAGAAAAAGTGAGGATGAGAGGAATGAAAAAGAAACAAAAAATCTAGAGAGTAAAAAAGGGAGCTTTTATGCAAAAGAAAGAGAGGTTAAGAGAGCTTTTTATTCTCAACAGCCGATGATTATACTTTTGTATAAGGAGGCTTATTTCAACACTAACAATCTTAACCCTTCTTTGCCTAGTGTTGTTAAATCTCTTTTGCAGGAATTTGATGATGTCTTTCCTGAAGAAGTTCCTGATGGATTGCCACCACTTAGGGGAATAGAGCACCAAATTGACTTCATCCCAGGAGCAGCTATCCCTAATCGACCAGCCTATAAGAGCAATCCTATGGAGATGAAGGAGCTTCAAAAGCAAGTTGAAGAATTGATGAGAAAATGGTACGTCCGAGAAAGTTTGAGTCCTTGTTCAGTTCCTGTTTTGCTTGTGCCTAAGAAGGATGGAACTTGGAGAATGTGCGTTGATTGTAGGGCTATCAACAAGATTACGGTAAAGTATCATCATCCTATTCTTAGATTAGATGATATGCTAGATGAACTACATGGTTCTTGCATTTTCTCTAAAATTGATTTGAAGTCTGGCTATCATCAAATTCACATGCGTGAGGGAGATGAATGGAAAACTGCTTTTAAGACTAGTGCTAAGGGAATAGCGGTTGATGAAGAAAAGGTTAAGGCAATACGTGAATGGCCAACACCAAAAACGATAACTGAGGTACGTAGCTTTCATGGGTTGGCAAGTTTCTATAGAAGGTTTGTTAAAAATTTTAGTTCTATAGCTGCACCCTTGACTGAAGTTGTTAAAAAGAATGTTGGGTTTCGTTGGGATAGTGAACAAGTTTCAGCTTTCAATTTACTTAAGGAGAAGCTAAGTTCAGCACCATTACTTGCATTACCTAACTTTGCTAAAACTTTTGAAATTGAGTGTGATGCATCAGAAATAGGTATTGGAGCTGTGCTAATACAAGAAGGTCGACCCCTTGCTTATTTTAGTGAGAAACTCAGCGGAGCAGCTTTAAACTATCCAACTTATGACAAGGAGATGCATGCATTGGTGAGGGCTTTAGAGACTTGGCAGCATTACTTGTGGCCCAAAGAGTTTGTTATTCACACTGATCATGAATCGTTGAAGCATTTGAAGAGCCAAAGTAAGTTGAATAGACATCATGCAAAATGGGTAGAATTCATTGAATCATTCCCTTATGTGATCAAGTATAAACAAGGTATGGAAAACATTGTTGCTGATGCTTTGTCTCGAAGGTATACCTTGATCTCTACTTTAAACACTAAATTGTTAGGATTTGAATACATTAAAGATTTATATTCTAATGATTCTGACTTTGGAAATGTGTTTGAAGTTTGTGAACATACTGCATTTGGGAAGTTTTATAGACATGGGGGGTTTCTTTTTAGAGTGAATAGGTTGTGTGTGCCTAATTGTTCATTAAGGGAATTATTAATCCAAGAATCTCATGGTGGGGGACTAATGGGACATTTTGGAGTTAAAAAAAACTCTAGAAGTGTTGGTAGAGCATTTCTTTTGGCCACAAATGAAACGGGATGTAGTTAAATTTTGTGAGAAGTGTATTATATGTAGGCAAGCGAAATCTAGATCTTTATCTCATGGACTGTATACACCTTTACCAATTCCTAGTGAACCTTGGGTTGATATTTCCATGGATTTTGTTTTAGGACTACCAAGGTCTAAACGTGGTATGGATTCTATTTTTGTGGTTGTGGACAGATTTTCTAAAATGTCTCATTTTATTCCTTGTAGGAAAACAGATGTGTTAGTTAGAGCCCTAGAGCCAATCATTTGATGATTGTATGTACTCATTGTATCATATTCTTGTATATTAATAAAGGCATTTGTTTGGTTATTATACTTATTTGTATTTGTGCCAAATAGACTAAGTATAATAGCGTCCTTGAGTAGAGGGTTCATACCTATATCAATCGATTAGTTGAATCGATAGTGAGATGATATAGGGAACACTGCTCTAAATCATTCCTAGTCGAGTATTAACATTCAGGGACAATGTTAATGCAATAAGACTAGCATGTAGGTCAGTTCGATGACTTGATCTCACAAGTCATGGATATAGAGATATCAAGCTGACACATGGGTATACATTGGAGAATGTATACTGAATGACCCGCCATGAGAAAGTATCATGGATCGTTATATGGGTGTCATATACTTTCTCATGTGGCTATTAGTATGACTATTAGTCCTTAGACCTGAAGTCACCATGGATCCCTACATAAGGAGTTATGTACTTTGGTTTCGTCAAACGTCACCCGTAACAGGGTGGACTATAAAGGCGATTACTGGGTATGTAACAAATTATGCAAAGGGATGTGAGTGATGTAGATGGGATCTATCCCTCCCATATGACGGGAGCGACATCAATATTCTTGATAGAGTTAGACCACGAAGTGCATGGCCATGCCCAAATGAGTCAACATTAGATGTTGAGCTCATTTGATCGAGTGAGTCTACTTGGAGTTCAAGATTTAGATTGATTAGAGGATGACATGGTCTATGCCTCATATTGATCAATCTAGATGTCTAGAATAGAAGGACAATGTCACATATTGTGAGGAGTCACAATTAGTAGTCACAAGGTGATGTTGGATCTCAACATTCTTGTAACTTGGGTAGTAATGATGTGTTGCTAGATACCGCTCATTACTTATGCTCCTAAATGGGTTTAGGGCATTGCCAACATTATAAGAACCTATAGGGTCACACACTTAGGACAATTAGATGGAGATTAGGTTCATATGATAAACCAAGAGGATTAGATTCATTTGATGAATCAAATTGGATTAAGAGTAATCCTATTTGGGCTAACTTGAGTTCGACTCAAGTTGATTTATGTGTTCAATGAGTCTAATTTAGATTTTGACTCATTGAATCAATTTAATTTAATGAATTAGATTCATTATATTAAGTTGGCTCGAATCAAGTGGTTAGATTAGATCAACCATGGTAGAGATTGAGTCAAGTTTGACTTGACTAGAGAGGAAGAGGAAGAGTCAAGTTTGACTTGACTCTTTGCCACATCATGAGTGAGGTGGCAAGATGTGGACCAATGGTGTTGCTCCACATCATCTTGTTTTGCCACATCATGGAAGTTACAAAGCCATTTTCTTAATAACTTCACATTAATTGCATTTAATGGGGAGTTACACATGATAGTGGCTGGCCACAATTTTGAATGGGATGAATTGATTTTGAATTCATTCATTCAAGTGTGCATTCCTCAAGCTCTCCCTCTCCCTCTCCCTCTCCTCCTTACTTGGCCGAACCTTACCAAGGTGCTAGCACACCTTTGTGTGAGGTTTTCTCCACCTAAGTTGTCCGTGTGGATACTTCTAGAGGACCGTACACTTGACGGTCTAGAGATCCGGCATTTTGGACGAGCGGGAACGCGAAGGGCTTCGCTACAAGGGTAATGATCTTAACTTTAGTGTAGATCTAAAGTTTTTACAAACTCGTACAAGAAAAAGGTTTTTCGAAATTTTGTTTACGAATCTTTACACGAGATCCATGGCTTTGGGTGACTCGGGGTTTTCGCGATGCGAAAAAGCGATTTTCGCGGCCCGAAGAACCCAACAAGATGATGCTAACCATATTGCTGATCTATTTTTTAGGGAGATCGTGCGACTTCATGGAGTACCGAGGAGCATAGTTTCATATCGTGATGCAAAGTTTCTAAGCTACTTTTGGAAGACATTGTGGGGAAAGTTAGGAACAAAGCTTTTGTTTTCCACAACTTGTCATCCACAAACAGATGGACAAACTGAGGTAGTAAATCGAACTTTATCTACTTTGTTGAGAGCTATCATTCAAAAGAATTTAAAAGGTTGGGAAGATTGTTTACCACATGTTGAATTTGCTTATAATAGATCTATGCATTCTACTACTAATTTTTCTCCTTTTGAAGTGGTATATGGGTTCAAACCTTTAACTCCTTTAGATTTATCACCTTTGCCTATCTCTGAGCGTGCCAGTTTAGATGGTACCAGAAAAGCTGAGTTTGTGAGGCAACTGCATGAGAAAGTTCGATTGCAAATTGAAAAGAGGACTGAACAATATGTTGCGCAAGCCAACAAGGGACGAAAGAAAGTGATCTTTGAACCCGGAGATTGGGTTTGGGTTCATATGAGGAAGGAAAGATTTCCAGCTAAACATCGTACTAAGTTGCATCCACGAGGAGATGGTCCATTTCAAGTCATTGCTCGAATCAATGATAATGCATACAAGCTTGACTTACCAAGTGAGTATAATGTGAGTGCTACATTTAATGTTTCTGATCTTTCTCCTTTTGATGTAGGTGATCAAGATTCGAGGACGAATCCTTTTGAGGAGAGGGGGAATGATGGAATAAATGAAAGAGAACAAGTTGTGCAACAAGCTAGTGATATGGGTCATGTTCAATCCACTCCAGATATTAATGATGATCCATTATGCATCAATAGAGGACCAATTACAAGGGCTAGGGCTAAAAAGATGAAGGAAGCACTTAATGTGATAATTGAAGATGTGAAGGCCAAAGCTACTATTGAAGAATGTTTGACCAAGAGCAAGTCATCCGGCTTAGTCAACCTAATTTGAGCCTTAGATGAGCTAAATTAGTATTTAAGTCTCATATCTATGTAGTATGAATATGTTGGCTCAATTTGGACTCATTTTTACCTTTATTTGGGTTGTAATAATGCCATATGCTTAAAATGGCTAAGTAGTCTCTATGGGCCTTTACTAAATGGGCTTTCTTTTGGCCTTTTAGGGTTTTTTGGTCACCTTATAGCTATAAATAAAGGGGGTGACGGCCACACATGTATCTTTGATATATTTTTCAATCTAAAACACGGTGAGGCTCTCGCTTGTTGGTTCTTCATTGAACTTGAACTTATCAAGGCATCTCCTTGTGGCGTTCGAAGACTTATCAACCTCAATCCCAAGGTTGTGGCGTCTTCCATCTACTATACCAAGGTTCGTGCTTTTCTAAGCATTGGGTCGAGGTTTCTTTTCATCCATCTTATCGACTTAGACCTTCCTTCTTTCTGTTTTCAATTCGTTGTGGGTTCTTGAGATATCTCTCTCGTTGGGTTCACATCAGAAGCCGAGAGTCTTAGTGAAAGTGTAGCACAAAACCATCATCAATGGGCAACAAAAAGAAGTGGAGGCTATTCTTATCCAAACCCAGTTAAAGCATCAGGAAAATTTGATGTAGATGCAATTACTTTGATGTCTTCAAAACTAAATGCTCTTACTAAAAAGCTAGAAAATATGAGAACAAATTCTAGCACGGTCAACGCTATAGTATGTGTTTGTGAAACATGTGGAAGCACAGATCATGCTCAAGACTCATGCCCATTGGGAATCATTTCTGCACATATCAATCAACTTGAGCAGTGTGATGCAATCATGAGTTACAATCAGAAACAAAACAATCCATACTCCAACACATAAACTATGGTCAGAAAAATCATCCAAACTTCTCTTATCGTAATAATCAAGATCAAGGACCATCCACGGAGGCTAGATCGAGCTACCAGCCTGGACAACAAAACTTTCAACAACAATAACCTTCTCAAGACTATCAATTTTCTAAATTGGAGAAAATTCTTGAAGAAGTCATTTCTGCTCAAAACGAATTTAAGCAAGAAATCAAGTTGTTAAATTAGAGAATGGATAATTCAGAGAAACACCAGAAAATGTAAGATAGCCAAATTGCCCAGATAACTTCTTCATCTTCAAGAGCATCAAGACAATTCCTTGAAAAATCTGATGTAAATCCAATGGAACACCGCAACAAAATTGAGCTTAGTAGTGGACAGACCTTGGGGGATCCTCAAGTGACTGCTCCAAAAGGGATGAAAATTCAAGAAGAGTTCTCTCCTCCAACACTTGAACCAGTTGAGATTCAAGATGATGAAGAAAATACCAAGAAGGTTGAAAAGACTCTTTAACGCTATCCTCAAAGTCAAGTAATCCCTTTTCCTCAAAGATTAGTCATGTTGAAGAAGGATGAAGAATTTAGCAGATTTCTTGATAAGGTTAAAGATATTTGTGTTGAGGTCCCTCTAATGGATGTCATTCAACAAATGCCAAAGTTTGCCAAATTTCTGAAGGATATTATGTCCAACAAAAGAATAAAAGGAGAGATCAAGATTGTAGCTCTTATTGAAGAATGTAGCGCTTTATTTGAAAAGAACACTTCCCCGAAGCTCCAAGACCCAGGAAGCTTTTATATTCCTTGCACTATAGGATCATAATTTATATAAAAAGGTTTTTATGATTTGGGGGCAAGTGTTAGCCTCATTCCATACTCAATTTGTAATAAGCTAGTGTTGGTGCGGTTAACACTGACGATCTAACTCAGGTTTTGATTAATGACAAAGTAAGTTAAGTTAGTTTTATTGTGATCTAACGCTTTGACCAAGTGTGCAAAAGAAGCCCAGCTAGATTGACGGGCTGACCAGATAGCTGGCACGAAGTCCAGATAGATTGACGGAGAGACCGGCTATCTGCCACGAAACCCAGCTAAGTCGACGGGCGGACTGGATAGCTAGTACAAAGTCCAGACGGGTCAAAGAGCTGACCGGATGCCTGACACGAAGTCCAGATGGGTCAAAAGGCTGACCGGACGTCTGGCAGGTAAGTTAAGGTAAGTCACTGGAGGGGAGTAACCTTGTGTCTAAGTGTGCAGGAGCTTAGGAGCACAGGTAGTCGAGCGGAAGATGCAACTAGTGAGAAGGATGGCACGCGGTGCGTCCGATGGATGAGGCGCTGTGGAATAGTACACCGGCGGACGAAAAGGAAGTGTGCAGTGGTTCCAAGGGACGAGAATCCGAAGCGGAAGACTGCTCAAGGAACAAGAGACACAGCTAGCGAGAAGGTCGGCACGGGGTGCGACCGAGGGACGAAGACTGCGGATAAGTACCCTGGCAGACGAGAAGGAAGCATGCGACGATTCCGAGGGATGAGAAGCCGGAGCGGAAGCTTGCTCGAGAAGACCGGAAGTGGGGTTCGGGTGAGCCCTATTCCGGATGGCAGAGATCACCTAAGCGAGCGGAAGACTCGGTCTGAGGCGAACGAAGCCGGAGCAGATGACCCCGGCTGAAAAAAGTCAACGGGGTTGACTTTCCCAGCCGAGGCGCCCGGAACTGTCCGGGGCGCCCGGAACTGTCCGGGGCGCCCGGAACCCTTCCGGGCGCCTGAGTTAACTTTTTGACCAGATCGCGCCAATCACGATCTAAATGTTGGGGGATAAAATTTTATCCCCCCAGGGCGCCTGGAACCCCTTCGGGCCGCCCCAATCAAGGCTATAAATATAGTTTTGGTTCAAAAGCTTTTCATCAACTCAGAAATTGTAATTCCAACATTTGTACGCTCAATCTCTTGATTAACTTCTTTCTTTTTGTGCTTTCATTGCTGTAAGAGACTTCACCGCCTGAAGAAGATATCCTAGTGCGACATGTTCCTTGGATTAACAACCTCTCCGGTTGTAATCAAGTAAACATCTGGTGCCTCTTTCTTTTCTGTTTTAATTTATTATTTTTCTATTTTATGCAAGTGTTCTGTTGAAAGTTCGGAGGAAGGGTTGTGCTTTTGTTTTTACAGGTTATTCAACCCCCCTTCTAGCCGCTCGCAGTGGTCCAACAGGAACCTCCCCGGGTGCCCCCACCGGGTTGACGTGGCGTGCTTTCGCCAAAACTCTATTTGACAAATTTCATCCATCTCTGAGCGCTCGGACCGACCCGGGCGCCTGGACTAGTTTGGGCGCTTGGATTGGTGATGTGGGTCGGCCAATCGTAGCATGCCACGACAGAAAGAAGATGACCTTTTGTCGATTCGAGCGCCTGGACCCGCCTGGGCATTCGGACAATCCATGTACCCTCAGTAGTCACCCGGGAGGTCCCTCTTTGTTGCTGGCCCGGGTGCCTGGAGCAACTTCGGGCGCTCAGATGTTTGGACACCTAGATATGCTCCAGGTGCCTGGACTCCTCTTTTCCAGCCATCAACTTTCTGCAACATAAGGTTAGTATAAGCACATATAATATATAAAGCAGAATAATTTTGATAGTCTCCAAACTGTCCGGTCTTGGGTCTTGACTTTGTGTTTCGCTGAAACTCTAGGTAGGACCGACATCGACTATTTCCTCTTCGAGGAACACGTTCTCACCTACTTCTCTTAAGAGAGATTACTTTTTTTTTCCAAACCGGTCCTCCATACCGTTTGTACTTTTGCTCAACATCCGAGACCTTAGGACTTTTTGGTAGACGTCCGAACCCCGATCCATCCAATCTTCCGTCTGGTGTCTGTGACCCCCAGGACTTCCACCTAGTATTTTCAACCCTAGGATTTTGCCCGACGTCCTCGACTTGTCAAGACTTTGCCCAATCTCACGGACTAGGACTTCATTGTCTAGTCGTAACTAGGACTTTCCACCTGCCTAGTGTCTATTAGGACTTCTCTGCCTAGCCTCCACTAGGACTTTCACCTTGACTTTCCTGCACACTCAGTTAAACTTGATAGATCATAATACAGCTTAACTTTGAACCTTTGCCAATTATCAAAATGCAAGTTTGATTAGCTGGTGCATCCAGTACTCACAAACACACATTAGATAAACAAAGTAAAAGACATAAAAGGTAAGAGACACAAGGAATTACTTGGTTTGCAATTGAGGAGGTTGCTAATCCAAAACAGTATAAACTCACTAAAATTCCCCTTCGATGTAGGCGGAAAAGGCGCTTACAAAAATTTGAAGCATGAATAGAAAGACAAAATTTATATAACATGTTGGTCGAACTAGCCGTTTTGTTGACGTAGCATCTTCGTGCGCTTGGACCCGATCCATACGTCCCCAACAGTGCATCTTATATGCTTGTAACGACTCCACAACATTATGAGGATAAAGATTTATCCTTGCCTGGGCACCTGGATCGGTCCGAGCGCTCGGATTATTGCTGACGTGGACTTCGACATCATCGTCGCAATAATGGGCACCCTTGCTGTGCCAGGGGGTCCAAGCGCCTGGACATGGTCAAGGTGCCCGGATAAGTCAACAACACGTTGACTTATTCAACTTCCACTCCGGTTGCTTGAGTGATTCTCTGACTATCCATAGTTGAGCTCACTTAAACCTAACTCCGATCTTCTTTCCTCGAACAGACTTTCACTCCGGCTTTTCGTCTCTCTGAAGCGCCGCGGGTATCCTTCTCGTCTGTTGGTGTGCTCTTCCACATCATCTCGTCATTCTGATGTACTGAGTCCGTAAACTCGTTTCCTATATTATCCTTCTTGCTAGCTATGATTTTATATATTTTTAAGTTTCTGTACACATAAATACAATGATTAAATATAAAAAGACGTAACTTAATTCAATTTATCATATCAAAATTTATCCAGATACTTACATTAGAGTTATCAGTAAAGTTTAATAATTAACAAACATAAAGAATGACGTCTTGGTATATGATAGCACCTCATCCAATACTCTACAACTACCCTTTCCTTACTCCATCCACGCTCCTCTTCCCTTTTTGCTCAAGTAAACACCTCCGCGACGGTTTGACCATATTTGTGGGATTCGTTTGACTCCACCACGAGTCGCGAACTTGGCTTGATCCAACCACAAAACGATACGAATATATTAGATCTGGAAATCTGCCCTAATCCCCCATTCCTCCCGTCGCATCGCCCCCGCCTCAACGTTCTCCAACCCGTCGGTAGCCGCCGTAGCTTCCCCGCCTCGTCACCGGTCTCCGGAAATCCGTCGGCTCTTTCTTCTGACAAGGTTTTCCTCATCAACCGTTGGTTGCCTCTTTTTTATGCGATTTCGTAATCGACGTTGAGGAAAACATCGAAACAAGGGGAAAAGAACTAACTTTGCTTCTTGTTTGTTATGTGAGAGTAGTAGTGCTTGAGTAAACGCATGCTTTATGCCTGTAAATTTCGCTTTGTTGTTCTCAGAGAGTACTGGTTCATCGTTCGCTTCGAAAATGTCTCGAAAAGGATTGATGGAGCAGGACTTGAGTAAACTTGATGTTACAAAGCTTCATCCATTGTCGCCAGAAGTTATCTCGCGTCAAGCTACCATTAACATAGGTGAGGGCTTTGTCTGGTTTATACTTTATCTTAAGAATTCCAAATGCAGAGTGTGTTTCCTATTGTATTTCCACAAAATCTCATATTGATTTTAAATTAGACACATGTGGAGACGCTAGCTTGTCGCTCTTGCTATTTATGTTTTAAGTAATTTCAAAACAAAAAAAAATTAACGTCATTTATATTAACCCCTTGAATAGCTACTATAATTGTACTTAATATATAGTTCTTATCGTTGGAAAGTTTTTGTTGGAGAATATTCTCCTTGGGTGGATGAGGGATGCATTAAAATTTTTACCTTCTGTTTGATGCTGCACTGGGTAATTTAAAGTTCACATGGGTGAGTTTTGACTGACTTTAGGCCCAATGTACTTGGATAGATAACTAGAAAGCAGAATGGAAAGCAACATAGGAGTGTACAAAACTGATCCATGATTCATGTACAATTTTGTTACCCTTTCCCTCTCCCATCTTTCAACCCTTGTAACAACTTTAGATCTTTCCAACTGGGAAGCAAATAAGAAAGTTTGTACCTACTACAGAGTTTTTATGTCTAAAATTTTTCCTAATACATTATTTTGTTACCATTTCACATTCTAAAGATAATTGACAGTGTTGAAATTTATCATTGATGTTTTCTACTCTTTAACTTTAATATTGCCTGTCGTTAGGCATTGATGATCAGTGTAAAACGTGCCTAAACTTTACGATCATGAATCTTAACTGTATTTATCAATTATAGGATAAGATCCATAGCTGACACCCAATAGTTCAGACAATGACAGCTTACTATTGTTTTTTTCCCCTATAAATCTCAGGATTTAGTTGACCTGAAGAAAAAAAAAATCTTCTCTCTAGTTCACAGAAATTCTCACTCTCAAACTTAGAAGCTGCACCAGCAAATAGAAATCTTAGCTCTGTCAAACCAAATACATACACATAGTTTGATTCACAAGAAGTTTTTTTTAAAGTTCTTTATTTCTAAAGTACACAATAGGAACATAATTCATTCTTTTTCTTGTTATCCTGTTATTTCTTTTGTTTAAATGCTAATTTGCATTTTTCTATTGAACTTACGTTAGGTACCATTGGTCATGTGGCTCATGGAAAGTCGACTGTGGTGAAAGCGATATCTGGTGTACAGGTAGTTCTTTAGTTTGAATCAGTTAACATATTGGTAAGATACTTTTGCATAGTTTCTACAGTTGTCAAGAATCAAGATTGCTGTTCATGTCTGTTTCAATGTTTGTGTTTGATGCGACTTAGATAATTTCACAACAATGTTATGAACTTAATGGCTTTTTTATTCTTGTTTTCAGTAACAGGACATCTTTTTATCCAAATGGTTACTAGGAAGCTTTTCTGTTTATCTGTTGACATTTTAAGTTTCCCCCCTGCATTTATTGTGTCTAATCATCAATTTTCACATAAATGCTGCAACAATGTTTTTTTTTAATTTTCTTGCTGCCTTTATGTTGACTCAGAGGTCCAGGATGTCTTGATATAGAATCTGAATCTACAAATGCTAACAGCATATTGTTGTTATTCATGTTAGAAACGACAAGAGTGTGTCTATACCCAAGTTTAATTATGTTAAAAGTTGGGAATACTCAGAATCTTGTGACAGCACTGAGAAAATTTGCTATCAATAGAAAAAAGATACGAATACTCGTATTAGCTACCAGAATACATGAGACATATTGTCAATACAATCTCTTTTTGATTGACAATCTGCTATTAGAATATATTTTGAAATACTAATTGTACTAAATTGTTTTAATTAGAATAGACCAAACACAAAATATATCTAATGATTGGCTTGATGTTTCTAGACTGTTCGATTCAAGAATGAATTGGAGCGTAATATTACTATCAAGCTTGGATATGCCAATGCAAAGATTTATAAATGTGAAGATGAGAGATGCCCTCGACCAATGTGCTACAAGTATGTTTCAGACCGACCAAAGTGGCATTTTTTAAACATGTTATTTTCTTATGTCTTGAATTGTTGATGCCATATGCTTATGCAGGGCTTACGGAAGTGGAAAAGAAGACAGTCCTCTGTGCGACGTTGCTGGATTTGAGAACACAAGGATGAAACTTCTAAGACATGTTTCCTTTGTTGATTGTCCAGTCAGTTACTTTCCTCTCTGCGAACTAAAGCAAAAGTTTGAGAATTTTCTTTTTGATTCTGGAATCGTTTGCATTTTCTTGATAGGGCCACGATATTCTTATGGCTACCATGCTTAATGGTGCTGCAATCATGGATGGAGCTTTGCTTCTTATAGCTGGCAATGAAAGTTGCCCACAGCCCCAAACATCTGAGCATCTTGCTGCTGTTGAAATCATGCGACTTCAACATATAATTATTCTACAAAATAAGATTGATCTTATTCAGGAAAGTGCTGCCATCAATCAACATGAGGCAATCCAGAAGTTCATTCAGGTCAACCTTTAACAAAAAAGCTAAATTTTTTCCCATTTCCTATCTCAGATATAGTTGACAACAGAGTTAGAATATGAAAAAATGGCAGGGGACTATAGCTGATGGGGCTCCAGTTGTGCCAATATCTGCTCAATTAAAATATAATATCGACGTTGTCTGCGAGTATCTAGTTAAGAAAATTCCCATTCCTGAAAGGAATTTTACTTCCCCTCCTAATATGATTGTTATTCGTTCATTTGACGTGAATAAGCCTGGCTCAGAGGTTGATGAGATAAAAGGTGGTGTTGCCGGTGGAAGCATCCTAAGGGTATGTAACATATCTTTCATCATTTTAATGCAAGTTGAATGATATTTGTAAGTATTCTATACAAAAACAACAACAACGACAAAGTCTTATCCCACTAAGTGGGTTCTAGGGTATGGATCCTCTTACACCATTAGACTATCCCTTACTATATCATCATTTATATTTTAATAAATTTTATTTTAGTTTATCATTGTTAACTAAGTTTTTTTTATCTTTCTCTTTCTCTTTTAATTTATGTATTGGTTATAGTTTCAGATCGTATAACTAGAGCATCTAATTGTGTATATGTCCGTACTATCTTAAATGTGTCTCTATGAGTTTTTCCTCATTTCTTATTCTATTTGCAAGTACTTTATACATTCTCTATTTTTTTTATAACATCATTGGTAATGGTTTATACAGGGTGTTTTGAAAGTGAACCAATTTATTGAAGTCCGGCCTGGTATTGTTATCAAAGATGAGAGTGGGAATATAAAGTGCACCCCTATCTACTCAAGGATTGTTTCCCTGTATGCTGAACAAAATGAGCTACAATTTGCTGTACCTGGTGGACTCATTGGTGTGGGTACAACAATGGACCCTACATTGACTCGTGCTGATAGATTGGTTGGCCAGGTGCTTGGTGAAGTGGGTTCACTGCCTGATGTTTTTGTAGAGCTTGAGGTAGGTTACATTGGTACTTTGCTTTTGATACTTTAGTCCTTTTAATTGCCTGGTTATTGCTTCAATTGTTGAAGCAACTTATATTTGCTTTTGATACTTAGTAGTCTTCCATTGATTTTCTCTAGAGTCCTAGCAACTTATGCAAAGTATAATTAGTTTAAATTCTCTCAGTTCAATTTAGAACTTAGTTTGGCATTAAACAATTTATAAATTAGTAACCATTAGTTGTGAGTTCATTAAGATTGGGCTGTGTAGGCGTAGCAAAGAAGATGCACATCATTTGGGACCATTATCTACTATGAAATTTTGCCAATTTGTATGCTAACCCCAGATGGCAAATTCAAGATGACAAATTCAAGATGACATTCTTGTGTCGTTTCCAATTCTAGTTTAAGCTCAACTTTGATAATTTGAAAATGGCCATATTGGGTGATTCTAAATAATTATATTGACAATGATACAAGGATTGAGCAAATTAAAATGGAAAAAGTAGTTCACAGTGACCAACTATGAATGCCACTATTAATGAAATAAGCAATGCTAAATTTGCTACAGAAAGTTCTTCGTTTGAATGCAAATATTTTGAGAACCAGTTTCATTTTTATTTTGTGGTGGTCTTTAGCTCGAATATGACTTTTGAATTAGTTTTCTATTGATGAAAATATCACTGAATAAAATGGTGGGGAGTCTTTTGGGGAATAAGACTAGGGAGACATTGAGAAATGTTGAATAGGACATAATTGCCTTAATTTAATGGGTATTGGCCTTTGTTAGAATTAAAAGATAGAATAGCAGCGGGCAGATAGAATAGCAGCGGGCATAAATGGTTGTGTAGGTGACTTCTGGATGTCAAATGTTTTGACTTTATCTTGCAGGTGAACTTCTTTCTTCTCCGTAGGCTGTTGGGTGTCCGGACAAAAGGAACTGAGAGACAAGGGAAAGTCTCCAAGCTGGCCAAGAGTGAGATCCTGATGCTCAACATAGGTTCCATGTCGACTGGGGCTCGGGTTGTTGCAGTGAAGAATGATTTGGCTAAGCTGCAACTCACTGCTCCTGTGTGCACCAGCAAAGGCGAAAAGGTTGCGCTTAGTCGGCGAGTTGAGAAGCATTGGCGTCTGATTGGTTGGGGGCAGATTCAGGCTGGCTCGACCCTTGAAGTCCCTCCCTGCCCTATCTAATGCCTCTCAGTCTTTTGCTATTCTAATCGAAGGAAGTGAAGGAAAAAAAAACCGAAAAAAGAGAGTAAAAGACAGAATGAGATAGTACAAGTTGTGGGCTGGCAGGAAAATAATGTCACTATGCAAGTTTCATCGTTTTTCATGCTGGAATTTTTTCTTGATTTACGTCGCGAAACATATTTATCAGCCATCCAGCTCCATTTTGTGCTTTGAGTGTGCATTAGACACTGCAAATTGGCTCATTACAACATTGTTTTGCATTTCTAGAAATTCTCGTCCTTTGGCCTTTGCTTTTCTTGCCGAACCTTATTAATGCACTTGCTTCGTCCAGTATTCTTAGATTTTTTTTTTTTTGAGTCAGTTTACTTTAGCAATAGGGGATGTTAGATGGATGTGGGTCTAGTCGTTTCCTTGCCATAATATTATTATTTCAAATGCTTCATTGTATGCAATCCACTATAATAAATACTTCTTGTATTGTTTAAATCAGTTTATTAAATTGACTTATCTAAATTTTTAGAGTAATTGTTGACATTCTTTATTAAAATAAAGATAGTGGTGTAATTGGGTTAATTAAACACCTTTTCACATTTCCTATATATTAGGGTATTTATTTTGATAAAATCCTAGAAAAACGATAATTTATTTTTCATTTTTAAAAATATTAATTTAACAGCGCTGCCTGATTTATTTGGGGTATTTTTGAGAATTTTGAGAATTATTAATTATAAAGGCCCCCAAAATCTTATAGATTAGGAGTGTTTGCTTTGATAAAGTGCTTTAGAAATAATATATTTTTTATTATTTAAAAATTAATAATTTAACTACTGTCAATTAATTATTCAATGCCATGAATCAGTATGATATATAAAGAGTATTGATCTCCTGCGCGTCTTAATAGCTTTGTTATTTTTTTTAATATTTTAAATTAAGAAAATTAACTAAAAAAAATTAACATTTCCTTATATAAATTTTTAATACATTAATATATCCCTTCAATATATTACAATATTTAATAAATACTTAAATTAATTTAATTTAATTTTTTTTTTAAACAAACACTATAACTTAATTAGGAAGCCTGAACCTTAGAGGTAAAATTTTTAAAAAAATAACTTTGATACTATAACCCAAAGCCTGAACTCTGGAGGTAAAATCTTAAAAAAATAATTTTGATACTATAACCCAAAACCTGAACCCTAGAGGTAAAATCTAAAAAAAAATAGCTTTGATACTATAACCCAAAGCCTGAACCCTAAATAGCTTTGATACTATAACCCAAAGCCTGAACTCTAGACGTAAAATAAAAAAAAAAATAACTTTGATACTATAATTCAAAGTCTGAATCTTAAAAATAAAATTTTAAAAAAATATTTTAATTATTTTTTTAATTCAAAAATTTAAATAAAAAAAAATAAAACCAATGATATCCCGGGCGCAGTCATGCACTGTGCGAATGCACAGTCGTATACTGTGTAGACACGCAGGATATCAAATTCGGATATATAAATGCTGTTAGTGAAAGCAAAGAACTTCCAGCATTTACTTTAATAAAAGAAACCGAGAAAAAGGAAGAAAAAAAAGTATTTAAGTTTTATACAAATCGAAAACTAAATCCGTTAAGGATTTAAGCTTGTCAAAGCCATTAATTCTAGGGAAAATATGTTTTTTTTTCCATGTGTATTACAGCTTTCGTGAGATGCACATTAAGGATATTTACGTGGTAAAGCATGGTATTTATACTACTTAAGGAGTAAAAGAATACTTCCCTTTGCTTGTGATAATGACAAATGAAAGATGCTGATGGTGCACGTATCAAAACTAGATGTTGATGATGCATAAGATCATTCGCTAGTGTTCACCCAAGAAAAATTAAGATCATTCGCTAGCAAAGAAAATAAGAGGTAGAAGAAATTATGTTGGTGTTCCTGGAATTGAAGCATCTATTGTTGCAGGTGCTACCATCGCCTGCCACGATGGCACAAGGCCGCTTGCTACATATCCAAAATCACTTGGTGTTGATTTGTGATAGTCTTTGGGCTATCAATCAATGATCATTATCCCCGAGATGGGAGTGCTATATAAGTATGAGTTGAAATGGAGTCGGAATTTTGCTCAGTCGAATCTTGGATCGGGAAGCAAGCTTGCATCATTCCATTGCGAGCAACATCCAACAGGTGCACTTTCGTCATTTGCTATTTTAGTGGAGCTGAAAGAGATATTGTGCAACTTGAATTCTCTTGTACTTAAGAGGGTTTGCAATGGGTCTTCGGAGGGACCCCATGAATTCGATGAACCCACTCCAAGAAGATTACTCAATTGTTGTCAAAAATGAGGTGGTGAGTAGAGAGGAAGATGCAGAGAAACTCATTGCCATCTTTCAACAACAATGGAGATGATAACAATCCATTTGTGATTGCCATAGTTGGTCAAGAAGGGGTTGGGAAGACGACATTGGCACGTATGATCTGCCATCATCACACTTGGGTCCGTGACCGTGAGCAATTTCATAATTGCATTTGGGTGGATATACCCCTCCTTCCATCATTCACGATTATTAATATCATTGGAAAAGAATTTGCAAGGAGCATAAGCAATGAAGAGCATTGTGATCAGAAATTGGATCTTGACCTACCACTACAAACCCTATGGGAATATGCTAATGAGCAATTTGATGGAAGTAGATACTTCTTTGTGCTTCATTGTGAAGCATTTGCTACTAGATTGAAGCGACAAGAGTGGGATAAGTTGAAGAACATCCTGTTGCGTGTGGGTGGGCCGGGGAGTATAGTCTAGATCACTAGCAGCAAATCAACAATAGAATAAGATTTTCCAGATGGGATAGAGGATATTAGAACATACTCCTTGAATCCCTTATCGGAGGATGCATGGGTGGAATTATTCAAGAGACACACAACAACGCCAATCTCCCCAATGAAACTGGACAAATCAGAGAACGATGAGCTCTTTCCATTTGCCAAGCAACTCTTCCAACGCTTGATTGATCAACGTTTTTTTGCAAAGGTTTTTGGATCGTTAAGCCATATTATTCAATTAACACTTCCAGATTCCCTACCTGCTATGCCAGAATATATTTGTATATGCATACTAAATTTCCACATGTCCACGTACGATTAAATCAATACTATAACCTACTTGATGCTGATCCTGGTACTGATTTTGAAGTCCTGTTACACATGTTGACCGCTGACTACCTCGTACCAGCAGAAGGCCTCGCATCAG
Source organism: Zingiber officinale (assembly GCF_018446385.1). Classification (NCBI taxonomy): domain Eukaryota; kingdom Viridiplantae; phylum Streptophyta; class Magnoliopsida; order Zingiberales; family Zingiberaceae; genus Zingiber; species Zingiber officinale. The sequence goes on along the minus strand of NC_055990.1, from coordinate 37,839,363 downwards.
ATTTGTTTGACCACCCTCATAGTTTTCTTAATGAAGCAATGCGTCTCACATGGGGATTCTTAAAATACTTGTTACCAAGGATGCTCTATTTGCGTATGAAGGTTCTCAAATTAGACTCAACAACTATTCCAAGTTGCTGTCGCTATTTGTGTTTGGAAATTAATCCCAGAGCGATTCCATTTCGACTGCCGACCATGCTAGTTGAGGTGAGTAATAGGCTGATAACATTGATTCTACAAGAAGACGAGGAAACGACACAAGAAAATGATGAGAAAACAACACTTCAAGTATAAAAAAAAAAAGGCACATGAAAGCAAGAACTGCAATATCAAAGTTCCTCAACAAGATGTTTGTAAGACTTGTACATTTGCATATATTACATTTACAAAGTAGTATGATCCAAAGGCTACCCAAAGAAATTAGCAAGTTGGTTAACTTGAGATACCTCCACCTTTCAAAGAATAAGATAGAGTTACTTCCGGAATCACTTTTTGACCTAATTAATTTGCGAAGTTTAAGTTTGCTTCACTGTGAAAAGCTTCAAAGGCTACCTGAACGAATCCATAAGTTGAAACTTGCTTATTGCACAAAGCTTCAATAGCTACCAAAATCTATAATAAGGCTCAAAAACTTAGTAGTGCTTAATGTGGAAGGTTGTTGTTGGCTTAGCAAGCTACTAGAGGATTTGGTCAGGTTTAAATCACTGGGAGCTCTCGGCATTTATGGAGGTTTTGAGCTCGTATAGTTGCAAGCTTTAACAAATCTTCAACAACTAAGATTACTGATCCTGTCCGAAAGTTGAGAAGACGGCTAACTAGGAACATGGTTCTAGTGTTGACTAGAAGAAGACTCCGCGCTATCTTGTAAAACTAAGAGTGTTAGTACTGGACTGTTGGTGCGGGTAGCACTAACGGTCTAACCTAGGTTTTGATGAATGACAAATAGGTTAAGTTAGTTTTGTTGTTATCTGACACTTTGATCGAGTGTGCAGGAGAAGTCTAGACAGGTCGACGGGCTGACCGGATGTCTGGCACGAAGTCCAGCTAGGCCGACGGGCTGACCGGATAGCTGGCGAGAAGTCCAAGCGGGTCGACGGGCTGACCGGACGCTTGGCAAGAAGTCCAGCTAGGTCGACGGGCTGACCGGATAGCTGGCAAGAAGTCCAGACGGGTCGAAGGGCTGACCAGACGTCTGGCAGGTAAGTGAGGTAAGTCACTGGAGGGGAGTGACTGCGAGGACGCGTTCCCGGGAAGGGAACATTAGGCGTCGATCCGGCTTAGATCCATTTCGGATGTCTAAGTCGAGATCGTGACTAGATTCCGGTCTCGGAAAGACGGAATCTAAGTCATACTATTTGTGCTAATTCATACTATTATAAAATGTGCTAACAATCTATTTTGCAGGATATATATTGCCTCGGACTAACTTTGTTTTGCAGGAAAAGGGAGTTTTCTGGAACAAGGTGGTCCGGGCACCCGGAGGGGATCCGGGTGCCCGGAAGGGATCCGGGTGCCCGGAAAGCAAATTATATCCAGGCCAAGTCGTCGCCACGTGGAGCATCTCGGTTTGAGCAGCTACGTCACATTCCAGGCGCCCGGAAGGAATCCAGGCGCTCGGAGCAACATATAAAAGAAGCCCCAGGCAGGAGCTTCAGAATCAACTTTTCACATCTGAGAACTCTGAGATTACTCGCTCTGCTGCTCTGCGCTCCAACGATGCTCACAAAGCTCCGACGACACGTTCCCGCTCTTTTAAATTCCTTGTCTGTCGGTACAGCTTTGTTTTTCTTGTCATTAGCATCTTTTTGTACTTAAATTGTAATTATCCGAATTGCTAGTGAATTGCCCAACGAAAGTACTCAAGGAGTACGGGCCTTCGAGTAGGAGTCGTCACAGGCTCCGAACGAAGTAAAAAACCCTGTGTCTACTTTACTTTTCTGCTGCGCTTATACTCGATATTTTCGAATCGATATTCACCCCCCCCTCTATCGAATCTAACGGTCCTACAAGTGGTATCAGAGCAGGTACCGCTCTGATTTGGTGCAACCACCAATCAGACTGGAGGTGAAACCTTTTATTTTTTTTGGTCTTCACTTTTACACTTTATTCCAAACTGGTTTATTTTTTTAAAATATTTTTTTAATTAAATCTAAATTGGTACAACACCAATCTAGATTTTTCTACTATTTTTTTCCCGCACTACTAATCCAAGACCAAGTCTTGGGATATTTTTTCGGTTATTTACTTGTGTACAGGATGTCCCAATAAGAAGGCTTCAGCACAGTACGACCTCTACTCTTCAACGGGGACGATTTTCCGTACTGGAAGAAGCGCATGGAGGTTTACCTCAAAACAGACTTCGACTAGTGGATGAGCGTTACGAGACCCTATAAAATTCCAGCGGACACTTCCAGGAATATACTGGATCCTGAAGACTGGACAGCAGATTTGAAGAAAAAGGCGTCAACAGAAAATAAAGCGATCAACACTCTACAGTGCGGATTAACAAGAGAAGAACTGAACAGAGTTGGTCCACACAAAAACGCTAAAGAGCTATAGGATAAATTGATCGAGCTGCATGAGGGAACGAGCGACGCCAAGGTAACAAAACGAGACCTGCTTTTAAATAAAATTTTTAATATAAAAATGCAGGAAGGTGAAACGGCGAATCAACTCCACGCGAGGATCAAGGACATCCTCAACGGGCTTCATGCGATAGGCCACCAGATGGAAAATAGAGACTTAATAAGGTACGCATTAAATGCTTTTCCACGTAATAGTTTGTGGGCATCAATCGTAGATGCCTACAAAATCTCTAAAAATCTTTCTAAGTTAAAATTAGACGAGCTCTTCTGTGAATTAGAATTACATCAACAAACTAATGCTGGAGCCGAGAAAGGTATAGCTTTATTTGCAGGTTCCTCCAAAGAAAAGAAGAGCAAGCCTGAATATGAAGAAGATTCCGACTAAGACTCCGAAGACGAAGAACACCTGGTGAACTTGGTAAGAAAAATGTTCACCAGGAGAAAAAGGAGCTTCAGCAAAAAGGACCTTCAAAAGATCAGTTCTCCCTCAGAACAAAAGAACGTGACTTGCTATGGCTGCAACAAAAAGGGACACTACAAGAATGAATGCCCAAAACTGAAGTTCGACAAACCGAAGCCAACCAAAAAGAAGGCCCTCAAAGCAACGTGGGACGACTCCTCGGACGAATCGGAGGAAGAAGAGCAGAAACATCAGAGCCACCTCGCACTGATGGCCCACGAAGCTGAAACAGAAGACGAGTCGGAAGATGAAGATGGGTCTGAACCCGAAACAAGCCACGAGTCCGTACTCGTTTCCGAAGGCCCGAATGAGGTATATTTTAATTTAAACAAAAAATTCTTTAGAATTATTTCCTGTTTAAATAGTAAATTAATTAAGATAGAAAATGAAAACAAATCACTTCTTGAGGAAAATCAAGACCTCAAGGAACAAATAAAAAATTCGAATCCAACTCAAGATCTAACACTTGAGGAGGAGAATTTATCATTAAAAAATGAAATAAACAATTTAAAAGAGATGTTAGAAAAATTCACAACAAGATCAAAAAATTTAGACTTAATCCTAAATAATCAAAAAGCATGCTATAATAAAACCGGACTAGGATATAAGTCGAATTCAAATAAAACCTTCAAATCATTAATAACCCAATACAAATCAACCAATCTAGCTTGGGTTCCGAAAGCGTGCTTAACCACGCAAATAGGACTTAATCAATATTATATACCTAAAGAAAAAATACATTATATAGAATCAAATAAACCAAAATACAAACCTAAATCAAATTCAAAATCTAAACACTTTAATCAACAAAATAATCACCAAGTTAACTATAACTACAAAAGGAATCGACACAAACCTAAAATCAAAATTTAAATTAATGGTCAATAATTCAGGGGGAGGCTCCAGAATAGCTGGCACCTTCAAAACTAACTTACCCGATAGGGTAACCCAAAATTAACTAACCCGGCAGGGTAATTAGGATTAGTTAAAAAGAGACCAAGTTTAACTTGAATCATGGTACTGGTAAAGTTTTTGGATGATAGTACGTTAGGGAAACTTGGGCATCGCATGTCTAGAAATATATGGTTTCGATCTGGTGCATTTGGCCAAGTGGAACTGACCGAAGCTACCCTTAAATGAATCCTAACCAGTTAGACCAAGATTTAGTACTAAGCTCCGTAGATAGGACTATTCGGAAAATCTCGAAAGGTTGGTTACTACTAATGACGTCCATGTGACTCACCAAGCTTAGAAGTTTATCCGAAGAATGCCTATTTGTGGAGACCAAAGCTAAATCTGAATCTAACACAAGTTAAACCAAAACTCCATAATTAAAAATCTAATTTCATCTCGCAAAATCATAGGATTCCCTGATTGATAATATAGATCGGGTGAGATGAATAAGGCTTAAATTTTTTTTAACTTAAAAATTAATTTCAAAATTTTAATTTTAAACTTAAAAATTAATTTCAAAATCTCAATTTTAAACTTAAAAAATTAATTTCAAAATCTCAATTTTAAACTTAAAAAATTAATTTCAAAATCTCAATTTTAAACTTAAAAAATTAATTTCAAATTTTTTTAAACTTAAAAAATTAATTTCAAATTTTTTTTAAACTTAAAAATTAATTTCAAAATTTTAATTTTAAACTTAAAAATTAATTTCAAAATTTTAATTTTAAACTTAAAAAATTAATTTCAATTTTTTTTTAAACTTAAAAAATTAATTTCAAAATTTTTTTTAAACTTAAAAATTAATTTCAAAATTTTAATTTTAAACTTAAAAATTAATTTCAATTTTAAATTAATTTCAAAATTTTAATGTGAAACTTAAAAATTAATTTCAAAATTTTAATTTTAAAACTTAATCTCAAAAAAAAAAAAAAAAAGGTCAAACACCAGGGGCGGGCGCCCCCGGGCGCCCGGAGTTCCCTATAAATAGGGGGCAGCAGGCGCCCCCAATCCTTGCCCCACAAAAACTTCACTTTTGCCAAGGTTCACTCCGAACCTCAGTGCGAGAGTATTTTAAATCAAATTTTCTTGCGGTGAAAACGCTGTTGCGATTCAACCGAGGTCGTCAGATCTATATTTTGTCGATGGCTCTTCAGTAAATCTTCTTCCCCTATCTGAAAATTTATTAAAATTTGTCTTCTCATGTTTTCTTAGAATATCTTTTTAATATACAGTAGGAAACGAACAAATACTGGTGTTGGACCCTCTAATGCTAGCACTGACCCTAGGTTTCCCACAGATGAACTAAGGATTAAGTTTGAGTCAACTGGACTACCTGCATAGATAGATCGTTCTTTCTAGGTTCATGTCCCTCCGTTATAGAGGTTATAAATCACTATAACTTAAAAAACCTTGTCGAATGTACCAGTCCAGTAAACATAAGTCTGTGTGCTGAATTTTGCAATAACCTAGTGAAAGTAGACGATCTCACCTATACCACTAGGGCAGCGGGTACTGATATCACATTTTCCCCTACGACTATCCGAGAGTTTTTAGAGTTACGTCCATCTACTTGTTCTTTTTAGTGCTATCCTCCCAGGGATCTACCATTCGGAGATCCCTACTCACATATTACTCTCGATACGATTTATTCGTATTTTTTTGGGGGAGAGCGAGATCCCACTGTGACCCAGTTTAGGTCGGTAGAACTTCGAGTCCAGGACTACGCTCTTTATAGGGTATTAGTCCTTTGCATTTTACCACTGACTACTCGGGACATCGTTGTGATGCGCCCATTCCATTCATTTTTACTCTATGCCCTGAGTCATAGGTTAGACATTGACATCAGCCTACATATCTTCTCCACCATTATCTACTCGGCTGGATACGTGACTGATAGACGAGTCCACATGCCATTCTGTCACATTCTGACATCCTATATGTCCTCGTTGCACATTGATGTCACTAGAGGAGACATTGCCTATATGACCGAGTTCGATGTTATAGCAGCTCGGAACTTCTCCCTAGCTGGTATCCACGTAGATAGGGATGACGGGACTATGTCTTGGCGGAGGGGGGCACAGCACCAGCCCGATCCAGACGCACAGGTGGACGAGTTCATGCTTGCACTGTTTCCAGAGGAAGCTGCACCGGCTCCACCACCGCCCCCAGCTCGAGCACCACGTCACGCTCCCCGCACTCTAGCCGACCGTATGACCGGACTAGAGAGAGCTATGGCGAGTCTCCAGCAAGAGAACTCTGGTTTTCATCGGGACATACGGCAAGAGGTTGCCGAGTTACGAGCTGCCGGGGAGACCCGACACACGGAGTTGATGGCACTTCTCCGATCCTTGGGATCTGGACCACCTCCTTCATCATCTCAGTAGCTCTAGTTATGACTCACTTCTGTAGCTACACTACTTGTAAAATATTTTGGATCTATCTAATGATATTTCAGACTTGCATTGATTATGTTCAATCTTGGTAGACTAGGATTTTTCAAAAATATTTTCAAAAATGGTTTTATCAAATTATAAGTTAAACTTGTTTGTTTTCAAAACTTTCCATTTTTAGATTTTTAAAAACAGTTTTGGCCTTAGACTAGTTTGAATCCTTAGAAAGCATGTACCCATAGACTAGTTTTTGAGCATCTCACCAACACCTTAGGTTTACCTTGCTTGTGTTTGACAAACATAGAAAGGGGTGAGATGCATAGGCCAACTGTCTGGACTTAAGATGCTTATTTCAGTGCATCAGCATAAGTCTGGACGTTAAATACAAATCAGACAGTAATCAGATTAAGATCATCAGTCAAGTCAAACACTGACTGCTTATAATCACCTTAATCTGACTTACCAAGTGAAAGCTACTATCTTCTGATAGTTAGTTAGTACCTAATTGGTTAGACAGCTGTTTAATTTTAAGTATCAAGTTCAGGGGGAGAAATTAATTAAAATTTTGTGTGTTTGAAAAATGCTTTTGTAAATCTATTTTAAAACTAACTTATTTTTAAAACACCAGTTTACAAAAAGTTAAATTTAACTAAGTGTTTGAAAAACTTGGAAGTTTAATCCCACCTAATCTTTAAACCTGATTTTAAAAGTTGAATATTGCAAATTTAAACTTATTCAGTTTTGTAACATATGCTTGAAAATTAAACTTTCCAAACTTAGCTTTTATCAAATTAGCCTTAAAAATTTATTTTGGCAAAAAAAAAATTTTCTTGAAAAATTAATCTTACTTGTTTAATTTTTGCTTTGTTTTGAAAAATCGAAGTTGAAAATTTACCTTTTTGAAAAGTAAATGCTACTTAAACTTGAAAAGTAAATTTGAAAACCCTGATTTGACAAATTTTACACGCTTGAAAAGTTAAACTTGATTAACTTTAAATTTATACTTTTCAAAATTCAACTTGTCTCCCCCAAGTCAACTTGACTATTTTTTAACTTGGTGTTAAAAATTGTACTTTTATCTTTGAATTTTGAACCAATCTTAGATATTTTTCAAAATTAGCTGTTTTTTTTTAAATTTGATTACTTTTTACAGTAACTCTACACTATGATTGTTTACCCTTGCTTATTTTTTTTTTGATGAATGCCAAAGGGGGAGGGTTAGGTGGTTAAGTTAGCTAAACCAAATTGAAAACACTAAGACTAACTTTAAAACCGATGTACCTGTTTTATTTATTTTCTTTGCGTCCTTTCACTAACTTAACCAGGTTGTCATTCCATCAAAAAGGGGGAGATTGTTGGTGCGGGTAGCACTAACGGTCTAACCTAGGTTTTGATGAATGACAAATAGGTTAAGTTAGTTTTGTTGTTATCTGACACTTTGATCGAGTGTGCAGGAGAAGTCCTGACAGGTCGACGGGCTGACCGGATGTCTAGCACGAAGTCCAGCTAGGTCGATGGGCTGACCGGATAGCTGGCGAGAAGTCCAAGCGGGTCGACGGGCTGACCGGACGCTTGGCAAGAAGTTCAGCTAGGTCGACGGGCTGACCGGATATCTGGCAAGAAGTCCAGACGGGTCGAAGGGCTGACCGGACGTCTGGCAGGTAAGTGAGGTAAGTCACTGGAGGGGAGTGATTGCGAGGACGCGTTCCCGGGAAGGGAACATTAGGCGTCGATCCGGCTTAGATCCATTTCGGATGTCTAAGTCGAGATCGTGACTAGATTCCGGTCTTGGAAAGACGGAATCTAAGTCATACTATTTGTGCTAATTCATACTATTATAAAATGTGCTAACAATCTATTTTGCAGGATATATATTGCCTCGGACTAACTTTGTTTTGCAGGAAAAGGGAGTTTTCTGGAACAAGGTGGTCCGGGCGCCTGAAGATCCGGGCGCCCGGAAGGGATCCGGGCGCTCGGAAAGCAAATTATATCCAGGCCAAGTCGTCGCCATGTGGAGCATCTCGGTTTGAGCAGGTACGTCACATTCCAGGCGCCCGGAAGGAATCCAGGCGCCCGGAGCAACATATAAAAGAAGCCCCAGGCAGGAGCTTCAGAATCAACTTTTCACATCTGAGAACTTTGAGATTACTCGCTCTGCTGCTCTGCGCTCCAACGACGCTCACAAAGCTCCGACGACACGTTCCCGCTCTTTTAAATTCCTTGTCTGTCGGTACAGCTTTGTTTTTCTTGTCATTAGCATCTTTTTGTACTTAAATTGTAATTATCTGAATTGCTAGTGAATTGCCCAACGAAAGTACTCAAGGAGTATGGGCCTTCGAGTAGGAGTCGTCACAGGCTCCGAACGAAGTAAAAAACCCTGTGTCTACTTTACTTTTCCGCTGCGCTTATACTCGATATTTTCGAATCGATATCCACCCCCCCTCTATCGAATCTAACGGTCCTACATGGACCAGGTAAGGGGTCCCAAACGTTGGTCCTCTGACGCTTGAGTTAGTGATCCGTGTATGAGGAGGAGAACAGTAAAAAGACTGTAGCAATGATATCTGATGTGACAGACTAGAAGCTTCTAAACTACGATTTGCCTGCAGGACATTCTCTGTTGTCGACGACACAAACTTCCAAAAGAATACAATAAGAAGTGCATGTGGGGCCCACTGTAGGCTGACCGGGAGCCACTCAGCCGGGACATCATTAGCTCGGCTGTACTGAATGGAGCTATCGACTTGTTTTTCACTCAGCCTTACTGTTGTCGGAGAGGCGTATTTCCTCCGATCATACCTGAGGTCCGATCGGCCATGGCGGTGGATTGAATAACTTAGTATTTGGCTCTTAACCGTGGTTGTAAGTGTTGAGGATGGCTGCTCGGACTGTCTGATCGACACTTCACGTCCAACCGGCTCTCAAAATCCGCTCGACCAACCTTGCCCGATCTGCACTTCGCGGTCTCATAGTCCACCCGCCCTGCGATTTTGGTTGTTTGAATTTGACCTCCATGTCAGCTAGTCTTTACTACTTTGATCCACTTTTGGGAGGATCCATCTTTATCACCGTATCACAAGATTTCTCCTTAAGTCTAGTCAAAAGAGGTTACAAGTCCAACTAATTGGACAATTAGGGCCGCCGCTCGGCTTGCATAGTTACTGCTCTTTCATTTCCTAAATAAGTTGATTTCTTCCCGGTCAGGAGACTTCGGGATTGACACCACCCTTAGCTGTTTGTTAGCTCTTTTCTGATATCTTCCTTGAGTGGCCACCCATACTCATAGTGTCTTTTAATTGCTACTAACGTCATCCAGATTTCTCAGAAATTGCTCAAATCCATTGCCATTAATGTAAAGTATATCAAGCATGCTTTTTAATCATATCCTCGTCGATTATTTCCATTCCTCATTAATGACACTTGTGATTGGATGTCACGTGTTGTGATCCTTTGTTGCCAACTATTCGATGTGACAGGTGACTATTGGGATTCGATGTGATAGATACCTTTTTAAATTTTGACGGTTCTGATCGAATCTCGTTTTCCCAATCCCTTGATCCGATGGCTCTGGATAACCTTCAACCTAGCTTTTAAAGTTTTTACTTCTCCTTTCCCTATATCACCTTCGTCTTCGCCCTCATTCGCTTATGCTCCTTGCTCTCTGTTCATCGCCGGTGATTCTAACCTAGTAAGTTCCTTCTCTTTTCCATTTCCAATCCTCGATCTTCATCTTTTACCCTCTCCTCTATATGGCACGTTCTCCTTCTTCTCCCCTTGCTATCCCGGGTCTGTGGTATACCCTACTGAGTCTAAATTCAATGATGACGAGGTGGATCAGATGGAGATGACTTATCATATTTCTCATGATCACTAAATCACCATTCCTTCAGCATATGATCGTCCCCATACATATCCCAATGGCTTCCTCCCTTTCTTTAAGGACCACATATACGCCGGTCTCCGCATCCTATCCATCCATTTTTTTTTTAAGTTTGTAGGTATTTTCACATCCCGTTATCGCAGTTGGTACTCAATTCCTTTAGGTTACTATGCGGAATTGTGGAACTATTCTGTTTGTATGAGATTCTTCTCCTGCCTCATATTTTTCACTATTTTTATTACCCCAAATTATTCGAACTAGGTGTTTTCCTCTTTCAAGCTTGAGTGGGTGTCGTTTATTTTGAAAAGATGTCCACATCTAATAAGGGTTGGAAGTCCCATTACTTCTAAGTCTGACTTCCCGAACGACCGACTTTTCTGACCGGCTGACAGATGGATCTACTGAACTCCCTCGGGCTGGGAAGATACTGATGGGAGGCGACCTACCTCTAAGCAACCGTGCAGCTAGCCGATCTAAAATACCATATACATAAGCTACTGCTGGAGGGCGTCCTGTATATGTTCGGGCCGAGTCCCATCTCAGCTCGGTTGCCCGACCCTTTTGGTAAGTCATTTTTCCTTCTATCATTTTTGAATCTAACTGATTTATTTTTAGCCAAAGTGATGTTCAGGGCATTGCTTAGTAGCTCTAGCTAACTAAATGATGCAAAAGTTGAGGCCGAGGGGTGGCCGAGATGGAGAGTCACGCGCTCTTGCCGATCGAGCCCTCTGAAGAACAAACCAGCGAAGCAGAAGCGAGTCGTGCGACAGTCAGTGATGCTGTGGCTAACACTGGCTAGTTACCTCCTGAGTGCCCTTCCATGGCGCCCATAGTAATTCCTTTAGAATCTGCCACTTTTGGCAAGCCGCTAATCCAACGCCAATGCCGCAAAAGGCTCCGGATAGAGGCTTCTTCCCACCCGGCAACCTCGGTTCCGTAAACTTCCGCTGTTGCGTTGACTCTGCGACCTCCATCAGAGAGGGGTGAAAGTTTTTCCTCTGTAGTTCTTGAGAGGGCGGTCGATTTACCAACTCCTCTATCCCCCAATCGGACACCGTCCTTGTCAGTATTGTCGTCCAGCACCATCACAGCCCAACCAGTATCTTTCTTACTGCTTCCGCTGATCGATTTAACGACCTTGTATCTATGATCCATTCAACCCCACTGTCCAAGTCCAAGAGCAAGTCCATTTCAGAGTCCACCGGTCCGATTGGGCACAGGAATATAACGATTGTTATTAAACTACCGATTGACGACTAGTGCCACCTTGATGACGCCGAACCTTGCCCCCTGAACACAAGATCAGAATACATGATCCCTTAGACTAGAACTGGGCGGATGCTAGGGCTAGGGTGGCAACAATTCCACTCGATGAACTCACTGACAGCTTCAACTAGAAATATACTGGGGCAAACTCCTCCTGTATTTCATGTTTATTTTTCTCGATCGGACTTAATTGACCCCTTTATTTATCCCACAGTTTTAGGTGGAAAGCCTAGCTCTGTGTAAGAGATTGGCCCACCTAGAACATGAGAATAAGCAGCTACAAGCCCCTTGCAAGCTTCGGTCGAGCAATTAACTGCCAAAGTTACTCAATTAAAGGACAACTTTAAGAGAACTTCTGAGCAGCTGTTAAACTTTGAGCGAGCTTTGACCATGGGAAAGGACAAGAACCGCAATTAGACTATCGAGTTGGAAAAGCTTAAGAAGCAAACCCATAATTTTGAGCCGAAGATTAGCTCATCCACCACTCAGAAACTCAACCATTGAAGACCTTGATATAAAAAACAAGGAGGCTCGGGCCCTAATGAAGAAACTAGAGGAGGTAGATGTTGGGACCGAAAATGGAGCTAGAGGGGGGGGGTGAATAGCTCAGCGCGATCTCATGCTCGTCGTTGCTTGTTTCTTCAAGGATATGCAGCGGAAAATACAAAGAAATAAACACACAACGCTAACTCTAGGATTTACTTGGTATCCATCTCAAGAAGAGGTGACTAATCCAAGGATCCACACACTCACGCACCCTCCACTATGAAAATGCTCCTTTTCGATAACTACCGAACGCGAAGAAGCCCTACAATACTCTCAATACAACAAGAAACAAAGAGAAGCAACTACAAGGGAAAGCTTAAACGGTTTACACAAGAAACCCTAACCCTAGCTTCTTCTTCTTGCTGTAGATCCGCCTCTTGACTTGGAAATGCCTCCAAGAACCTTCAAGATTTGGCGGTGAGAACTCTGTGGAGAAGCTCTGGAATCGCTGTGAAGATCGGAGCTGAACAGTGCAAGCGTTTTTTTTTGTTTTTTGAAAAAGCTTGACAACGACTTTAATCTACGCCAATGGTCGAATCCCAATCGATCGAATTGCTCCCAATCGATTGGGGAGGCTTTGGATCAATCGGCCGATCGATCTAGAGCACCTCTGTGCTCTTGGGAATCGCCTGGATCAATCGGCTGATCGATCCAGGGCTTATCCCGCGAAATCACGGCTCCCAATCGACAAATTGATCGATTGGAGGCTCCCAATCGATCGGCCGATCGATTGAGAGGCTTTCTGTGCGATCGACGATCCACTGATCGATTGGGAGGAGGCTTGTCGTAGGGACTCGCCCAATCGATCAGCCGATCGATTGGGCATGAGCCAATCAATCGGCTGATCGATCCAGCTCTTGTTTTTGCCCAAAAACAAGTCCAAAGTCCCCTACACCAACATCCGGTCAACCATGACCTGTTGATACATCATGCCTAGCATCTGATCACCCTTGACCTGCTAGAACTCCCTCACAAAGTGTCCGGTCAATTCCTTTGACCCAGTTGGACTTTTCTCCTCGTACCAAGTGTCCAGTCATCCTTAACCCACTTGGACTTATCTCCACCAGGTGTCCGATCAACCTTGATTCACCTGGATTTCCCGTGCCAAGTATCCGGTCAATCCCTTTGACCTACTTGGGCTTCCCAACACCAGATGTCTGATCAAACTTAATCCATCTGGATTTCCCGTGCCTGGCTTCACTCACCAGGACTTTCGCCTAGCTTCACTCACTAGGATTTTCCTTCTGCCTAGCTTCACTCACTAGGACTTCTCATTTGCCTGACTTCACTCACCAGGACTTTTCATCCTGCCTAGCTTCACTCACTAGATCTTTCACCTGGCTTCACTCACCAAGATTTTCTAGCTGCCCGGCTTCACTCACCAGGACTTTCACCTAGCTTCACTCACTAGGATTTCCCATCTGTCTGGCTTCACTCACCAGAACTTTCCTTCTGCCTAGCTTCACTCACCAGGACTTTCCAGTCAAGTATCCAGTCAACCTTGACCTACTTGACTCTCCTTCAAAATCTCCCCACATGAACAATCGCACCTACAATCTCCATGTGTTGTCTACATGTATTGTCAAACATCGAAACCCAAATATCAAGACTTGAGCTTGACCCTATTCAAGCTCAGTCAACTAGGTCAACCTTGACCTAGGGAATATTGCACCAGCATTAGAAGCTACCTTGCCCATAGAGCAAGTCGGTCATACGGTCGAGTAGGTGGGCCACAAACTCTAGCTAGCGAGCATAAAATAATAATTGACAAAAAAGATGTTGAACTGCATTCACTGAAGGCCGAACTTGCTAAGTAAAAGGAGGAAGAGCTTGACTGGTTGGAAACTTATAGGGTGGAGTACCTTCACTCCAGAGATTTCAATCAGATGCTGATCGATTGGACCCTCTAACTGTTCGACTATGGCAATGATGGGACCTTTCAACAGCTAAAGGAGAGCGACTATTTTTCAACAGAGGTCCTGAGAACATTCATCAAGAGGGAGAAGATCATGTAAGCACTCCCAGGGGACGTGGTTGCCGACTTGGCTTAGCTTTCTTTTAAGTTTGTCAACAACTTCTTGTAGCAACTAAGTATTTCTTGTAAAAGTTGTCTAAGTTTGATTTGATTCATGCCCGTTCTATTCTTTAGAGTTCTCGTTTTATGGATGTGCTAACTTTTACCTTTTGTCTTTGAAACTTAGCTTCTTTGATCTACTTTGTGTGAGAGCAAGCTCACTTATAACTCGGTCGATCAGCTTGAGAGCCTCGAACACTCAGCATAAGGGTTTTACTTGCTTATAATTAGGCCGAATGACATGAGAGTCTGGGATACTTGGTGCGAGAGCTTAGCTCACTTATAACTCTGTAGACGGTACAAGAGTTTGGAAGTGTAAGAGCATGCTCACTTATAACTCGTCCGATCGGCTCAAGAGTCTGGGACACTTGGTGTGAGGGCTTTGCTCGCTTATAACTCAGCCGAACGATGCAAGAGTCTGGAAGTGTAAGAGCATGCTCACTTATAACTCGGTTGATTGACTTGAGTCTAGGATACTTAGTGCGAGGACTTTACTTGCTTATAACTTGACCGAACGATGCAAGAGTTTGGAAGCATGAGAGCATACTCACCTATAACTTAGCCGATCGACTCGAGAGTCTGGGACACTTGGTGTAAGAGCTTTGCTCACTTATAACTCAGTCGAATGGTACAAGAGTCTGGAAGTGTAAGAGCATGCTCACTTATAACTCGGTTGATTGGCTCGAGAGTCTAGGACACTTAGCGCGATGACTTTGCTTGCTTATAACTCGGTCGAACGACGCGAGAGTCTGAAAGTATGAGAGCATCTTCACTTATAACTCGGCCGATCGACTTGAGAGTTTGGGACACTTGGCGGGGGGAGGGCTTTGCTCGCTTATAACTGGCTGAATGATGCGAGATTTTGGAACACTTAAGTAAATTTTCATTTAAATCTTTCTGTATTCATAGAACAAATATTTTTACAATGTACACAAATTCAATGGCAAACTTACTACCTGGCCCAATAGGGCTATAGATGGTTTGTATTCTAAGGCCGATCAGACATCCGGGCACTCGGACCACCTGTAGGCGCCTGGATTGCTAACGTGGGTCAGCCAGTCGATGTGTTCCAACTCAGAATGAAGATGAACTTTGCTAGTCTGGGTGCCTGGAGCAACTCCGGGCACCTGTACCGTCCAGGTGCCTCGATGATGAAGGCACTCACTCGAGTGTTCCCTTATCACCATTGACCCGGGCACCTAGAGCAACTTCGAGCACCCGGACGTGCGGGTGCCCAGACAATCTCTGAGCGCCTAGAACCTTATTTTCCAGCCACCTTTTTCTTTTAATCACCTATACCACAGAGTTAGAAAGACAATCAATAACATGCAAAGTAAATTGAATTTTGACAGTTTCTGGATTGTCCGGTCATGACTTTAAGTTTTGCTGAAACTCTAGGTCTGGTCGACTCCTATTGCTCTTCTACGAGGAACACATCCTCATCTACTCCTCTCTGGAGAAATTATCTTTTCACAAACCGGTCCTCCAGACCATCTGGACTTTTGCTCAGCATTCAAGACCTTGGGACTTTCTACTGGACATCTGATCTTGACCCGTTCAGTCTTTCGCTGGGTGTCCGCGACTCCTAAGACTTTTACCTAGTATCCTCAACCCTAGGATTTCACCCGATGTCCTCGATCTGTCAAGACTTTGGCTAGTCCCATAGGCCAACACTTCATTACCTAGCCGTAAGTAGGACTTTCCACCTGCCTAATGTCAACTAGGACTTATTTGCCTAACCTTAACAAGGACTTTCACCTTGTCTAAGATCATTTAGGACTTTTATGCACACTCAGTTAAACTTGTTGGATCACAACATAGTTTAACTTTGAACCTTTGCCAAATATCAAAACACAAGTTTGATTAACTGGTGCTTCCAATATCAATAATCTCTTCCTTTTTAAATTTATGACAATTTATTTCAAATTTAAGTAAAAACATTCTGAATATTAACATAAGATTTATAGAAGAAATAAAATAAAATTTTTAAGTAAAAAATTAAAAATAAATATCAATGTTACTTACTCCCCTTAAATGTTACTCTTTCTCAATTAAAACATTTTACTTTACTTTTAACATTTTTCTCTCCCCCTTTGACATATATATAAAAATATTAAATAGAGAGAAAAGTTGTTAACTTATAAAAATAGTACTTAAATATAAAAAAATTAATTTGTATTTTTTCTAAAAAAATTTAACTTTAAGCTCCCCTTGAAAAATATCACTTAACTTTCTTTTAAAAAAACTTAGGTTTTCTTCTTTTCTTTAAAAATAATACTTATCTTTGAAAATAATTTCTTTGAACACTACTTACCTAAATACTTAACTTTATAAAGGAATTACTTAGCTAAATACTTAGTTTTAAAAGGAATTATTAAGCTAAATACTTAGCTTTAAAAAAAAAACTTTGAAAAATACTTAGCTATTGAAAAAAAATGACTTGTTATTTTCTTTAAAAAATACTTAGTTTTTACAAATAATGAAAATACTTAGATTTTAATATCCTTTTTCTCTCCTCCTTGATTAATAATTTTTTTAAAAAAAGAATTTATTAAGTAATTGGTTTAAGTTTGAGGGGACAATTAACTTCAAAATTAGGTAAAGGTAATATCATGAGTATCATCCTAGAATCCATGCATGCAAAAATAAAAAGATATAATTATCTACTTTCAAGATTTTCCATCTTATTTATTTTATATTATCAAACCTGTTAAGCTTATGAGTTTGTGTAAGATGAAGTTAAATTATTCATAATTTTAAATTTGATTTTGAGTTTGAATTTTTGAAAAATATTAAATCTGAATTTGTGGAAAATAATCATGTTTGAAATTTAAAAAATATTTAAGTTTGAATTTTGAAATGTTTGAATTCTTAAAAATAATTAAGTTTGAATTTAAAAAATATTTAAATTTGAATTTTGAAAAGTTTGAATTTGAAAAATATTTAAGTTCAAATTTTGAAAAGTTTAAATTTTTTTTAAAATAATTAAGTTGGAATTTAAAAAATATTTAAGTTTGAATTTTTGAAAAATAATTAATTTTGATTTTTTTAAAAATAGTTATGTTATTAAGTTTTGAAAATTAATTATGGCTTTTTAAAAATAATTAAATATTTGAAATTAATTAAGGTTTTCTAAATAATTAAGTTTTAAAAATAATTAAGGTTTTTTAAAATTAATTATGTTTTGATAATAATTATGGATTTTAAAATTAATTAAGTTTTTGAAATTAATAAGATTAATTTAAGTTTTAAAAATTAATTTACTTTTGAAAATTAAGTTAGGTTTTAATAGTTAATTTACGTTTTTTTAAAATAATTAAGTTTTTGAAAATTAATTAAATTTTGAAAATTAATAATATTTTAAAATTAATATAATTTTTAAAAATTAATTTATGTTTTGATTTAAGTTTAATTTAAGTTTTGATTTATGTTTAATTTAAGTTTGATTTAGGTTTTATTTAAGTTTGATTTGGTTTGATTAAGTTTAAATTAGTTTGATTTATTTAATTTAAATTTAAATTTAAATTTAAGTTTAATTTAGTTTGATTTTGGTTTAATTTAAGTTTTGATTTAAGTTTAATTTAAGTTTGATTTGGTTTGATTAAGTTTGATTTAGGTTTAATTTAAGTTTGATTAGGTTTTATTAAGTTTAATTTAGTTTGAGTTAGGTTTAATTTAAGTTTGATTTGGTTTGATTAAGATTAATTTATGTTTAATTGAATTTAATTAAGTTTAATTTATGTTTAACTGGGTTTGAGCTAATTCTCAATTTTAACCTAAATCCATCTTATCCTTTTCTAGATTTTCATTCAGGGACCTTAGGGTTTTGTGAGATGGTTATTAATTTTATCATTGAATTTAAGTTGGAATCTATAGATTGATTTATATTTGAGTTAGACTAAGATTTAATAGTTAGTCGGTTAAATATCTATTTCGATAATCGACTTCTAGGTTGTGGCGAGACACGAGGCCTTATTGAGTATTGGAGCAACAACCACTTCCAGACAAAACTTTTTAAGGAAATTGAACATTTAACTTTATTTTTGAAAATCCTTGGTCTAGCTAATCAAGTGTCGATCAAACTTAAATCCTTGTCTAACCATCCTAATCTAGGCAGTAATAATGAAAACGGTAAATCAAACAATCAAGGAAATCTATTTAATAATAAAAATAGTATTTCTATTGGCTCCTCTTGGATCATAGCCTCCATAAGATCTATCAAGTTAGTGGATTTGATCTTTGGGAATCCAATATTAAGTCCAACTTGATTAATCAAGTTAGACTTAGGAACCTATGTTTGAACTAATTTTCTATTGGTTTGATTAACTAAAGACAGATAAGATCTAAATCATTGTTTGACCTTATATCCAAGTTCGGTTCGATTATATACGATCCTTTGTTTTCCAAGTATCAAATAAAAATTCTTGAAACCCAAAGTGAACCATTCTAATGTGTCTTTGAGTTCCTTGACTTGATTTTTTCAATGTAGAATTCTCTTACTCAAGTTGTTGAACTTGAGTTGAGGTTCCATCTTGAACTTGGTCAGTTAAGAAACTCAGGTTAGTCACTTTCTTAAGAGCTTTGACCTCCTTTTTGAGTGACTTGACCCAGATACTAGACTTAGTTAGTTTTCTTGACAAATAAGAAATCAAATTTTCTAAACGAACTACAGATGGACTTATAGTGGTGTTGGAATTATCTAAACCGAATACGAATCCATGACTTCATTCATACTCAGCTTTAGATTTAGCTCCGGTTTTGGACTCGGATTTGGTCTCAGTAATGTAAGCTTGTATTGGTAGAGTAAGGAAGCTCGATTGAGCTTGTTCTTGTTCTTCTTCTTCAGAATCTTCTGATGACTAGGACCATGTTGCTTTTAAGGCCTTCCTTTTTCTTTTCTTTTTAGCAATTTTCGAACTCGGCTGACTAGTTCGGAGGTGATCTTCTTATTGTCTTCTAAGTCCAATTCAAATTCTTTTAAAACTCTTTTAAAAACTTTTAACTTTTTAAAATTTACTTTAAAAATTCTTTTAAAACTCTTTTTAAAAACTTTTAACTCTTTAAAAATTATTTAAAAACTCTTTTAAAAACTTTTAACTCTTTAAAAATTACTTTTTAAATATTCTTTTAAAACTCTTTTAAAAACTCTCAACTCTTTAAAAATTACTTTAAAAATTCTTTTAAAACTCTTTTAAAAATTCTTTTAAAAAAATAACTTAAAGAATGATTTTAACCTAAAGATTTATTTTTAACACTAACAAAAAAAGGGGTTAATGATAATAATTATTTAAAATTTTGTCAGCCTGACCTTAGACTAATTCAAGTTCCTACCTATTGAAAGAAACCAAATGGATTTTGGACAGTGGATGCTCCAAACACATGACTGGAAAGCATACACTACAAGAAAATCTGCATTCAACAACACTCAAACGACAACGGTTTTATACCAAATCGTTGTCTTTTTACCTTTTAACAACGGTTTTAACAAAAACCGTTGTCTTTTAGCAATTTTTTTGGCCTATGACAACGGTTTTTAAAAACCGTTGTCTATTTATGTTTTTTTGGGGCTACGACAACGGTTTTTAAAGACTACAACAACAGTTTTTGAAAAATGTTGTCTATGTGCGCTTTTTTTGGGATTACGACAACGGTTTTTGAAAACCGTTGTCTATTAAGTGTTATTGAATAGCGTTGTTTTTCTTCTTTCGCCGCTTTTTCCCCTTCGCAATTTTTTGCCGCTGCTGCGTTTTGTCTTTCCGTCTCTCTGAAATTTTTTGCCGCTGCATTCTGCCCCTTTACCTTCTCGATCCCTAAAACCTCTCACTTGCTCTCTCGTTTTCTATGGTGATGGTGAGCGCGCAGCTGTGGGATTGGAGTAGAATGGAAGGCTTAGAGGTTTTCAATGCGTGGCGATCATTGTCAACGCATCCTAAACCTCATCGCATACCTCTGATCTGCAGCCACGGATTGTACCAACCGCGACCTCGACGACCTTGGAGCACTGCTAAGATCAAGCAGCACTTCTGTTTTATTCCTCTCTCGACTCGATCGCTCCTTTGTCCATCGCACGCTTTCATATTCTTTGCTTTTTCCTTTTCTTCTACAGATCATTTGAAGATGGAGGGCGATCTCCTTTCCATGGCTTCCACTCAGCGCTTGAAGTTATTCCAGGGAAGCCAGGCTTTTCCCTCCAACCTCCACCTCCATCTTCTGTCAAAACTAGGCATTCTGCGAAATTTAGGAGATAAAGAAAGCTGGTAAGCGAAATGAGTTCTTGGTGGAAGGGTAACTATCCTACAGCCAGGTCCAATGGTAACTCTTCGAGGAGGAATTCGACGACCACTGAGGAACAGAAGCAGACGAGAATGACAAACACGTTCTACGGACCTTTGGAATCACATTGGCATTTTCCGGAGCCCGAGAAGAAGAAGCCCCCTTTGACTTCAAAATTGACCTTCAGGTCCTTGTAGAAATCGCTCACTAAGGTCAACAAAAGCAATGCATTTCCAACGATGTTCCAAGGCGTCCACGATCCGAATGAGGAGAAAGTGGTGAAGTCGTTGAGGGACACACTACTATCGAAGGGTCAGCTACCTGAGAAGTATGATGACTACCATACACTTCTCCGGTATGGCTAGAATACATTTGTTAAGTAGCTGGAAGAAATTTCTCTTTTTGAATCCTTCTTATTATTATATTGATCATACATGTCCTAGTTCGTTATCGTGTGAAAGAATTTTACTATTGATGCTATAGCTTTCTATTCTTCTCTGCAGATTTTTGTGATTGCGGAACTTCAACATGTCTAAGGCAGAGATCATGTTTGTTAATATGCTCAAGTGGAGAGATAGTTCTGGTGTTTATCTTATTGCAAAAGTAATATATTCTTGACATGTTTTTCTCCCTATGGGTTACTATGTGGGCATTTCAATTCAACACCTCACGACTTTTACTGACTTTGACACAAATATGATGAAACAAATAACAATTTCCATTCAATTTCTACAATAATATTTCTGCCGAGATCTTTTTCCTTGCAAACATTAAATCAAATGACAAATTAAAAAAATGTCTTTTAAATGCTGGTTTTTTCTAAATAATGCTTTCATTTTTTTCAAACATAACCATGATGATCCATGTGAATATACATTCCTTTGCAGGTTTTGGATTCTTTATAGGGCCAAGCAAGATGGACCAGTAGTCTTGGTAAATTACCTTACTATGAATATCATCCTATACCTTGGTCATCTCAATATAACTGTTGTACAAACACCTATTCAGGGTTGGCGTCATCCTTGGGAAGGGCATGGAGATCACTCACATGATCATGTGCCTGAAGACAAGGTATTATAGTACAAGCATGCCTTAATTCATCTACAATTTCCCTTTTGTTTGTGTATGTATAAGATGCTTCCAAAGCTTCAATATGATTATTGTTGACAACAGGTGCTTATTCATGAATAAGCTCCAAGCAGATTCAATTTCCCTATAAGATGTATGTTTGGATTCATGGTATAGACTAAAAGATTATTGTTGTGGCACCTTTACCTTAGAAGTGCTAACCAGCTCAATGCACATGATGAATCTCTTTGCTATCCTTTCAAACTGCTAATTTCTAGCTTCAATATGCATTGACATTGACCTGTTATGCTTGGATATCTTCTAGGTGTAGATGTTAGAACATCCAAGATATGCGAACTTGGAATATTGAATTATAGAGCTAAGCGAGTGCTTTGGATTGCCCTCCACCAGCTTGAAGTAATTGAGACCCACAGTGGATATGGTTCTCATCACACATCTTTCCTGTAATGAATTAAGATTGTCTGCTACATTTTTGACCTGGCTCTGATCCATTAGATCTATGTAACTATGCTGTAAGATTTCACAGTAGAACGAGAGACATGTGAGAAGGTGATTTCTTTGACTCATTTAATTAGATCTAGTCCTTTATTTGCTAATACTTCCCCATACTGATTTTTTTTAAGCATGTTAGAATTGTGAAGAATTTCTAATTATATCTGTGTGCTACCTTTCTCATAGTTTATTGCAATGTGTGATAACTATTAGATGTTGCTATTCTTTCTCTCCATTATGTAGTCCTTTGATTAATATTTGCCAATTTTCCATAGTTTTTCACTTTAAGATCTTTCAAGCATCTAGTGACAAGTGCAAATTGGTTAACATCTAGTGACATCCTTGTGTTGACTTTAGAGATTAAAAATTGATGTAATTAGCATGTTTTTCTGGTGCTATAATCCAATGATATAATTTATTCTTCCAATGCGAGTAAACATTGCCAGATTCTTTTATACTCCTTTATGTATTAGATTTCTTATGATTATTTCTTATTGCCTTCTCATTTTTCTAATCGTAGAGATCGAGCGAATCAAAGAAATACTTGCAATGTCGAATGGAAAGGTTAGTTTGCATCTAGTTTAGCTTTTTCCCTCTTAATGGAATATTCTTGAGATAGAAATGAGTGCAAAATAAGTCTGTTAATATCTTAGTTGTCTCGGAAGAAGTCTATTATGTCACTTGTGCTGGGCTACTGTATAATTTACTTAATTCTATATTTTTCCTTATGCTTGACGTTATAATTGTTTCTCTTTGAAAGTGCCCTTAATCTTAGTCCTTAATCTCCTATTGACTTTATTCACAGATTATTAGTCTTGATGAAACACATATCTCTTGGGCGCTTGACAGATAAGTAGATTAGAAGTCTTTGTTTTCTTAAACACACTAATGGTTTTATTTTGTTTCTAGAAACTTGATGGCGAAACAAGATCTGTCAGAGCTTAGTTAGCTTAGTTTATGCAATGCTACAATAGATTTATCCGAGAATCCCTTGATCTCTCCTTTAAGATAATAATTGTTAATTAAGAATCACCCACTAGTGGGAATTACATGAAGCCCTTGATCAAGTTGTATTCGCTATTGCTTGAATAAGTTGATTAAAGTTGCAAGTTGAGCCTGCACTTTCACTAAGACTAGAAATTTTATCCTTTAATCAAGTAGTAGTTTCTTGATGGAGTTTATTTAGTATATGAAACTCATTTAAGATTTATGTTTGTTGTTCAATACTTTTTTGACCTCATACTTGTTATAATTTTTGGTTTATAATGCATTGGACCTTAATGTAAAAAGGCAGATTGTCTACCTTATGGCTCCATTTGTGATAGACGAAACTTTACAAACACCAGCAGATGTTGTGAAAGGCACATCCTTATAACAGGCAACCACTCTTTATTAGACTGCAGATCAACCTGCAGCTTCTCCCAAACTTTGCTCTTGGCGTTTAAGACGTTGTTTGGTTCGCCTGAGTATCCCAGAAAGGTCACTCGTTCACCAACCTTGGCTGATGATGGTGGATCAACTAACTCAACCTGGAAACAAAATGAATTCATTAGTCGTTCTTGATGAATGATCACATGTAAAGATGATAATTTCCCAGGTAAACCAACCAATATTATAATACTAAAAAACTAACAGGTTAGTAAAAGCAAAGACTTGTAAGAATGGAGGCAGAGTTAACGACTTAACTTTGTGTGGTCATCGTTTGATGCAGCCAAGACCATTGCTTGTGACTTAATGCCCCTCATGGTTGCAGGCTTCAAGTTACAAAGGACACAAACCTTCCGATTCTGCACCAGTGATTTAGAGAACATAGGAAATTCACATCCAAATGGAAGAAAATTTGAAAAGGGAAGCAAAATAAACCTGCATTTCCTCAAGAGGAATATATTTCACGAGGCCACTAACAACTGTTCGAGGGGATTCTTCACCGACATCAATTTCTTCAACATAGAGTGAATCTGCATCTGGGTGCTTCTGAACTTTTTTGATGAGGCCAACAGGTATGTCAAGTCTTGAGACAGAAATTTCTGTTTCAGCAGACTTCGTTTTTGTACTGCCAGAAGGCTTGTTATGTTGTTTCTTAGAATTTCCTACAGCAAGTCACATGAGAAACTTATTGAGCTCTAGGATAAGCTTTAACTTCATTAAGTCGAGTTTTATTAATACTTCAAAACTTGGAAAACCATTTACATTAATACAACACTAAAAAGTAGCTTCATTTGTAGGTCTAGGATAAACCTTCATGAAACTTTCTCCTTGTATCAAAAATTGTATATGGTCAAGAGTTACTAGTGCTTCAGATAAAGATGAACTCTTCTAATATATGTTTATATTTTGCAGGTTCTATTGACAAAGTTTTATGTTGTGGTTTTATTTGCCGATATGAATGGGGTACTTGAAGAGTATGATTTATCAAATCTGTTATTGTGATTGTAGCAACTACATTTCTCCAAATTTCAGCTATCAACCCTGTTTTACGTCTTCTACAGGTATTATATTCTTCCCTTTTATTTTTGGTGCTTTGCTCACATACTTTGATTCACAAAAATCCAGAATGTTGGAAAAGGTTGATATGGAAGAATCAGCAAGTGAGAAAGAGGAGTCCGATGAAATTCTACAAGTTGAAGATTTTGATGGGGCTTGAGTTGACAATAATTACTTGCAATCCTACATGGCATGAACCACCATCACAAGTTTCTAGTCTTTTGACAATTATTCATTAGTTGTAAATGAAGTTTATTTGTTTATTTGTATTGGGATAAATTTTATTTGAATATTAGACATGTTTTTTCTTTTGTGATTGTAATATAATTCTTGTATAAGTAACATTTTGAATGACATTGATATGGAAAATATTCTTTCTTTTGTGATTATGATTCTTTATTATATATTTATATTGAAATATGATATATTGGTATTAAAAGATAATAATTTAAAAGACAATGATCTAAAACTGTTGTTGTTGTCTATCACCCTCAAAGACAACGGTTAAAAACCGTTGTCAAAGCCCCAAAAACGGTTGTAAACTAGCAGTGTTAATAAAAAAATGCTCTAAACAACAACGGTTTTAAACCGTTGTCTTTTCATTCAAAGACAACGGTTTAAAACCGTTGCAAAACTGTTGTCTTTTCATTCAAAAGACAACGGTTTAAAACCGTTGTCGTAGCCTCCACTTTTAACAACACTGCCAGTTACAACGGTTTTAAAGGGCCTACGACAACGATTTTTAACCGTTGTCTTTTAATGTTTTTGTTGTAGTGATACCAAATTCACCCAACTTACTTACAAAAGCCTAGGAACAGTTGCCTTTAGAAACAATAACAAACTCAAGGTAATTGGTATAGGTAACATTGAGCTAAAATTTGACTTCATTATCACAAATGTCTTACTTGTTGAAAATGTCAAGTATAACCTCTTAAGTATCAATCAATTGTGTGACACTAGGCATAAGGTTAGGTTCCTATCTATGGAATGCTTAATCAAATACCTAGATAATCCTATGATCAGTTTAAAAGGGTTTAGAAAAGACAACATCTATGCAATTAACTTAACCACTTATTCAATTAAGTGCTACTTAACACAAAAAGAAGAAACATGGTTATGACATAGAAGAATGTCACACACAAATTTCAAAAATATAAGCAAATTAAATGGATTAGTTAGAGGCTTACCAAAATGACCTAACTTAGACTCAACCATATGTAATGCTTGTCAACAAAGCAAAAAAAATAAAATCTACCCACAAACCAATCAATCAATCTCAAACTAATTCAATACTAGAACTCTTACATCTAGACCTGTTTGACTCCCATGGGGTCAAATCAATAAACGGTAGTTTATATTATCTAGTGATAATAGATGACTACTCTAGGTTCACCTGGGTGAAATTCTTAAAAAACAAGGATGAAACCTTTGAAAATTTTACAAACTTTTGTAAACAAGTTGAAAACGAAAAAGATCTTAAAATTAAGAGAATTAGAAGTGATAATGGAGGAGAATTTAAAAATCATAATTCTAATAAATTTTGTCTTGAAAATGGCTATCATCATGAATTTTCTTGCCCTAAAACTCCTCAACAAAATGAGATTGTAGAAAGAAAAAATAGAACTTTACTTGAAGCCTCTACAACTATGTTAAATGAATATAATCTTCTCAAATATTTCTGGGCAGAAGCTGTTAGTACAGCCTGCTACGTGCAAAATAGAACAACCCTAAATAAAGTACATAATAAAACCTTTTTCAAAGTTTATTATAATAAACAACCCAATATAAAGTATTTTAAAGTATTTGGGTGTCCAACCTTCATCTTGAATACTAGGGAACATTTAGGAAAATTTACTTCTAAAGTAGAAAATGACATTTTTGTGGGATACTCACTCAACAGTAGGGGATACAGAATATATAATAAGGTTACATTAAGAATTAAAGAAACCATCAATGTAAATTTGAGGAATCCAAACCAAACTTAGATCAAACCCAGCTCCAGCCAATTGAGTTCACTCAAAGCAATAGTAATCAAGAAGAAACCAATCAAGACTTAAACCATGAAGAACAAGAAAGAACTCAAGAAAATCAACCTCTTAGAACCATAAGAGTCAACCCAAATCATCCAATTGACCAGATAATTGGTGATCCAAACCTAAGGGTTCAGACTAGGTCATCCTTTAGAAACCTAAGTCAAATTTCTTTAATTTCAAAAATCGAACCTAAAACCGTAGCTGAATCCTTACTTGACCCAGACTGGGTAATAGTTATGCAAGAAGAACTAGCTCAATTTGAGTGAAATGAAGTTTGAGATTTAGTACCACTACCCAAAAATAAAAAAGTAATAGAAACAAAATGGGTATTTAGAAATAAACTGAGTGAAACTGAGGAAATTACTAGAAATAAAGCTAGGTTAGTTGCGAAAGGGTTTAGTCAAGTAGAAGGATTTGACTATGATAAAACCTATGCCCTAGTAGCTAGATTAGAGTCCATTAGAATGTTGTTGAGTTATGCAGCCCATAAAGGGTTCAGATTGTATCAAATGGACGTTAAATCTGCCTTCCTAAATGGATTAATAAAAAAAGAAGTCTATGTAGGACAACCACCTGGGTTTGAAAGTCTAGAACATCCTAAGTATGTATTTAAATTAAAGAAAGCTTTATATGGACTTAAGCAAGCACCTAGGGCATGGTATGAAAGGCTAACTTCCTACCTAATATCCAAAGGGTTCAATCAAGGTCAAATTGACCCAACCCTATTCGTTAAATTAATAAAAGAGGATATTTTTATAGTCCAAATCTATGTAGATGATATAATTTTTAGTTCAACTAATTCAAAACTTTTAGATGAATTTACAAATCTAATGGAACAAGAATTTGAAATGAGTCTAGTAGGCAAATTAACTTACTTTTTAGGATTACAAATTAAACAAACAAATAAAGGTAATTATATTTATCAACAAAAATACACTAAAGAATTACTTAAAAAATTTGGAATGGAAAACACTAAAGAAATATAAACACCTATGGCAGTAAATGCAATCCTAGATGACGACGTTAATGAAAAACTAGTTGACTTAAAATACTATAGGAGTGTCATAGGTAGCCTACTGTACTTAACTGCAAGTCGACCCGATATCTTATTTGCAGTCAGTATGTGTGCTAGATACCAAACTTGTGCTAAAGAATCACATTTGACTCAAGTCAAAAGAATCTTTAGATACCTTAAAGGAACAACAAATGTAGGTATTTGGTATCCTAGAACTAATAATTTTGAATTAATAGGGTATTCTGACTCAGATTATGCTGGATGCAAATTAGGCCGTAAAAGCACAAGCGGTGGATGTCAACTACTAGGTCCATCACTTGTTAGCTGGTTTAGTAGAAAGCAACATTGTGTTGCTCTATCTACAACTGAGTCAGAATATATAGCCATAAGAGAATGCGTTGCACAACTATTATGGATGATGCACACTTTAAAAGATTTTAACTTGAACTTTACAAATGTAAAAGTATTAATTGACAATATTAGTTCAATTAATTTAATAAAAAAATCCAGTGTATCATTCCAGAACCAAACACATTGAAATTAGGCATCAATTCATCAGAGATCATGTCACTAAAGGAGACATTGAACTTAAGTACATTGAGTCAAAGTCTAATTTAGCTGAAAGATTTACTAAACCCCTCCCTGAAAGTGAGTTTAACAATCTATGTAGAAAATTAGGAATGCGCCTAATAGACTAGAAATTTTAAAAATTGTTTAAAAAAAATGATTATTTTCAAATTCTAAGGTAAAATGCTTTTATGTTTTCAAAATTTCCTATTTTTAGAATTTCAAAATCAGTTTTAGCCTTAGACTAGAATAATCCCTTAGAAAGCATGTTCCCCTAGGAATAGTACTTGAGCATCTCACCAAAACCCTAGGATTCGCTTGTTTGTGATTGTCAAACATAGAAAGGGGTGAGATGCATAAGCGAATTGCCTTGACTTAAGATGCTTATTTCAGTGCATTGACATAAGTCTGGGCGTTAATTACCAAACAGATATTAATCAAGTTAAGTCATTCAGTTTAGTCAAACACTACCTGATGCTTAGACTTAACTTGACTAACCAAGTGAAAGCTGCTATCCTCTAAATAGTCAGTGAGTAGCTGACAGATTTTGTAATGTCAGGTTCAGGGGGAGGATAACTATTTTTATACTTATTTTAAATTATTTCTTGCAAAATATCTCTTTTTAAATCAAGTCAAAACTAAGTATTTTAAAAAGTTATTTGATTTTTTCCAAATTAATTTTGAAAGTTAAAATCATTTTTGAAAATTAGCTTTACCTACAAATTTTAAACTTTTCAAATTCAATTTTGAAAATAACAACTTCTAAACTTAGTTTTTGATTTAAAACCTCCAAACTTAGGTAAAAAGTTAGGGGGCGTTTAATTTGCGTTTTCCACGCTGTTTTCTGTTTTCATTTTCTGAGAAAATGAAAAACGTGTTTGGTTTACGTTTTCCATGTTCATTTTTAAGAAAATGAGAGAGCGTTTTCTAAGAAAACGAAAAACACGGAAAAGTCATTTTCTAAAAAACGAAAAATGTGCGTTTTTCAGAAAATGAAAATGAAAATGGGGCAAACCAAACACACCCTTAGTTTTTGAAAATTGGATTCGTCATTTTGAAAATTATGGTATTTTTGGAAATTGTTTTCTACTTAGGTTTAAAAACATATTTTTGAAAATTTATTTTAAAAATTGGAGGCTACAAACTCAAAGTTGAAAATAAATTTTACTTAGTTAAGTTTTTACAAGCTCAAACTTGATTTTACTTAGTTTCAAAACTTGACTTGTAAATTGAACTTAACCCTAATTTTTTTCTATCTTTGCAAATTATGTTTCCAAATTGCAAAACTCTTTTTGAAAGATTCAGTTACAATTATCTTTTTAAAAGTTAAACGTAACAATTTTTTGAAAAAGCTAAAATTTAAAAACCTAAGTCATTGTTTCTATGTTATACTCCCCCAAGCTAATCTGACTTACATTTCTAAATTTCATTTACCTTGCATTTTTTTAAAATTACCTTGCTGTTCTATGTTATTTTGATGAATGCCAAAGGGGGAGGGTTAGGTGGTTAAGTTAATAGAAATAGAACACTATCTAAAAGCTAACTTAACAACTATCTAAAAGCTAATCAACTTATGCTTGTTTCTTACATGCATATTTATCACTAACTTAACCAGGTTGTCATTGCATCAAAAAGGGAGAGATTGTTGGTGCGGTTAGCACTAATGGTCTAACTCAAGTTTTGATGAATGACAAATATGTTAAGTTAGTTTTGTTGTTATCTAACACTCTAATCGAGTGTGTAGGAGAAGTCCAGATAGGTCGACGGGCTGACCTGATATCTGGCACGAAGCCCAGCTAGGTTGACGGGCCGACTGGATAGCTAGCACGAAGTCCAAATGGGTCGACGGGCTGACCGGATGTTTGGCACGAAATCCAGCTAGGTCGACGAGCTGACCGGATAGCTGGCACGAAGCCCAAACAGGTCGAAGGGCTGACCGGACGTCTGGCAGGTAAGTGAAGGTAAGTCACTGGAGGGGAGTGACTGTGAGGACGCGTTCCCGGGAAGGGAACTTAGGCGCCGATATGACTTAGAACCATTTCGGAACTTTAAGTCGAGATCTTGACTAGATTCCGGTCTCGGAGAGACAAAATCTAATTAATACTCTACTTGTTAAACTTGAACTGTGCTAACACTTTGTTTTGCAGGATATATGTATTATATATTTGCCTCCGGACTAACGTTTTTCTTGCAGGGAGGAAGCTGTTGGAAAACTGGGTCTGGGCGCCCGGGAGGGACCCGGGCGCCAGGAGGTGAAAACTTATCCTCAGCGTCACCTCACCATGTGGAGCGCCCTGGTTGGCTCAGCTACATCATGTTCAGGGCGCCCTGAAGGTTCCATGCGCCCCGAACCTCCTATATAAGGAGGGTCAAGGCTGAAGCTCCAACAACAACTCACGATCTGATCTTCTGTGCTCCTGTGACGCTGCGAAAAGCTCTCCGACAAATCGCCAGTTTGCTTTGTATTCTTTTTATTGTCGGCCCTTTCATTTTTTAATAATTCCTGTATTTGTTTTGTAATTCTCATTTCGAATTATTAGTGATTGCCCACCGAAAGCACCCTTGTGTGTGGGCCTTGGAGTAGGAGTCGACACAAGCTCCGAACCAAGTAAAAAATTACTTGTGTCATTTCTCTTTGCTTTACTCTTTCCGCTGCATACTTTCAACAAGTTTTTAATCGATATTCACCCCCCCTCTATCAAACGCTACGATCCAACAATAATGATGTAGTATTTTTATCAATATAAACATTTCTTTTATTTATATGATTGTTTTTACAAGATCTGACAACTTTTTTTATTTCTATAATTGTAGATTGTGTCTTGCGCATTGTTAGCACTTGCAATTTACTTGGAAGTTATTTCGGTGTTGCCCTACACAAGGTCAATAATTGATGCAGAACATAAAGGTAAAACCTAAATTATCATATCTTTGCATATTCAAAAATAAAATCTCAAATTTATGTATGCATTTTAAATTGTGAAACCATTCACGACTCTGAAAGAATAACAAAGGCATATATATATATGGCAACTGTTATAAAAATATATATGTTTATTATTCTTTCAGAACAAATTTTTTCATGCATATAATAGTATATTTCTTTTGATATCAATAGGTTATTGATCTCCTGGTGCCTTATCAAAGGGGTGGAAAGATTGGACTTTTAAAACTAAGGATTAGAAAATACATAAATAATATTGAAGGAAAAGGAAGGAAAAAAAGAATAATTCTTCTTTCTTTATTCACTGCTAGTTGTTTGATTTCATGAACATTGTGTAAAAAACTTGAGCAATTCAAAGTTTGTGGTGGTGTCTGAAATATTCTATGAACTTTGTTGACGAGCTGCTTTCCAGGATTTGGTTACAGATAAGGAAAGATCATAGATTTTTTTATCCCCCGTCTTTTTTCTAGTATTCAAAAGTTTCAGTTATGGAGAAGAAGAGAAAAAACCTCCTCATTTTCTCTAGTTACAATTCATGCAGCTATTACAATTCTCTTTTCTCTTATATTTTATGTTTTTCTTTGATCAGTTTTGTTTAATTTTTCTCTCCTTCTGACTTTGGTTGCATTAAATCAATGGTTTGAGTTTTAGGTATCAATTAATTGACTTTTCTCTTGCAGGTATGTAACTTAGGGGCAATTCATGAGGATTGGGATTTTTGATGAAAGGAGTGAGCTTTGTTTAGTTTCTAGATTGCCTTGCTAATGCGAAGAAGTCATATAGTGGACATTGTAATGGAAAACATGTGATTTATGGTTTGATACTACTAAGTTTGATGAATGTACAACTTTTTTTGTATATTTTAGCCGTCATATTTTGGATTTTGATTACACAGCTATTATGTTCTTATTTGATGTGTGTAGTTAATTTTAGAAATTTGAAGATAACATTTTCATAGATTGATTGTAGTAAATATTTAGTTTTGTATCGGTAGTTTGTTTATATTAAATAAAGATTGGTTGTTTGTTATTATCATGTTACAACATGAACAGTAAAGACAACGATTAGAAACATTATAAGAAGTATGTAACCACAACGGATTTTTTTTTATGAAAAGTGATAAAAGACAACGGTTTTATCCGTTATAAAACATATTAAAATTATATACCATAATGGTTTATAATTATTGTCAAAATTAAAAACAACAATGGTTAACATTATCTACCACAACGGTTTATATCTGTTGCAAAAAGAGTCTACCATAATAGTTTATATCTGTTATCGAAATTATCTACCACAATGGTTTTAAAATGTTGTCGTAAAATTTTTTTTGAGCATATAAACAACAATGAATTAAAACCGTTGTCGAATGTCTACAAAGACAACGAATTCAAAACCGTTGTCGTAGGCCAATGCATTTTACAACGCTGTTAGTTACAACAGTTTTTTTACCCTACGACAACAAATAATATCCGTTGTCATTTGCCATTTTTGTTGTAGTGCACATGTGCTATTGCGATAATAAAGATAGTAGGAGAATGAATCCCTATTTCTCTACTATGTGAGACCTTTGAGATTATAAGTTTATCTCAGTTTTTGCCCTTAGTGACTATTTAGTTGTTTACTTAAAGTTTTAATCAGTGTTTGCTATTTTAGCATGTATCCTATGGCTATGGATGATTCGGTCTATAGAGCATAACTAGGAAAGCAACTGATTATGATTAATATATTATTGCTAAAAGGAAGATTAAATTGATTTACATCTTTTGATGCTATTCACTGGTCGACCCATTTCTATTATGTATAGAAATGATTATGAATATTTGAATATGAAACATGCTCTTGACATAATAGTTATAATAAGGGATTAGAGATGTTCATATTGATGTAAATGAAGATTATTTAATTTGAGTAAATAGCAAAACATGAATATCTCCAAAATAATGATTGTGTACCACTGGGAGATTGGATGTTTTCTGGATAAAGGTTATGTGTCACCAGGACAGAGAGACTATGTGCCATTATGAGAAAGTCTCTGATTCATTTGGAAGAGCGGCTAAATAAAGTGTGACAATTTTGTTAGCATATTGATTGCTAAAAGAGCGGCTATGTAAGGTGTAACAATTTTATTAGTATCTATCACTTAGTGTGTTTGCTGTCGCACAAATCATTTTCTCTAAGTATAAATTGGATGTTCTCATATGATTTTTGTGACTAAACTCTGATATAGTCTATGTAACTTATTTAGTCTTTGTGACTAACTGATCTTAGTGAATTACTTGGATGAATTAGTCTTAGTGACTTACCTTGAACGAGTGAGAGATGTTGGAAATGGGAATGTGGGCAAGCCCACGTTACCCACTACTCTTAAGGGAAAAAGTCCCTTTTATCCCTTGGATAATTCCCATTATAAAGGGTGCGTCCAAGGGTGGTTCACGAGGTGTGGAAGAGTTGAGTTAGCATCCAAGGCTACGGGATTTGATTTGTGAAATTGCAGAGAGCTTTTCGATTTTTGTAATTACTTTCCGACAGCAAGTCTGAAGATCACGTCATCGCTGATTGTAAATCTGCAGAAGATCACAGTAAATTTTTTTATTTTAATTTTATGTATTTAGAAACCTACAACCGGATGATATATCATGGTAGATACTAGTATATATTGGGCACAACAAGCAATCATTCATTTTGTTCACGTCAGAAAAGCGCTGTAAGAAATTTATTATCATAACATTGAATTGTTTTCAAATTTATTATGCTTAAATCTCCTTGTTGATGATCACCATTTTGACCTAATTTAGGTTAACTTGTCCATCAAAGAGAATTTTAAAGATTTCCTTCATAGTACAACTTGAGAAAAGGCTAAACAAACTACTACTATTTTTTCACTTTGATTTATTGTGTCCTGATAGCAAGGGTTTTAAGTGAGGGTGGCAGTCTTTGCTGGCACGGCATTATTTCTCTGCTCCTGCGTGTGGCAAACCGGAAGATAAACCACATGCAAAACAGATGTACGTGAGTTTGGGCGTATTGCATATTCATTACTATCTGCAACATCAATTATTGGACAAGTCATTAATTTCTGCCTGCAATATCAATTATTGGACCAGTCATTAATTGCTACATGCCTGCAATACCAATTAGTTGCTGATCAATCAGTTGGGGAAACAAAACTATGGAACGCTATGTTTAAAAATTAAGACTAATTTAACATCTAGCTGATCAGCTCGATCAAAATTGACTAACGACTACAACCGGCAAGCTCGATCGCCTTGGGCAAGCCAATAGCCAGGGAATCGACTAGGTCGATTGCCACTATAATAGAAGCTCACAAAATGGCCTCTACTTCCTATTAAAATTCTAACTCTGATTAATATGATGCATGATCAATTCAATATGATCCTTTAAATTTCAAAGGATCGTAATTTTTTACTCAGATTTAAAATTATTTTCTATTAGTGGGGTTTGATTCGGGATTCAGAATCAAGTTCTGTAGACGACGGTGAAGAATTCAGAAATCTATATTTATTATCGAAAAACCTGTAACTGCTAAATTTTGGATCCAAAAATAATATTTAGATCCTCATCTGAGTCTTGGAAAATTTTATTACTATTTTTAGTAATTTTTATTTTTATGATATT
Source organism: Zingiber officinale (assembly GCF_018446385.1). Classification (NCBI taxonomy): domain Eukaryota; kingdom Viridiplantae; phylum Streptophyta; class Magnoliopsida; order Zingiberales; family Zingiberaceae; genus Zingiber; species Zingiber officinale. The sequence continues at coordinate 37,804,673 of NC_055990.1, read as the reverse complement.
TAGGTAAATTTTAATATTTCTGGTATTTATGGGTGAAAGATCTTTTTTCTTTCTCTACAAATTGAAATTCATATATCAAGATTTATTTTCTTTCTTAGTCTTAGGGTCTAGATTCTATATAAACACATTTTTTTGAAAAACATGAGATTTCATTCTATCTTTTTGATTTTCTCTTCTTGTCTTGTCCTCAATTCTATCGTCTTATCCGCCCGCAAGATAATCACTATCCCGTCTGGTGTCAAAATGAAATAGAGAATTTTAACTTGTTAGATTAAGAGAGATTGTGCATGTCAGTTTGTTATTGATGGCGAACGATACCGTGCTATTTATCACTGTAACAAAAGATGATTATGTTAATCTCAAATGTTCCTCGTAGCGTGTTTCCAATTTATTTGAAGAGAAATAAATCATGAGATCATCTTATAGTCAATCGTCAAATGACGAGGAGACGGAAGGATGCGCTAGATATCATTAAGTTGAAGTACGCTAGATATCATTAAGTTGAAGTAGGGAACTATATGATGGTGATCAATATGTTTCGAGAGACCATGCTCAAGTCGGCGGAAGCAGTAGATGCTGTAGCGACGATGTGCTGCATATGACCATGCCAAGTAGCCAAGGACAGAGCCACGTTATAGCTTCGCCGGGCTTTTGCACAGGTGCCAATGACGTTGACGAGGAGTTACAACTCAGATTTGCGTAAGGGAGAAAGAAAGAACGTGTGATTGTTCTCGAGGTCATCTCAGGAGGGAAATCCCTTGCGTTTAGATTTTTGATCCGCCATTGCAAGCGGCTAATGGGAGAGATTTTATTAGGCGGTCATTTAGATAGATGTTGATGAGAGGAAAAATTAATCGTGTTGTTTTAATGTTATCCATTTCATACATATACCAAACTCTCATAATATAAAAAGTAGATATCACATTCACATTCCGTTATAACTTTCTCTTCTTTTTCATGTTTAAATTTAATTTGCAATGTCGAATTGAAATATAAGATCATAGATACATTTAGGAGAATTGTAAAAATAAATTGATTTTAGTTTAAAGTGGCTCACAAGTGCTCATTAGATCATACTCATTAACCAACACTGTCAATGAATATTCTAAGACTCATTTAATTCAAAAAGTATTAAACTTTTGATTTTTGAATATTAAATCCATCAGTCCGTCCGTTTTAAATCAATGGATCTAAATTTTTTAAAATTATTTTAAACTAAAATCAATATATTTCTATTAATTAATTCTTAATGTATCCATGCTCTCGAATTTGAATTCAAGGGCATAAATTTAGAGCAATTAAGTTTTAAATAGATAGAATAAAAATTTGAATGTGAAAAAGAAGGAAAATGGTACGACTAAAACTTGATACTTGACACTCGCTTTTGGAATTATTAAAATTGGATATGTAAAATAGATAATATTGAAAATTTCTCACGCCGTTGAATAAATGTCTAAAATAATACTTCAATTTTGATGGATAAAAAATTATTTAAATAATTATTGGCTGTTGAAATTTTAAATTCATTTATCTATTAAAAAAATTTAAATGAAATACGAGCTCATGTGGAAGGGAGATGAGTGACAAAAAAACAACCCCTCAATAATGTCGGTTGCCATTTTTGTCTACGTAGTGACATGGTCATTCAAGGCGTTTCGTGGAGTTCTTATAACCAATCCTGCTTTGCTTGGCTGCACTTCATCCTCTTTCTTCTTCCGGTATTTCTTCCCATTTTATCGTTCGATCAGTTTGGTGATTTTTGCTTGACGAATGTATGGTTTTTCTTCGCTTTTATATATATTCCCGATAGATTTCAGCTTAATGTTTGAATTTCTCATGAACAAAAAAAGAGCTGGAATCGTCTCTGAATCATGAATTGGAATCGAGAATTTGATAAAGTTACATGAGATTATTTTGTTCTTGGCGGTGACAACTGAACCATGCACGCTGTCATTAATTTGTAGAAGGGAGCCATGGTGGGGATCAACGTGCGGCGGTCGACGATGGTGCCGCCAGCGGAAGCGACGCCGCAGCGACGGCTGTGGCTCTCCAAAATGGATTTGGTGACACCGAATAACCACAGGCCGAGCGTGTACTTCTACCGGCCGGATGGATTGGCCAACTTCTTTGACGCGGCGGTGCTGCGCGACGCGCTGGCCCGGGTGCTGGTGCCCTTCTATCCCATGGCCGGTCGGCTGGCGCGCGGCGAGGACGGTCGGATCGTGATCGACTGCAACGGCGAGGGGGCCTTGTTTGTGGAGGCGGATGCGAAGGCGACGGTGAACGACTTCGGCGACTTCGCACCCACCGGGGAGCTGGAGCAGCTCATCCCGAAGCCAAATGCAGACTACACCGACGACATCTCCGCCTTCCCGCTCTTGCTCCTCCAGGTACCTACTTACCGAATTTCAGTTTACGGCAAATTTAAGAAAATACGGATCATACTTTTGGATTTTCTGGATGACGTCATCACAGTGCTCTAAAGCCGTAAAATATTTTTGGTGATGGAATGCAAAGTAAAATATTTAACGGTGAAAACTATAAATAAATTAATAGTTTATTATTGTTTCACAACGAACAAAATATATTAAATTGATGATTATATTTTTTATTAAAATTTTCACAAAATTTATATATATACCCATATAAATAATAAAAAACAGTAACTTTGAAAGAGATGATCAATTAAAAATTTATTATATTCTCTTTATCAAATTAAAAAAGAGTCAGAATTCTAAATTGATTAATCTAAATCAAATGAAGATGATGTTGGTGCAAGGAGCATCATAATCAAATTTATGTTTCAATGTTGTCAAAGGTTCAAGTTAACTTTTGTTATTATCTGATGAATTGATCCAGTGTACAGGATGCTCAACACGGAAAATCCTAGTAGATCAATTGGACCCGATACTAGCTAAGGGAAATTTTAGTAGATTATGAAATTAGACAAGAAGTCCAGATGATTTAAGTGGACTTGACATCTGACAAGTGGACTAGATAAGTCTAGATGGCCCAATATTGAGTCAAGTGAAAGCTCTGACAGTCGATCTGATGCTAAGCAGTTAAGTCCAAACAAGGCTGGAGGAGCCAATGTTTAGCAAGTGAGTTGAGGTAAGCTACTAGAGGTAGTGTGGTGAGGTCATGCCCCAGAAAGGACAAACCTTAGGCATTGGTCCAATTGAAAAAATCGACGAAAGTTTCTAAATTGAGATCAGGACAGTCCCTACTATCTTGTTCATACATTAATATATTTATCTAACTCTATTTTACAAGAGCACTATTATTATTGTATTTGTGCTAACTCTATTTTATAGATAAAATTTAATTCTAGATTTACCAAGGTTTAATCGACCAAACCATAGGATCGGTCGACAGATCAAGCAGAAATGGTAGAACTTGCAAACTTAGTAAACAAGCGGATTGGTAACCGATAATGGGGATAAGTCGATCAAACTCAAAATGGAAGTTATAGACGATCATATCGAATCTTTGCTAGAATGGTAATTTAGGAGTTCGGTCGACCAATAGGCTTGATCAGTCGACCGAACAACGAAAATCACAGGATCAGCCAATTCGAATCAACGCAAAGAAGGAAGGCGCGGGGTTTAGTCGACTGATAGAAGGATCAGTCGATAGAACGATTTTTCAATTGACCGAACGTTGCCTATAAAAGAAGCCCTCGAGCACCGTGCCAATATACAACTCTCTTATCCGATCTACTCTGCTCTTATTGTGACTGTCCGTGCAAGCTTCTACAACTCTGCTCCCAGAAGTTCTCCAACAACCGTGTTACATCTCTACTTAATTGTTGTTGGTAACTTTAATATTGTCCTGCACTTATTCTTTGAAGATAGTAGGATTGTTACTATCATTATATCACAGTTGTATGATCTTGCTTCTGTGGAAGAACTAATATTAGTATTGCCCGACTAAAGCGGTCAAGGATTGCGGACCTTGGAGTAGAAGTCAGCTAGGCTTTGAACCAAGTAAAAATAACCGAGTCTTTAGTTTTAATTTCTTTTTATTTCTGCTGCAATTCTTACTCTGATTCAGTTTTACGTTAATGATAAAGAAAAGATTTTTAATGAACGAGATTCACCCCCCTCTCTCGTCCATCATGATCCAACAATTGGTATCCGAGCAAGGCTACTCTGAAAAGACTTAACCTTCTTTCTAGTAATTTTTATTTTCTTTAGACTAATTTTTATTTGTTATTATTTTTTATCCTACATTACTAATCCCAAGATGAAGTCTTGGAAATCTTGTTCAATATTTTTTATATACTAAAATGAAAAACTCTCACCAAGAAGACTATAGCACCATTCATTCACCCCTCTTCAATGGAGAATATTTTAGCTATTTGAAGAGGAAGATGGAATGCTTTTTGAAGTCTGACATGGGCATGTGGTTTAACATAAAAAAGGGGTACAAACCACCAAACAAAAATGAAGACCGCTAGATATAGAAGATTGGGATCAAGAGATAAAGAAGAAGGCTCAGATCAACTACAAAGCCATGCACACCCTCCAATGTGGTCTAACAAAGGAAGAACTCAATCGAGTCAGCCCATTAGAAAATGCCAAAGAACTGTAGGATCGACTAGTCAAGATACACGAAGGAACCGATGACTCAAAGACAAAAAAAAGATATCTTCTTTTAAATCAATTATTCAATATTAAAATGTTACATGGAGAAACCGCAACATAACTACACGCAATAATAAAAGACATAATTAATGGACTCCATCTCATCAGCCACTATTTAGAAAACTGAGACATGATAAGGTATACGCTAAACTCTTTCCCTCGAAACACACTGTGAGCATTGATGGTAGATGCCAATAAAGTTTTGAAAGATTTTTTCATTATAAAGTTAGATGAATTATTTTGTAAATTGGAATTACATGAGCAAACTAATATTAGCCAGACCAAGAAGGATATAGCCTTGTATGCAGGTCAAAACAAGATCAAGGAGGCTAAGTCTAAGTCAAAGCTAAAACAAACCCCTGAGAGAGACAAATTTGGATTCAGACAACAAAGAAGATATAGTAAACATGGTAAGAAGAATGCTTACTAAAAATAAGTTCAACAAAAAGAATCCAAAGAAAGTAGAAAGCATTTCAATCATATCAAAATCGGAGATAATTTGCTATAGGTGCAACAAGAAGGATCACTACAAGCATGAGTGCCCCAACGTAAAGGAGGAGAAGACCAAGTCCACAAGAAGAAGGAAAGTGTTGGTGTAGGTTGCACTAATAATCAAATTCAGATTTTGATATATGACAAAGGTTAAAGTTAGATTATGTTGTGATCTAATCCTTTTACCAAGTGTGCATGATATGAACTTGATGGGTCTAGAGAATTGAAACACTAGGTTGAAGTCCAGCTAGGCTGATAAATGGCATGAAGTCCAAATTTGTTGAGATCTGGCATGAAGTTTAGATTGGTTGAGATATGACAGGAGGAAGACTAGTTGGGTTGACAACTGGATGAAGTCCAGATTAGTTGAGATATGGTAAGGAGTCTTAGTGGGTCAAAGGACCTGACATCAAGGAAGTCTATGATTGGTAAGTGGAGGTAAGTAACTGGAGGAGAGATCCAGCGAGGAAGCGTTCCCAGTTAAAGGAATAGTAGGCGTCGGTCTGACCTAGAGTTTCAGCAAAACTCAAAGTCAAGACCGAATAGTGCAGAGACTGTCAAATATTTAATTACTACTTTTCTTTCAATATTATTGCTTGTTGCACTAACCTTGTGATGCAAGAAAATCATGTGGCTAAAAAAAAGGGGCTCTAGGTACTCAAAGGTTCGGGTACCTGTAGGAGGTCCAGACACCTGGGCAAGGAAGCAAAGCAGTGGGCTACTAGATGAGGTGGTGCAAGCTGATTAGACATCCTACAGTCTCGGCACCCGAACTGGTCTGGGTGCCAAGAGAATATTAAACTTTTAGAGATAAAATTTCGCTGAGAAGTCGCCATATCAGCAATCCAGGCACCTAGGGGTGGCCCAAGTGACCAAAGTTGGTTATAAAAGAAGCTTCAAATAGCAGCCTTAGAACATCATTTGCTCTGACTTTCATACTCGCACACGGCTTTGAGAAGACTTCGACGACATCGAAAGGCTATTTCAACAACCAACACTCAATTGTTCCTCTACTTCTTTTTTATTGTCGGTAACATTTACTTTATAGTTATTGTACTCAAATTCTGTAAATCTTTAAGAATTGATAGTGATTGCTCAATGAAAGTACTCATTGAGTATGAGCTTTGGAGTAGGAGTTATTGAAGGCTCTGAACTAAGTAAAAATTACTTGTGTTCTTTGTTCTTTCTCTTTTCCCTTTTCCACTACATTGTTTTAACTCGTTATAATTAAAAAAGTGATGAATGTTATTCACCCCACTCTAGTATCTTTTCGATCCTACAAGTGGTATCAGAGTCAGACCACTCTGATTGGTAAAACCATAAAAAGAGTAGGGGGTTTCTTTTTTGAAAAGAAAAATATATATTGTTTTCTAATTTTGCATTTTTATTTTTTTATCATTTGTTAGAATTGGTGAAATCACCACTTCTGACAAATTTATCATTTTTTTTTAATTTTATTATTTTTTCTTGAAATTAGTGCAACCACCAATCGAACAAGGGGTTCTCTTATTTTCTTTCTTTTTAAGCCTCATTCGGTTTTGAGCTTTTCGATCTAGTTCAAATTACTGCAATCACCTCTTTTGGACAACTTTTTTCAATGTAAAATACTTTGAATTGGTTCAACACCAATCGAGTTTCTTTTTTTATTATCGTCTCCTATACTATTAATCCAAGACCTAGTCTTGAGATTTTCTCCTTGTTAGTTTGTCTTTTGTGTGCAAGGTTTGTTTTCTAATGGCTCTAAGTGAAGGCTACATCACTTCTCACCCTTCATTATTTAACAGGGATGATTTCCCCTACTAGAAGAAAAGAATGGAGGTATACTTGAAGATAGATATTGATCAATGGTTCATCATTCAACGAGGATACAAGGCGCCAATAAACGAAGCAATAAAAGTACCTCTCGACCTAGAAAATTGGAACCCAGAGATGAAGAAGGCGCAAACTGAGTTCAAATCTGTAAACACTCTTCAATGCAGACCGACCAAGGAAGAACTTAACCGGGTTGGACCATTCAAGAATGCCAAGGAACTCTAGGAAAAACTGATTGAGCTACATAAGGCATATGCGATGCAAAGGTGACAAAGCGGACTTATTATTAAATAATCTGTTTAATATTAAAATATAGGATGAAGAAATAGCAATTCATCTATATGCAAGAATCAATGATATTCTGAATGAGTTCCATCTAATCGACCACCAATTAGAGAACAGGGTTGTAATAAGGTATGCCTTGACTTTTCCTTGAAATGCATTGCGGGCATCTATAATAGATGCCTATAAAGTTTTGAGAAATCTAAATAAATTAAAATTAGATGAGTTGTTTTATGAAATTGAGCTTCATGAACAGACTATCTCAAAATAGGTTGAGAAAGGTATGACTTTTCTTGCAAGTTTATCAAAGGAAACGACGACTAGAACTCGAGTCAAGCTTGAATTAGAAGATGAATCTGACTCACAAACAGACGAAGAAGAACAACTAGAGAATATAGTCAGAAAAATGTTCACTAGAATAAAGAACAACTTCACAAAGAAGGACTTACAAAAATTTGTTAAGCCGAAGAGGAGTTCTTGCCTGACAAACGAACATCATCTCCCCCCCTTATGATAACATATGAAATCTGGATACATTGCCACATGGTTGTATAAGTATAATATCTATAGCTCACACGGCTGGAAACAACACAATAAGTTATAGCCTACATGGTTGGAATTAAATATAGCGGAAGATAAAACTATTACTCATCCCACACGGCTGGTACAACCTAAACTACATAGAGAAGTAAGCTGAATTGATAGACTACATGGCTACATGATTACACAATAATAAAACTCAAAAATGAATAAAAGTTGCCACAAGGCTTGAAACCCAAGTGCGAGGAAAATTATTACAAAACTAAGATTAAATACAAAGTACAAATAGTGCAGTGTGAAATAGCAGGAAAAATTGATCTCAGATGTGACGTGGTACTGGCTGCCAGGATCCTCCAAGTAACTCCTAAAACATCTACCTGTTAACTAAGGAAAGTAAAACATACATAGGGGTGTGAGTCCGAGTAACTCAGCGGGTAATAGACATATGGTAGTACATGAACAATGTGTAAGACGATCAAAGTATATAGCTTAAGTAGAGAAATAAGAACATGATCATATATGACATGATAAATACATATACCAGTACCGATCTAACACACATGGTATAATGATCAGTAAATCACTAGGGATTAGTAACAGATCTGCTCATAACACTTGGCAATATATATGACAGTATATACATATATGACATTTATGAATCATGGAAAGATCTCAAATATATGGAACATGCATCTACGGCATAAGCATTCTTCTCAACTATAAATAATGCAATGAGCAGAGCTAGATAATGATCAACATGAGTACCACAAAGCCTAAACCTATGCTAGTACATTTAGTGGTAATAGATCATCATATGTGAGAGCAACACTCCATTATAAGAATACATCATACGTGGGAGAACAACTCTACCACAAGCAATACATCATATGTGGGAGCAACACTCCACCACAAGCAATACAAATAACTAAGACGTCTAGCTAGGGACTATAGGAGATTACTCTACCACAGATAATCCGTGGGAAGTCTGAAATGTCAGGGTCCTTGTTTATGTGAGATCACTCTATTATAGATAACCTGTAGGCAGATAGGATGTAGCTATCTAGGTACAGGTTGTGCAAGATGACTCTACCACATATCACTGTGGGCAGCCTAGGGTATAACACTCACTGTCCAATGGCTCTGATCTCAAACTACAACAGGAGGGATCCCTGGTCGATAGGGTACATGTAACTCCAGATGTATAATAATCACTATCAACTGGCTCTGACTTCAACATACAACGAGAGGAACCCTAGCTGATATAATACATGCAAGTCCAGATGTATAACAAATCACTATCGACTAGCTCCGACCTCAACCTACAACAGGAGGGAGCCCTTGTTGATAGGATACATGTATGGTCACTATTAACTCTCTCAACATCGTAGTGGATATACAATTGTCAACCACTCATAGGAAACTTAATTGACATGATATACAAACAATGACATAGTGTAGTGTTACTTACATACTAACTGACTACATCAACAGGAATGTACGAACTCTATATAATGGTATATATTATACCTAACATGATAAACATAGGTATCTCCAAAAACATGATCTATCCATCTCATATATCTATATAGAGGGAAAATCCATCAGATGTCTACTAAACAACATATACAGTAGGTAGCAACACCTATAATACACACCGGACACATGTGCACACTATAATATAAGTATAATCATCATGATACCTCTAATAATACACATTAGACACACGTGCATACATAATAGATACGTGTGCACACATAACATAGGTATAATCAATAAGATTTTTCTAATAAAATATGTTTAACACATGTGCACATACAACATAGGTATAATTAACATGATACCTCTAATAATACACACCAGACACATGTGCACATACAACATAGGTATAATCAACATGATATCTCCAATTATACACATCATACATATGTGCACACACAACCTAGATAGTTATATCTAGAAAATATGATCCATTAATCACATATATCTATATGTATGAAAAGATCCAATAAATGTCTACCAACAACATCTACAATATGTACCAACATCTATACACGTGTGCACACTAACATATGTATAATCAGCATGATAACTGCTAAAGTATACACCATACACATGTGTACGCTACTATATATAAATAATCTTAATACAAATTCCTATTGTATACACCATACACGTGAGTACCCTATAGAATATGAATATCAAACAGTGGGATTGTATAGACAATAAAGAGATTATCTCAAAGATCAAGCATGTAAGTATCAAATTCAAATAAAATATGAGTAGAGTCATGGTAAAATAACCTAATCAATCAACTAAATTCATGCACTAAGGTAAATGAACTATCGAGGTCAAGGAAGAAATACCCACCTTTAATGTGTAGCTCGTGTCAAATAAATCTCATGTCAAGATACTCGTCCTAAATCAAAGTCCTGTGACAACATAATGTATTTAGCTAATTACATATGAAGTAAATAGCTAAATCAAATTCCAAACCAAATTTGGGTAACCCTAATCGAACTTGTTTATCGATTAGTCTAATTAACTTGATCACATGATTAAACTTGGTCTAACCCATGTTCAACCCTAGTTTAATCTATCCAATTAATTAGGTTAGGATTCTAATCATGTCATTAACCCTAATCTAGTTAATTAATATAATTAGATTAGGTTTAACCCTACTAATCCATTCTATACACTAATTATATAAGGGTTTACATTAAGTTCATCACCTAAAACTCACTAAGATTCATTGTGGTCACTGGTGGCTCATAGTTGGAGGAAAAGCATGACCGAAGAGGATGGCTAGAGTGAGGGAGAAGGGCGATTGGGAATCGGGACGACTTCCTTATCGTGCTCAGAGAGAAGCCAGTGACACACAAAAGTCCATCAATCGAGTGAGGCGACGACGATAATGAGGGGAGATGAATCACGATCAGGATGGGGGGGGGGGGGGGGGTGGGGGGGGGGGGGGGGGGGGGGGGGGGGGCATGAGTCGGGTGAAGAAAGTAGGAAATCGGGAAAGGGAAATAAAACCTAGGTTTTATAATTCCAATTTAGGTCAATTAACTATAACCTTAGGTTAATTAATCCAATCAACTCCCAATTTAATTTGGATATCTAAACATACTTTCCCTAAGACTAATTGATCAATCCCCTTAAAATGTGTTTTACCAGCTCTGTTTAAATCCAAAAAAATTTCTAAAAACTCCCATAAAATTATATAAGGTTATTTCTTCAATAACACTTATTATTTGAATATAATGCTTGGATCTCAACAAGCTACATACAACAAATCTGGACTTGGATATGAAGCTAACTCAAACAACAAACCTTATATGCCTTTATTAAGTCAAAATGTTAACCTAGTCCAAGCATGGGTTCCAAAAGCTTCTCTAACAAAGCAAGCAAGACCAACCAATACTATGTACTAAAAAATAATATTTATTACTTAAAACATAAAATCAATACTTCAGGGGGAGGCGACAAACTAGTTGTCACCTCAATAACTTAACCTACCCAACTAGATATTTATGATCAGTAATATTAGGAAAAATTTTAACTTAGTTCCAGAAAAGACTAGGATAAAGTAGGCCAGGGAAGTTAAGTCGAAAGCATGTCTAAGAGAATCATATGTGTTCAACCTAATGTAATCGACTTAGTGAAACTAACTGAAACTACCCATATTTAGTCTGAACTAGTTGGACCAAGACTTAGTGTTAAGTCCTTTAGGGAAGATTATTTTGAGAAGTATTTAGAAAGTGATCCACCGTAATACTCAAGAAGGTTATATGTCTTACTACTAAGTGAAAACTTATTCTTAAGAACCTTGATTGATGCCAGCTCCTGCCCAGCGACCGTTCCCCCTACATCATCTGATCGGACACCATCCCTATTCGGTCTTCCACAGGGAACTATTTCCGCCCACTAGTTGCTTTCATGCCGCCACCAATGGTTCAAAAGTCTGGTATCTGGTCGATGTCAACATCTCGGTTGTCTGGCAGAGCGACTTCGGCCCAATCAGCCCCGAGAGGTCGACGCTACATAATGGCAGTTATCCATCTTCCGACTTAGGAGTGGCGTGAGTCAGAAGGCGCTGAATCCCGAGCCCTCGAGCACCAGATAATCATTCAAGGGCTTCTTGCACAGATATGAGCTGACGCCTAAGCTAGTGCAGCGGTCATACATCCGGGAGCGCTCGCAGACAACCATACCCAGATGTCCTCCGGGGTAAGTTTTTAATGTTTCTTAATTTATCTCCAATCGACTCTTATAATTTCCTAGTTTCTCACGGTATTGGGTAGAGAGTCTGGCCATGTGCTAAAGGTTTGCTTTTTTGGAGCAGGGAGTTAAGTAACTTAGGGCGTCGAGCACTCAATCATCCACTCCTCAGGCGCGGCTGGAGCAGGTGAATGCTGAGATGGCTCAACTAAGAGCTAATCTGGCTAAAAGCGTCAAGCAGCTAGTGGCGGAGAAGGGAAAAAATGCCAAGTAGGCCACCCAATTAGCTCGGCTTAATAAACAGGCTAGCACCTTTGAATCTAAAATCAATTCGGCCAACACCAGGAAGCTCTGGGCTATTGAAGATCTGGAGATAAAAAATAAAGAGTTTCAGGTGTTGACCCAGAACTTGAAGGAAGCTAAGGCTACCCTGAAGGTAGAGCGGGACGGACGTTCAACTGAGCAGAAGGCTGCGAAAACTCAGCTCGTTGTAAAAGATGAAGAGCTGGCGGCACTGAAGGCAGAGTTGGAAGCCTCCTGTACGGACTTAGAGACTTATCAGGAGGCCTAGTCAAGTAGGTTTGAGCTCATGAAGTGATCCTACATCTGCTCGGATACTTTTAATGACAAAGTCACCGATTGGGCACTTCGTCTATTCGACCTTGCGATTGACGGGACGCTCAGCCAACTCAAGGAAGGAGGCTACCTCCCCACCGCTCTGACAAGTAAGGTTATTAGTTAGGACAAGCTAACTGAGTCGCTGCTCGATGATGTCTGAGATTATTTGGAGTGAGTTGAGAGTTCTATCTCTATAAAAAAAATTTAAAGTATCAATGAATGCTTGTACGTTTGGCTAACCTTTATATTCCTCTAGTATTTTTAATTTTTTGACTCATTTTTTAAGCGTCGCATAAACTCAAGTGTGGCCTTATTGATCGACAGTGAGTTTATATGTTTATCCGACCAATCAGTTACGAGTTTAAGTTTGTCGTTTTAATGATGATGAAGTCATGGGTTTAAGGTCGATGCTCAACCGTTGGTGAAGACAAGAGTTTAAGGTTGTCGCTTGACTGTTGATGGAGACAAGAGTTTAAGACGTCGCTTGACCATTGATGGAGACAGGGGTTTAAGGTCGTCGCTCGACTGTTGATGGAGACAGGGGTTTAAGGTTGTCGCTCGACCGTTGATGGCAATAGGGGTTTAAGGTCGGCACTCGATCGTTGATGATGACAGGGGTTTAAGGTTGCCGCTTGACCATTGATGGCGACAAGGGTTTAAGGTTGCCGCTCGACCGTTGATGGCGACAGGGGTTTAAGGTCATCGCTCAACCGTTGATGATAACAAGGGTTTAAGGTCACGGCTCGACCGTTGATAACGACAATGGTTTAAGGTTATCGCTCGACCGTTGATGACGACAGGGGTTTAAGGTCACCGCTCGACCGTTGATGACAACAGGGGATTAAGGTCTCCACTTGACCATTGATGGAGACAGGAGTTTAAGGTCGTCACTCGACCATTGATGACAACAGGGGTTTAAGGTCGTCGCTCGACCGTTAATGGAGACAGATCGAAGTTTAAGATCGTCGCTCGACCGTTAATAAACACAGGAGTTTATAGTTGTCGCTCGACTTTTAACTTGGCCTAGTCGGCCCAAGAATCTGGAAAGCTTAGTTTTTATTCATATCGACCCTGCATCCAGAAGGCATATACACGAATACATTTATATTTGCTCACACACCTCTCACCAAGGACTATAGGATTGGAGATGATTTGAGCTGCATGGCCGCTCGAGTCATCTCCCATTTTTGTCTTCCAAGTAATATGCCCTCGAGCGAAGTTTCTATATGACCTTGTATGGTTCCACCCATGGTTCCTCAAGTTTGGTGACGTCGCCAACTGGCTTGATTTTCTTCCACACCAGATCATCGACCTGGAAGGACCTCGGGATTACCCTCCTGTTGTAGTTCTTCCTCATCCGCTGTCAGTAAGCCATTAGCCAAACGACCGCTTTATCCCGCACTTCATCCACCAAGTCGAGCTCCATTAACCTTCGCTCGCTATTTCCCTCGTTGTAGAGTCACACTCGGTCGGATTCTGGTCCAACCTCTACAGGAACCACCGCTTCTCCTCCGTACACCAACAGGAATGGTGTTACATCAGTCACCTCCTTTGGAGTCATTTGAAGTGTCCATAAGACTCTTGAGATCTCGTCGACTCAGCTACCTCCTGCGTGGTCAAGCCAAGTTCATACGTCTCTGGGGATCTCCCCGCCTGGCCGTTGCTCTGGGGGTAGGTGACTGAGGTGAAGGCCTGCTGGATGCCATAGCCTTCGCCCCACTTCCTGAGCTTTTGACCCGCGAACTACCTCTCATTATTCGAGATGAGCCAGCGGAGGATGTCGAACTGATAGAGGATGTTCTACTAGATGAACTTGATGACCATCTGCTTACTTATCTTTGTTAGGGGCTCAGCCTCCATCCATTTTGAAAAGTAATCCACAGCAACGAGTAGGAACCTTCGATGACCTATCGCCATGGGAAATGATCCCACAATGTCCATGCCCCATTGGTCGAACGGGCAAGATACCGTCGATGAATTCATTTCTTCGGTTGGTCGGTTTAAAATATTGTGATACTTTTGACAGGACAGACATGTAACTGTCGTCCAAGCGACATCCTCTTGGAGAGTTAGCAGAAGTATCTGGTCAGGAGAATCTTTCGAACTAGAGAACGACCGCTTGGATGGCTACCACAAGAGCCTTGGTGCACTTCTTACAATATGTACGCTGTGTCCTCTAGTCCAACACACTTGAGCAAGGGCATAGAGAATGCTCTTTTATACAGCTGATCTCCGACCAAAGATGAACTATCCGACTCTCTTCTTTAATAGATGCGCCGCTTTCTGGTCGGCCAACGTACTAACTGATCAGAGAAATTCAATTAATGGTATTCTCCAGTCGTTCAAAAAGACAACTCCCTCACTGGTCAATATGCGCCACCAAAGAAATCTGTTCAATCGGCTGGCTGATCACGACCAGTGATAATGAACTAGAAAACTTAGTTAGTTCATCTACTACTTGATTGTCCGATCGAGGAATCTTCTGTACAGTGATTTCTTAAAAAGTTGTTTTTAGCTTCTCAAAGGCTTCTACATATAACTTAAGTTGGGGGTTGCTAATTTTGAATGCCCCCGCCAGTTGTTGAGCGACCAACTAGGAATCCGAGTGAATGAGGATCTTTGTGGCTCCGACGTACCGCGTTGCTTGCAAACTGGCTATCAGGGCTTCATATCCAGCCTCATTGTTGGTGGCGCAATAATCTAATTGAACGAAAAGTTGTATTCGGTCTTCCCTTGGGGAAATGAGCAGGATGCCAACCCTACTGCCTTGTCAGGTGGAGGAGCCATCAACATATATTCTCCAAGTTACTTGTAGCTCTTCGTTCTTGATTTTTGTGATGAAATTAGCCAAGGTCTGAGTTTTTATCGCCGTTCGGGGCTGGTATTGGATGTCCAACTCACTTAGTTCAGTTGCCCACTTGATCAGCCAACTGGATGCTTCTAGATTGAGGAGGACTCTTCTCATGGTACTGTTGGTCATCATGATGATTGGATGGGAGAGGAAGTACGAGCAGAGTCTGCAAGCGGATAATACCAAAGCGTAAGCTAACTTTTCCAGACCAATGTAGTGAGATTCAGTGTCTTTCAATATATGACTTAAAAAATACACGGACTATTCTTTCCCATTATTCTTAACTAATGCTGAGTCGACCGCATTCTCGATGGACAATAGATAGATCCATAGAGACTCTCCTGTGCTTGGCTTAGCTAATATAGGCAAGGAGTTGAGATAATCTTTAAGCTCTTCGAACGTCCGGTCGCACTCCGCATCCTTGTGGAATTTTGTCACCCAACGCAGCACCTTAAAGAACGGTAGATTCCAGTCGGACAATTTGGATATTAATCTAGATAAGGAGAAAATAGGCCCAGTTAGCCGTTGGCTTCCTTCAAGTTGCATGGCGGTGGCATATCTTGCAGAGCCTTGACCTTACTCAGATTCACCTCAATCCCCTGCTCGGTGACAATGTATCCCAGGAATCTACCAATCTTGGTGCTGAAAAAGTACTTATTCGAGTTCAGCTTTATTCCATAAGCCCTCAGAGTTTGGTAGGTCTCCTTGATGTCAGTGCAAAGATCAATAGCTCTTGGAGATTTTATTAATATGTCGTTGACATATACCTCTATGTTGTGGACGATCTGTTCCGGAACACCTTGTTCATGAGCCTCTCGTAGGTGGCGCTGGGGTTCTTTAATCCAAATGGCATGACGTTGTAGCAGAATATTCTGTCAACCATGATAAAGCTAACCTTTTCTTGATCTTCTCGGGCGAGCGACACTTGGTGATAATCTTGATATGCGTCGAGCATGCAGATTAGCTCGTAGCCTGCCATAGAGTCCACCATCTGGTCTATTCGAGGCAGCAGATAGAAATCCTTCAAGCACGCTTTATTTAAGGCATGGAAGTCTATGCAGATCCTCCATTTGTTGCCCGGCTTGGGGTCCAGTATGATGTTAGCAAGTCAGCTCAGAAATTGTACTTCCCGTATGTGGCTGGCCTCCAGTAATTTCTCTATCTCTACTCGGATGATCAAGTTTTGTTCCGTACTGAGGTCCCTTTTCTTCTATTTTACTGGCCGAGCGTCCGGTTGGACGTGTAGCTCATGCTAAACCACACTTGATGAAATGCTGGAAAGCTTGTGTGTTGTCCAAGAGATCACATCATGATTTTGTCTAAGGCAGGCTACCAGCTCCACCTTTTTCTCTCTCTAGATCGGCAACAATGAAGGTAGTTAGCATGGCATTTACCTCCAGATACGGGTTTTTTCGAGCGGAACTTGTTTCAGACTTGACTATCTCGACGTAGTATCGCTGAGAGGCCAATTGATCTTTTTTGACTTCTCCTACCTTATCGTCCATCGGGAATTTGATCTTTTGGCAATAGGTGGACACCACCGCTCAGAACTCATTGAGTGTCGGTCGGCCCCAAATGACGTTGTAGGTCGAGGGAGCATCTACCACTAAGAAATTCATGGTCCTTCTTTAGGGGTTCTTCTCCGAGTGAGATGGACAACTTGATCTAGCTGATCGGCAACACTTCGTTGCCCATGAAGCCATAGAGCGGAGTTGTCATTGGCAGCAGTTCACTATGGTCAATTTACAATTAATCGAATGCCTTCCTGTATATGATATTTACCGAGCTCCCTGTATCAATAAAAGTTCAGTGGACTGTATAATTGGCAATTACCGCTCGAATGATTAATGCATCATCTTGGGGACCTCTACTCCCTCCAAATCCTTAGGACTGAAGCTAATCTCGAGTCCCTCAGCTTTCTCCTTGCTGATGCCAACAACGTGGATCTCGATCCGTTGCACATGCAATTTATTTGCTCGGTTAAAATCTCCATTGGTCGGCCCGCCAACAATCATTCCTATCTCCCCTTGCGGTGTTACTCGGGTTCTCTTCTTCCCTTGTAGATGGTCTGGTCCATTTAGAAGAGGCTCAGGCAGGGATTCGGTCCCTTTGTAGTTGGTGATGGCATGGCTCGATCATCCTTTCCTCCTCCCTTCGTTTTGCAAATCAGCTTCGGTGACGCCGGTCTGCAAGTGGCAATTGACAGCGGTATCCACGCGGAACTTGCGACCCGGCCCTCTTGGCTCATTTGGCGGCCCATTTGGCGACCTCTCATGTCGTCGACCGTCGGCCCTTATGTCGTCGGCCCATTTAGCGACCTCTAATGTCGTCGACCGACGACCCTTGGCCGTGTCGTTACTCACTAGGACTTTCCACCCCTGGTCAGTGGATTTTTACCTCCCCCAGGATTCGAACTCTAAACCTCCAGGCTTAAGTATTAGAGTTTATGAATCCTAGTAACCAAGTGAGGGGTCGTTACAGAACTGACCTACTAGCTGCTAGGTCGTAACAGTCCCTGGTGCCGTGCGTCCTCGACTGGCGGAAGATGTAAAATATCAGTGCCCACCTCTTACCTCTTAGATGAGTGGTTGCCACCTGCTGTACAGCATATGGCCTAGTCTGCTGGTGTGGAAGGGCTCCCGATCGAGGCCCTTTAAGTGGTTGATGATTGCTCAGTTGACGACGCTCGGATGCTCCTACGGGCTTGACGGTTGTCTCCTTCTTCCTTGCCACCTAGGCTTCTTTCACATTAATGTATTCATTAACCTTCTTTTGGAGATAACTAAAGTCCTTCGGTGGCCGCCGAATGAGCGATCAGAAGAACTCTCCCTCAGTGAGCTCTTGGGTGAAGACGTTCATCAACACATCTGAGGAGATTGCTGGAATGTCTATCATCACCTGATTGAAGCATTGGATATAGGCCCTTAGGGACTCTCAGGGGTCTTGCTTCAGCGAGAATATATTCATGATCATCTTCTAGTGGCGGCGACTACTATCAAAGTGATGTAGGAATGTCGCTCATAAGTCCTTGAAGCTGTAGATCGAGTTGTTTGACAACCATTTGAACCATCGTTGCGCTGATCCAAATAGAGTGGTAATGAAGACTCGACATTTCACCCCATCCGTATACTGATAAAGGGTGGCTGAGTTGTCAAATTTGGCCAAATGATCATCAGGATCGGTTGGTCCATTGTACTACCCGATCGTCAGTGGGGTGTAATGCTTTAGCAGAGGGTCATTTAGGATCTCCTCTGAAAATTGTTGATTGACCCGCTCGGGCGAGTTGTCTTCCCTTGGCGCTTTTCCCTTTCATACGTCCTGTACGGGCGCCTCATCTGAGGATGATCCCCGATCTCTATCCGCTCGGGCCCTTTCTTTTGGGGGAGCCCACAATAGCGCTCGGTTGAAGGGGACTGGAGTATTACGAGCACCCCCATAGGAGCCGATCGGTCTCCTATTTGGATCCCGAGCGAAAAGTTGATCTGCTCGATCTTCTCTTTCAGCCTGCTGACCTGCTAGAGAGGCAGTAGGTTTATGTGTTTGCTGATCGGCCAATGCCTGTTGTTGTTGCTCCAATATCTTTGTCACTCGAGCTTGTATTAGTGCATCGAGATCTTCTTACGTTAGCGTCACTGTTGTGAGTCGTCCAGCGTCTTCTATATTCTTATATAAATGTAGGCTACGTTCCCACAGACAACACCAAAATGATCCTGTCTGAGTGAGGGAAGCTAGAAATTCGGGGATGGGGTGACTACTGATGGGATGAAGACCTCAATCCTGTAAAATAAAATCAAACCAGGGAAGGGGTCTTTGACGTCGGCCCTCTGACGCTTAAGTCAGAATCAGGAAGAGAGAATGAATAATCATGAAATAGGAAAATCTTGCCTTTCCTCATACCAAGCGTACCCTTTTATACCTTTCTTTGTGATCGTTCATCTATCCTTATTTAATGATATTAATTGCTAGAGGAAGGCTTCTTTGTCTTGTCTTCCATGCATTAATGATAGATGGAGTGCTCTTCTTTGTCTTGACTTCTTCATATTTAATAATGGACGGAGTGTTCTATTTTATTTTCCCATCTCCTCCTGTATAATGTCATTCCTTGCGCTAGACGGGCAATCCGAGCGGCTCATTTTCTTGTCGACCGAGACAACTAGCTACGGGTTTATCCGTTCGGTCGACTGGCCCATGATGGCCATTTGTCTGACCGGCCGGATGATCCGCCCGGCCACTCTTTGCCGACCGAGATAACCAGATAGCCACCTTTAGTCGACTCTTTCCGCAAGCCTTGACCACCTTGACTTTGACTAACACTGTGCCACTTGACCCGTGACAAGTGAACTCTCCCTTATCACCACATCATACATTAATATATCTGTCTAACTCTGTTTTACAGGAGCACTATTATTATTGTATTTGTGTTAACTCTATTTTTTAGATAAAACTGAGTTTCGGGGTGACCAAGGTTCAGTCAACCGAATTATAGGATCAGTTGACCGATCAAGTAGAAATGGTAGAACTCGTGAACTTTGTAAACTGGCAGATTGGTTGATCGATAATGGGGATCAATCGACCAAACCCAAAATAGAAGTGACAGACGATCAGATCGAATCTTCACTGGAATGATAATTTAGGGTTTCGGTCGATCAATAGGTTTGATCAGTCAACCGAATAGTGAAAATCATGGGATCAGCCGACGGATCAATGTAAAATAAGAAAGCGCATAGTTCGGTCGATTGATAGAAGGATCAGTCGACCTAAAGGATCAGTCGAATGAATAGTTTTTCAGTTGATCGAATGCTGCCTATAAAAGAAACCCTCGAGCACCGAGCCAGTATACAACTCTCTCATCCGATCTACTCTACTCTTGTTGCGACTATCCATGCAAGCTTCAATAACTCTGCTCTGAGAAGTTCTCCAACAATTATGCTACATCTTTACTTAATTGTTGTTAGTAACTTTAATATTATCTTGCACTTATTATTTAAAGATAGTAGGACAGTTATTATCATCATATCATACTTGTATGATCTTGCTTCTTCGAAAGAACTAATATTAGTATTTTTCAACGAAAGCGGTCAAGAATCGTGGACCTTGGAGTAGGAGTCAGCTGGGCTCCAAACCAAGTAAAAATAACTAAGTCTTTAGTTTTACTTTCTTTTTATTTCCACTGTAATTCTCACTTTGTTTCAATTTTATGTTAACAATAAAGAAAAGATTTTTAACGAATGAGATTCACCCGCTCTCTTGTCTATCACGATCCAACAGATGGAACAAAGTTCATCATTAAAAATCTTCAACTCGTCATCAAATGTGACATAATGAAGTAGGAGTGATTTTAGTTCAATAATTTAGAATTCTGACTTTTTTTTAGTTTAATGAGGGTAGTGGGATGAGTTTTTGGCTCGTTATTCTTTTTAGAGTTGTTGCTTTTATGTTATTTATACAGGAGCATGTATGAATTTTGTGAGGGCTTTTATCAAAGGATATAATAGTCAATTTAATGTGTTTTTTCTTTATGATTATATTCATATCCTTAAATATCAATTTATTATAATATATTGAGAGAAATAATATTTTGAATATGAATAGGTCTTTAAAAAACATCTATTATATTTATTTAAAAAAAAAAGAATTGCACCAGTTGACTGTTCTAATATAGCAATCGATTGGTCTAAATGAGAAGGGTAAAATGAGTATAGGATATCTAATTTGGTCATTTTGAATGTTAGGTACGTGATTTAGATATTTAGAAAACTTAGCTACGTGGTTCAGTAAAAAACTGTTCGTAATTAATTAACCCATTCTTTCTTCTTTCTTTTTTTATTTTTTTATTTTTTTTAGTTTACACTAGATATCCAAACCTTTAGCTCGACTAATCCTGAGATGGCCAGTCCGACACCATGAAAGTTTTGTACTGACCACCTGTGTAAATCGGTGAAATGCACATAGAGGCCTATCCGAGGGATGACTGACCCAGCCTCATGAAAGTTTTCCACCGATCACTAGGATAAATCTGGAAAATACACATGAAAGCAATTTTGACAGCCAATGTTCTTAGGTCCACTGTCCATTATGGAAAAAATCCTTTATAATACGTTGTAGTTGAGTTTCGAACTCTAAATGTCAAGTCTATCACTGGAAGACCTAACTATGACACTATGTCCCCATGCATTAATTAACCTGTTCTAATAAAAGTATCCACAATAGGAAATAAATATTTAGAGAGAATTTTTTTTTTCAAATATCACCTCCTCTCAAATATCTATCGTTCGAGGGGAATATCATCTCAAATATCCCCACAATAAGAGCATGATTAAATCTACATCGTATTATCTATAAAATTATAGTTACTCTAATGTAAATATTTTTAAAAAGGATAATTATCGTAGCTGCTACTCGCATCTACAAATTAACGGTAGTTACAATATGTCTGACCTACTTGGGAATTAAATAGGAGAAAAAAATGCAAGCCGTATTGAATAAATATATACATTGAACAGTGAGATTTAGAGTTCATTTGATAAACAAATTTTAAAGAAGGGGCGATTAAAAAAACAACAAATTAAAGGCGCCTTTGACTTTTGCCCTAAATAGATTTCATGATATATTTTTTCTGTTCACTGTCCCAATTTTGCTATCATTTTGGATCTGATTCAATTCAATTTGACGGGTTTGATCTAATAATGGATGCATGCACAGGTGACGCACTTGAAGTGCGGTGGTGCAGCCTTGGGCGTCGGCCTGCACCATAGGGTCGCCGATGGCTTCGCCGGCCTTCACTTGATAAACTCCTGGTCCGACGTTGCCCGCGGCGTCGGCATCAACGTCCAGCCATTCATCGATCGGACCCTTCTCCGTAGTCGAGATCCGCCTAACCCCTCTTTTCCTCACATCGAGTACCAGTCCCCTCCTTCCATGAACTCCTCTGTCGCCCAAGTCCCAAGCTCCGCCGTTGCAGTCCGCATCTTCAAGCTCACCCGAGAGCAGCTTAACCTCCTCAAGGCCAAAGCTCCTCCAGATGGCAGCTACAGTACGCATGTCCTCCTCGCGGCCCACTTGTGGCGGTGCGCGTGCATAGCGCGCGACCTCCCGCCCGACCAGATGACCAAGATGTACATTCCAACCGACGGTCGGCAACGAATCCAGCCACCACTTCCGCAGGGCTACTTCGGGAACGTGATGTTTAGGGCGGCGCCCGTTGCCACAGCGGGGGAGGTGACCTCTCCGGAGGGCGGTCCTTCCCCGGCGGCCAAGACGATCCAGGAGGCCGTGCTGAGGATGGACGGCACCTACTTGCAGTCGGCGTTGGACTACCTGGAGATGCACCCAAATCCGGAGCCATTAAGATATCCAAGCCTGGCGCTCGTCAATTGGTCTCGTCTTCCAATTCACGACGCCGACTTCGGCTGGGGCCGGCCAATTTTCATGGGCCCAGGCCACATTGGCGTCGAGGGTATGGCGTTCGTCATGCCAAGCGCCACCGGGGATGGTGGCCTCTCGGTGGCCATCTCCTTGCAGCCTGATCACATGGTGAAGTTCCAGGAGCTCATCTATGATATCTAAAGGGGCGTTTGGTACGCGTGTTTTCTGAAAAATAGTGTTTGGTTTGCGTTTTCCGCACGCGTTTTTTAAAAAATTGGCTATCGTTTTCTAGAAAAATAGAGAATGACAAAAAGTCATTTTCTGTTTTCTAGAAAACGTGCGTTTTCCAGAAAATGAAAATGAAAACGGTGCAAACCAAAAGCACCCAAGCCTTTCAGATTTTCGTTGTGATCCAATTTAATTAAGATCTTCTGTGTTATCTTAGTTATTATTTGAAATCGGTTATTATTTGAATCGGCATGTATTAAATCAATTATTTAAATTTCTGATATGTATCCATGCAAATATTTGGAGTGTTTATTATAATATTACGTGTTAATGCTGGAGAATATAATCGCTGGAAGGGGACCAGATTGATACTATGTTGGAATAAATCTTTATGGTAAAATTGGGTTTAAAGTTACTTTTGGTGATATGATTACTAGTAATCATGTAATAAGGTTATGTTATTATGTATAATATAATATAATTTAATATTATTTAGTTCAACTTAAATAATATAATAAAAAATTATTTGTTTAAAAATTTTAATGTATAACATAGTTTAATATTTTAATGTTTTATCCTATGTGATAGTTATAGAACTAATAATATATATTATTATTATATTTTTAAATTATATGTTTGTTTTAATTTTAAGTTTACGGTTTTTTAGGTTTACCTTGTTTACGTTTTTTCTTTTAATTTACAATTTTTTAAGTTTATATTTTTTTTATTAACTTTATGTTATTTTAATTTTACTATATTTTTAAAAATAAAAATTTAATTTTTTAAATAAATAACACATATTTTTATTTTTATTTACTTTTTATAATTTAAAATAAAATTTTTGTTATAAAAAAATTAAGGGTAATTTTGTCCTAGAGTATAAATATCGGAGGATATTTTTGGCTAAAAAATTTTGTTAACTCGGAATCAAGAAAAATTTTAGTTTTCTGAAGTTTTCCGAGTCCTGATTGCATGTCTTTTTTGCTGACATGTCGGACATATATCATTACTCGGGAATCATTGATTACCTAAACCAAATAGAGTTTTTGTTGATAACCTTGAATAGATAACCAAGCTTATCCAGGATAACCCTCAACTAAATGCACCCATATGTTCATAGACAATGATTTTGTCTCTTGAAGTGGTCTTTAATGTGATCTTGCAAGCAGGGATGATAATTGATAGGATTTGGATCTAATTTCATATCTTTTGTATTCATTCCCATTTATTAAGGTGACGTTTGGTTCTTTCATATAAATCAGAATGAGAATGATAGTATTATGGAATAGGAATGAGTATAAGCATGAATATCACTTTTAAAAATAATGTTTGGTTAGTTGAATATTTTCTATTAGAATGAACCAATTTTTTTTTTACTTTTAGAGAAAAATAAGAAAAAAATTAGATGTGAGAGAAAGTTGAATATTAGAGAAAAATATAAGAGAGAAAAAAGATAGAGAACGTGTGATGGGAGAGAATGAAGAGAGAAAAAGTATGATGAGATATAAAGTGTGATAAGAGAGAATGATGAGAAAGAAAGTGTAGCGGGAGCTTTAAATGAGGAGAGATTGTGTGACGGAAGAAATTGAGGAGAAAAAAAATATGACGAGATAGAATAATAAGCGAGAAAGTATGATGAGAGAAAATGAGAAGAGAGAATATATGATAAGAGAGAAAACATGATAAGAGAGGATGATAAGAGAAAAAGTATGATGAGAGAGAATGAAGAGAGAGAAAATATGATGAGAGAAAATGAGAAGAAAGAGTGCTTAATGGGAGAGAATGCGTGATGAGAGAGAAAATAATAAAGAAGTGTGATGAAAGAGAATGATGAGAGAGAAAGTATGATGAGAGAGAAAATGTAATAAGATAATGAGGAGAGAGAAAGTATGATAAGAGAGAAAGTGTGATGAAAAAATAATGAGAGAGAAAGTGATATGAAAGAAAATTTGAATAAATATATTAAGGATATTTTCTTCCAAAATAATTTAGATGATATCCAAGTTTTGGATATGGTGAAACCCAAGGGAAGAGGTGGGTTTCATTAATACTTAAGTTTTTGGGTTTCATTCCAAAATCTAATTCTCATTCCCATCAACCAAACACAAGGTTTAAGAATGAATCAAATTCTCCATTTTCATATCCATGTACCAAACTCCACCTAAATCTATCCCCATACTTAATTTCATAACTATCGGGTATTTAACTTTCATTCTCATCCCTATACCCATCAGAGGATCAAGTATCCATACCCTACCTATCATCCTATTACTAACTACAATTCTTTTTTTAAAAAATAATTAATGAACTTATGAATATTTATTAAATTCTTAAATTCTTGTATTCCTTGTGCTTAGAGACGTAAACCTATAATCCATCTTTAATTAGCTATAGAAGTTTATTTTTGATGCTAATTAGCGACCAATATTAAAATTCATCGCTAATTAATGACAGAAATTAACGTCCGTCAATAAAAAAAATAGTGACAAAAGCTATTTTTCATTGCTAATTAGCGTCAGAAATTAATTTCCGATGTTATTTAGCAATGAAAGTTAATTTCCATTGCTAATTAGCGATGGAAAATAACTTTGTTGCTATTTTCGAGATCATGCCCTAATTTTGATTCTGCCTGATCAACCTGCTCTCACAATTCTTGTGTCAACTCTCCTCTATAGTCTCTCCACTCCGATCTTTGACGTCAACTCATCTCCGATCTCTGATGAACTCCTCTCCATCGGTACGTTAGCTCCTCTCCCATTCCCTCTCCTATTGGTCAGTCGTGAGCTCGTGGTCGCAAGCTTAGCTAGCCATGAGCTAGCAGCTGCAAGCTTGACTAGGTGTGATCTCACGACTATGAGCTTGGCTGAACATAAGATCATAGCCACGAGCTTAGTGCTGCTAAAATTGGATGGTTATCTTGTGATAGAAATCTAAGTAGTGCATCAAATAATTCTAGCACAATCTTCTCTTTTAGGTTATATATCCTACCATGTTGGTAATTTATGGTTCATCTTTTCACCGGTCAGAAATATCTATGTGTATATCTTAGCTTGATATACAATCTAATGTGTTCATCTTTTTACATTGTAGATAAAATTTGGGGATTTTATGTACATAATTGATTTTAAAGGCGAACTATTATTTCGTTTAATTACTAATACGAATTGCTTAGTCCAATATTTTTGCTTGTTTGGTTGTTAGGTTATACAGATGGGTATGCCAGCAATTTAGTTGGACAAGAGAGTTAGTGTTAATTTAGGTTTTACGAGTTTATTCTTCACTTTAATTTAGGATATACAAGTTTAAATTATCTGGATGCTTATTTTTCCACGTTTAATCTCCTTAAAAATTTATTTCTTATTAGGTTCCAATATATATTAATAAAGTTTGGATATACAATAAATTAGAAAATAGATTTATCTGAGATGTATATTTTGTTGGAGTTGAAAAGTTTGTTAACTTTACTAAAAGTCATCCAGAATCCATAAATGGAATCGATTTACATTATCTATGTAATTATTTCAAATGTAGGAATACATCTTTCTATGATGAGGATATCATGAAAGTGTATTTATGTAGAAATGATTTTATTCTAAATTACTATAACTGGTACTGTCATAGAGAGTCTTATTAGTTTTATCCAATTGGAACTTTGGTTGTTTCTTCATCTGGCACAAGTGTTATAGGGGAATCATCATCTAGTGAGAATGAAATATAATCAATAGTTTACAATGCGATCAATGCAATTGATCATTCCAATATAGATGAAATACTACACCTAAAGTTCAACAACAATATGACATGTTAAAGGTTAGTGAAAGAGAAATGTCAGAAGACATTCCATTTAGTCATTCCTTATTATCAGTTATTGCAAGGTTATTAAATATTAAGGCAGAACATCATTTCTTATAACAATGTTATGATGATATTTATCAATTGATGTCAGAGTTACTCCTTGCTGATGTTAAAGTGTATACTAAAAGCCTAGCTTTTGCAAACATTTATTTTAAAATAAAGAATCGCATTGGTCAAAAATGTCTACATTTATATGCTAAGTGTAGTTGTTCAATTAATTTATATTATAAATAACATGGTGTGTGGTGTCACACACAGAAGATCATGTTATCAGTTCCTTATAAATTATAAACAGTAGCTCATGACCGAGATGGAAAGGACAAACCATCAGAACAATCGTAGGTGTTAGTTTATCTTGACTATCTAATTACACTAGTACACTTAGAGTGTATTGAGTAGAACCATTGAGGCAGTTTCTTTTTACATTGACTAAATAAAAGAACAAGACCTCGGTTATTATGGAAGTGTGTGCTCTTAATCCTAATATAATGACAAGCACATATATTTAATATTTATTTCTTTAATTTATCAATGAGTGAGATTTAGTTCGATAAATCAAAAGACCCAATAAGTTGGGAAATTATATTACTTATAGTGTGTATTGTTGATTATAGAAGGAAACTGTGTTCTAGTAATTTAGGTTGATAATGTCCCCAAGAGGAGCTCATAAGGATTGTCATGTTAAACCCTGCAGGTGGACTTAGTCCGACATGACAATGAGGTTGAGTGGTACTACTCTTGGACTAAGACATTAATTAAAATGAGTTGTTAGTAACTCAATTAATTAGTGGACATTAGATATCTTAAACACAGGGAGATTAACACACTCATGATAAGAAGGAGCCCATAATGTAATTTGGGATTGACGCGGTAGTGCAATAATAACTCTCTAGTGGAATGAGTTGTTATTGATGAACTTGAGTTGTGTGTTCGGGGCGAACACGGGATACTCAAGCTCATCGGGAGGCCAAAACCAATTTCTCCTCTAGGTCCCTGTCGTAGCCTCATTAATGCCTCATATCCACCCATGAAAAGTTCATCTTAGTGTCCAAGAGGGAGCCGGCCCAAGGCTTCGTGACCAAGCCAAGGGTCGGCCACTATCTTCTCTAAAGGGGTCGGCCATAAGTTTTGCAAAGGGGGTCGGCCACATAATTCAAATTTTGAGGGGTGTTTTGAATTTTTAAAATCTTCTCTTTGTAGATATCTACAAGTTTTAAAAGAGAGATTTTAAATTATAAAACTTTTCTTATTTGAATTAGGCCACGTGGTTTAAAAGAAAGTTTAAAAGTTTTAAAACTTTCTTTTTTTAACCATCCTCATGATTTTTAAAACGGGAGTTTTAAATTTGAAACTTTCCTTTTTTCTCACCATGTTAAAAAAGAAAATTTTAAATGAGAAGTTTTAATTTTAAAACTTGTTTTAAAAAAAAATCTTTCCTTTTTTAAACAATCCACATTAGGAGATTAAAAGAGAGCTTGTAAAATTTTATAAGAGCTTTCCTTCTTTGCTTATAAAATTTTTACAAAATTTTTATTTCCTTCCTCTTAGGGTCGGCTACCCTTGCTTGGTTCCCAAGCAAGGGGTCGGCCAATCAATTGAATCAATCAAAGAGGAGAAAAAGGAATTAAAAAGGAGGAAAGGAGAAAACAAGAGGAAGATTTTAATTTTTTGTAAAAATCTTTCCTTGTATGCCTTAGGCAAGTATTATAAAAGAAGGGGAGGAGAGGCCTCATGATACATCAATTCTTATTCTTTTGCTTGTGCTCCCTCTTGTGGCCGGCCCTCTCTCCTTTCCTTTCCCCTTGCTCTCTTTTATTTCTTTGTGGTGGTGGTGGCCGGATTTTAGAGAAGGAGGAAGAAGCTTTTGAGTGGTGTTCATCTTGGAGGTTCGTCGCCCACACGGCGTCCAAGAGGAGGCGAGGAATATGGCAGAAGATCTCTAGGTTATTAGCATACAAAGAAAAGGTATAACTAGTAATTGTTTTCCGCATCATGCTAGTTTTTCTTTGTATGAATTTCAAACACAAAAGGCATATGATTCTAGAGTTTCGAATTTGTGATTCGAGTTTATTTTTTTTTGTTTTTCGAATTTATGATTCGATTGTTCTTTTTAGTTAAACCTAGAGTTATATAAGGAAATTAAATATTAGCTTTTCTTAAAAGGCTTTGTTTAGGTGGTGGTGGATGATCCCATACCCAAGAAGGACTAATGCCTCGTCATGCAGTCCTGGAAGCTAATTTTGGAAATTAATATTTAATTGAATTTATAATATAGGTTGATTTGGATCAATAATGTTAAGCATCGTTTGCGATCCAAATCTAAACCATTAAGAACAGATAAGTTAAATTTGGAATCAATTGTTGGGACCGATTTTGTAGCTAGAGGGGGGTGAATAGCTCGGTGCGCTCGTCGCACTCTTCGTTGCTTGTTTCTTCAAAGATATGCAGCGAAAAATATAAAGAAAACAAACACAATGCTAACACTAAGGATTTACTTGGTATCCACCTCAAGAAGAGGTGACTAATCCAAGGATCCACACACTCATGCACCCTCCACTATGAAAAACACTCCTTTATGGTAACTACCAAAAGCGGAGAAGCCCTACAAGTTCACACTACAAGAAAAAAGGGAAGGGGAACAAAATACAGGCAAAATCTTACAAGTTTGCACAAGAAAACCCTAACCCTAGATTTCTTCTTCCGCTGTAGATCCGCCTCTTGACTTGGGAAAACCTCCAAGAACCCTCAAGATCTGGCGGTGAGAACTTTGTGGAGAAGCTTTGGAAGCCTGTGAAGATCTGAGATGAAACAGTGTAAGATCTCCCGAGAGAACAGCTCGCCAGCAGCTAAATACGACGCCAACGGTCGGATCCCAATCGATTGGATTGCTCCAAATCGATTGGGGAGGCTTTGGATCGATCGACCGATCGATCCAGAGTGCCTCTGTGCTCTCGGGAATTGACTGGATAGATCGGCCGATAGATCCAGGGCTTATCGCGCGAAATCGCAGCTCCTAATCGATCCACTGATCGATTGGGGGCTCTGGATCGATCGACTGATCGATCCAGTGATGTTCTGTGTGATCGCACACTTGTCCCAATCGATCCACTGATCGTGCCTGGCTTCACTCATCAGGATTTCCAACTGCCTAGCTTCACTCACTAGGTCTTTTACCTGGCTTCACTCACCAGGATTTCCAACTGCCTAGCTTCACTCACTAGGTCTTTCACCTGGCTTCACTCACCAGTATTTCCTTCTGCCTAGCTTCACTCACTAGGTCTTTCTTTCTGTCTAACTTCCCAGTTAGGACTTTCACTCTGCCTGGCTTCACTCACCAGGACTTTCCAGTCAAGTATCCAGTCAATCTTGATCTACTTGACTCTCCTTCACACATGAACAATTGCACCTGCAATCTTCATGTATTGACTACATGTATTGTCAAACATCGAAACCACAATATCAAGACTCGAGCTTGATTTAGTCTAAGCTCAGTCAACTTGGTCAACCTTGACCTGAGGAATATTGCACCAACATCAATAATGTTAAGTTCCATTTGCAATTCCTAATTTAATTTCTAAAGAACACAATAGGTTGTTTAGGAAAGGTTCGACACTTGTACAAAATTTTTGTACAGTGGAGCCGGTATGATCTTACTAGAACCAACTAACAATTGGTATCAGAGCTAGGGTTTGCCTCTGTGTATTTGGTTTTCAGTTTAATTATGCACATGTCATACATAATTTAGGCAGGATAATAGTAGGATGTGCTAACTCTGTGGTTGAAAGCTCCAACTATTATGGCTTACAGATATTGTGTGTGATTAGACCCTTGGACATGTCAAGGGCATTTTATTGTGTGTGCATAATTGTAATATTAAATACAGCAGGAGCTGTATTAGTTATTAGGATTTTACATTTTTGTTTCGATCTAGATTATATGTACATTCCTTTGTGGAATATAGGATCGATATATGTAAAATTCTATTTTTATCATTGATCGTATCCTTACAAGGCGTGGTACTATTGGAGGACCAGAAGCGCAGCGGAAAAAGGAAGCTCAATGGACCCGACGACATGAACCCTAGGGCTGGCAGCACGCGAAGGACAGTGATGGACAAGGTCATAATAGTTGGAAAATAATTTACATATTTATTACTTTTATTTACTGTTATGTGTGTGATGTGTGCTTACTAGGTCAAAATTCCTCACCTTAAATAACTAAGTGGGAGAGGGATTTTTTAATAAATTCTACGGTCTCCATTACTGGTTTGTAAGTGATGCAAATAAACTTGCGCGTAGGCTCTGAGTGTCTTCCTCCATATCGGATGAGTTTGTTTGTGGATCACTAGATCAAACTTTCATTTTGGATGACTATAGGAAATTAATTAGGAGCGTGTGATCTTCCCCATCAGAAGGGGCACAATCTTATTTAATGGACTAAGTGTCAACTAATGGTATACACTTAGGCACATCTGATAGAAAAACCAACTATTAATTTTATTTGTCATAAAGTTAGGTTGACAAGAATAAAATTAATGGGTAAAACCTCCTCTTACAAATGTTTGATTTTGTATACGTCCACACTATCGTAGCATGCAAAATTCACAGTGATTTGAGGTGTTGGTTAATTTAAATAGTATTGTTTGAGGAATCAATATTATTTTAAATTTAGAGTCTTAACCAAAGTTTATTTTATGATTCTTAGGATAACTTTCAACCCACTGGCCATCATACTGAAAGAGAACACACTTATTGGTCCCAGTTATATAGATTGGAAAAGAAACCTGGACATTGTCCTAACTACTGAGGGCTATAAGTTTGTACTGTCAGAGGAGTGCCCTAATGCGCCTAATGGTGAGTCTACCCAAGAGGAGATTGAGAATCATAGGAAATGGGTAAAGGCAGATGAGATGGCGCGGTGTTACATTTTGGCTTCAATGTCAAATGTGCTGCAACATCAGCATCAGGATTTACCAACAGCTTATGATATAATGAACAATCTCAAGGATCTCTTTGGCCACCAGGATCGGGTCGCTAGGCAAGAAGCTATGAGAAAGTTAATGACAGCCACCATGACAGAGGGGACTCCCGTAAGGGATCATATCCTAAAGATAATGGCTTATTTAAACGAAATACAAATCCTTGGAGGAGAAATCGATGGAGAAACCCAGATCGATATGATTCTCCAAACGCTACCCAGAAGTTTTGAGCAATTTCGCCTGAACGATAATATGAATAAAAGGATGTATTCATTGGCGGAATTGCTGATAGAACTTCAGGCAGCAGAAAGGTTATTTCGTCACAATTCTCAGATTCACTATACTGAAAATGGTTCTACTTCTAAGTCGAAAGGCAAGAAGAAGAAGAAACATACTGTTTCAGCAAAGAAGGTGAATAAACCTCAAGGTACAGGACAAAAAGCTGGAATGAAGAAGCCGAAGGGCAAATGCTTCATCTGCAAGTAGTCAGGACATTAGAAGGTAGACTATCCTCGTAGGAAAGAGAACAATAAAGGTATATCTCATTCTCTAATAGTTGAAACATGTTTGGCGGCGTTATCTACCAGCACCTGGTGTGTAGATACAGGAGCCACTGAACATGTCTGTAACTCTTTGCTGGGGTTCTAGGAAACCCGACGACTATTTGAAGGAGAAATAACTGTCTACATGGGCAATGCTACTAAGGTGGAGGCTGTTGCAATGGGAGACGTCTACTTATCTTTTGATAGGAATAGAAGTTTGGTTTTAAGAAATTGTCTTTATGTACCCAGTTTTAGAAAGAATTTAATTTCAGTTTCTAAAATGTATTTGGATAGATATTCTGTTTCTTTTAATAGCAATGTGATTATAAAGAGAAATAGGGTTATTGTCTGTTCTAGTGCATTGGTTGACAACTT
The DNA here is from genome assembly GCF_018446385.1 of Zingiber officinale. Lineage (NCBI taxonomy): Eukaryota > Viridiplantae > Streptophyta > Magnoliopsida > Zingiberales > Zingiberaceae > Zingiber > Zingiber officinale. Next base: position 37,771,871 of record NC_055990.1, on the reverse strand, counting down.
ATATACTTTAAATCCAATTTCTTCCACAAAGCAACAAATGAAAATTAATAACACATCTTCTAATTCCAATAAGAAAAAGGAACCTTCGGAGACGAACCAAACATATCTTTGGCATCTAAGGCTTGGTCATATTAACTTAAGTAGGATTCAAAGGCTTATAACTGATGGACTCTTGGGTTCATTAGTCGTGGAAAACTTTCCAACCTGTGAATCTTGCTTGGAAGGTAAAATGACCAAGAGACCTTTTACGGCCAAGGGGTATAGAGCCAAAGATATGTTAGAACTGGTTCATTCTAATTTGTGTGGTCCTATGTCTATCCAGGCAAGAGGTGGTTTCGAATATTTTGTCTCCTTTATAGATGATTATTTGAGATATGGATACATTTACTTGATACGTCGCAAGTCTGAGTGCTTTGATAAGTTCAAAGAGTACAAGGCTGATGTGGAGAAACGTCTTGGTAAAAGTATCAAGACACTACGGTCTGATCGTGGTGGTGAATACCTCTTAGGAGAGTTTAGGAATTACTTATTAGACGTCGGGATTCAATCCCAGTTGTCCGCACCTAGTACATCCCAACAGAATGGTGTGGCAGAACGAAAGAATAGGACTCTTATGGAGATGGTTAGATCGATGATGAGTTATTCAGAATTACCAAATTCGTTTTGGGGATACGCTCTGGAAACAGCAGCGCACATTCTGAACTTGGTACCTTCTAAATCAGTACCCTCTACTCCCACAGAATTGTGGAATGGGAGAAAGCCTAGTCTGAGACATATTCAGATTTGGGGTAGTCCAGCACATGTGCTGAAAGAAGATGCTGATAAGTTAGAATCTCGTACAGAAGTTCGCATGTTTGTGGGGTATCCTAGTGGAACGAAAGGTGGTTTATTTTATAGTCCTAAAGATCAGAAGGTCATTGTTAGTACCAATGCCCAGTTTTTAGAAGAAGACTATATAATGGACCACAAGCCCAAAAGTAAAATTATTTTAGAAGAAATGAGAGAAGACATGTCTACTTTAGTACCAACAGTACAAGATGAAGTACCACAAGAAACTGCAACACGTGTTACAAATGATGCACAGTTACAGACAGTGCCTCGTCGTAGTGGGAGGATTGTTAGGCAACCTGAGAGATTCATGTTTTTGGGAGAATCTTCAGACTTGATCTCGGGTAAATATGAACCTGATCCCCTGACGTATGACGAAGCACTCCAAGATAAAGATGCAGAATCTTGACAAAAGGCAATAAATTCTGAAATAGAATCTATGTATTCTAATAAGGTCTCGGAGCTTGTAGAACCACCAAATGGTGTAAAAGTTATTGGGTGCAAGTGGATCTACAAAAGGAAAAGAGGGATAGACGGGAAGGTAGAAACCTTCAAAGCAAGGCTTGTTGTGAAAGGGTACACTCAGAAAGAGGGAATCGATTATGAGGAGACCTTTTTACCGGTAGCTATGCTTAAGTCTATCTGGATACCCTTATCCATTGCTACTCATATAGATTATGAGATTTAGCAAATGGATATCAAGACAGCTTTCCTTAATGGAAGTCTTAAAGAAAACATCCATATGAAGCAACCAGAGGGGTTCATTGAAAAAGGCAAAAAGCATCTAGTGTGCAAGCTCAATCGGTCTATTTATGGACTAAAGCAAGCTTCAAGATCTTGGACATTCAGTTTAATGAAGTAATCAAGTCATATGGATTTATTCAATGTTCGGATGAGTCTTGTGTATACAAGAAGTGTAACGGAAATGTAGTGGTATTTCTTGTACTATACATAGATGATATTTTGTTAATTGGCAACAATGTCAAAGTGTGATCAGATGTAAGGATATGGTTGTCCAAACAATTTGATATGAAGGACTTAGGAGAATGTGCACACATTCTTGGGATCAAAGTCATAAGGGATCGCGAGAAAAGGATGTTGTGTCTATCTCAAGCTTCATATATAGATACAATCCTTGCTCATTTTAGGATGCAAAACTCCAAGAAAGGTTTCTTACCTTTTCGTCATGGAGTAGCTTTATCTAAAGAGATGTCTCCGAAGACATCAAAGGAGATAGAGGACATGAAGGCAGTTCCTTATGTTAGGATCTCTTCGTACGCGGCTAGAGAGGGGGGGTGTGAATAGCCGCCCCAAATCACTCGCGTTTCTTTCTACAAACTAGGGTTAGCGCAGCGGAAACTAAATGCAGAAAGAAAACAGGAGAAGAAATCAAACCTTAACACAGCGATGTACGAGGTTCGGAGATGATGCTCCTACTCCTCGGCGTGTCCGTAAGGTGGACGAACCCAATCAATCCGTCGGTGGATGAGTCCCCGGAAAACCGGCTAATAAAAACTCCTTCTGGGTGGAGAAACCTCGCCACACTTGTTTGCAACAGCAAACAGGAGTAAAGAATAAGCAAGAAATACAATAAGAATACACAAGCACTCTACCAATCTTGCTTTCTTGTCGACTGGAGTCCGGATGAAGCAGTAGCTTCAAAAACCCTAACAGCAGCAGCTGTTCCAGTCGAGGAAGCTCACGCGAAGCTTTCGGGAGGAACTCAACAGAGCTCTTATCGCAGCCCACAAATCTTCAGCAGAAGAGAAGAAAGAAAGAAGAAGAAGCAGTTGCACCAAAGCCTTGATCGCCTTTTATAACCTGCGAACCTGCACAGCGAAGACTGAAGCCAGCGGAGAAGATGGAGCGACCCGTTGTGACTCAACGGTCGAATCGTGGACCGATCAGGCTCCACCCTGATCGGTCCAGAACCTTTCTGATCGGTCTGGGGACCGATCAGGCCCTGGGCTGATCGGTCCCTAGACCGATCAGATTGCTCCACAGAAAGTGCCCAACTTTCTGTTCGTTTCCTGATCGGTCTGTGGACCGATCAGGCCACAGTTGGATCGGTCCACAGACCGATCCCACCTCTCTTGGCTGCGTCTCTGATCGGTCGTGGAGACCGATCAGGCTTCATGCTGATCGGTCCCCAGACCGATCAGTAAGCGCACAGAACTGTGCTTTGCCTTCTGTTTGTTATCTGATCGGTCACCAGATCGATCAGATACACAAACGTATCGCTGGATCGGTCTGCAGACCGATCCAGAGCTTGGTTTTTCCCAAACCAAGTCCCAAACCTTTCAAACCAATATCCGGTCAACCTTGACCTATTGGTACATCATGCTTAGCATCCGGTCACTCCCTTGACCTGCTAAGACTCCCTACCAAGTGTCCGGTCAATCCCTTTGACCCACTTAGACTTTCCTCTTCGTGCCAAGTATCCGGTCACTCCTATGACCTACTTGGACTTCCCATCACCAGATGTCCGATCATCCTTGATCCATCTGGATTTTTCCCTGCCCGGCTTCACTCACCAGGACTTTCACCTTCTCACCACTAGGTTTTCGATCACCCTTGATCCATCTGGATTTTCCCTTGCCCGGCTTCACTCACCAGGACTTTCCAACTGCCTAACATCCCAGTTAGGACTTTCCCACTGCCTGGATTCACTCACCAGGACTTTCCAACTGCCTAACATCCCAATTAGGACTTTCCCACTGCCTGGCTTCACTCACCAGGACTTTCCACACTGCCTAACATCCCAGTTAGGACTTTTCCGTGCCAAGTCTCCATACTTGGACTTTTCCAGTGCCAAGTCTCCATACTTGGACTTTTCTAGTGCCAAGCTCCCTGCTTGGACTTTTCCGTTGCCAAGTCTCCATACTTGGACTTTTTCCCGAATCAGGTCAACCAGGTCAACCTTGACCTACGGTTGCCCCAATAATCTCCCAAACATCTATTCTTGTCCCATATCAAGAATACAACTCTTCCACGAGTGTCAAACATCAACATGCAACTCAACTAGGTCAACCTTGACCTAAGGTTGCACCGACAATCTTCCTAAGTCAAACATCAAAATACAACTCGAGTCAGGTCAACTCGAGTCAGGTCAACCAGGTCAACCTTGACCTAAGGTTGCACCAACAATCTCCCCCTTTTTGATGTTTGACAAAACCCATAATCAAGTTAGATTAACCCGATAACCTAACTTAGGTTTTCCAATCATCTTCCAATGTCCAATGTTTTTTCCTTGAACATTCTCTGGACATTCTCCCCTTAGGTTAACCCGATAACCTAACTTGGGTTCTCCAATAATTCTCCCCTTTTTGACACACATCAAAAGAATTCCAATGTTCTTCCTTGAACATTCCTTGACATTCTTCCCCTAGCTTAGGTTAACCTGATAACCTAACTTGGGTTCTCCAATAATTCTCCAATGAACACTCTCCCCTTTTTGACACACATCAAAAAGGAAAAAGGAGGGTATCAAGGTCAAGAGTTTCTTCCTAATGAAAGTCCCATACCTTTCATTGAAACTCTTAATTTCCCCCTAGATACTAAACTCAACAATCAACTTAGTGATAATCCCATATCACTAATCCTCAAAACTCTCAAGGAGTAAAAACTCCCCCTAAAAGTCAACTCCCCCTTGACAATTAAGTAAAACTCCCCCTAAAGGTTAACTCCCCCTTGACCATTGCACCAACAATGTCTTTGTGAGTTCCAAACCGTTAGAAATCCAAAAACATCATTTCCATAACTGAAATTTCAGACAACAGCTGAAAAATCAGAAATTCGGCACGCCCTGATCGGTCCCTAGACCGATCAGCCCTTCATCAGATCGCACTCGTGCTACTGGAACTCACTGGATCGGTCTGCAGACCGATCCACAATACTCTGGATCGGTCCGCAGACCGATCAGATCTTCCCTGGATCGGTCCCCGGACCGATCCAGCTACTGAAATCAGAACTTTTGATTTCCCCTTCTGGAAAATCAGAAACTCCTAATAAATTCAAGAAAATTCCAAAAATTATGAAACTTTGAGGATACATTCCTCATATCATACACTATCATGGAAAAATAGTTTTCTATGAAAATAACTTCCATTTTTCAATCTTGATACAAAGTTCAAAAACTTTGAAATAGTTCAAATTTAACTCAACTTTGTATCACAATGTTCAATGATGAATGCAATCACTAGGAAAGCTTCATCAAGGTTTTTCAAAACAATTTTGAAATGATTTTAAACCCTTTAATTTAGGATCATAATCTTAGGACTCTATGTACATGACTTGTACACAAGTTTTCCCTATGATCCTCCATTTCTTGAATTAGGGTCATCTAGGTACATGGACAATGCACCTCGATCCTAACTCATGATCCTAATATCTCACACACATCTAAGGTGTATCAAACCACATTCAAGTCAATTCGATGTGAGATATGGGTTAAGGTCAACTTAGGCTAAGTTCTCATGCATTTTCTAAACACCAATTTGATCTCAATATTAAATTATATGTTTGTCCTCAAATCAATTTCATTGATAATGCAAGAGATGATGACATGGCATATAATGATAACATAAGTAAAAACATGTGCCAATGTCATGATGTCATGGCATAAAGTTTGAAAACTTAAATAAAGCATGACATATCAACTAGCCTAAGCATTATCATGACATTTCAAATGATAATAAAATAAATATGATGTCATGGCATGGCATATGACAACCAATCATGGCAAGTTAAAAAAAAAAAAAAAAAAAACCTAAATTCCCTATCTAAGTATCCTTAGCCTTAGCTAACTTAAAATCTAACCCTAGATTGCCCATATATCCCTAAGAGAAAACCAAAATCCCAATTATGGTATTTCTCTAGGTTTTCTTAAATTGTGCCAAATAAGATTAAAATCGATATTTTTCAAATATGGCACAATTTACTCTTCAAGGAGTAAATAATAATTCTTTTTCATTTTCAAAGGTTATCAAAACCTTGAAAATGCTCCTTGAGTGTCAATTTCCTCAAAGTTGGGTTAACTACCCTTCTAATTGGAGTTGACACTCTCTAACCCATCTATGGGATAGAGAAGATGCTCCTAGGAACCCAATACCTATTTGAGCTCATTGGGTTCACTAAATATTCACTAGGGATGACTTCCCTAGCAACCCTCCTAATGACCCTCTTAGGCTTTAAAGCCTTGGTCATTTGAGACTCATCAAGATCAACTCTAGGGGTGACTCCCCTTGTGACCTTGGTGGTGGTCTTCCTAGCCCTAGGTTTTGTTCCATAATCGAATGGAACACTATGATAAGTGGGCTTGACCACTTGGGACTTAGGTTTGTGACCCAAACCTTTCTTGTCCTTGGACTTGGGTTTTTGACCCCTAAACCCTAGAGATGACTTCTCCATGTTTTTAAGAGTCTTTTCTAAATTATCAAGTCTTGACCTCAAGACTTGATTTTCCCTCTCTAATACCTCAAGTGTTAATTTGTCATTTTCTCTTGAGATATTCCTAGGCATGTGTCTAGTCTTCTTGGGATTTCTACCTAGGTTTTCCTTAACTTTAGAAGCGTTAATCCTAGGGTTGGTATTTCTAGTGTTATCCTTACCTAGGCTAACATGTTTAGCTCCTAAGCACATGTATTGGTTCCTAAAGTTAACATGCTTATCATTATTAACAATTGCAATAAAACTACTAGCATGAGTTTTATTAGAATTGCAATAATGAACCTTAGAGATTACCTTAGGGTTTGCCTTAGCCCCCCTTATTGATGTGCTTGTTTTCTTGTCCTTGTGAAGTTGCCTCCCCCTCGGACATTGGCTCCTATAGTGTCCCCTTTGCTTGCATTGGAAGCACACGATGTGCTCCTTGCCCTTGCGTTTCGGGACTCCGGCTTCCTTGACCTTTGGCGCCGGTGGAGTCTTTCTTACCCTCTTTGGACACTTACTCTTGTAATGTCCATGTTCCCTACACTCAAAGCACATAATGTGTAATTTAATTGAACTTAAATTACTTGAGTTACCTAGGGTTGAGGGTGGATGCGAGCTCTCTTCTTCATCCCTTTTGGAGGTAGAAGCTTCTTCTTCTTGCTCCGAACTTGAAGAAGAACTCTCCTCCTCTTCGTCCTTAGATGTTGAGTAACCCTCAACTTCTAATTCCTCTCCTCCATGATGTGAGCTACTTGATGACTCACTTGTCTCCTCTTCATGATTTGAAGTGGAGCTCTCCTCATGGTACTTGGCCAAGTTATCCCATAATTCCTTGGCATTGTTGTAACCTATCTTACACAAGATGTTAGTAGGCAATGAAAATTCAATTATTCTCGTTACCTCTTCGTTGATTTCGGATTTATGAATTTGTTCTCTGGTCCACTCCTTCTTCTCAAGAGGTTTTCCTTCCCTATCCACCGGAGGAGAAAAACCTTCTTGTACACAAAACCAATTCATTATGTTAGTCATAAGAAAGTACTTCATCCTTACCTTCCAATACGCGAAGTCACCGCATTCGTAGAAGGGTGGAATGGTGACATCTTCTCCGAATAGATCCATCCTCTAGCTCGTGCTTCCCGGGTGTTAATCCGATGAAGAGCAAACCTTCGCTCTGATACCACTTGTTAGGATCTCTTCGTACGCGGCTAGAGAGGGGGGGTGTGAATAGCCGCCCCAAATCACTCGCGTTTCTTTCTACAAACTAGGGTTAGCGCAGCGGAAACTAAATGCAGAAAGAAAACAGGAGAAGAAATCAAACCTTAACACAGCGATGTACGAGGTTCGGAGATGATGCTCCTACTCCTCGGCGTGTCCGTAAGGTGGACGAACCCAATCAATCCGTCGGTGGATGAGTCCCCGGAAAACCGGCTAATAAAAACTCCTTCTGGGTGGAGAAACCTCGCTACACTTGTTTGCAACAGCAAACAGGAGTAAAGAATAAGCAAGAAATACAATAAGAATACACAAGCACTCTACCAATCTTGCTTTCTCGTCGACTGGAGTCCGGATGAAGCAGCAGCTTCAAAAACCCTAACAGCAGCAACTGTTCCAGTCGAGGAAGCTCACGCGAAGCTTTCGGGAGGAACTCAACAGAGCTCTTATCGCAACCCACAAATCTTCAGCAGAAGAGAAGAAAGAAAGAAGAAGAACCGATTGCACCAAAGCCTTGATCTCCTTTTATAACCTGCGAACCTGCACAGCGAAGACTGAAGCCAGCGGAGAAGATGGAGCGACCCGTTGTGACTCAACGGTCGAATCGTGGACCGATCAGGCTCCACCCTGATCGGTCCAGAACCTTTCGATCGGTCCGGGACCGATCAGGCGGCCAGACCGATCAGGCATCGCCCTGATCGGTCTGTAGCTTCCTGATCGGTCCGTGGACCGATCAGGCCCAGTCTGATCGGTCCACGGACCGATCCCACCTCTCTGGCTGCGTCTCGATCGGTCGTGGAGACCGATCAGCTGTTCTACAGAAAAGCGCCCAACTTTCTGTGCGTACTTTGATCGGTCTGACCGATCGGTCACGATCAGATACACAAACGTATCGCTGGATCGGTCTGCAGACCGATCCAGAGCTTGGTTTTTCCCAAACCAAGTCCCAAATCTTTCAAACCAATATCCGGTCAACCTTGACCTATTGGTACATCATGCTTAGCATCCGGTCACTCCCTTGACCTGCTAAGACTCCCCACCAAGTGTCCGGTCAATCCCTTTGACCCACTTGGACTTTCCTCTTCGTGCCAAGTATCCGGTCACTCCTATGACCTACTTGGACTTCCCATCACCAGATGTCCGATCATCCTTGATCCATCTGGATTTTTCCCTGTCCGGCTTCACTCACCAGGACTTTCACCTAGCTTCACTCACTAGGGTTTTCACACTGCCTAACATCCCAGTTAGGACTTTCTCACTGCCTGGCTTCACTCACCAGGACTTTCCAACTGCTTAACATCCCAGTTAGGACTTTCCCACTGCCTGGCTTCACTCACCAGGACTTTCCAACTGCCTAACATCCCAATTAGGACTTTCCCACTGCCTCACAGGACTTTCCACACTGCCTAACATCCCAGTTAGGACTTTTCCGTGCCAAGTCTCCATACTTGGACTTTTCCAGTGCCAAGTCTCCATACTTGGACTTTTCGCGTGTCAAGCTCCCTGCTTGGACTTTTCTAGTGCCAAGTCTCCATACTTGGACTTTTTCCCGAATCAGGTCAACCAGGTCAACCTTGACCTACGGTTGCCCCAATAATCTCCCAAACATCTATTCTTGTCCCATATCAAGAATACAACTCTTCCACGAGTGTCAAACATCAACATGCAACTCAACTAGGTCAACCTTGACCTAAGGTTGCACCGACAATCTTCCTAAGTCAAACATCAAAATACAACTCGAGTCAGGTCAACTCGAGTTAGGTCAACCAGGTCAACCTTGACCTAAGGTTGCACCAACACCTTATGCTTCGGATGTGGGAAGTCTAATGTATGCAATGCTGTGTACGAGACCGGATATCTGTTTTGTCGTGGGTATGATTAGCAGATATCAAAATAACCCTGGACAACGACATTGGACTGTTGTAAAACATATATTGAAATACCTGAGAAAGACTAGAGATTATATGCTAGTTTACCAAGCAGATGATTTGCTCCCTATGGATTACACGGATTCAGACTTCCAATCAGAGAGGGACAATAGTAAGTCTACATCAGGCTATGTGTTTACTTTAGGAGGTGGAGTCATTGCATGGAGGAGTGTTAAGCATAAATACATTTCAGACTCAACCATGGAAGCTAAGTATGTGGCAGCCTCTGAGGCAGCCAAATAAGCTGTATGGCTTAGGAACTTCCTAATGGACTTAGATGTGGTTCCTGGTTTGCCCAAAATCATCACAATTTATTGTGATAATAGTGGTACAGTTGCAAACTCGAAGGAACCACAAGCCCATAAGGCGAGTAAACATATAGAGCACAAGCACCACCTGATACGAGACATCGTGAAGCGAGGAGAAGTTGTCGTCGCCAAGATTGCATCAGCAGATAACCTAGCAGATCCTTTCACTAAGGCTCTTCCGGCGAAAGCTTTTGATCGGCATGCGGAGGGGATGAGAATCAAATGTATGGCAGTAGATATGACAACTTAGTCTTTTAGTATAAGTGGGAGATTGTTAGAGTGTATACTAAAAGCCTAGTTTTTGTAAACATTTATTTTAAAATAAAGAATTACATTGGTCAAAAATGTCTACATTTATATGCTAAGTGTAGTTGTTTAATTAATTTATATTATAGATAACATGGTGTGTGGTGTCACACACAGAAGATCATGTTATCAGTTCCTTATAAATTATAAACAATAGCTCATGACCGAGATGGAAAGGAACAAACCATCAGAACAATCGTAGTGTAATTAGGTGTTAGTTTATCTTAACTATCTAATTACACTAGTACACTTAGAGTGTATTGAGTAGGACCATTGAAGCAGTTTCTTTTTACACTGACTAAATAAAAGAACAAGACCTCGGTTATTATGAAAGTATGTGCTCTTAATCCTAATATAATGACAAGCACATATATTTAATATTTATTTCTTTAATTTATCAATGAATGAGATTTAGTTCGATAAATCAAAAGGCCCGATAAGTTGGGAAATGATATTACTTATAGTGTGTGTTGTTAATTATAGAAGGAAACTGTGTCCTAGTAATCTAGGTTGATAATGTCCCCAAGAGGAGCTCATAAGAATTGTCATGTTAAACCCTGCAGGTGGACTTAGTCCGACATGACGATGAGGTTGAGTGGTACTACTCTTGGACTAAGACATTAATTAAAATGAGTTGTCAGTAACTCAATTAATTAGTGGGCATTCGATATCTTAAACATAGGGAGATTAACACACTCATGATAAGAAGGAGCCCATAATGTAATTTGGGATTGGTGCGGTAGTGCAATAATAACTCTCTAGTGGAATGAGTTGTTATTGATGAACTTGAGTTATGTGTTCGAGGCGAACACAGGATACTCAAGCTCGTCGGGAGGCCAAAACCAATTTCTCCTCTAGGTCCCTGTTGTAGCCTCATTAATGCCTCATATCCACTCATGAAAAGCCCATCTTGGTGTCCAAGAGGGAGCCGGCCCAAGGCTTTGTGACCAAGCCAAGGGTCGGCCACTATCTTCTCTAAAGGGGTCGGCCATAAGTTTTGCAAAGGGGGTCAGCCACATAATTCAAATTATGAGAAGTGTTTTGAAGTGTTTTAAATCTTCTCTTTATAGATATCTACAAGTTTTAAAAGAGATATTTTAAATTATAAAACTTTCCCTATTTGAATTAGGCCACGTGGTTTAAAAAAAAGTTTAAAAGTTTTAAAACTTTCCTTTTTTAACCATCCTCATGGTTTTTAAAAAGGGAGTTTTAAATTTGAAACTTTCCTTTTTTGTCACCATGTTAAAAAAGTAAATTTTAAATGAGAAGTTTTAAATTTTAAAAATTATTTTAAAATAAAGTAAACTTTCCTTTTTTAAACAATCCACATTTGGAGATTAAAAGAGAGCTTGTAAAATTTTATAAGAGCTTTCCTTCTTTGCTTATAAAATTTTTACAAAATTTTATTTCCTTCCTCTTAGGGTCGGCCACCCTTGCTTGGTGCCCAAGCAAGGGACCGGCCAATCAATTGATTCAATCAAAGAGGAGAAAAAGGAATTAAAAAGGAGGAAAGGAAAAACAAGAGGAAGATTTTAATTTTTTATAAAAATCTTTCCTTGTATGCCTTGGGCAAATATTATAAAAGAAGGGGAGGAGAGGCCTCATGACACATCAATTCTTATTCTTTTGCTTGTGCTCCCTCTTGTGGTCGCCCTCTCTCCTTTCCTTTCCCCTTGCTCTCTTTTATTTCTTTGTGGTGGTGGTGGCCGAATTTTAGAGAAGGAGGAAGAAGCTTTTGGGTAGTGTTCATCTTGGAGGTTCATCACCCACACGACGTCCAAGAAGAGGCGAGGAATTTGGCAAAAGATCTCTAGGTTATTAGCATACAAAGAAAAGGTATAACTAGTAATTATTTTCCGCATCATGCTAGTTTTTCTTTGTATGAATTTCAAACACAAGAGGCATATGATTCTAGAGTTTCAAATTTATGATTCGAGTTTATTTTTTTATTTTTCAAATTTGTGATTCGATTATTCTTTTTGGTTAAACCTAGAGTTATATAAGGAAATTAAATATTAGCTTTCCTTAAAAGGCTTTGTCTAGACGGTGGTGGATGATCTCATACCTAAGAAGGACTAATGCCTCGCCATGTAGTCCTGGAAGCCAATTTTGGAAATTAATATTTAATTGAATTTATAACATAGGTGGATTTGGATCAATAATGTTAAGCATCGTTTGCGATACAAATCTAAACAATTAAGAACAGATAAATTAAATTTGGAATCAATAATGTGAAGTTCCGTTTGCAATTCCTAATTTAATTTCTAAAGAACACAATAGGTTGTTTAGGAAAGGTTCGACACTTGTACAAAATTTTTGTACAGTGGAGCCGGTATGATCTTCCTAGGACCAACCAACAGCTGATCATCTAATGACGAGTAGCTTCTATATTATAAAGAAATTAGTGAGGGCTTTAGGTTTACATGATTGTTGTATAAACAACTGTTTGATATTTTTGAATGAAAATAGTAAATTGATTGAATGCAAAATCTATACTCATCTTCATTATAAGCATCGTAGTTGTATACTGATGTGCATATATTATATATGTTTCTAGACATTCTTTGACGCACATCTACGCAATTCATGAGTATAATCTATGTTTATTGCAACCTTTTTATTATATTATCATGCTTATACTCCTTTCATTCGGAGATTTGCTATTTCCTTATTTTCATTGATAAGACGTGATTTGGGGTGAAAATAGAGTAGAAACGAATATAGGAGCGACTTCATAGGAGGCGCCAGCCACATCTCAGCACTTCACACGACCATGCCATGCCAGAGACATGGTTGTGTCTCCCCAGAACCACCCTCAGAAGTCCACACGAGCAGGTCGTGCCTCATTCCAACCAAGACACAAGACCTGGTCATGCCTTAAGGCACGACCCTACCTTTCTTCTCATCTAGACATATGGCGTGACTATGCCTCTCATTTCTAGAAAATAACATGGCCCGACCATGCCAAAGGGCATGGTCATGCCTCATCTTCTAGAGAGGTATACGGGCAGGCCGTGCCTTCAGGCACGGCCATGCCACCCTTTTTTACAGGTTGCACTCCCCTGCCATGCCTCCAGGAACAATCGTGTGGCAGAGAACACGAGGGGGGCATGACCCCCCAACCTATAAAAGGGCATTTTTCTCCCCTTTTGACCTATCTTTAGCTTGGGGATCCGCCCCCATTCCTTAGGGAAGGGGTTTCCCTCTAAGGGAACCCTAGAGGCTTCATCTTTTCCAATCCGTCCACCTTCAGAGCAAGGAAACATTCCAAAGACACCAACAATCTCCTCGATAAGCATGTCTTCTTCTCTTTCTCATGTTTTGAATGTAAGAATGCTTTATTTTGTATCTTTGGTTTGTAAATCCTTTGTAATGGAGTAGACCACTAATTCTTAGGATGTAGAGAGTAATTATGATGTGTTGATTGATGTATGAACTATGTTTATGTCATTTCCTTATTCAATGAAGTATTTATGTCATGTTCTATATGTGTTGTGCCTTGTAAATATTGGTGCAGTTATCACTAATAGTCAAATCTAAGTTTTGATGAATGACAAATGGATTAAAATTAGGTATGATATGATCTAAACTTATTACCAAGTGTGCAAGACTTGACGGGTATGGAGGACCTAACACTAGGCTAAAATCTAGTTAGGTCTATTGAACCTGATAGTTGGTGGAAAGTCCAAATAGGTTAATAAGTTGCCCAATATCTAGAGGGACCTGACAGCTAGATGAAGACTAGTTGGGTCTGTAAACCTAACAACGGGTGAGAATACCTGGTGGGTTAAAGGAGAGTCAAGTGATTTTACATGATAAGTAAGGTAAGCCATTGAAGAAGAGTAATCTAGTGAGGTCGAGTATTAATTAGGGACTTTAGACGCTGGTCCAGTTTTGGTCCATTTTGAAAGCTTAAATTGAAACCATGACTATATCCTAGTCTTGGAAAGATCGGATTTAATTAATAATGCTATTTATTATTGTGTTAATTTTATTTTGTAAGTTACACTTTGTTTTTGGACTGACGTATTTTGCAGGAATAAAATAGAAAAAATCAGTCTCAGATGAACAGTGCCCGAGGTGCCTCAGAGTTGACTAGAGATGCCTCGGAACAGGCCAGGAAGTGCCCTGGTACTGTTGGAGGTGGCCTTAAGGAGATAAAATTTGCGTTGTGGGGAGGCACCCTGGAATGCACTAGAGGCACCCCTGATGTGTGCTTGGAGGTGCCTTGGAGTGCTTTGAAGGTGCCCTCAAGTGGATAGAAGCTGAAGTCCACGCTGTTTATCATGACCATGGTTTAAGGGATTAAACTTAAGGTTGGGAGCGACTCCGATGAGCTTAGAGGCGCCCTCAACACTCTTTTAAAGAAGTGTTCAAGCAGCATAATGAATTAATCCCTTCTATGAGCTTCAATAACTCTTCTGATGCTTCAACTACACTTTACTGCTGTGCTACTGCTCTAAGACATCCAACCGCTGCCGTCAGACTGACATCAATACACGAGCCCGTTTAGATTCTACATTTCTATAATGTTGGTAATGATTTAATATTCTTGTACATATTTCATACTTCCAAAAGGAAAGTGTAGGTTGTTTTGTACTTGTATTTGATTCCCTCTTCTGACAGTTCTGGAATAGGTGTATAGTGGATTGCTCGTCAATACGATCTAAGGATTTGTGAGTCTTTAAGTAGGGGTCACTGAAGACTCCGAATCAAGTAACTCCTCGTGGTCGCATTCTGTTTTCCTTTACTCCTTGTTTTTATTTTTTCATTGCGCACTTTGTTTTTAAAAGATTTAAAAGACAAGTTTTTAAAAGACACGTGATTCCCCCCCCCCCCCCCCCCCTTCTTACGTGTCTCGATCCTACAAGTGGTATTAGAGCCCTGTTCGCTCTGAATTGGCACAACCACTAATTGAGCAAGGGGATTTTTTTATTGTATTTCATTTCGGTTTTAAGTTTTTCAAATTCATCTGAATTGGTGTAATTACTTTTTCAGATAATTTTTTCATTGTGGTTTCTTCGAATCACTCGATATTGGTACAACACCACTCGAGCTTTATTTTTATTCATCTCCCACACTGCTTACCCCAAGACATAGTCTTGGAATTCTTGTAAGTTTTGTTTATTTCAGAACCATATGGCCCAAAGCAAAGGTTATAGCACCGTTTGCTCCCCATTCTTCAATGAGGATGACTTTCTGTATTGGAAGAAGCGGATAGAAGTGTACCTCAAAACTGATATCGAACAGTCGTTCTCCATCCGACGAGAATACACTGCTCCAGTTGACGAAGCAACAAGAGTGCCAATCAATGTGACGTAGCCCCGAGTGTTCGGACTGTGACGTAGCCCCGTCAATCAATGTGCGCCAGCTTGCTATGAAGATCGACTTTCGGCAGTCCGAGCTCCCGGACTGCTAGGGCACCTGGCCAGGTGCCCCTCCGGGGCGCCTCTTCACTGAAGGCATCCGGGGCGCCCGAAGCAGCTCCAGGCGCCCAGACCACCATTTTCTGCACTTGTATTTTCTACAAAAATAAGATTAGTCTAGATAAATAATATTTAAAAAATGGCAAGTTTTGACAGCCTTTGAACTATCCGATCCTGACTTTGAGTTTTGGTAAAACTGTAGGTCAGACCGATACATACTGTTCCTTCTTCGAGGAATGTGTCCTCACCTACTTTTCTTAGGAGAAATTACCTTTTCTCAGACCGGTCCTCCAGACCGTCTGAACTTTTGCTCAGCATCCGAGACTTCAAGATTTCATGCTAGACATCCGCTCCATGACCCGTCCAGTCTTCCACCTGGTGTCTGCGGCCCCCCAAGATTTTCACCTAGAGTCCTCAACTCTAGGATTCGTCCAAAGTCCTCGACCCGCCAAGACCTTGCCCAGACCCCCAAACTAGGTCTTCATTGCCTAACCGCAACTAGGACTTTCCACCTGCCTAGCCTCAACTAGGACTTTTCTGCACACTTAGTTACACATGTTAGATCACAAGACAACTTAACTTTGAACCCTTTGTCATAATCAAAACTTAGGTTTGATCGTTTAGTACTTTCTGCACCAACAGTATGCTTCGCATGTTGATTAATCTACACAACACATTGTAGTTAACATGTCCTAGATTTTTATACTACAAACACGAAGAATCAAGCATATAAGTAGAAGAGTTTGTACTTTTATTAACTTTAGGTGTAATCACCATTACACTAGCTTAAACAACCCATCGATTACATAATCCTTTCCTAAAAATATTTCATTTTTAGACAGAACAACTCTGTCTGACTCAAAAATAATGCAAAAGTCATGCTTACTTAGAAATGATCTAGACACTAGATTCTTCTGAATCTCTGAAATATACAACACATTGTTGAGAGTCAACTCCTTGCCCAAAGTCAGCTTCAGCACCACTTTTTCTTGGCAAATAATGTCCGAGGTTGCTGAGTTCCCCATGAATAATTTATCTTCATTGACTTCTTCAAAGTTTTGCAGTAGCTCCTTGTTGTAGCACACATGTCTGGTGGCACCATGATCGATCCACCATTGCTGCAGATTTGAACTCACTAGATTCAGTTCAGAGACAACAACATAGAGGTCGTTCATATCTGGTCTCTTGTTCAAGTTGGCACCCTGCTTCTTTTTTTATTTTTTACACTCTGAAGATTTGTAACCTGCTTAGCCACAGTTGAAGCACTTCCTAGAGAATTTCTTGCTTATGCCTCCTTTAGGTCCCATCTTGAAAGCCTTGGGTTCTTCCATCTAAAGTTTGACCGTGCTCGACCATATTGGCTTTCACAGTAGCCTAAGAGAATAATTTTCTCTTCGAACACTTGTTGTCTTCTTCAATTCGAAGTCTAACCACGAGTTCTTCCACGTTCATCTCCTTCCATTTGTGCTTCAGGAAGTTCTTAAAGTCCTTCTAGCCATGATGCAGCTTCTCAATGATAGCAACTACCTAGAAGGTTTCACTCAAAACCATACCTTCTGAGTAGATCTCGTGCAAGATCATCTGAAGCTCTTGGACTTGGCTGATCACCATCTTGAAGTTAACCATCTTGTAGTCCAAGAATAAATCCACAATGAATTTCTTAGCCCCCGCATCTTCTGTCTTGTACTTCTTGTCCAAGGACTCCTACAGCTTCTTAGTCGTTATCTTCGTGCTATACACAACGTATAGCGAGTCGGAAAGACAGTTTGAGCATGTAATTTTGACAAAGGAACTCAGAATGAGTCTATGCTTCCATTGTATTGATGGTATGAACATCAACATCCTCAGCATTCTTGGAAGGGACATCGGTCAAGAACCGAGCTAGATTGAGATTGGTAAAGTAGAAGAGCATCTTCTGCTACCACCTCTTGAAGTTCAATCCAGTGAACTTCTCTGACCCCCGTGATTGATTAGCACAGTTTCACTCGAGTAGAGGGGGCCTTCTTATGCTAAGTATATTGTACCTCAACACTTTATTTTTATGTGGTCATCTCAACAAAACCAAATTTGTTTCAAGATTGTTGGACAATCTGTCAGAGATTTTGGTGAATTACTTGAATCAAAAGTACACCAAATCAAATTCAACATATTTGTCGAGATGACCTAAACAAATAATTTCAGGTTGCCAGCGGGGCTGATTTCTGCTAAGTGCTCAGTACAGACTGCAGAGCGGCCGAGCGATTGAGCGAGTAGAGTAGCAGAGCGGGCCGAGCGGGTGAGCGGACGATGTGATAGAGCTACCGAGCGACAAAGCGGTCAAGCAGTCAAAGCGGCCGAGCAACCAAACGATAGAGCCGCAGAGAGACAAAGCAGCCGAGATAGAGCGACCAAGTGCACCAAGGCCTGCGATGAACGCAATTTCCTTGAAACATATTCACCCCACCTTCGGTTGTGTTTCGAGATTTTCTCGGGTCGTCTGTTTCCTAGAATATAACGGTCAATTGTGATACACATGAAGAACTGGTGGTCATGACAAACAGAGAGGTACCCGACTGTTATCACAAGTATACCACCCAGCAAGAGATGCATGACAGAGAAGAGCGAGGGGGGGGGCATAGGTAGAGAGTTTTTCTATATCCTTTGTTCAAGACCATGGTCTCCCTTTATATATAAGCATCATCCCTCATCTGCATTGAATGCTAAGTAACGACCATTCAATGCTTAAGGATTAATGATAGTCGTTGGTCATTACTATTCGGGAGGTTACGAAATCACCATTAACAATGGTTAATGCTTTCGTTACCTTTTTGAGTAGCAAGTAAAAAAAATCCATGTGGTAAAATGTTGGTTGTTCTATTTGGGCAAATTTTACCCCGACCGGTCCGGCATTCGACGCATGCAGATCGTGCTCGCACATAAGCCAACTTGGTTCAGTGCAAATCCTGACCCTGGATTTGCACCCCTTGCATATCCACGCGTGAGAGAGAGTCTCCCCATGTATTTATTCACATCATCAATATATGTGAATCAATATAAATCAATTAATATATCTTAAAACTTCTAATGTAAAACTAAAATTTCATTCACAGACTACTTACCTTTATATTTTCACCTCTTTTTCATTCATATTTCTAACCGTAAGTTGCCTCAAATTTAATATTTTATTGATCAATATTGATTTAATTTAATAGGATTATCATATAAATTTTATTTAATAGAATAAATTATATAAGTTTGAATAAGAAAGATTTTGTTAGAAAAAGCTAATCTCATCTTCTTAATTCTTTATTAAGAAATTTATACCATATCCGAAGGAAATTATCAAAGATGGTTATGAATTTTATCTATAAGAGTTTATTTCTGTTAATTAAAACTTGTGAATAATTCATCAATAAATTATTTATTAATTTATCTATCTAAAATTTAAGTATAACCTTATTTTTCAATGAATTTCATTTATTAAAGTTTTAAATAAAATAATAACTCTTATTGAGCTAGCTAACAAATAAGTTTAAACTCACGAACACAAATAAAGAAACTTGAATACTCATTTAGTTTCTATACAACTCTATTCATTAACTAATTCCCCTCTTACTCGTGCCCCAATCAAAGTAAATTGTCGCCAGAAATATTGCATGCGATAGTAAGCAAACAGACAAATTTTCCAAGCAACTAATATCTGCAGCGCTAGAATTACTCGTGGTATTGGGTTGTTCCTTGTGTCCCATCTATGCTTTCAGGATTTATCCGATAATCAGTGGAAAAATTCCGTCAAACTGAATTCATCATCTCTAAGTGAATGAATTAAAGATAAAAATATCTAGACACTTAAGCCATTTAATAAATTAATGACAACAAAGATCCAAACAAATTTCTATCACTTTTTTGCAGCAGCATATATGAATGTTGACGCACCTCCTGCACATCTCCTGGAGGATGTGACTTGCGAGCAGCTTCAACCAAAGCTGAGATAGTGCCATTGTGGCACTGAAGAAACAAAGCTCCTATAACTAGGACAAGGGCTTTGGACCTTATCATTAAGGCCTTGGTTGGAAGTTCGTTTTCATCTAAATGAAAGTCCTTGAGAAGAGCTTTCACAGCTTGTCTTTAGATGGAGAAAATATTGCAGATTTACATTTCAAATGTACAAGAAGTAATTCAGGAAACCACACTATCAACCAATTGCGGACGAATGTATTAGCAGCAGTAGGCACTTCAATCACGCGAGAGCTTAAAGTTTAACCCATGAAAGACTCCAAAGGCAAGAACAGTTGGGGGCTTACGAAGAAAGAACACAAGTACAAGCCATGATCTCAGCTACGAGAGAAAGAAAACTAAACATAAATAAAAAGAAAGAAGAGAAAACAAGAGAATTCATCACTGATTGAGCCGCTTGAACCAATATCACATCAATCCTGGACACGGACCATCATTCAGACATGTATTGAGCATCGATCTCCATCTCTTCTTCATCCTTTTGCTGTACATCTTCTGGTTCCTCATCTGCAGTCTCATTGGCTGTCATCTTCTTGTGCAGCAACTCTTCCCCAAATGAGAGCTCGAAACTGCAAAACAGGACAAATGAAAAAAACCAGATGTCCTGAAGCTAAATACGTGTAAAAACAGAGCCAGATAGCTTGTCTTAAAGTGCTAAATGCTACATCAACTCACAAATAAAACCAAACTGAAAGAAAGGACTTACTCTGCTTTTCCTTCTTCGAGTGAAGCTGTTTCGCCTGTAGAACTTACTTGTACGCAAGACACTTCAGTGTTCTTGAGCTAGAAGCTGAAGGGTGCTTTAGGAACTCGCACAAGTCTAAACAAGTTGGCAAAGAGGTTGAAATATCCAGCATTAAGCTCTTCAAAGATAAGGAAGATAAATAAACTTAATGAGACCCTTTACTTAATTAGCACAAATGCCAAGAAGATGGAAGGATGTCAGATCATTTTAATACTTTATTTATATTCAGCGTCATACTAAAACAAAGCTATTTCTTGCAGACTTTAGATTCGAAAGTGGATCTTTGAGTAACTCTAGACACTAAATTCTAATGTGTCTATTTTTTTATTTTTTTTGTAATTAACTGTGGTTTGTAGTGGGAGACGCGCCGTTCTGGTTGTTAAGTATTTCAGTGCACCAAGTCAATTGCATGTTTTTCTAATGGTTCATTGTTCATCTTAAGGAATAATTAAGCTAAGTATGGAGGTGCTGTTGTTCTATTTATATGTGTATAAATTACTGACATCTCATTGTTTCAGCATATTTAAGACTGTCAACATAAATTGGTTTGTTTGATGTATTTTGGTTCGACATTGAATGCACGTAGCATTCTGATAATTTCCAGTCAAATTGACTCGATGAACCGAAATTACCATGCCACAGTTAAATAGTAGAATAAGGGGAGATCAAGTTAAAAGGCAAGAGAATATCTATATGATCTTGCTTTCTAACTGGCTTTTTAATCCCCTCTTCAGAACCTTGAAACTTTTAGTATTTATACAGTGCTCAATGTGTTAAAAGGGGAAAAAAGAGAAAGAATTAAAGGTAAAAGAAGCTTGCAGCAGAGCTTTAGGAGAAGAGAAGGGCATGCCTCCTGTGCATGGATTTGTAGTACGACGTATCGCACTTGAACAGCATGCAATGCGTGTACGTAAACGTCAAGTTCATGTTAGGAACGCTTCATTTAACTCTACCATGAACAAAATTACAATCTTGACTGTTAATTGATTAAGGTCGGGTTAATTCTACTCTAATTCCTTTGTATGCAACGGTTAGTAATTGGGCTGTGTGACCTGCAAGTTACTTGATATGGCGATAAAGGTAAACCCCTCAAAAATCGGGTTAAAATGGAGAAGACCTGTTGATATGGCAGTCAAAATCAAGAAGAGATCAAAGGTACCAACAATAGTAGGGCTGTGCCCAAACTGGTCGCATGGCGGTTGGACATGAGCATCCGACCGGGTCTCCCGCTCGGCTAAACTTTTGTATCTCAACCTGGGGCAGACATGTCATCCTCATTGCCGATTATTGAGTAACCCGACTAACGACCTTAGCCGGTCGGGAATGTGGGTCAATTGGGCACACCGTTCCTTTACGGTCAAGGAAGTGGCGGAGTGGAGACCGAATCGTTAAAGGCAAGCTATAAGGCCGAACTGACGATCACTTCCAAGTGATGGTCGATTGGCCTAATGAGGGCCCCACGGACCTACAGTTTCATACTTCTTTTGGAAGTTTGTGCCGTAAAGGACAGAGAATATCCTGTAGATAAATTAACCTTTAGAAGTTTCTCACCGGTCCAATCATAGAGATTTGTGTACCCATTTAATGAAAAGTGTCAGTCATTTTATGACATGTACTTTCTTAGGAATACTTTGAAAAACAAGCAAATGCTTTGAAATATGTGCATAAATACAAATAATGATGGCAAAAGATGAATACGCTCGTCCCCAGTGTCCCCGTCAACCCGTCTCAGTGCCAACACAGAGGAGGTAAATCATGGGCAGCTACAGAATAATGACTAGCACATAAGGGAGGTATTTACGTCGATTTTGCCGAGATTCGAACCTCATGGTGGCAACACCTCATGCATAAATACAACAATGATAATATAAAAGGGGGTCTCCATATACATGCAAAGGTATATGATACTATATATTTCCACACGATCATCGCTACAGTTTACTTCCACTATATTCTTCTCTTGAATTGTGTACTAAGTCAAGCATCGAAGGGCTAGCGTCGAAGACCCCTTCCCTAGCTCACACTAACGTTGCGTGTGTTGCAGGATAGTGCAGAGTCTTCATTTAGTCAACAGCAGAGTCACGTTTCTAGCCAACCACATTCACCGCTTTTGGACAGGATCATTACCGATTCAAGTCGCAGAAACAATCTTTTACAAAGCAAGATAAGACCATATACAATAGATCCTTTCCTAGGACCTCATATTGATAAGAACTTTGTACATGCCCGGTGATCGGAGAACAAGAATGATTAGACTTTTGTCCACACCTTCACTTGCACCATGAATGATATGACGAATAAGGTGAGGCTTCTAATGCTAGCGCCGAAGTCAAGGGAGTTGTTGAATGTGATGTTCAAAATCAAGAAGGGATCAACACTCAGGGGGGCGGCAAGGTGTACGGCTTGGCCGAATATTGTAGCCGACCAGACCTCTAGTTCGATTGGATCCCCGAGTTCTCCCAGCTTGACGGAATCCCGAGCCGAGTCCTAGTTCAATTCAGAACCAAGTGGCACGGATGCATGGATCAGTAGAATAATCCGGTCGATCGAAACTTTTGCCCAATCAGATTCCGAGTTCTCCCCACTCGATGGAATCCCGAGTCGAGTCCTAGTTCAATTCAGAACCAAGTGGCATGTTCACATGGACTAGCAGAATAATCCGATCAATTAAACCTTTTGCCCGATCAGATTCCGAGTCCTCCAGGTTCGATGGAATCCCGAACCAAACCCTCAGAAGGGACGAGTCCTTAAAAGAGCAGAAGCCTTCAGGGGGTCAAATCCTCAAAGAAGTCGAGTTCTTGAGATGGTTAGCACTCTTTAGCCGACCCGACCCCATTCGAGAACAAGGTTCGAGCAGACGTTAAAGGGTACTTGGCCGACCTATCAGCAAAGTGTATTAATGGCCCGTTAGATCAACAATCTAATATCCCTTTTTGGCATCTTATGTAATCATTGTCAAGGGATATGCTCTCCGGTGAGTCATACATTGAAAACTTCTGCCCTGCAAAGCATATAAATGGTAGGTTTATTTGAGAAAAGTTGTCAAAATGATAGAACAGTCAGTCATATTTCGGTAATGCATTAATATTCGTGCAAAGAGGAAAAGTAACACAATAAAAGAGGATCTTCACCTACAAGCGTAGGTACGCTTC
Source organism: Zingiber officinale (assembly GCF_018446385.1). Classification (NCBI taxonomy): domain Eukaryota; kingdom Viridiplantae; phylum Streptophyta; class Magnoliopsida; order Zingiberales; family Zingiberaceae; genus Zingiber; species Zingiber officinale. The sequence goes on along the minus strand of NC_055990.1, from coordinate 37,748,540 downwards.
GCCATCAAAGTTTACTTCCCTAGTTTTGATTTCTTCTTACTCCATCACTTACCTGACTTGAGCGTCGGAATGTCTGCACTAGGGACACATCCCTGACCTAGTTACTAACGCTTTTTTTCTCCCGGTTCTTATCTTTGCCATATAGGATCGTCTGCAACACCAGGTCCCTTTTACCTGGAGTCTTCTCGTTGTTAATATCAGAGTCACCTAATTAATGTACTATTTTCCTCTCGTTCAGACAGGATCCATGAACATGAAGGAAGCTACCGCCTATCGGGAGTTTTTATCTGCCAATACAAAGTTGACATTTTTTTGGGAGGTGAGGCACATGAAAGAAAAGTGAAAAGTTAAGAAAAAGATGCAGAAGATCCAACAGCGCAAAGCAGGAAATCCTAGAGGCATAGTCTTTTAAATTGGTGCGCGCGGTTCAGTCGCCTTGATCGATCAAATTAGGAAAAAGAGGCCAAAATGGTCCGGTTCTATTAGTAAAGGGCACCCGGTCGAACCATATTTCAAACTGATTCAACCCGAAAAAGGCTCCTTTTAAAAAGCTTTTCCCATATCACACACTTTTGCCCTTTTAAAACTTCCGCTCTGAATTATTTTTATAAAGAAATTTAATCATTTTAAATAAATAAGGATATTATTGAAATTGTAGGAGAAAAAATAATAGGTTATTTTTCTATATCAGATTAAATTAATCAACTTAATCAAGTGATTAACAAGGGGTCTCTAGTAGAAAAATAATATAATTAAACCATCCTCTATAATTTGCTTGATAAACTAATGCTATTTTCCTTTTTAATAAATTGAATGCTTCATTGTAGCAATTGTAGCAAAATTGAATGCTTCATAAAGTATGTTTGAGATGTTCAATAATTTTATATCTACTATCATAATCAATTTAAAAATATTGCATTAAATATAAAATTAGAATTTATTACATACTTTAATTGCTTTAAAATTGAAAGCATATATGATTATTTATTAATTTATTAGAAAATATTATTTGCATTGAGCAGTTTATCCTTTTATTTACAATAAAAAGGAGATTGCCGGACACGTATGCTAGTAAATTTAATAGGACAAATATTAAGAGGACTTCTCATATTTATCAAATTTATTTCTTTTTTAAGAAAACCAAGTTTAAAATTTAGAATTTAGAATTTAAACTTTAAAATTTAATCAAATACGCTATTTTAAAAAGAGATATTTGGGGATTATTTGATTTTTACCCAATTTAATAATATGATAAGAAATACAAATGAGTAATACTCAAAATAAATATTAAAAAATAAAATGATATATTGTACGATCTACTCGATCAGTCCTTCTAGGTGTTAAATGTTATTGATTATTTATACTTTCTATGCTGGAATAATCGACAAGATTTATGGTCTTTGTCGTTCTTTCATTTGGTCTACAAATTAAGCATCCGTTAATATCTTGAGCAACCCATATATGTATCAAAAGAAGAGGGAGGATATGGTCATCGAGAATATTAAGCATGGGGACAGCGGATGCCGGTCGAGCGGTCATTCCGCTCGGCCCGAGGACAAGATCGTTGGATGGCCGATACCTGTCCGAGCAGCTCTTCTGCTCAGCTTGTAACAGACAAAAGGAGGATAAGAGGATATCCTTCTGGGAACCTGTGCCGCCGACAGACGGCATGCTTGGCGGCATGGTCAGACATAAGATCGTACGATGGAAGCTTTCATGTCTTGTCAGAGATATGCTCGAGTCGTTAAGGTATGGTGTCAAGGACACTTCCCTGACACGTCTCTTCAAGGTATGCTTTGAAGAGCGTGCACGCATCGAGGAGCGTGCACACACTCCCAGGGAGTCCTATATAAAGACCCCCAAGTTTCGACGGAGGTATGCATAATCTCTCTGTCATTTCGCTTCCTCATTTCTTTTACATCACCGGTGTTTGACTTGAGCGTCGGAGGGTTATCGCCGGGGAACCCTTCCTCGGCTCGACACTGACGTTACTGTGGTTGCAGGCTTCATTGACGAGGAGTCCACCAATAATCAACAAGAGCACTACGTACCCAGCATCCATTGCCTCGACTCCCAGACATGATCACCTACAAAAATAAACTGTTGTCGTCGATTGCATAAGTGGGTAACATTACTACTTAACTAAATTACAAAATATCTTCATCTTTGTCAATGTCATCTTTAAAACTACTCCCTTCTTTTCAAACTTCTCATTTGCTTCTTGGTTTGTGATTGTAGTGCGAAGCAATATCTACAAGTGTTTTTTTTCTTTTCATTTCATTAACTTCTTTTGCAGGATTGCCAACATTGGGACCTACAATAAACAACCATGAGACTATGTTGTTTATCAAATACCACCTCCCTCCAGGTCCATCCTCTAATTTGAAACTTCTTATTGCTCTTCAAAAAGGGGCTCATAGTTATACTACCTTTCATCCCATGTCTCGTTTCCTACCTTATGTCACATTGTGATGTAATTATTCTTCTTCGACTCATTAATCTATTCCTAAGACTCACTCTTGCATTCAAGGTGGAGGCTAAACTATGATTGAGGAAATATAATTGCATTCAAATACTACATACAAGTTGGTGCCTCTTCCTCTCTCCAAGTCCTCTGTATTCACAGAGAAGAGATTACTTATTGGCATTAGGTATCATATGAAAGTTCAATTAGTAGCTAAGTGATACACTAAAGTCTATAGAGTGGATAACCTAGACACCTTTGCCTTAGTGGTTACAATTGTTGTAATATACTAAAAGTATAACTAAGGATTTAAAATAATTAAATATTGATATAATTAAATTATTTTAAGTTAAATAAATATATTTTAACAGATAATTTATTAGGAAATAAGTTTATATGAATTTATTAAAATTTTTTGAAATTTAAAGAATTCCTTTTATATTTTATTGGGGATAAATGGATAGAATAAAAGTCTGTTTTAGCTATCCAATTTAAGTGAGAAAATGTTGAATTTCCAAAATTTATTTTTCTTTTTCTCCCTAATTCTAAAAGTCACGCCGCTTCTCCTCCTCGCATGTCGTCATCATACTTGCTTGCACAGCGCTGCCGTTGGACGACGCAGGTCATGGCCAACCGCCTCCTCATCACCGTCGGCATCTGGCTTCTCCTTCTCATGAGTCACAGCCTATTCCCTTACCATGCGCACGTTGCGATCTCACCATAGTGCCGACTCCCTCCTCATGCACGCACGTTGCGCGTTGCCGCCTGGCGCCTGCTGCCATCATCGCACCGGCTGTCGTGCGTCCAACTACCGGTGCCACTCCCTTCCTCTTCCCCGGAGTCAATAGCCATCGTCTTGCTTCAAACACAAAGAACAAGCATGCCTCGTTGCCTCCGCACCTCTCCTTTGTTGTGTCCACAACGTTGCGAACCTCCTCCTAGCGTCATGTCTTGGTTGATGCCATCATCACTGACAAGCCCCGCCAGCCGCAAGAAATTTTGGCTGCTAACTCTCTTTGTTCACCCTGTCGTCAACGGTGGTTAGTCACGGTGACCGTCGTCGCCTGCTCTCCCGACGCAACCCACTGCTGGTACACTTCCCATGCCAATACCGACCGACCGTTACCCTTGTTCCAACGATGGTGTAGAGGTAACAACACTTTAATTACACTATGTTGATTTAGTAATTAGGATTAGTTAATCGATTAATATTTGCTTAATTAAATGTAAGAAACTAATGAATAGTTAGTTTACCTAACCACAAAGTGTTGGGATCTTGACATCCGCTAGAGGGGTGAATAGCGTCTCACTTAAATCGATCGCTTTCTATAATGTTAGTGCACAGCAGAAATACCAAAATAAATCTAACAAATAGAATGCTAAACCTAGAGGTAATAACCAAGACAATCACACCTCTAACATGATTATGTAGTGTGGTTCATAGATCACTTACTTCTACTCCACGGCTGTCCGTAAGGTGGACGATCCCGATCCGTCGGTGGATGACTCCTCGAAAAACCTCCGGCTAGCTCAAGCTCCTTGTCGGTGGAGAAACCTTGCCACAAACACTTGAATATAAGCACACCGATCACACGAGAGCTTGGGAGACTCTAATAGGCTTTAACTAAGTCTATTTCGTCAATTTTAACCAACCTTCCAATGCTTGGTTATATAAGCCACGAGTTGAAAAACCTTGCATACCAAGCAACTACCAAAACTATCAGTCGACTACTCTTTGTGGAGATTCGACTGTTACAACCCAACGACTCGATATCAGTCGACTGATACTTCCATCAATCGATTGCTTCATACTAACCGAACGAACAAAAGCATTCTGTTCGCTCATAGTCGATTGTCCGGTCGACCGCACCAGTCGACTGATGAAAACACCAGTTGACTGTTACAGTAATGTTATAGTACTGCTACATTAACACTACAGTACTACTACAGTAACGATATAGTAAACCCTAATCCTAGAATTGAACCCTGAGTACATTCATTCAGCACTTGTTCTTGCCCGACCAACCTAAATCTAGCCTTCTAGCCTCCTCTATCAGTCTTGCGCCCCTCGGATGTCTCCCCATCCTTCACATCTTGCCTTCTGGAGCTTTCATCGGCCTTGTCATTGTTGTCAGGTTTTCTTTTGCCAAGAGGTTGCGCCTCCGGGACTTCATCCATTGTCAAGTCACACTTGGATTTACGTTACCAAGACTACATACTTGGACTTACACCACCAAGACTCATCCTTGGACTTTTCTCCTTTGCAAAGATTACACTTGGACTTTCCTTGTTGTACCTATATCCTGCACACTCACAATGCATATCAAATACAACAATAAACCTAACTTAAACCTTTGCCCAAATATCAAAACCTAGGGCGTTAGATTTCTCCAACACAAAGGATTCAAATTGCTAAGTTGAAGATGAACTAATAAGTTGATTAATTAATCAATAAGGTTTAATTGTTGATTAATAGATTCTTAGGCTCCCCTATCCTATATTTGTAAGATTTGATCTCGTTCGATGCGATCTCACGGACTTGAAGACGATTTGGACACGCTACATCAAGGTGGGTAGATTCTGCTTATCTTCTTGATAGCTTTGTTTATAGTGCATGATTATTTACTGTCATATTTTGATGAGGTCGCAAATACTCGCTTACCTTAAGTCTGTCCTATATCACTCCTGAGTTTGATACCTTATTGGTTATCCTTATGTTGATCTATTATTGATAGCTATGTAGTTATGTGTAATATTCATGATAGTGTTTATGGATATGCATGATATTATCATACCGTAGTGTAGGACATTGGATATTCTGTTAGGCCCCTTAGTATATGATTTGACTCTGTATTTATTGTTAGGATGATCATACCGTAGTATAGGACATCGAGCATCTTGCTAAACCTTCATTTATTATTTCATACTGTAGTGTAGGATATTTATTGAGTATCATAATAGACCCTTGTTGTTATTTAGGCATATAGCTTATGTTCATGAATTTATGTTATAGTAGGGTTATATACTTAGGCTCATGTCTATAGATCACTGATATCATAAGTAATATAGTTGTATACTGGTGCGAGGACATATATGTCAGTGAGATTATATTGACCTATACTTATTAGAAATCACTCCCTAGCAGAAGGGTAGTGTATTCCACTAGACTTTCCCCTTTGAATCAACCCCTAGGATTACTTAATCTTGACCCCGTTGTTTATTATATCTATGACGATTTCATGGAATTAGTCGAGATATTAATCCTAGGTGACTAGTAATTTGAGGATGTGATTGTCTATTTTCTATCTATATATTAGTAGGATTACATCGTAATACAGGGTACCGAGTATCCTAGTAGACTCTTATTTGTTATATAGGCTCATGCCTATATATGAGTGGAATTATATATACCATGGTATAACGTTTCGAGGATCCTACAAGACCCTTGGTTGCTATATTTTGTCGACCATTGTCTCCCATTCGTGGTTGAGAGAACCGTCGACAATCGTTGGTATATCCTGTCGACCATTGTCTCCCATTCGTGGTTGAGAGAGTCGTCAGCAATTGTTAGTATATCTGGTCTCCCATGTGTGGTTGAGAGAGAGTCGTTAGTGACCATTGGTATATATTCTGTCTGCCCACGGGACCATCCGTGTAGAGCGTTCTCCCGCAGACAGTGACTAGTTATTGACCCTATCCGTCCACGGGACCATCCGTGGTAGAGCGTTCTCCTGCGGACAGTGACTAGTCATGTACCTTGACTGCCCATGGGATCATCCGTGGTAGAGTGTTCTCTCGCAGCCAATGTTTGCCATATACTTTCTATATATTTGTCATGTATTTGTTCGTGTAGGTTTGGATGTACTGTATGTACTCCTAATTTATTGGTTATTCTTGGTTAAATAGATTAGTGAAGTGTTATATTATTGATAATACTTTTAGTTAGCTGGTGATTATTTTGGGACATTTACGTTGGTTAGTAAGTATTTTACCTGAGACTGTATCCTTTGATCTCCTGTCAGTATGTTATTCATGCGCTATCTTCTTCTACCCACTGAGTGGTTGTACTCACGACCCTTTGCTTTTCCCTTGACTTTCAGGTTAGCAGATAGAGGAGGTGTTGTGTGGCTCAGAGATCCTGGCTGGCAGTCCCGCTCGAGTTGGATTTATGTTGAGTTGTTTCATTTTATTATTTTCGTTGCTTGTAGTTATTGTTCCTTCTATTTTGGATTTTTGAGTTGTTCACATGCACATGCACATGCATACATACACATATTGTCATTTGCAACTTGATGTTATTATTATATCACATTGGTATTTATGTTAGTTTAAATTAGTTCGATATCATATTTCATATATTATCATTAAAGGATACCGTCTAATTTAATGGACAAGTATATCTTCAGGACATGATAATTACTTTTGTTCATCCTTATCTTTGTAGCTATTTTTCAATGGCTCCGTCGCTTATTGAATATCAAGGATGTCTTCACGGTAACCTTACAAAGGTATATATGGAGCAACTCCTCGAATTAGTTGCTTAGGGGAGAGTGGCCTGCTATGCAAGCTCAAAAAGTCCTTGAAACAATCTTGTCAATGTTGACTTTTCAAAGAAGCTTAATCAAAGGATAGTAACCTATACAAGTGATCGTCCTTTATTTTTTTCACAAATCTATATAATTTTTTACTAATTAATGATTTTATATTTGATTATTGACTTCATAATATTATTTTAGGTAGGTCTTTAATTAACGCGGACTTAAAGTAGTCAGGGATACTTGTCTTTGTTCACTTGGTTTAGATATATTTACCACAATAGTTATTTCTCGATATTTACCTAGGTTGCTTTAATACTAATTATTATTATACCAATTTAGCAACAATTAATTATCTATTAAAGCATTGTCTTTTTTATAGGTAGTTAAGGATTATAGGTGACATATTACTGTCTTATTTCTTGCATTTCAATATGGTAAGTTTTTAAATATTTTTCATTATGCATTGATATTTTGTGTAATTTTTTATACTTTGTGTTAACAATTATGGTGGATAACATTGACATGATGACCATCGGAGAAATACTGATAGAAGATCACCATCGGAGTCTGCTTCAGCAACTTCACAATCCCAATCCCTTGTTGGCGATGTACTTTTTCGCCCCTTAAATTGCAGGACTTTCTCATTCGTAATAAATTCTTTCGTTAGTACCTTTTACAGTACCTTCGCTTGTTCCTTCAGTGCGACACTTAGTTGTTGAGAGCAAAGACAATCAAGAGTTGATAGCTCGTTGTAGAGATTCGTAAGTACTAAAGATTACAAGTTTACATGTATTATTATTTTATTTATTATTAATGTTTTATTTTTTCAACTAACTTAATTTATTTAACATTGTTAGTTTTTGACTTTATGATAGATTTATAAATTCTATCCGTGTTATTCATGAACTTAGTAGAATAGTGAATAACTATTGACAAGAAGATTCAATGACTTATCAAGTACTTCAAATCTAACAAAAGGGCTATATAAATGGTGGAACGAGTTCAAGATAAGTTATATATCCTAGTTAGTTATGCATGAAATTTAAGTTTCTAATACATTTTTTTTCCATTGCAATGAGTATTCACTTGGAATCCAATTGAAGAGTTGGAAATAATGAGGATTTTTAAGAGTATTCATCGTACACTAAATTATGATAAGACTAAGGGAGTCCCCAAGGCTATAGTGTCATGGTAGAATATTCAAATTATTATCTAGACATTCGTGGTTCGATCCTCAGCTATGACGTATTTTTAGGAATTTTTCTTCCAAATGGGGGGGGGCGCAACAAAAGGGGCTTCTGGGCTGACCACTGCATGCGCTTCCCGATTTATCCTGGTGGCCGATGAAAAACTTCTATGGGGCCGGGTCGATTACCCCTATGGATAGTCAATGAGGTTGACTGGAATTATCATTTTTGTTTATGATAAGACTAAGGGATTGATATAGCTGAGGTAAATGCCTCCCTCATACGCCAGTCACTATTCTAAAAACTAATAATCACTCGTGCTTTACCTCTTCCGTATTGGCCCTTGATGGATTGATGGAGATACTGAAAATGAACCTAGTCATCTTGTACCATCATAATAAGACTAAGGGAAAAAAAGCCTCCTTACATTACTAAGGATAATTCGGATAAAATTATACATTATTAGGAATATGAGGCGGATAGATACAGAAGTCAATCGAATAAAATAAATCAAGTGTATAATTCTATATAATCGATTATGATTTATTTTTTATAGGATACATAATGGATGTTGTTTTGAGAGAGTTATATCTGAGAGACTATTTTACAAAATCAAAGTACATATCTGGCCTTTACAGACATGTAGTGATCCTGTCCGAACTATGAGTTGATGAAAGCTGGGGACGTGGCGCTCTCGGCTGGCTTCGTGTAGACGTCGAGATGAGGTGGACCTCCGGCGAACCTGCAACAAAGTCATGCCGGGAAGGGGTTCCCGGCGATGACCCTCCGATGCTCAAGTCAGGCGAGAAGAAAGCTGGAGCAAGATAATGAGAACTGTAGCTATAGTGTCGATGATTGCATACCTTCGCTGAAGCTTAGGGGTCCTTATATAGGACCCCGGGGAGGTGCATGCACGCTTCCCCAAACATACCTCAAACATGGATGTCAGAAAAAGCATGTCTGACGCCATTCCGCAACCGTCCGAGCATATCCCTGACGGGATAGTGGAAACTTCCATCGTACGATTCTGTGTACGGCCTGACCGTCGACCATGCCGATTGTCAGCGGCAGCTGTCTCTAAGCCGATCTCCCCAGCTGTCCCTTTTGTCCTTTTTTTTTGTCTTTCATCCATTCCTAGGTCGGGCGGGCCGGCCGCCTGGCGCTTCAGGTGCGCGGGGATGTGAGTGTATCGGACCGAGCGGGAAAGCCCCCGGTCATGTGCTCGGATGAGATTGCGCCACCTTGATCTGCGACTCAGCCGGGCGGCTTGGCCGCTCGGCACAAAAACTCCTTTACCTTGCGTCGGAAACCTGACCTGTGGTCGAGCTGTCTTTCGTCCGGCCTGGGAGATTTCGCTCGGCAGGACCTTAGGGTCGACCCTCTTAACCTTTGACTCCTACGTGTCACTGACCTCCTCCTGGGCGGGTGCCCCGTCCTTACCACCGGATCACGTGCCTCCTCCTCAAGTCTAGTCGAAAGAGGCGCTAAGTCCGACCGACTGGACCGCGAGTCGGGCCGAGTGACAGCCATTCTCCAACTTTCTGCATCGACTTCCGTGACCTGAATAAAGCGTGCTCGAAGGATTTCTACCCTCTGCTCCGAATCGACCAACTGGTAGACTCCACCGCTGGGTGCGAGCTGATATGCATGTTGGATGCATATCAGGGCTACCACCAAGTGTCGCTCGCCCGAGAAGATCAGGAAAAAGTGAGCTTCGTTACTGCGGACGGGACTTACTACTACAACGTAATGTCGTTCGGGCTGAAGAATGCCGGGGCTACATACCAAAGGCTAATGAACAAAGTGTTCCGGGAGCAGATCGGGAGCAACTTGGAGGTATACGTGGATGATATACTTATTAAATCTTTCCAGGCGGCGGATCTTTGTGCAGATATAGAGGAAACCTGCCGTGCTGAGAAAGTATGGAGTCAAGCTGAGCCCCCAAAAGTGTTTGTTCGGGGTAAAAGGTGGACGCTTCCTCGGTTACATCGTGACCGAGCGGGGTATAGAGGTGAACTCTAGCAAGTTGAAAGCGCTACAGGATATGTCGCCTCCCAAAAACCTGAGGGAAGTGCAGCGTCTTACTGGTTGGATAACGGCGTTATCGCGATTCATCTCCAGAACGGTCGACCGGAGCCTACCTTTCTTCAAGATCCTGCGTAAAGCTACCAAGTTTCAGTGGGACGGGGAGTGTGATCGGGCGTTTGAAGACTTGAAAGCCTATCTGAATTCGTTACCTGTACTGGCTAAGCCGAACATAGGCAAGCCGCTCCGTATATACTTGTCATCAACCGAGCATGCTGTTGGCTCGGCGCTGGTGAAAGAGGACGGGGAAGAGCAGCCCGTGTATTTCCTTAGCCACATTTTAAAAGACGCTGAGTCCCGCTATACCGGTCTCGAGAAGCTTGCTTTCGCGTTGGTCTTGGCCGCACGGAGGCTCCGCCCTTATTTCTTAGCACATACGATCATCGTCATGACGAACAGCCCGCTGGGAAGAGTGCTCCTAAATCTAGAAGCATCCGGGCGGCTCATCAAGTGGACAACAGAGCTCAGTGAATTTGACATCCAATATCAACCCCGCTCGATGATTAAGTCGCAGTCCTTGGCAGATTTCGTAACGGAGGTACAGAATCCTGAGCCCGAAGCTTTATGGAGAGTATTTGTAGACGGATCATCCACTTGGCTTGGAAGCGGGATTGGTATCTTGCTACTTTCTCCTCATGAAGAGAGGATGCATCTGTCTGTCCGGTTGGACTATCGAGCAACAAATAATGAAGCAGAGTATGAAGCCCTCATAGTTGGCTTGCAGGCTGCCCGACATGTGGGGGCCTGCCGAGTAATCCTTTACTCGGATTCTCAGCTTGCCGCCCAGCAGCTCTCAGGCACTTTTGAGATAAATAATGCGAGGCTCAAGCTCTACGCGGAAGCCTTCAAAAAGTTTAAACCCAACTTCAGGGAGGTAGTCATACAGAAGATATGTTGGAGCAATCTAGGTGCCCTTGGTTTTGATGTTTGGGCAAAGGTTTAAGTTAGGTTTATTGTTGTATTTGATATGCATTGTGAGTGTGCAGGATACAGGTACAACAACGTAAGTTCAAGTGTGATCTTGGCAAAGGAGGAAAGTCCAAGGATGAGTCTTGGCGGTGTAAGTCCAAGCATGTAGTCTTGGCAACGTAAGTCCAAGTGTGACTTGGCAATGGATGAAGTCCCGGAGGCGCGACCTCTTGGCAAAGGAAGACCCGACAACAATGACAAGGCCGATGGAAGCTCCAGAAGGCAAGACGTGAAGGATGGGAAGGCATCCGAGGGACGCAAGGCTGATGGAGGAGGCTAGAAGGCTAGGTCTAGGTTGGTCGGGCGAGAACGAGTGCTGAGTGAATGTACTCGGGGTAAAATCCAAAATTAGGGTTTACTGTAGCAGTACTGTAGCGTACTGTAGCAGTCGACTGGTGGTTTCATCATTCGACTGGTGCACTGTAGCTTGACTAGTAGAGAGCCGTTGGGCTGGCACCAGTCGACTGGTGCAAGGACCAGTCGACTGGTAACGGGAAAATCAGCTTACTGATTTCTTCCAAGCTCTATAAGAAGGAGCTTGGGATGGCCGGCCAAGGTGACGAAATTAGACTTGGTTAAAGCCTAATTAGTAGTCACCAAAGTGCTCAAGGATCTCTTGTGTCCAAGTGATCTTGGTTGGAGTTGTGGTGAGGTTTCTCCACCCACAAGGAGGTTGAGCTAGCCGGAGTTTGCCGGGGACTAATCCACCGACGGATTGAGGGATCGTCCACCTTACGGACACGCCGTGGAGTAGGAGCAAGTTATCTCCGAACCACGTAAACACCTTGTGTTAGGGTTTGTGTTTGGTTTGTTGTCTTCTTCCTTCTTGTTTTAGGTTAACTTTCGTATTTGTTAGTTTGTTTTTGTATTCCGCTGTGCACTAACATTATAGGAAGTAAAGTTTTGGGTGAGACGCTATTCACCCCCCCTCTAGCGGACGTCAAGGTCCTAACAAGTGGTATCAGAGCTAGGTGAGCTCTTGTTGGACTAATCGCCAAGAGAGAGGCTAGAGGAAGAAGATGGAGTCGGAGGGACCTCTCGGATGGGACATCCGAATCCCACCTCCATACGAGCGCGAGGACTTCGACTATTGGAGGAAGCGCATGGAGATGTGGTTCCAAATGAATTGGAACCAATGGATTGCGTTGGAGGAACCGTTTAAAGCTCCAATGGACAAGAAGGGAAAGCGTCTCCGACGTCGATATTGGACCGATGAGCAAAGGGAGCAATCAGAGACGGACAAGGAGGTAACTAGAATTTTAATTAATTTATTACCTCCTAATGCGATATTGAATGTAGGTGAATACGAGAATGCAAGTGACCTTTGGAAAAAGGTAATTGCACTTCATGAGAGTCCTACACAAATCCAAGAAGAGAATGATCAATCGAATGTTGACACGAGTTCAACATCCGAGGAGGAGAAGGAAGATGAGGAGGTATCATCCACATCTTCAAGGGAGGAAGAAGTGGAACCGCCCACATCTTCAAGTGAAGAGGAAGAAGAGCAATCCAAGGAAGAGGAGATCTTGGAAGCTCAACCCTCCACCTCAACTACCAAGAAGAGCACAAAGGATCACATCAAATGCTTTGAGTGTGGTAAGATGGGGCACTACAAGAGTAGGTGTCCTTTGCTCAAGAAGGTAAAGGAGGTAAACCCTAAACTCACTAAAGTTAATTTAGAAACTAATGTGAGTTGTAGGAAGAAGAAGGAGAAGAAGCACATTAGGTGCTTTACATGTGGTGAGTGGGGTCACTACCACACAAAGTGCCCAAGGAGAGGAGAGCTCAAGAAATTGGCGCACTTGAAGAAATGGGAAAAGAAGAGGAGCACAAGTCAAGGGGGAGCTTCAAAGGTAAAAGGGAAGGTAATCCCTATTTTGAAGTTTAATCCAATCTCCAATTCTTATATGCTTGTTAGAAATAATGTAGATTATTTACCTAAGCATAATCATGGATTTAGGTATAATGATAGAAATAGGGTTAACATGGTAGATAATCCTAAGAAATCATACATTAAGGGTAGACCTAATAAGACCCAAACCACTTTTCCTAAGGGAATAAAAGTGGGTGAAAACCTAAGCATTAATCCCAAGAAGGGGAGACACATGCCTAGGAAGGGTAGATCTAGGAATGTCCATGATGGACATGTTGATTCTAGGGTTAGAACCTTAGAATTGGAAAATCAAGCCTTGAAGACAAAGCTTGAGGAAATGGAGAAAGTCCTAGAGAGGTTCATTATTGGACCTAAAGGACTTGACATGTATTTGGGTGGTCAAAGACCCAAAAATATCAAATTAGGTCCCTCCAAGACCAAAAGGAGGTCAAGTGCTAAGGTAGCACATGACATTGGTAAGAGAGGTGTGACCAAGGATAAGGGAGAGTCATCTAAGGCCAATAAGAAGGAATATGCTAGGGTGGCATATAATTATGGCAAGGATGGGATGTCCAAGGTTAAGGACAAGAAGAAATTAACCAAAAACAATGTATCTAAGGTTAAGAAGGTGAGTTTTGTAGGCCAAGTGTCACCTGAGGTGCACCGAAGTGGCCTAGCCATAGTGGATGAGTCACCAAGGGAGGTGACTAAGGTTAAGATTCCTAAGGTTAGGAAGAGCCTTTGGGACCCATGGTAGATGGGTTATCAAATGTGCCAAGTGGTTAGGAGACAGACTTAAGCCTCTAACCTAGTGGGTTGGCACAATTGGGATATGTTTCATGCATAGAAATATGAATTGGGTTCATATTGCATGAAAATTAGTTTTTGATGTATAGATGTCATATAAACTAATGCTAGTGATGCATTATGGTTTAGTATGGGCAGATACATCAAGAGGAAGCCAAAACTAGGATTTTAGGTCAATGTTCAATTGAACTATTTAGCTAGTTTTGAATTTTGTGTCAATCTTGGGATCTGTGATAAATATATTTATATATATATTTTTCCCAAGTAGACAAGGGTACAATAGACCTCTCCACAAAATTTGGGGATTTTTGGAGGTCTAGGGAATTTCTGGTGCATTTTTGAAGTTGGCCTGAAAAGGCTGATATTTGCAGAAATAGGGTGCCAGTCGACTGGTGCAGATACCAGTCGACTGGTAACAGTATTTTTGAGCACAGAATGTCTCTGTAAGCTCATTTTTTCGATACCAGTCGACTGGTGATGATACCAGTCGACTGGTAACAGTAGATTTCGACCACAGAATGCTTCTGTGAGGTTCTGTCGAAGGGGCAGTCGACTGGTACCTAGTTCAGTCGACTGATACCAGCCTAAAAGTGTTTTTCGACATTGTTCTTGACCATGTCAACTCGTTTAAATGTATGAGATCAATGGGGGATAAATACATGAGTTTAGGGTCAATTTGGATGACATGTTTTCAACAATTGAGATATTGTTGGAGCTCTTTTTGATGTATGGCAAAGGGGGAGAAGTCTAGATTTAAGTGGGAAACCTATACACCTTTGCAAGAAATCCTAACTCGAGGGGGAGCTTAGGTGAAGGGGGAGCGATTGTTTAGGCAAAGGGGGAGAAGTTTACCTTTGCGGGAAACCTAGCTCAAGGGGGAGATTAGGTGAAGGGGGAGCCTAGGGATTTAGGTTCCATTATTTATGCATGAGTTGATTTGCATATTTATTTGCATATGTATTGCATTTATGTTTCTCTAACTTAAACAGGTTGCCAAACAACAAAAAGGGAGGGATTGTTGGAGCAATCTAGGTGCCCTAAGTTTTGATGTTTGGGAAAAGGTTTAAGTTAGGTTTATTGTTGTATTTGATATGCATTGTGAGTGTGCAGGATACAGGTACAACAAGGAAAGTCCAAGTGTGATCTTGGCAAAGGAGGAAAGTCCAAGGATGAGTCTTGGCGGTGTAAGTCCAAGCATGTAGTCTTGGTAACGTAAGTCCAAGTGTGACTTGGCAATGGATGAAGCCCCGGAGGCGCGACCTCTTGGCAAAGGAAGACCCGACAACAATGACAAGGCCGATGGAAGCTCCAGAAGGCAAGACGTGAAGGATGGGAAGGCATCCGAGGGACGCAAGGCTGATGGAGGAGGCTAGAAGGCTAGGTCTAGGTTGGTCGGGCGAGAACGAGTGAATGTACTCGGGTAAAATCCAAAATTAGGGTTTCTT
This sequence comes from Zingiber officinale, assembly GCF_018446385.1. Classification (NCBI taxonomy): domain Eukaryota; kingdom Viridiplantae; phylum Streptophyta; class Magnoliopsida; order Zingiberales; family Zingiberaceae; genus Zingiber; species Zingiber officinale. The sequence goes on along the minus strand of NC_055990.1, from coordinate 37,733,172 downwards.
GTGGCGATCTGTAGCGTCTTTGTGATCGTGAGTGGTTTCATCGATCATTGGTGCACTGTAACTTGACTAGTAGAGAGCGTTGAGAGAGCCGTTGGTGGCACCGGTCGGTGGTGCAAGGACCGATCGGGTAGGGAAAATCACTTGATTTCTTCCAAGCTCTATAAGAAGGAGCTTGGGATGGCCAACGTGGCGAAATTAGACTTGGTTAAAGCCTAATTAGTAGTCACCAAAGTGCTCAAGGATCTCTTGTGTCCAAGTGATCTTGGTTGGAGTTGTGGTGAGGTTTCTCCACCCACAAGGAGGTTGAGCTAGCCGGAGTTTGCCGGGGACTAATCCACCGACGGATTGAGGGATCGTCCACCTTACGGACACGCCGTGGAGTAGGAGCAAGTTATCTCCGAACCACGTAAACACCTTGTGTTAGGGTTTGTGTTTGGTTTGTTGTCTTCTTCTTTCTTGTTTTAGGTTAACTTTTGTATTTGTTAGTTTGTTTTTGTATTCCGCTGTGCACTAACATTATAGGAAGTAAAGTTTTGGGTGAGACGCTATTCACCCCCCCTCTAGCGGACGTCAAGGTCCTAACAAGATATCCCGAACAGAGAACCAGGCGGCGGACGAATTAGCTAAACTTGCAAGCTCAATAACACCGATGGTGATCCAGCAGCTGATCGAGCAAGTATCCTTGGTGGCTCATATCAACATTCGATAAAATTGCCTAAGACATCCGATAAAATTGGAACGATACAGAGAAGATTAGCATGGCCCCTGCGCAAGGATGACACGCATAAATCGAGAAATTTAATCCTGTCCGAACTATGAGTTGATGAAAGCTGGGGACGTGGCGCTCTCGGCTGCCTTCGTGTAGATGTCGGGATGAGGTGGACCTCCGGCGAACCTGTAACAAAGTCGGGCCGGGAAGGGATTCCCGGCGACGACCCTCTAACACTCAAGTCAGGCGAGAAGAAAGCTGGAGCAAGATAATGAGAACTGTAGCTACAGTGTCGATGATTCCATACCTCCGCTGAAGCTTAGGGGTCCTTATATAGTACCCCAGAGAGGTGCGTGCATGCTTCCTGAGGCATGCACGCTTCCCCAAACATACCTCAAACATGGATGTCAGAAAAAGCATGTTTGACGCCATTTCGTAACCGTCCGAGCATATCCCTGACGAGACAGTGGAAACTTCCATCGTATGATTCTGTGTACGGCTTGGCCATCGGCCATGCCAATTGTTGGTGGCAGCTGTCTCTAAGCCGATCTCCCCAGATGTCCTTTTCTGTCTTTCGTCTATTCCTGGGCCGGGTGGGCCGGCCGCCTGGCGCTTCAGGAGCGCGGGGATGTGAGTGTATCGGATCGAGCGGGAAGGCCCCCGGTCATGTGCTCGGATGAGATTGCGCCACCTTGATCTGCGACTCAGCCGGGCGGCTTGGCCGCTCGGCACAGAAACTCCTTTACCTTACGTCGGAAACCCGACCTGTGGTTGAGCTGTCTTTCGTTCGGCCTGGGAGATTCCGCTCGGCAGGACCTTAGGGTCGACCCTCTTGACCTTTGACTCCTACGTGTCACTGACCTCCTCCTGGGCGGGTCCCCCGTCCTTACCACCGGATCACGTGCCTCCCCCTCAAGTATAGTCGAAGGAGGCGCTAAGTCCGACTGATTGGACCGCGAGTCAGGCCGAGTGACAGCCGTTCTCCCACTTTTGAAAATGTCATTCCTCTCGGCCAATATGGAGGCAAGTATCGCCGTTCGACTTCCTCCTGATGATTGCCCTACCGACCCGCTGGCGGTCAACGCTGACGTCCCTAGGATCTCCCTGGAATGCGTGCAAATCCTTATCATTAAGGTTGGGCACACGACCTCTGCCCCGTAATGGGGCTCATTAAATGTGCTCCCATAACCTGATGCCACGTGGCGCCACTGCCGTCATCGTACGGCGGTGGCGTCGCCTCCGATGGGACCTTCAGCGGTTTGAAATGAGCGGTTAGATATGGGCCTCGGGCCCTGTGACCTGAATCTGACAGCTCGGGAGGATCGGGCCCAACCTTATAAAGCCCTCGTCGCCCTCCTCCGCCGCATTTTCGCAATCATGCGTTCAAAAGCCTCCGCTTGTGCTCAGTGCACTGGCGAACTTGCTCCCTAGCATTCCGGCGACTCCTCACCCTCTTTTTCCGACCGTCCTCTTTTCTGTAAGGATCCTTTGCCTCTTGCTCCTTGGTTCTCGTGTTTTCTTTGCATTCTTCGCCGTGTTCTTGCTTCTTGGTCACTGTTCCGTTCATCTTCCCCATTGAGCCCCTTGCTTTTTCTTCTGACTTCGCCTTTTCCACTATTCCGGCCATGGCTAGTTCTTCCCAGCCCTCAGACCTCGCCCCCGGCCCATGGTATACTACCATGGAGTCACGGTTCGATCAGCGTGACGCGGAGGGCCTAGTTAATGCTTTTGATCTTCCCTCTGATTTCGAATTTATTCTGCCCTCGCCTTCCGCCCGACCGCACAAACTGCCGCTCGGCACTGTTTGTTTTTTCCGCGATCAATTTGTGGCCGGTCTGCGCTTTCCTCTTCATCCCTTTATCGTCGAAGTCTGTAATTTCTTCGGTATTCCGCTTGGCCAGCTGGTACCAAATTCCTTCTGCCTTTTGTGTGGAGTTGTTATGTTATTAAAAATCCACAATATTCCCCTCTGCCCGGAGGTTTTTTACTACTTCTATTACCCCAAGCAATCCAAGCTGGGCACTTATCTGTTCCAGTCTTGGATCGGCTTGGTCTTCTTCGATAAGATGCATTCCTCCAACAAACATTGGAAGGAATACTTTTTCTTCCTTCGTCTTCCCGGACGGCTCCCCTTCTTGACTAAGTGGCAGGTCGGACCACCGACCTCCCTCGAGCTGAAGAGGTACAAGACCCGGCCGGACTATCTCCAGGCTGCGAATATGCTGGCCGACCTCAAGCTCGATATCAATAAGCTTCTACCAGAAGGGGTGATGTATATGTTCGGCCTGAGTCCGAGCCGAACCAAGCTCCCGAACACCTTCGGTAAGAAGTTCATCTTTGTCTGTAATTTGCATCTAACTGATTTTCTTATTTTTCTTTCACAGCTAACATTGTAATGGAGTCCGTCCTGTTCGATATCCTGAAGAAGAAGGCGGCAGCAATTGAGGCAGCAGCAGCCAAGGAAATGGAGCAGCTGAACATCGCTCCGGTCGGCTCTCACGAAGGTGAGAGCGAAGCAGACGCTGGGGAGTCGACCGCTCAGACCACCCCTATGGAGGTGACGGGCGAAGCAACCACCAACAGGGGTCTGACCGCCGACGATTCCGAACCGGAAGATGATCTCCCCCTCAACCGGAAGAGACGCAGGATGGAGGCACCCCTGCGTTCGGCCACTTCCGTGAAACAAGTGTCTGAGCTAGCGGGTGTTCCTTCTCCGAGAGGGCAGGTGCCATCTGTTGAGGCCCTCTCTTCCGACCGGACCCCCTCCCAGCTGGAATTACCGGCAGATCCCATCGTGGTTCAGCCGGTCCGCTCCTTGCCTCCGGTGTCTAAGAGGCCTCGCCGCTCGGCCATACTTTCCGCGCCGTCCGCCCCAGCATCTGATCCCTCCGCGTCCGCTCACATGACGTCGGGCAGGCGTCGCACCATTAAGGCCACTTTGCATCTTCCTACCGAGGATTACCTGGCGGAGTCGAATCGACCCACGACCCCTGAGCACATGATCGCCATCCGGGGGCCGCTCGTCGAGGTATGGGCGGATGTCTGAGCTCGCATTGCCGTAATGCCTCCCGGTCTGCTAGCTAACAGTCACATGCAGCATGCCACCGGCGTAAGTCTTCTGTCCACCCAAACTTCTTTGCATCGCCTCCCCGTTCGACACTAAAAAGCTCCTTTTTCGTTAGCATTAGGTGGAAGACGTAGCGGTTGCCGCTCGTCTGGCGATGCTGGAAGAAGAGCTGACGCATCTCAAGACTTCTGGCGGGCCATCCTCTTCTCAGGGCCCTTCATATGCCGAGTTGCAGAAGGAACTAGCCAAGACCAAGGAGCTGCTAGAGGCCGAGCGGAAGAAGACGGCCGACTAGGCGTACATGCTGGGCAAGCTCGAAAAGCAGGTCAAAACTTGTGATCGTAAGATAGAACTCGCGACCACTCGGAAGAATAACGCTATCGCTGATCTGGAAGCGAAGAATGTGGAGGCCCGTGCCTTGGAACAGCGGGTAAAGGAGTCGGTGGATCTGCTGAACGGCGAGAAGAAGGGTCGTTCGGTCGAGGTGGCGGCTCTCAAGGACAAGCTGAAGACCCTGCAGGAGGCCCTTGAGGCCTCTCGCTCTGTTCTCAAGGAGTATCAGGAGGCTGAGCCAAGCTAGTTCGCCATACTGAGGCAGAAGTACATCTGCTCGGATGAGTTCGTTCAGAAGGTCTGCGATCGGCTCGTCCATGCCTTCGAGTTGGCTATTATAGCCACGACGGATTATTTAAAGGCAAAGGATCATCTTCCGGAGTCCTTCCTAATTCCCGTCCGCGAGCATGCTCCCCTTCTTACCACTGTGCCAAAGGATGTTTTTGACTTTCTAGAATAAAGTGTTTTTGTAGTTATACCGCTCGATCGGCGAACTTCCCCTTTTGTTTTATGAAAGTTTTCTCGCGCTTTGCCGGTTTACTCTTTCTGGTCTAACATAGATAATCGTGTATCCCGAGTGGGCTGTGTTGATTTCCTCCTGACTTTTAATGATCACCGCTCGTCTCTTGTTAGCTGTTGTGTTTCAATGTTGCCTTTGGGTGATCTTCAGACCGGGGGGGGGGTTATAGTCACCGGTCCGACTTTAGGATTTAACGTCGCCGCTCAACGGTCTTCCGAACGGGATATTTATGGTCGCCGCTTTGACCCTAGAGTTTAACGTCGCCGCTCGACGGTCTTCCAAGCGGGGTATTTATGGTTGCCGCTTCAACCCTAGAGTTTAACGTCGCCGCTCAACGGTCTTCCGAGCGGGGTATTTATGGTCGCCACTTCGACCATAGAGTTTAACATCGCCGCTCGACGGTCTTCCGAGCGGGGTATTTATGGTCGCCGCTTCGACCCTAGAGTTTAACGTCGCCGCTTGACAGTGTTCGGGTCGGGGGGTTTATAGTCGCTGGTCCTACTCTAGAGTTTAACGTCGCCGCTCGACGGTCTTCGGGTCGGGGAGTTTATAGTCGCCAGTCCCACTCTAGAGTTTAACATTGTCGCTCGACAGTTTTCATGGGGGTTCGCCGTTCAGCGCACATGGCTCATACCCTTTGCCTTTTTTCTAATCTTTACTCCAGCAACTAAAGGATACAGACGAACGGGGCATACATGAAATGCATTACACTGGCGTACCTTTCACCCAGCTCCGTACGGCTGGAGATGATTTGCGTTCCATGGTCGCTCTAGCCACCGTCCGTCCCCATCTTCCAGGTAGTAGGCGCCCGATCGGAGCTTCTCGATGACTTGAAAGGCCCTGCCCAGGGGGCCTCCAGCTTGCTTACATCGCCGACCGGTTTCACCTTCTTCCACACCAGGTCGCCGACCTGGAATGCTCTGGGAATTACTCGCCTGTTGTAGTTCTGCTTCATCCTCTATCGGTACGCCATTAGTTGGACGACTGCTTTGGCTCACGCCTTGTCCACCAGGTCTAGTTCGAGTAATCTCCGCTCGGCATTGTCTTCGTCGTAGTTCTGGACTCGATCGGACTCTACGCCCACTTCGACCGGGACGACTGCCTCTCCTCCGTATACCAAGTGGAACGGAGTAACACCCGTTCCTTCCTTTAGGGTCGTTCAAATCACCCAGAGTACGCCCGGCACCTCGTCCATCCAACTTCCCCCGATATGATCGAGCCGAACACGAAGAATTCGAAGGATTTCCCGGTTGGCTACTTCGGCTTGACCGTTGCTCTGAGGATATGCCACGGAAGTGAAATGCTGCTCGATGTCATACCCCGCACACCACTCTCTGAGCTGCTGACCGACGAACTGTCGCCCGTTATCATACACGAGCCTACGAGGAACGCCGAACCAACATATTATATGTTGCCAGGTGAACTTCTTGACCATCTGCTCAGTTATCTTTGCCAGCGATTCGGTCTCGACCCACTTGGAGAAATAGTCGACCGCCACTAGTAGGAACTTCCGCTGTCCGATCGCCATGGGGAAAGGTCCCACGATGTTCATGCCCCACTGATCGAACGGGCAGGACACTGTACATGTCTTCATCTCCTCCGCTGGCCGATGAGAGAAGCTGTGGTACTTCTAGCAAGACAAACAAGCAACGACGGTCCGCCCGACATCCTCGTGTAGGGTGGGCCAAAAGTACCCGGCTAGCAGAATCTTCCTCGCCAATGATCAACCGCCCGGGTGTCCCCCACAAGTCCCCTGCTGCACTTCCTCCAGTATATATTTTGTGTCTTCCGAGCAGACGCATTTCAGCAACAGTCGAGAAAAAGCCTTTTTGTAGAGCTGATCCCCGATAAGGGTGAATCGACCGGCTCTTCTTCTTAACAACTGGGCCTCGCCCCGATCGGATGGCGTGGCTCCCGATCGTAGGAATTCGACTACGGCCGTTTTCCAGTCACCCGGGAATGTGAGGCCTTCTATCTTGTCGATATGAGCCACCAAGGATACTTGCTCGATCGGTTGCTGGATCACCACCGGTGTTATCGAGCTTGCAAGTTTAGCTAATTCGTCCGCCGCCTGATTCTCCGTTTGGGGTATCTTCTGTATGACTACCTCCCTGAAGTTGGGTTTAAGCTTTTCGAAGGCTTCCGCGTAGAGCTTGAGCCTCTCATTATTTATCTCAAAAGTGCCTGAGAGCTGCTGGGCGACAAGCTGAGAATCCGAGTAAAGGATTACTCGGTCGGCCCCTACATGCCGGGAGGCCTGCAAGCCAGCTATGAGGGCTTCATACTCTGCTTCATTATTTGTTGCTCGATAGTCCAACCGGACAGACAGATGCATCCGCTCTTCCTGAGGAGAAAGTAGCAAGATACCAATCCCACTTCTGAGCCGATTGGATGATCCGTCTACAAATACTCTTCATAAAGCTTCGGGCTCGGGATTCTATACCTCCGTTACGAAATCCGCCAAGGACTACGACTTAATCGCCGAGCGAGGTTGATATTGGATGTCAAATTCACTGAGCTCCGTTGTCCACTTGATGAGCCGCCCGGATGCTTCTAGATTTACGAGCACTCTTCCCAGCGGGCTGTTCGTCATGACGATGATCGTATGTGCTAAGAAATAAGGGCGGAGCCTCCGTGCGGCCAAGACCAGCGCGAAAGCGAGTTTCTGGAGACCGGTATAGCGGGACTCAGCGTCTTTTAAAATGTTGCTAAGGAAATACACGGGCTGCTCTTCCCCGTCCTCTTTCACCAACGCCGAGCCAACAGCATGCTCGGTTGATGACAAGTATATACGGAGCGGCTCGCCTATGTTCGGCTTAGCCAGTACAGGTAACGAATTAAGATAGGCTTTCAAGTCTTCAAACACCCGATCACACTCCCCGTCCCACTGAAACTTGGTAGCTCTATGCAGGATCTTGAAGAAAGGTAGGCTCCGGTCGGTCGTTCTGGAGATGAATCGCGATAACGCCGTTATCCGACCGGTAAGACGCTGCACTTCCCTCAGGTTTTTGGGAGGCGACATATCTTGTAGCGCTTTCACCTTGCTAAGGTTCGCCTCTATACCCTGCTTGGTCACGATGTAACCGAGGAAGCGTCTGCCTTTTGCCCCGAACAAACACTTTTGGGGGGTCAGCTTGACTCCGTACTTCCTCAGCGTTCGGCAGGTTTCGTCTATATCTGCATAAAGATCCACCGCCCGGAAAGATTTAATAAGTATATCATCCACGTATACTTCCAGGTTGCACCCGATCTGCTCCCGGAACACTTTGTTCATTAGCCTTTGGTATGTAGACCCAGCGTTCTTCAGCCCGAACGACATTACGTTGTAACAGTAAGTCCCGTCAGCAGTAACGAAGCTCACTTTTTCCTGATCTTCCCGGGCGAGCGGCACTTGGTGGTAGCCCTGATATGCATCCAGCATGCATATTATCTCGCACCCAGCGGTAGATTCTACTAGTTGGTCGATTCGAGGCAGAGGGCAGAAATCCTTCGGGCACGCTTTATTCAGGTCATGGAAGTCGATGCAGACTCTCCATTTGTTGCCTGGCTTGGAGACTAGCACCACATTTGCGAGCCAACTTGGGAATTGCACCTCTCGTATATGGCCGACCTGTAGGAGCTTCTCGACTTCAGCTCGGATGATGATATTCTGTTCGGCACTGAAGTCCCTCTTCCTCTGCTTCACCGGCCGAGCGTCCGGCCGAACATGAAGCTCGTGCTGCGCTATGCTCGGCGAGACTCCCGGCAACTCGTGAGTCGACCAAGCGAAGACGTCGCAGTTCTGTTGGAGGCATTTGACCAGCCTCTCCTTTTGGCTCGCCTCCAGGTCGGATGCTATGAACGTAGTGGAGTCTGGTCGGGCAGGGTGGATTTGTACCTCTTCCTTTTCTTCATAAACCAAGGAAGGTAGCTTTTCAGTTATAGCATTTACCTCGATCCGTGGAGCTTTCCGAGCGGCCTTTGCATCGACTCGAACCATTTCCACATAACATCGCCGGGCTGCCAACTGGTCTCCTCGGACTTCCCCCACTTGATCTTCGACGAGAAATTTTATCTTTTGACAAAATGTTGAGACGACCGCTCGGAACTCGTTGAGAGTCGGCCGCCCAGGATCACATTGTATGCGGAAGGGGCATCAACCACGATAAAATTAGTGGTCCGCATTCTCCTGAGTGGCTCCTCTCCTAGTGAGATAGCCAGTCTGGTCTGGCCGATTGGGAGGACCTCATTGCCCGTGAACCCGTATAACGGAGTCGTCATTGGCAGTAGCTCGGCTCGGTCAATTTGAAGTTGATCGAACGCCTTCTTGAAAATGATATTGATCGAGCTGCCTGTATCAATAAATATGCGGTGAATAGTGTAATTAGCTATTATTGCTCAGATGATGAGGGCATCATCGTGGGGGACTTCGACTCCCTCGAGGTCCCGGGGCCCGAAGCTGATCTCGGGCCCGCTCGCCTGCTCCTGGCTGCAGCCGACCGCGTGGATCTTGAGCTGCCGAGCGTGTGACTTTCTGGCCCTGTTCGAATCTCCTCTTGTGGGGGCCACCGGCGATGATGTTGATTTTGCCTCGAGCTGCGTTGCTTCTATTCTCTTCCTCCCGAGCAGAAGGTCTTGCTCGCTCTTGCGAAGCTTGGTGATTGACCCTCGGTTGCTGATGCCGCTCGGGCGATTCCCTAGCCCCACGCCATTCGGTATCCTGGTGTCGGTGTCTACGATCGGGTGAAGGGGATCGACGGCGATAGCTTCAGGGCATGGGGTGAGCGATCGGCGGAAGGCTTCAACAATCTCGGGTGTTGTGGGTGGCTGACTGGTGAAGCGAACAGAACATGAGAGTCCATACCTTTCCCTTCGGTTTAGGTCGATCGGCTGCTACATGCTAGACCGTGTACGGCCGGGGTTCGTGGTATGGCCTTGCTCCCTAGGCCCGAGGTCTCCTCGGTGGTTGGTGGATGGCTGGGGGCTTCCGCTCGGCGGTTGCCGGTGGCTCGGACGACACTTCTTTTCTCCTCGCCGCCTGGGCTTCCTCCACGTTGATGTATTCATTGGCCTTGTTCAGCATGTGGTCATAGCTGTGGGGTGACTTTCGGATGAGCGATCGGAAGAAGTCATTGTCCACGAGCCCTTGCGTGAACGCGTTCATCATGGTCTCCGAGGTGACCGTCGAGATGTCCATGGCCACCTGGTTGAAGCGTTGGATGTAAGTTCGGAGCGATTCCCTCGAGCCTTGTTTGATGGCGAACAGACTAACGCTGATCTTCTGGTATCGCCTGCTGCTCGCGAAATGATGGAGGAAAGTCGTTCGAAACTCCTTAAAATTGGTGATCGATCCATCTGGCAGCCTTCGGAACCACCGTTGCGCCGATCCCGAAAGGGTGGTGAGGAACACTCGGTACTTTACACCATCTGTATATTGATGTAGTGTGGCAGTGTTATCGAACTTACCCAGATGGTTATCCGGGTCGCTGGTCCCGTTGTATTCTTCGATTGCCGGGGGCATGTAGTGCCTCGGTAGTGGGTCTCTCAAGATGGCTCAGAAAATTGACGGTTGATCCGCTCGGGGGATGACTCCGTTCGGGGTGCCTTGCCCTTCCGGATGTCATGGATAGGTGCCTCGTCGGATGAAGACCCCCGGTCGAGGTTGACCTGCACGACTTCTGATGGTGTCTGGAACAAAGCCCGATGGAATGCTATCGGGGCGGGCGGTGCTTCCACTTGAGTGTCGGTCAGACCTTTGTTCTACCCCCATATCGAAAGCTGCTCCGGTCGGTCTTTCGGGGTCGCTCGGCCGCCCGAAGCCGACGTCGCCTGTTGTGCTATCCGCTCGGCTTGAGCCTTCTGCTGTTGCTCCACAATCTTAGCCGCTCGCGCTTGGATGAACGTGTCGAGTTCTTCGGGTGAGAGCGTCACCATGAGTTGGCGTCCAACTTCTTCCATCTTCTCTGCTCGGATTCAGGTGCGTTCCCACAGACGGCGTCAATTTGATCCTGTCCGAACTATGAGTTGATGAAAGCTGGGGACGTGGCGCTCTCGGCTGGCTTCGTGTAGAAGTTGGGATGAGGTGGACCTCCGGCGAACCTGCAACAAAGTCGGGCCGGGAAGGGGTTCCCGGCAACGATCCTCCGACGCTCAAGTCAGGCGAGAAGGAAGCTGGAGCAAGATAATGAGAACTGTAGCTACAGTGTCGATGATTGCATACCTCCGTTGAAGCTTAAGGGTCCTTATATAGGACCTCGGGGAGGTGCGTGCACGCTTCTTGAGGCGTGCACGCTTCCCCAAACATACCTCAAACATGGATGTCAGAAAAAGCATGTCTGACGTCATTCCACAACCGTCCGAGCATATCCTTGACGGGACAGTGAAAACTTCCATCGTACGATTCTGTGTACGGCCTGACCGTCGACTATGCCGATTGTCGGCGGCAGCTGTCTCTAAGCCGATCTCCCCAGCTGTCCCTTTTGTCCTTTTTTTTGTCTTTCGTCTATTCCTGGGCTGGGCGGGCCGACCGCCCGACGCTTCAGGCGCGCGGGGATGTGAGTGTATCAGACCGAGCGGGAAGGCCTCCGGTCATGTGCTCGGATGAGATTGCGCCACCTTGATTTGCGACTCAGTCGGGCGACTTGGCCGCTCGGCACAGAAACTCCTTTACCTTGCGTTGGAAACCCGACCTGTGGTCGAGTTGTCTTTCGTCCGGCCTGGGAGATTCCGCTCGGCAGGACCTTAGGGTCGACCCTCTTGACCTTTGACTCCTACGTGTCACTGACCTCCTCCTGGATGGGTCCCCCGTCCTTACCACCGGATTATGTAGTATTTGTACCGTTTTGATTTTAGCACATTCCAAAAAAAAAAAAAAACAAAAAACAAAAACAAAAAACAAAAAACAAAAGAAAATTTTAATATTTTAGTTATTGGTGTCGTTCAATCATTTATTAAAAAAATTATATTTTGACAAACTGCAAAATAAGTTATTTTAAAAACTTCTGAAATGTTATATCACTTAGTGGAATAAAAATATTATTTTTTTTCCATAATTCTAATTTAATATTCTGCAGGCTTTTAAAACAATAAATTTTAAATTGATTTATTTTAGAAGTAAAAATAATCACCACATATTAATATTAAATAATTTTCTCATATCAAATATAAATGGTTTCTAGACACGTTTATGTAATAGAAGCATATTTAAAATTACAAAGTTGGTAAAGTTTATTATAAATAAACTAAGACTTTAGAATGTTTTGACTAATTTTAAAGCATGCCGAATATAATATTATAAATAATATATTCGTTAATGAGTTTGTGCCGAACCAAAAATTATCTGCATTTTTTTTCTCTGAAGGTTGACGTTTTAGCGGAATCCTCCTAGAAGATCGTGAACAAGTTCGCGTCGCCAATAATTCTATTTTTAGATTTCTTCGTTTATCTAATCCACTTCCAGACCCTCGACGTGGGTGGTGGTGTTGGTGGTGGTGGGTGAGAACTGAGGAGTTGGGTTTGCGTTGGTTTAAGTGTTTCAATATATGCAAGCCAGACCCACCCTGGTCAATTTTAGTGAGCGGTCCAAATTCGGAGCCGTCGCTATTTGAAGAAACAGTCAAAGTGACACATCATCGTGTCGTGTGATCCGATCTAATGTTTCGGAAATGGACCGGCTCGTCAAATGAGATCTGGCCGATTCCTGCTAATTGTTCCTTGTCAGGTTCCACCGCCCCCATTTCCCACCCACCGCAACCACCGCCTTGGCAAAAACGCATACCTGGACGTCCATGGGCAACCGGTATCGGGTAGGGTTCGAATAATTTTAATCATTTGCCCAATCCGGTCGCCATCGCCCACCAACTCACAACGCTGACCTTTCAGCTTCTCCGACTTAACTCACGACTCGAGACTCGGTTGCAGATCTCGGCCACGCGATGGCATCGTTAATTCGTTATCCGGATCGCGTCTCGAGTAGTGACGCAGAGTCGGTCGCTTCGGCTCGTCCACCAACCAACCGCACCCACTCTCGCCGTCTCTTCGGCGCGCTCGATCGTGTTTCTCCGGTCCTCCTTTTTTTTGGGTATTTAAGGGTCCCTTGATCCGCTCTGAAACCCAGCTCGCTTCGTTGAGCTGTTTGAATTGATCCGCTTTAGCTTTATCTTCTTCCTCTCACCTCTGCAGGGCACAGGTGATTTTTGCCCTTTAATCGTGTTGGTTTGGAAATTTTTTTGGTTCTTCTTCTTCTTGTTTTAGGGAGAATGAATCTACGGTTTGCTTTTTCGGGTGGTATTGTCTGTTTTTAGCATAAGATTTGTTTTTTTTCCCAAGGAACGAATGGTTTTTCAGCTTAAAATCTAGGCTGCGGAAGTGAGATTTTGTTCTACCATTCTCTTTTGCTGATTGGACGATGGTCCTGTAGGTTTATATATGTTTTTCCCCCTTTGTATTCGTTCTTTTTTTTTGGCAAAATTTAGCTTATTTTTTTTTATCAAAGATAAAAAAATTGGGGTTTTCCTCGGCGTTCGTCGCCGGATCTTGCGTCGGTATCGAGGAATTGTGCTTCTTGTGGATAAAGTAAAGGGAGATTAGTTTGCGTGTTGAAGTCATGATGTGTATGTTCTTGGTGGTGATCACTGAACGGTTCTGACATGACGATCCGGTCTACCTTTTGGGTATTCGTAGAAGGCGCGTGAAGAGAAATCTTGATTGTAGCCATGGTGGTGATCAACGTGCGGCGATCGACGATGGTGAGGCCGGTGGAGCCGACGCCGCAGCGAAGGCTGTGGAACTCCAACCTGGATCTGGTGGTGCCGCGGTTCCACACGCCGAGCGTGTACTTCTATCGTCCGGTTGGATCGGCGAACTTCTTTGACGCGGAGATGATGCGCGACGCGTTGGCCCGAGCGCTGGTGCCCTTCTACCCCATGGCTGGGCGGTTGGCTCGTGATGAGGACGGACGGATTGAGATCGATTGCAACGGCGAGGGGGTTCTGTTTGTGGAGGCGGATGCCGAGGCTACGGTGGATGACTTCGGCGACTTCGCACCCACCATGGAGCTGAAGCAGCTCATCCCAAAGGTAGACTATACCGAAGACATCTCCGCCTTCCCGCTGTTGGTCCTCCAGGTACTTACCGCATTCTGCTGAATTCTTTTAATTTACCTTCGAGTTTGTTATTTTTTTGTGACACCTTGTGATCCAATTTTTGTCATAGTCTCCGTTGCTAATATCCTCCTAAATTTCCTGTTGATACTTTGTAGCTTTATTTTTTTTTTTAGAAAAAAAAATTAAATCTATCCTTTCATTTCTTAAAATTTATAGTCAGTATGTTAACCATTATTCAATGTATTATTCATGTTGCATTTTAGTCTCACATAGGAGGATTTCAGTGCAATATTGTAACATTGTGTTGCAATCCGTGTGCCTCATTCTACTTTAAGAGTTTATTTTTTAGTCCTCTTACACTTAAAAAAAGCTTCTTTACCTCTAAATACAAAGCTATAGTAATTCTAAAATATAATAAGTATCTCGGCTAAGATTATTCCTTCTTATACCAAAATAAATATTGTGCATCGAATAAGCGCATCTGTTGTTACGGCATTCTACTAAGATTCATTTCACAAATTTCTAACATTCATATTAAATATTGTTCATAGGATATTTAGTATTGAAATTGATCTCTCCATGAATGCATAAATATATCTTGATTAAACTTAGAGTTGAATTTGGATTGACACAGTTGAAATTGAACAACATTTATTGTTAAGGACATGAAGAGGACTTAATTAAACCAACTATGGCATCACTTCTCGTTACTACTACTGGTGCTTTGGTTGATGTGTCACTTCTTATCCTATCCTCACTTTCTAGTGATTCATCTCCTTCCTTGATTAACGATTGAAGTCAAAGGATATGTTATAGGAAGAGAATTCTTCTTGTCTTGGCAATATTACCCATTGGTGTTTTCCCTCTTCTTCCTTCCTCTCTTTTTAGTGTTTTATCTTCTTATGACTGACAAACAAAATTGAATTGAGTTATAGGAAAAGAAATTGAATACATTGAGATTTACTCATACTAACATAGAATTGCTATTGGTTGGCGACTAAATTGTTATATTTCAGTTTGTCAGCTAATATACATCAATACTTGAAATCATGTATTTACCCATGTTTAGTTGGATCAAAATAATAGTGATATATATCATTTTAAGATACTGTCATCTCTGATAATGAAAAATGATAAAGTTTATATTAATTAAAATGGACATGCGTAACTTGTCTAATTTGTTTGGCTGATGTTTAGGTATATAATTATACCAGTTTGGTCTTAAAAGGAGTGTTTAAGAATGGTGGTTATCCTGTTGTCCAATATTTAAAAGTCTCAAAATGTTAGGTTATATGTATGTTTAAAGATTGGTGCTTATAGATAAAGTGATTTATAAGAAATAACTTGTTTTTGTGTGGTTGTTGTAGATTAGGTCAGATGTCAATTTTGGTGAAGTTAGATGGGGCTGTCACTGTGAACTCCCTGTTTTCCTTTTATTCTAAGATCTTAAAGGGCCATATACTTTTCTGCTCAAAGTAACTTTCAAGTTGTTGACATTTCAGGAGGAGCAATTTATTTCTTGATAAGGATCTCTTAATTAGGCTGAACTCTTTAAATAAGAAAGTTTTAGAAACACACACATGGTGAACCTCCTTGGTTGGCAAGAGATATGGGCATCTCATATATTCTCATCATACATGGATGTGAATGTGGACTGCATGTAAAATGTACGGCCTACCAAACCAATTGTTGAGATTGCGCTGCAACAATAACGAAGAACTGCCGAAGAAGAAATCGAAGAGGAGGAAGAAGAAGAATCGAGAGAGAGCAAGAGATAAGAGAAGACTAAGAAATATCGTGGTTTGGCGATGTGCCTACTCCACAAGACGGCCAAGAACTCTTTATTAGAATTATCTCTCCCCTTTTATGCTCTGTTTACTTGAGAAGACAGATTCAAAAACTAAAGAAAGTTTTCCGCGTGGAAAACTTTTCTCCGTTTATTTCACAAAAGAGAATGGATTTTATATCCTTTCCCTTGTTACTTGTTATAAAATAACAGACGGATGGATTTATAAATCCATCCGCTGATCCATTTGTGAACATAATTTCATCCATCCAAAATGAGGTGGAACACATTTCCTTCCTTCCTTGACATGTCTTGCGTGCGTTGGCCTCTATGGCAATGGAAGGATAAGCACCACAGAGTCGTCGGCGCCGGTGATCATGAGGCGTTTCATCCTCTTTTGAGCCTTCTCGGCTGTCCACCACTCCAACACAAACCCAAACTCCTGGAACGCAGACATGGTTGCAAACTTCATCGATTGACTCAAGTTTTATTTGCTCTTAATCTACCTTCGTCTGATTCCTTTTCTTTGGGAGGGAAGATTTTCAAGTTTTATCAATTAGAGAAATTTGTTCAGAAAAAACTAAAGGCGGAGAGCAGTTTGAGGATCTACTGTATTAGGTGGTTAATGGCGATTCCAAGATTCTTAATTTCTCATAATTAGCAATCCAATTTCTCCATCAATTTCAGGAATCAAATGTTCTATAAGAAGTCATTGCTGCAAAGAATTGAGCAGACATCCATGCGTTGGTGGAAGTGAAGTTAAAGAGAGTGAAGTTGTAGGCATCCATGGAGTTTATGAGGTTGAAGTCGGGCCACTTTACCCGCCCGATGGTGTCGGCGCTGGGACTGTAGTTTTTGGAACTCGCCGTAGTAGAGCATGTAGAGCGCAAAGGCACCACTCCACTCTAGCCACTCCACAGGATCCACCGCGTCGTTTATGAAGGACTGCATGACCACTGTGCACAAGTAGACTTTCCACAGAGATGGCGCGCACTATGCAGTTGTAGATGGTGATCCCTGTGGACTATTCCGGCATGGTGCAGCCTTGTGCTATGACGACATTAGATTGATCGTGGAGAGGGAGGCACGCATAGAGGTTGTAGTTCTGAAAGATGGCGATAGCATTGTCCAAAGTGAAGTCGATGCTGCCGTAGACATCGCAATCGCGGTAGAACTCGCAAAGAGTGTCCTGGTAACCGAGGAAGCTGCAGCGGTAGAAAATGCAGAGGTTGGTGCTATTCCACACCATGACCTTCCTTATGTTTCTTTCATTTCGTCTTCCATTGCTAGGGGTTCTTTTCCCATCTTTTCTTACCTTGTCCTTTCTTTTCCCTCCCAATAGGGATTTATTTCTTTCCTTCCACAATCCACACCTCCGAGTAAATAGTGCATTAGGGTTATAATGATCCTATTTATACAACCCTATCAACACATGGTATTTGAGATAAAAATACCAAGTAAAACCTAAAAAACCGCTCAACTCAGTATCTCAGGCACGGGGCACGGGCGTGTCGACTTTCCAGAATGGGGCACACTCGTGCTTGGGCATGCCGACTTTCCAGAATGGGGCATGACTAGTCGTTCCCGAATGTATGCTTGTGCCAGGGCATGCCACCTTTCCAGAATAAGGCACGCCCATGCCGTGCCCCTGGGCACGCCCATGCCGCGCCCCTGGGCACGCCCATGCCGCGCCCCTGGGCACGCCCATGCCGCGCCCCTGGGCACGCCCATGCCGCGCCCCTGGGCACGCCCATGCCGCGCCCCTGGGCACGCCCATGCCGCGCCCCTGGGCACGCCCATGCCGCGCCCCTGGGCACGCCCATGCCGCGCCCCTGGGCACGCCCATGCCGTCAAATTCGGACACGGTCAGGTCATTCATGGTCGTGCCTCTTGATCACTAGATATGAATCATCCTAACAATCTCCACCTTAGCGAGTATCTACTCCTTTGGAGAACCACGAGTGAACTCCACTTGGAATGCCTAGTCTGGGCTGCCTCCCTCTAGCAACTAGAGAAATGGATCAAGTTCAAGCAATGCTTGAACTTCTATGTGGTAATTGACTTTGTCAATATATTTGCAATGTTTTCAAAAGCGTGGACCTTCTCAAGTAGTATTTCCCTTGAAAAAATCAGCTCCCAGATTCTGTGAAACCTCACATTAATACGCTTGGTCTTATCATGATACAATCAATTTTCACCAAATAGATTATACTCTGGCTATCGCAATACGACTTGACTCCATCTTGTTGAACACCTAATTACTGACCAAACTTGTAAGCCATAATGTTTCATCGCATGCTTCAACTACTGTTATATACTTTGACTCAATAGTGGACAATGCAACTAGAAGTTGTATTATGAACTTCCAACAAATATGTCCTTCCGCCATACTGAACACGTACCTCATAGTAGACCTTCTGTCATGTATATCTCCTGCATAGCTTGCATCTATATATCATGTAACTGAAGGATTACCTTGTCTACTGAACTCAATGCTATAATCTATAGTATTCCTCGAGTATCTAAAAATCCACTTGACTATATCCCAATGTTGTCGACCAAGATTTGAAAGAAATTTGCTCACCGTACTAACAACTCGCGCCAAATCAGGTCTTGTGTAAATCATGACATATATTAGACAACCAACTGCACTGCATAGGAACCTTTGACATGTCTTGGATCTCTTCATCCATCCTTGGTCACTTTGTAAGAGACAATTTGAAATGATGCGCCAGAGGTGTACTTACAAATTTTGCATTACCCATGTTGAATCTGTCCAATACCTTCTCAACATAGCTCCGCTGAGATAGCCATAATCTTCTAGAGTCTGTCTCTATGTATCTCTGTACTAAAAATCTTCTTGGCTACACCCAAATCCTTCATGTCAATTCCTTGTTTAGTAGGTTCTTTAATTTAATGACCTCCTTCATTCTCTTCGCGTCAGCATATCATCCACATATAGTAACAAGAAGATGAGTGAATCATCATCAAGACTCCTCACGTAAATGTAGCAGTCATACTCACATATTGTGTACCGCTGTCTTGGAGATTGCTTGAACCCATAAAATGACTTTTTCAATTTACAGACTAAGTGCTCTTCCCTAAGCTGACTAAAACCTTGTAGTTGTGACATGTAAATCTACTCCCCCAAATCACCATGAAGAAACACCATCTTCATATCCATTTGCTCCAACTGCAAATCATGATGTGCTACAAGGACAACACCACCCTGATAGATGTATGTCTAACCACCGAAAAAAATATCTCATCATAGTCAATCTCTTTCTCTGTGAGTAACCCTTCACGACTAGTTGTGCCTTAAATTTCTCCTTTTCTAAAAGGGTTTCTTTCTTCTTGTACACCCACTTGCATCCTATAGCCCTCTTCCTTCAAGAAACTCCACTAGATTCCATGTTTGGTTCTTATGCAATGACTCTATCTCCTCTACCATAGTACCCATCCACTTGTCCTTTTCTGAACTATGCTTCCTAAAATGTAGTAGGATCTCCGCTGCTAGTGATAAGTGCATAAGCAAACCAAGTCCTCAAAACCATACCTTATAGGTGGCTTGATTGTACATTTGCTCTTGTCTCCAGCAAAACGATGTAGCAGAAAGGATGAATATGGTATAATCAACTTGAGACATCGAGCTTTCTCGATTATACCCTATTCATCCTTTCTGCTACATCATTTTGCTGTGGTGTCTTACGAAGTGTCTCTTGATTCTATGTTCCTCACAAAATTCTTGGAATTTTGAATCTGTGTACTTAGTACCATTATTCAACCTAAGGCATTTGATCTTTCTTCCCGTCAGTTCTGTACTTCAGTTTTTCAAAACTTTAACATTGAGAAAGTTTTTGTGAGTAGTCGTTAATGAAACACAAAAATTATACTTGTCCTTTAGGAGATGCTACATTGGCTGGTCGAGAGATCCGCATAAACATAGTGTAGAATTCCCTCCGTCTTGTGTGTGGGACTGTCTTAAACTGCACTCTGCTTTGTTTTCCTATAATACAGTACTTGCAAAACTCAAGTTTTCATATTTTGACACCCTTTAATAAATTTCGTTTATGAAGCTCTAGTATCCCACTCTCACTCATGTGACCCAGTCGTATATGCTACAAGACTGCCTTATCTATAGCGACATCTCCACTTGCAATTGTAGTCCCCAACAATCTGTATGTGTTTCCTACTAGTTTATGTGCTTTCATCACCGTTAGAGCACCTTTACTAACCACAGACTTGTAATAGCAACCGCTATCATCCAGCGTGCCCAATGAAATCGGGTTCTTCATCAGATTTGGCACATGTCTAACATCACCCAACATGCTGATCACACCATTAAACATCTTGATTCTAACATTCCCTATTTCAATAATGGTGTAGGATGCATCGTTATCCATCATAAACCTGAATTCACCAACTTGTAGGTGTCAAACCAACCTTGTTAGGCATCTTGTGATAGGAACATACTGAATCCAAGATCCAAGATCCAAGATTCTGTCGATCGCTTTCAGCTTGATGAAATTGAAAACATATCACATCACCACTCTCTAAATTTTCTTCTTCCATTATGTTTGCATACTTCAATGAACCATCTTTACTCTTGCATTGGCTTTCTTACTCTCTGCACAATCTCTCTTGATATGACCTTTTATCCCGTACTTGTAGTACATGATCATCTTCTTCTTTCTCGATTTAGATTTGACTTTATTTTCATTGCCCGACCCATATCGAGTCTTGCTCCTCCCACGTTGTTGGTTACTTCTCATCATAAGTCCTTCACCTTGCAAATTCTCACCGCTAGCTTTCTTCTGTTGATGAAAATCCAATAGCGCACTTGTGCCCTCCTTTAGCTTGAGGGTTTTCTTTCCCTACATTAGAGTTGTAACCAAATTCTCGTACGTAGGAGACGATGGTAGAGAATTCAACAATATCAGCGCCTTGTCTTCATCTTCTATCTCCACATCAACTAGTTTTAGATGACTTACGATTTGGTTGAAAATGTTGATATGTTAGCTCAGATTAGTGCCTTCTGACATCTTAAGTGTGGACAATTTTTTTGCTTAATATAGAGTTTGTTCGTTAAAAATTTGGACATGTAATGACTTAAGTGTCACTGGTGATTCCTCGTCCATAATGTGATATTCCTCGTCCATAACGTGATACATTGCGTCGTCCATTAGATAAAGCCTAATCGTTGTCATCTTCTTTGCTTGTAGTTCCTCCCAATTTGACCTTTCCATCACTTTCAGTTTCTTTTCGCCTAGCCCTTCGCCATGCCCTGTTACACCAGCAGATCTTTAACCCTCCTTTGCCACAATCCGAAATTTCCAGTTCTGTTGAAAATTTACAATGTCAAATTTCGTAGAAGAGATCTCATACATGATGCCTTGGCTCTAATACCACTTGTTGAGATCACACCGCAAAAATAGTGAAGAATCGCTAAAGAAGAAATCGAAGAGGAAGATGATGAAGAATTGAGACAGAGTGAGACAGAAGAGAAGATGAAGAATTACTGTGGTTTAGCGATGTGCTAAGAACTCTTTATAATAATTATCTCTCCCCTATTTATATAGCCCTAGCAATATATGATATTTCAGACCAAAAATACCAAGTAAAATCTAAAAGGTCGCTCAACTCGGCGTCTCCGGCATGGCCAGGCCGTGCCCTTGGGACGTCCATGCCTAGGTGTGCCGACCTTCCAGAATGGGCCCGGAAATGTCGTGTCCTTGGGCACGCCTATGCTTGGGCGTGCCACCTTTCCAGAATGGGGCACAACCATGTTGTGCCTCTGGGCATGCTCATGCCTGGGTGTGCCACCTTTCTAGAATCGGGCATGACCATGTCGTGCCCTTGGGCATGCTCATGCCTGGGCATGCTGACTTTCCCGAATGGGGCACGCCTATGCTTGGGCATGCCCGAGGGAACCCTCAGATCCAGACACGGCCTTGCCCAGGCAGTGTCTGGTGGCACGACCATGCCTCTTGATGACTAGATAGCAGCCATTCTCAACACCATAATTACTTGCAATGTCATTTAGTTGACTGCCATTACCAATTCAGCCTACTTATCTAAGTAATTTACTTCTCCTACAAGTTAAATGGATTATGAATTAATGGTTCAAATGTTTCTTCTATTATTTTCTTGGTGCAGTATTCAGAACATGAGCCAAAAACTTCACTCATGAACTACTTCACCCCTATGATCCAATCAACTTTAGAGTCGATAGATTCTTGTTTGAGAGTGATTCGCCCTTTCCTAAATGCAGCATACATATTCATTGTAGTGCACTCTTTAAATGTGCTTGTTTCCCTTCTCACTTATCGTGATAAATCTTTGTCAAATAACTCCCCCCCAAAAGAAGGCGTTATTTCTCAATCAGTCCTAAGCACTCTTGATCCTTTTCTTGAATCTGTTTGTGGTTCAAGATAATAGAAGATAAATAGACGCATTTGATTCAACTAACAGTAATGGTCCTCGTAATGACTGAGGGGGTTGAAGACCAAGAAATGAGTGATTTAGATTGTAGATGCAAGGTCAACTATGTCAGAACCTTGCATTATTGTTGAGGAACACATTACTGAATTGGGTGGAGGGTAAGACATTATAACTACTCTGATGGTTGGCAGTCCATCCCTGAACCATTTGGCTGCCTATGCCTTCACTGGGGACTAGTGGTACCTAACACATGCTATTTGGGAAACTGATGTTCATGCTTACCAAGTATGAGCTGATCTATTTTGTTTCTATTTAGAGTTGCTTATTAATGGGATTTATTTTTTGATAGGCGAAGTAGGTTTTCTCTTTTCAGGTGTCAGAATTATTCTTGTATATATTTAATTTATCTGAAACTAGTCCTCTGAGCCTAGAATTTTTCTCTTAGTGACAATTTTTTTTTAAAAAACTTAAGGATTTGTCTGGTTTTATGTGCTAGAAAAATTTAATTTACTTGTTCAATTGATGAATAATGGCATTGGTCGTTTGTTGCATTACAAGGGAAACAACGCTCTTTATTCCTTTGCTTTCACATGTACAGAAAATTTTACTTTTGATAGTTGCTATGCATGGTCTGTCTAGATACAAACTTCGCTTGCCACACATGATCTATGATAGCCTTAAAACAAAATACAACATCAAATCTAACTAAAATGCATACCTCAAAAGTAAACAGTACACCTTAACTGCCTGAATGACACTTGCATTTGGAGGTCAAAGAAGTCTAGAAAGTGAGTGCAAATCGTGAATAGGTAAATAGGAAAGTTTTACATAAATTTAATATTAATTAATAGATCAAGAGAAAAAAAGATCAATAAAAAATTTCATTATCTTTTTAAAGATCTCATTTATGATCTTTCATTTTAATATAGATAGTCCATTATTATTTGCATTTCTCTTATTTATCATCAATTAAAGTCAACAACTATCCTTTTTATTTATTACCCATTTTATCTCAAAATAATACACTTTTAATTATCATCTTTTAATCATCACCAATAAATATATCATTAAATTTATCACCGATAAATCCATTTAGAAGTGAATCACTTGACTAGTGTAATAATGCTTATATGAGCTAAAGTCATCACCAGTAGCATACAATGATATAGTGTCATCATGCAAATAGAAACTAACTATTGGTGACATCATGCTATCACAATTTCATGTGGTCGGGTGAGTATTCTAATAAAAGAAGGTTCGAAGTTTTCACTTTTTATAATTTATATTCATTTCTATTTTACTTTGAATGTTTTTTTACACCATTTATTTCACCTTGGAGTCACATTTTTAGTAGTTAGTTTAAGGGACTAATCTATGTTATCACTTGGTAGATTAGCAGCTGGTCCTGACATAGGATTATAACATCAGAAAGCTACATAAAACAACATATAACATGGGAAGGAAAGAAGTTTAAAGATAGATAATTAACAAAAGAAGAGTAATCAAAGTATCAATTTTAAAGTTTTGAAAACAAACTTATCTCATGTTACAGTATATCATTGCACCTAGGTGGTGAAACAAGAGCATAGATCTCTTGGACCACTTTTTTGTGGTCCAGGGGATGTGCCACTCGCATTTGCTGTCGGATCACGGCCGCTATCCAACCGCAAATGATTGCGATCCCTTTTTGGGTTCACCGTCCCCACCAGGTTATAGTTTTTGTTCGGAGCGGGCGACCGGAGGCCGCCCGAAGGCCGCCCGAAGGCCGCCCGAAGGCCTCCAATGGTGGATAAGTGGCCAGGTTACTGGGCGCCGAGCGAGGGTGTCCTCCGGGCGGCCTCCGACCGCTCGCTCCGAATAAAAACTATAACTTGGTGGGGACGATGAACCCATGAAGGGATCGCAACCATTTGCGGTCGGATTGCGGCCGTGATCTGACCGCAAATGCGAGTGACACATCTCCTGGACCACAAAAAGTGGTCCAAGAGATATTGCCTCGTGAAACAAAGTCTAGACATGTTTTATGCAGTACTTGACACAATTGAGAGGGATTAAAGTTATCAAGAAGTGTTTTGTGTTAGTTTAATTTGATTTTTTTTTTCTCAAAATTTTTTCCAAGTTTTTAGGTGTGTCTCGATTTTTTATTTTTTCTGAAATGAAGTAGAATATTTAATTGTGTAAGATGTAAGCTGTAAGTATATGTATGAAACTTGGTTAATGGAAGTAGAAAAACTAAAAAATTGACCTTAGCCTGAATTTAAGCCCGAAACACAAATTAGGACCCAAAAAGTGTGACATTTCAAATAAGATGAGTTCAATCTGCTACTTCTTTTAGAGGTTTAAAGTACACAAACTATATGTAATTGAACTTTGAGATGTTAAAAAGTATGCTTTTCCGAAATTGCCATGTTTTGAATCAGCAATTGTCATTCCTCGGTTGTAATCTCAAGCTGTGACATTGCCCCAAGCATATTTTGTATAGGCTAATCTTGTAGGCTGTGATTCTCTTATTGTCATCTACCAGTCCCACCCGCATTTTGTGTTTGTTACTAGTTTGTCATAATCAGGATTCTATTATCCATTATATTTATGTCATAGTACTTTGTGTTTGTGTTTGTGTTTATTTACTTTTTAATGATTTGTCAACTTGTAATTCCATTTGTATCGATAATCATGACTTATGTGACTATATATTGTTTACGCAGGTTACACACTTCAAGTGTGGTGGTGCAGCTTTGGGTGTCGGTATGCAACATCATGCAGCTGATGGCTTCTCTGGCCTTCACTTCATCAACTCTTGGTCCGATGTTGCCCGTGGCATAGGCATCACTATCCAACCATTCATCGATCGAACCCTCCTCCGTGCTCGTGACCCACCCAACCCCTCTTTTACTCACATTGAATACCTGCCCCCTCCTTCCATGAAGGACTCTCTCCCTTCAAACACCATGCCCCCAACCATTAACTCAGCCAAAAGCTCAAGCTCCACCACTGCTGTCAACATCTTCAAGCTCACCCGAGAACAGCTTAACCTCCTCAAAGCTAAAGCTCCGCCAGGTGGTAACTACAGCACATATGTCCTCCTTGCTGCTCATGTATGGAGGTGTACATGCATAGCGCGTGACCTCCAACCAGACCAGATGACCAAGATGTACATTGCAACTGATGGTCGGCAGAGAATACAACCACCACTTCCACAAGGCTACTTTGGGAATGTGATCTTCACAGCAACACCCATTGCACCAGCAAGCGAGGTGGCCTCTTCGGAGGGTGGTCCTTCCCCAGCAGCCAAGACTATCCTGGAGGCTTTGTCGAGGATGGATGCCAGCTACTTGCAATCAGCATTGGACTACCTAGAGATGCAGCCGGATTTGGGGGCTCTGGTCAGGGGTGCTCACACATTCAGATGTCCAAACATTGGGCTCACTAGCTGGGTGCGTCTACCAATCCATGATGCCGACTTCGGTTGGGGTCGGCCAATTTTCATGGGTCCAGGTGGCATCGCTTATGAGGGTCTATCATTTGTCCTGCCAAGCCCCACTGGGGATGGTAGCCTCTCATTAGCCATCTCCTTGCAGCCTGACCACATGCTAAAGTTCCAGAAGCTCATCTATGATATCTAAACCTACGAGATTGTTGGAGTAGTGGGAGCAAAACTTGAACTGTTTTTTGTTTTTCCTCGGATGGAAGTTCCGAAGGTGTCTGTGTTGTTCTGTGATGGATTCTTGCTATATGAATTCTTCTGCAATAGGTTGTTTTTATTGTATAACTAGTATAGGGTCAAAGTTTACACCGAAGGAAAGGAATCAATGTCAACTTTCAGCATTAATTCATACTTCAAAGTACCAACTACCAACTGCAGATGTACCAGTATCCAACAACCATACTTGAAGGTTGTCATTCATCACTTGAAATACTGAAGCAAATTGTTACCTTGTTTATCATTTATATACTGTTTATTTCAGGGTTTAAGAACACTACTTGTTGCCTAAATAATTTTAACTTATTTGGACCTTGAATGTTTGTATTCTAATGCCCTTTCCTGGTTTTTGAAAGTAACATTATGTTTTCAGGTACCGAAATCTGCATCTATGAACTTTATGTGATTATAATGGGCATTGATCTTGCACCAACTGGCCTAGTGGGCATGTTGAGCCAATTGCAAACAAGCGAGGAGTAATCAAGTTCTCATCCATTTGAACCATCTTTTAACAGAGCAGTTAGCCACCAACCAAATAGAATGAGGGGAGTTATGAGATGGTCATTCTTTTTTTTCTCACTTAGAATATAGGATCCTGGATTATGCAGCTTCAGTTTCTTTCTGATGATGGCATTTGATGAGTCTCTCTCGACTCTAAAATGGGATTTGCTGATACAGCTTCTGCCGAGTTCAAGGTGAAATTAATCAGTCAAGATTAAGTTGACTTTTCTTCAGACAGAAATAACAAAAACACATCTTCAAGTACATAATCCATGGAAAGATTTGAGGTGACACATGAGAGGTTGATATACAAGTACAAATATGGATTGCATGCTCTTGTCTCATATCTTCCTCCTGATCGTGAAGCTCGAGATGATTCGACGAGGCTGAATACTGCAAAATGCCGTGGGCGATTGAAATTCACAACTAATTAGTTATCTGCATGCTCTTGTTCGTGTGGCGCGTAAGAAGACAAACCACATGCAAAAGGTGTCTGTAATATCAATTAGTTGGGAAAAATGTCTCTTTCGGGAAAATGAAACACGCCCTATTCTAAAATTTCTACACAACTATCAAATTATTTAAGATTGTTTTAATATTGATCAAATATTATTATAATAATTTTATTTAAAACTACTTTTAATATAGGATAATTTGATTAAAATTATTATATATAATGTAAATTAGTTGAATTTTGACTAAAATTATTATAAGAATGTTAGAATAATAATATTTTTAAAATAAAAAAGAGTAGTCTCTCTGATATATATATGTTTTTTAAAATAGAGTTTTATTCAACAACAAATGTTTCTTTTGTTGTTGGATTTTACTTATAAAATAAAATTTTCACAACAATAATATACAATCCAACCGATAATAAGTGAATAAACTATTCTATAGTACCATTAGTAAAATATTTACAAGAGTAATAAAGAAGACCAGAGTTTAATCTTAAATAGGATGAATATTTTAACGGTTGATTAATTATGCCCTAGACTAATGCCGGTGAATTAGGAGCAAAGTCATGTATCCCCAAATTAGTTCGAAGTTCAAAAAACTGGATTATATATATATAAAATGCACCTTTCATCTGCATACACAATTACTCGTTTTTCCTCTCCTCCCATATAAGATGGTATCAATTTCTACACAGCATTAAGGTGATGTTCATTTCTACAAAATAACACTAAGATGATGCTAATTTATACAAACAAGTACGAAGATGTGGTGCTGGTTTGTAGCCGTAGTACTAGTTTGTAGAAATCAGATTCACCTTGGTGCTGATTTCTACAAATCAATATTAGTTTGTAGTCTTAGTGCACCACTTAATGCGGGTTTCTATAAACCAACACCAAGGTAGTGCTGATTTGTAGAAATGGTGTTGATTTCTATAAATCGGTATTGGTGCTGGTTTCAATGGCAAAGCCAAGTGAAACGCTACTCGGGCTGTAGCCCGAGGCTGTTTTTTGTAAATTTGTAGTTACAATTTAATTTTTTCTTTTAATTTAGCTTGGGGTACATTTTTTTAAAAGTTTACAGTTTGGATGACATCAAAATCCAACGAAGAGAGAAGGAAGGAAAAAAAAAAACAAAATCTCTCTTTTTTCACATCTGCCTGGCATCCCAATCCAACAAAGTAAGAAGGAAGGAAAAAAAAAACAAAAAATAAAATCCCTCTGTTTTCACATCCGCTCGATTCCTTCTACGGTTCTACCTCTCTACCCTGCTTGATTTCTTTTTGATTCTTCTTCTTGCTCTTCACGTTTCGCTCCTCTCTCGATTGCCCGCTTGCCCGAGCTACACCATCCTCAAGGAAGTCATCTTCCTATTCACCGAGAACCCCCACATCTTGTCCTCCCTCTTCATCTCTCTCTTCGCTAGCTCCCCCTTTTTCTCTGCCTTTGAGTTTTCCACCTTCTCCTTTTTCGCCAGAAACTTCGCCGCTTTAGCTACCAGTCCACCACTAACCCCAGGAGCTCTGCCTACTCTGAACTCCTCTACCGGCCAGGTAGAAATTTTTTTGAAGAATTTTTTTTTTTTTCAAATTTAGGGATTTTTCTATGTGTTGCGTTCAATGGCGGAACGAGGAATTGAGTTCTACTCGGGCTAAAAAATTTTAATAAAAAAAAACGAGTTGAAGCCTTTGACATTGAGACACTTAGATTCCAGATGATAACTGCTAAAAGCAATGAGATTGAAACTCTTATCACTAGAAGTTGCATTTCATTTCCCTTGCCTCCATAAAAGGTAATCGACTCAGCATTTTCATGAACTCTCACGAGTCCATATTGGAAATCTACTTCTTTCTTCTTGCATAAATTCAGAGTGACTAAGCCCTAAGTAGAATGGCAGTGTGTGTTGGGAGAACATAGAGTGTATGCAATAAAAGTGCAAAGTGCTAAAGTGAACATAGGAAGCAATTGAGAAAATTTACCTTACTAAGAAAACTTAAAGGTTGTATCGCCAAGAGAGTAAACAAAAAATGTATAACCGCCACATCAGTGCCTCCTGAGTCGGTTTCACGGATATGGAGGGAGATAAATATAAACACACAGTTGAAAGTGCATGATAAACCAAGAGAGTAAACAAGAAGGGCTCCATTGTGGATGTGGCGAGAGGGAGCTCCCTCAATTTCGAAAAGAATTGGCTCTCAGTTTTGGGAGCCACTTCTTCCCTCCTTTTTTTATTTTTATTTTTTAATTAAAATAAAAATTTAATTTTAATTTAAAAATCAATAAATTTTTTTACTTAGGTTATTTGATGTAATGTAATTTATTTTTAATTATTAATATTATTGAGTGGCAATTTGTGAATTTAAATTTTATTTATATAAAAGGTAAAATATAATGAAAAGTATGAGACTTCTAAAGGAGTTGTTTAGAGTTTTTTTTTTTTTTTATAATGGAGAGATATATAGGGATTTTTTACTTTTGATGTGACGATGCTATGACTCTTTGATAGTGGAGAGATATATAAAGATTTTTACTCTTAATTATCAATAATTGATTGAGATTGACTACTTATTAAAATAACATTGCATGTAGGAACTTGTTGATCCTGTCTGAAATCTGAATCAGATGAAGGCCTGGTGAGCTGTTACTGGCATTGACGGAGGGGCGACTGAGACACCTTTCTCGTATATGCTTCCAAAAATGGACTCCCACGTGGTGTTGACAGACGACGATGACTGAGCAGGCAGTACCTGAGCTCTGTGTATACTCAGACAAGCACACATGCGTTAGAGGCCAGAAACTAGGTAAAAAGTCCCTGGAGCAGGCCCTCTGACGCTCAAGTCGGGTACTTTTTTCCTAGAAGAACAATGTACGAAGGAGAAAGAAAGTAGAACACAAGTACAAATGTGCGAGAGAGCGTACTTGCATGAGGGAGAGGATCTCCCTTTTTATATGACCGTGCGTACCTTCTGGAGCTTGACCGATGTTAGAGAATGTCGGATGTTAGGCCTTGTCGGGTGATAGAGTACACGTGACATCCTCTTGTAGCCTGAAGGAAGGTCCCATTCGCAGGTGACTGCAGACCATCGAAATATTCCCTGACATTTAGCAGTTATTCTCTAACAGGCGGTTACGATTCCCTGACCTTGTTGTCTTGTAGCGCTTTCTGTCCCGACTAGGAAGGAATAGGGCAGCCCAGATGATCAATCGAGTATAACACTTGGCCTAAACCTTAAGGGGCCAGGGCCATGGAGAGATCGTCTAAGTGCTGGCCGCGAGTTAGCTGACCGAGGGTTTTAGCTTATTGAGAGCACCGTGCCTGAGTACGGCCAGGGCGTGATAGCCTAACCCGTCAAATCCTGGTCAGGTGTCATCCGACTGTCTACTCAGGTGTCTCAGATCTGGAGTTCCGGTCTATGGGAACCTGATCGGGAATCAGGTTGCTGATGTCGTTCCCTAGCCTTGCTTCCTCTTTACATACCAGTTGACTGCCACGTTCTTTTGACTTCTGACTGTCACATCCTCTTGACTTCTGACTGCCACATCCCCTTGACTTCTGACTGCCTCGTCCTCTTGACTCTTGACTGCCAAGCTTTATCGGACCCCACTGTTATGCACCTTATCATAAGCCTCCCCCCAAGTCTAGTCGAAGGAGGCTTGAGTCCTACTGACTAGACTCAGGCTCTAGCTTACTTGTTCCATCATGACGTCTTCCACCATGACGTTCTTAAATGCTGCTCCTTTCCCCAGATCCTCGGGTATATCACCCAATCCACCTCGAGAGAAGGACCTCACCAACCCTTTGAAACTGACTCTTCACATCTCCCTCTTTAAAAAGGGCTGAGTCCCCCCACACCATCGTACTTTTATTGCTGACTTCTTCTGACCATGGGCTCTACCTCTGAGCCTGACGAGGTATCACCTCTACACCAACAGCTAGCCCATTTGACTCAACTACTCGCCCAAAAGGACACTGCTTTAGCAGAGATGATGCAGGACAGAGATCTTCAGTCTTCTCTCCATCGAGACATTGAGGAACTTTGGCTAGCCGTGAAGTCTCAAACCCGGGCTGAAGTAGCACTGAAGCGGAAAGCTTATGCAGACCTGGAGAGCTAGACCCAATTCTTGATCTATCTCAAAGAGAAACATGCTGCCTCCATAACCCTTCTTCAAGAAGAGAACCGGCTCAAAGATGAAACTATTGCTCAATAGCGTCGCATTATTCAATTCTCCATGGCAGAGCTGGTTCAAGCGCAATCTTACTCAGGGCAGGTAGGTCATGTGGAACCTGTTGGTGCAATCGACCTCCAGAGTTTTAATGTCCGACAAATATGTTTAAGTATGTTTAATGGAGCTTGATCATGGGAAGTCCTAATCATGACTAGGCAAGGGTGAGAAGTCAACTGAGTCTTGAAAAGTCCTAGTTGTAGGCTAGGCAAGGGAAATCTCAGTATATCGTGGAAGCCAGGTGGATAAGTCTGGAGAACCTGATCCTTGGATAGCCGAATACTGAGGTATGAGAAATCTCGGTATATCATGGAAGCCAGGTGGATAGGTTTGGAAGACTTGATCCCTGGGTAGCCGAATACTGAGTTTTGGTGAGTGAAGCCAGGTGGAGAAAACCCTAGGGGGAGATAACCTTAGGTAACGAGAAGTCTTGGAGGAGTGAACTCCAAGCAAGGTTGATCGCGCGGTCGACCGAACTAGCGGATCTCAATAAATCTAGGTTTAGGTTTACCATTATATTCTGTATTACTATTATTGTTGTTGGCTAATATAGTATTGCAGGAAAGGTCTTAATGGATTAGGCGATCAGATATTGAGCAGGCAAAGTCCAAACATGTTTGGAGGACCATGTTTGGCAGGTAAGTTGAGGTAAATAACTGGAGGAGCGACAGTGAGGTCGGGTTCATGAAGGGAGCAACCTAAGGTCGCTGATCTAACTGAAGAAACTGGGAAGGTTTCCAAGTTGAGATCAAGACAGTTTTACTGTCTAATATTACTCATACATTATATATATTACTGTGCTAACCTTTGTGTTGCAGGGGTACTTTGTTTAATTCTGTGTTGCAGGTTCGGCCAGATTGGTCAACCGAACGTAGGGATCGGTCGACCGAACCAAGTTGACTCAGCACAGGTCAGTTCATCAGCATCGATCAGAAGAAAAAAGAAATAGAGCTGATCGGTCAACCGAACCCTTGGATCGGTCGATCGAACCAATCAGCATTAATGCACAGTAAATATGAATCTCGGCAAATCTTAACGAATAGGGAAGGAGCCTGTTCGATCAACCGAAAAATGGGATCGGTCGACCGAACCCTTAATGAGCAATTAATGCCAGAGATCGAGCCAGTGTCAGACTCTAGCCAAGAAGGAAGGGAGCTGGTTCAGTCGATCGAACAGAGGGATCGGTTGACCGAACGTGCATTACACCTATAAAAAAAGGCTTGAGGTTTGAGGCTGATACAACACCTTCTGATCGACTAAAGTTCTCTTCTGTAAACTACTCGTGCTACAAGTCTTCATCAGCTCTGCAAGTCACTCCGTCCGATAGTGCCAACCAAAGCTTCAACTCCATTACTTGTCAGTATATTTTATTAGCTTGCATTGTAATTAACTTAAGCAAGATAGTAGGTGTTGGAACCCTCGTTCGAGGGACGAGGCGCTGCGGAAGAGTACACCGACGCACGAGAAGGAAGCGTGTGGTGGTTCCGAGGGACGAGAAGCCGGAGCGGAAGATTGCTCGAGGAGCAAGAGACGCAGCTAGCTAGAAGGTCGGCACGGGGTACGACGGAGGGATGAAGACTGCGGCTGAGTACGCTGGCGGACGAGAAGGAAGAATGCGGTGATTCCGAGGGACGAGAAGTCGGAGCGGAAGCCTAATCGAGAAGACTGAAAGTTGGATTCGGGTGAGCCCTATTCCGGATGACAGAGATCACCCAAGCGAGTCAAAGACTCGGTCTGAGGCGAACAAAGCCGGAGCAGAAGACCCTGGCTGGAAAAAGTCAACAGGGTTGACTTTTCACGCCGGGGCGCCCGGAGCTTTCCGGGGCACCCGGAGTTGACTTTTTGACCGGATCGAGTTTTGACTCGATCTAAACATTGGGGGATAAAGTTTATCCCCCCAGGGCGCCCGGAACCCTCAGGGCGCCCCGACTAAGGCTATAAATATAGCCTTGGTCCATAAGCTTTTTCAACAACTCAAGCAATTCATTCTTTCTACACTTGTACGCTTTCTCTGTAGTTAAGCTTCTATTTTCCGCGCTTCATCGTTGTAAGAGGCTTCTCTGCCTGAAGGAGTTTTTAGTACGATCATTCTCCTTGGATTAACAACCTCCTCGGTTGTAACCAAGTCAACTCCGGTGCTTCGTATTTTCTGTTTTAAGTTATTGCTTTTCGATTTTATGCAAGTGTTAGTTTAAGAGTTTGAGAAGGGTTTACATTTTATTTTCAGGCTATTCAACCCCCCTTCTAGCCGACCGCCACGATCCAACAAGTGGTATCAGAGCCAAGGCACTTCAGGATGACTAATCGCCAATCGAAGCAAAGATAATGGTCGGACCAAGCATCTACCCGCTGAAATTCGAAGGGGATTTCGCTACCTGGAAAAGGTGAATGCAGGTATTCTTTAAAACTGATTTTGAATTAATTTCAATAATGAAATTTGACTTTGTAGCTCCAGAGGGCAAAGAAAAATATCAATGGACGAAAAAGGAAAAGCCGACTATGTGGTGAACGGCAAAGCAGAATACCATCTACTAAGCGTTCTTCCACCACAAGAAGTCAACCGGATCGAGAACTATGACTCGGCAAAGGAACTTTGGGAGAAGTTGCTTGAGCTGCACGAAGGAACGCTCGAAGCCAAGCTCGCTAGACGGGATCTACTTTGCAATCGGCTCACCAGCCTGCGACTTGGGAAAGATGAGACAGTTGCGCATCTGCACTCAAGAATCAAAGAGATCATCACCGGACTGTCGAATCTCGGAGAAAAGGTAAGTAACCGAGATTCACTAAGGTACGCTTTAAATTCTTTTCCGAGAAATTTAAAATGGGCATCACTAGTAGATACCTTTTATATTTCGAAAGATTTAGAAAAAATTACACTAGAAGAATTTTTTTGGACATTTGAAGTGCACGAATCAAGATGTGCAAGTACGAAGGAGCCCAAGAACAACGTCGCCCTCAAATCATTGAGAGATGAACCTGAATCGGAATCTTCTCTTGATGACGAGGAAATGGTAATGATGGTAAGATGGTTTAAAAAGCTTTGTAAATCTAGAACTACTAACCATCCGTAGGGCAGAAAGAAAAGGACCATCCGCTGCTACCACTGCGACGAAGAAGGCATGTCAAGGACAACTGCCCCAAGCTGAGGAACAAGGACAAGGATAAAGGTAAGAAGCCTGTCCAAAAGCGTAAGGTCCTAAAAGTGATGTGGGACGATACGTCGTCCGAATCGGAAGTCGAGGCATTCTCCGGACTCGCATTAATGGCGAGTTATCAAGACGACGACTGTGATTCAAGCTCTTCCGAGATAAGCATCAAGAGCATCGATGAAGGGGGAGCTACGTCGAAAGAAATCAGCAGTTCAGGGGGAGACACAGACAACGAGATCGATAAGGTAAGTGAGGTACGATCTCTTCCTCCTGATAAACTTTTTAAGTTTGTTAAGTTGCTAACTAGAGACTGCTGCAAGTTAGAAAAAGAAATTAAGAATTTAAAAATA
Source organism: Zingiber officinale (assembly GCF_018446385.1). Lineage (NCBI taxonomy): Eukaryota > Viridiplantae > Streptophyta > Magnoliopsida > Zingiberales > Zingiberaceae > Zingiber > Zingiber officinale. The sequence continues at coordinate 37,698,854 of NC_055990.1, read as the reverse complement.
ATATTAGCTAAATCTTGTCCTTTGGAAGAATTAGATAAAGTTAAATTAGAAAATAAGAAATTGAAATCAGAAAATGAAAAATCTGAAAATTCAAGTAGATAACTTGAAAAATCGTGCATGTCTATCTAATACAAATTTTAGAAAGTTTAATAATTTAAATTAGTATTATAGATATCACCAGGGACAAATTAGGAATATTTCAAGAAAATATGTCCCTAAGAAATTTTTTGTTAATCCAGTATGCTGGAACCTATATTGGGTTCCTAAATCTTGTTTAGCCTAAATTTTAATCGAAATTAGCACTTTCAGTGAGAAAATTAACAATAAATTTTTTTATGAGACTTTTTCTAAGGAAGTGGTTGTTGCTCCAATAACCAAGAAGGGCTAGTGTCTCGCCACGACCTGGAAGCCAAAATATTGAAATAAAAATGTTTAATTAACTTTTTGATAAAAGCATTAAGGTGGAAATTTAATAATGCTTTAAAAAGTTTTCTTTAACATTTTAAAAAATTTTTCAAAATTTTTTTTACTTAGAAAAATTTTCAATTTTTTTTTTGCAAAATTTCTTAAGTCATAATTTTTTTTCTTAAAAGTTTTTTTTAACTTAGAACATTTGTTTGCTTAAGTTACAAAATTCATCTGAAAGTTATACATTGTTTCGTAATTTTTTTTTAAGTTAGATTTTTTTTTTAAATTATCTAACTTAGAGTTTTTTTTTCAACTTATAATTATTTAAGAAAGTTAAAATTTTTTTTAACCCTTAGATTTTTTTTCGGAACCCATTTTTTTTGTGATCAAAGGGGGAGAAGGAAAAGTATAAGTCTAGGGGGAGGTAGACAAGCGAGAAGGTCAGCACGGGGTACGACCGAGGGATGAAGACTGCGGATGAGTACGCTGGTGGACGAGAAGGAAGCACGCGGCGATTCCGAGGGACGGGAAGCCGGAGCGGAAACCTGCTCGAGAAGACCGGAAGTTGGGTTCAGGTGAGCCCTATTCCGGATGACAGATATCACCCAAGCGAGCGAAAAACTCGATTTGAACGTTGGGGGATAAAGTTTATCCCCCCTAGGGCGCCCGGAACCCTCAGGGTGCCCCGACCAAGGCTAAATATAGCCTTGGTCTAGAAGCTTTTTCAACAACTCAAGCAATTCATTCTTTCTACACTTGTACTCTTTCTCTGTAGTTAAGCTTCTATTTTCTGCGCTTCATCGTTGTAAGAGGCTTCTCCGCCTGAAGGAGTTTTTAGTACAATCATTCTCCTAGGATTAACAACCTCCCCGGTTGTAACCAAGTCAACTCCGGTGCCTCATATTTTCTGTTTTAAGTTATTGCTTTTCAATTTTATGCAAGTGTTAGTTTAAGAGTTCGAGAAGGATTTGTATTTTATTTTCAAGCTATTCAACCCCCCTTCTAGCCGGCCACCATGATCCAACAAGTGGTATAAGAGCCAAGGCGCTTCAGGAGGACTAATTGCCAATCGAAGCAAAGATAATGACCGGACCAAGCATCTACTCGCCGAAATTCAAAGGAGATTTCGCTACCTGGAAAAAGCGAATGCAGGTATTCTTTACAACTGATTTTGAATTAATTTTAATAATGAAATTTGGCTTTGTAGCTCTAGAGGGCAAAGAAAAATATTAATGGACGAAAAAGGAACAAGCCGACTACGTGACGAACGACAAAGCAGAATACCATATGCTAAGCGTTCTTCCGCTACAAGAAGTCAACCGGATCGGGAACTATGACTCGACAAAGGAACTTTAGGAGAAGTTCCTTGAGCTGCATGAAGGAACGCTCGAAGCCAAGCTCGCTAGATGAGATTTACTTCGTAATCAGCTCACCAGCCTGCGACTTGGGGAAGATGAGACAGTTGCGCATCTGCACTCAAGAATCAAAGAGATCATCACCGGATTGTCGAATTTCGGAGAAAAGGTAAGTAACCGAGATTTGCTAAGGTACATTTTAAATTCTTTTCCGAGAAATTCAAAATGGGCATCACTAGTAGATACCTTTTATATTTCGAAAGATTTAGAAAAAATTACACTAGAAGAATTTTTCTGGACATTTGAAGTGCACGAATCAAGATATGCAGGTACGAAGGAGCCCAAGAACAACGTCGCCCTCAAATCATTAAGAGACGAACCTAAATTGGAATCTTCTCTTGACGACGAGGAAATGGTAATGATGGTAAGACGGTTTAAAAAGCTTTGTAAATCTAGAACTACTAACCATCCGTAGGGCAGAAAGAAAAGGACCATCCGCTGCTACCACTGTGACGAAGAAGGGTACATCAAGGACAACTGCCCCAAGCTGAGGAACAAGGACAAGGATAAAGGTAAGAAGTCTGTCCAAAAGCGAAAGGTCCTAAAAGCGATGTGGGACGATACGTCGTCCGAATCGGAAGTCGAGGCGTTCTCTGGACTCACATTAATGGCGAGTCATCAAGACGACGACTGCGATTCAAGCTCTTCTGAGATAAACATCGAGAGCATCGATGAAGGGAGAGCTACGTCGAAAGAAAGCAGCAGTTCAGGGGGAGACACAGACAACGAGATCGACAAGGTAAGTGAGGTACGATCTCTTCCTCCCGATAAACTTTTTAAGTTGGTTAAGTTGTTAACTAGAGACTGCTGTAAGTTAGAAAAAGAAATTAAGAATTTAAAAATAATATTAGCTAAATCTTGCCCTTTAGAAGAATTAGATAAAGTTAAATTAGAAAATAAGAAATTGAAATCAGAAAATGAAAATATGAAAATTCAAGTAGATAACTTGAAAAATCGTGCATTCCTATCTAATGCAAATTTTAGAAAGTTTAATAATTTAAATTAGTATTATAGATATCACTAGGGAAAAATTAGGAATATTTCAAGAAAATATGTCCCTAAGAAATTTTTGGTTAATCCAGTAAGCTGGAACCTATATTGGGTTCCTAAATCTTGCTTAGCCTAAATTTTAATTGAAATTAGTGCTTTCAGTGAGAAAATTAAACAATAAATTTCTTTATAAGGCTTTGTCTAAGGAAGTGGTTGTTGCTCCAATAACTAAGAAGGCCTAGTGCCTCGCCATGACCTGGAAGCTAAAATATTGAAATAAAAATGTTTAATTAACTTTTTGATAAAAGCATTAATGTGGTAATTTAATAATGCTTTAAAAAGTTTTCTTTAACATTTTTAAAAATTTTTCAAAATTCTTTTTACTTAGAAAAATTTTCAATTTTTTTTTTACAAAATTTCTTAAGTCAGAATTTTTTTTCTTAAAAGTTTTTTTTTAAAGTTAGAACATTTGTTTGCTTAAGTTACAAAATTCGTCTAAAAGTTATAAATTGTTTTGTAATTTTTTTAAAGTTAGAATTTTTTTTTCAAAAATTATCTAACTTAGAGTTTTTTTTCAACTTAGAATTTTTTAAGAAAATTAGAATTTTTTTTTAACCCTTAGATTTTTTTTCGGAACCCCATTTCTTTTGTGATCAAAGGGGGAGAAGGAAAAGTATAAGTCTAGGGGGAGGTAGACAATTTTCTATCTTTTTGCACTTAATTGCAAAAATTAGTTAGTTTATTTTAATGTCTATTTTTACCCTAGCTTAACTTGAGTTGATCACATCAAAAAGGGGGAGATTGTTGGTGTTAGGACCTTCGGATAGCGGCTAGAGAGGGGGGTGTGAATAGCCGACCCCAAATTCGCGTTTCTTTCTACAAATCAAGTTAGCGCAGCGGAAAAATAACAACAGAAACGTAAATAGAGAAATCAAACCTCAAGCACAGCGATGTAACGAGGTTCGGAGATGAAACTCCTACTCCTCGGCGTGTCCGTAAGGTGGACGAAGCCTATCAATCCGTCGGTGGATGAAACCCCGGATAACCAGCTAATATGAACTCCTTCTGGGTGGAGAAACCTCACCACAAAGTCTTTGCAACAGCAAAACAGAGGAGTACAACAATAGAGGAAACAAACAAGAACAATAGAAATTGTAAACACAGTTGCTTGCCTTCTCGTCGGAGTCCGTTGATGAAGCAGCAGCTTCACGGCTCCAGCAACTAGAAAACCAGTACGAAGCTCACGCGAAGCTTCAGCAAATCGAGAGCTCAGCAAAGCTCAAGTCGTAGTTAGGAGGAAGAAGAGAGTTATTACTGTAGAGGCCCTCGACCTTGATATATAACCTGCGAAGAAGAAGACAGATAAAATAGCCGTTGTGTCGCAACGGCTAGGGCCTGGACTGATCAGGCACACTCCTGATCGGTCCAGGAGTGTTCTGATCGGTCTTGGGACCGATCAGGCCTTAGGCTGATCGGTCCCCAGACCGATCAGCCAACTTTATGTGAGAGTTGGCCTCGTCTCTGATCGGTCTGTGGACCGATCAGGACTCAGGTGGATCGGTCCACAGACCGATCCCCCCTCTTTCTTCTCCCGATCTTCTTCGCTTCTGATCGGTCACCAGACCGATCAGGTAATTCACAGAAACACACTGTTTGGTTACTGATCGGTCACCAGACCGATCAGTCAACCAGCGTATCACTGGATCGGTCACCAGACCGATCCAGGTTTAGAGCTCCCAGCCCTAAACCCTACCTAGTCCGGAGAACGAGCTACCGAGCCCTCTCCGACTTCGTCCGGTCCAGAGAACGAGCTACCGAGCCCTCTCTGACCTAGTCCGGAGAACGAGCTGCCGAGCCCTCTCCGACTTCGTCTGGTCCAGAGAACGAGCTCCCGAGCCCTCTCTGACCTAGTCCGGAGAACGAGCTGCCGAGCCCTCTCCAACTTCGTCTGGTGCAGAGAACGAGCTCCCGAGCCCTCTCTGACCTAGTCCGGAGAACGAGCTGCCGAGCCCTCTCTGACTTCCCATGCCAAGCTTCTATACTTGGACTTCTCCCGTGCCAAGTCTCCATACTTGGACTTTTCCCGTGCCAAGCTCCCTGCTTGGACTTTTCCGTGCCAAGTCTCCATACTTGGACTTTTCCCGTGCCAAGTCTCCATACTTGGACTTTTCACCAGATGTCCGGTCAACCTTGACCTATCTTGATTTCCCTTGCCTGGCTTCACTCACCAGGACTTTCCAACTGCCTGGCTTCACTCACCAGGACTTTCCAACTGCCTGGCTTCACTCACCAGGACTTTCCCTTGCCTGGCTTCACTCACCAGGACTTTCACCTGGCTTCACTCACCAGGATTTTCCGAATCAGGTCGACTCACCTCGGGTCAACCAGGTCAACCTTGACCAAAGATTACACCCACAATCTCCCAAGTTTGTATTCTGTCAAACATCAGAATACAACTTTTCTACTCTCGTCAAACATCAGAATAGAACTTTTCTATTCTCATCAAACATCAAAATACAACTTTTCTATTCTCGTTAAACATCAAAATACAACTCAAGTCAGGTCAACTCGAGTCAGGTCAACCAGGTCAACCTTGACCTAAGGTTGCACCAACAATCTCCTCCTTTTTGATGTTTGACAAAAACCATAATCAAGTTAGGTTAACCCGATAACCTAACTTAGGTTTTCCAATGTTCTTCCTTGAACATTCTCCCCAAACTCTAATGTTCTTCCTTGAACATTCTTTGGACATTTTCCCATTCTCCCCCTTTTTGACACACATCAAAAAGAGTGAATCAAGGTCAAGAGTTTCTTCCTAATGAAAGTCCCATATCTTTCATTGAAACTCTTAATTTCCCCCTTGATACTAAGGTCAATAATTAACTTAGTGATAATCCCATATCACTCAAGTCTTTAGGAGAAAAAAAACTCCCCCTAAAGATCAACTCCCCCTTAACCAGTAGTAAAACTCCCCCTAAAGGTCAACTCCCCCTTGACCATTGAACCAACAATGTCTTGGAGAGTTTCAAACCATTAGAAATCTAAACCACCAACTTCCATAGCTGAAATTTCAGTCAACAGTCGAAAAATCAGCATTTGGCACGCTCTGATCGGTCACCAGACCGATCAGCCTTCACTGGATTGGTCACCAGACCGATCCACACTCTCCTGGATCGGTCCTAGTGACCGATCCACACTTTCCTGGACCGATCAGAATCCTCTCTGATCGGTCCACAAGACTGATATCAGAATTTCTGATTTTCCTCCCGAAATTCAGAAACTCCTAGAAAATTCCAGAAAATTTCAAAAATTGTAAAACTTTGAGGATACATTCCTCATAACATATACTATCAAGAGAAAATAGTTTTCTATGAAAATAACTTCCATTTTCAAATCTTGATACAAAGTTCAAAAGATTTTGAAATAACTCAAAGTTAATCAATCTTTGTATCAACTTACTCAATGATGAATGCTATCACTAGAAAAGCTTCATCAAGGTTTTTCAAATCAACTTTGAAATGATTTTAAACCATTTAATTTAGGACCACAATCTTATGACTAAATGTACATGACTTGTACACAAGCTTTCCCTATGATCCTCAATTTCGAATTAGGCTCATCTAGGTACAAGAACTATGCACCTCGATCCTAACTCATGATCCTAATATCTCACACACATCTAAGGTGTATCAAACACATCCAAGTCAATTTTGATGTGAGATATGGGTTTAGGTCATCTTAGGCTAAGTTCTCATGCATTTTCTAAACAACAATTTGATCTCCATATCAAATTGTGTTTTTGTCCTTAAATCAAATTAATTGATTATAAATGCAAAAGATGATGACATGGCATATAATGATATCATAAGTAAAAACATGTGCCAATGTCATGATGTCATGACATAAAGTATGAAACTTAAATAGAGCATGACATTTAACTAACCTAAGCATTATCATGACATTTCAAATGATAATAAATTAAATATGATGTCATGACATGGCATATGGCAAACAATATATGACAAATAACATGTAAGGGTATAGAAGATACCTAATTCTAGCCTTAATTGTCATTTTTGATAGTTTTGATCATTTTTCCATAGGTTCTATATTCCTAAGTGTAATAGACCTAGCATCTTATACCAAAGATTTTTTAGATCACTATGTGCCAATTAGATTGACTCTAGACAACTCCTCAAATATGATTGGCACATCCTAATCACCTTAGGAATAACTTTTCATTTCATTTTCAAGGCTTGATTACACCTTGAAAATTCCTAAAGTGCCACCTTTTGCCATGATTAGGTTAACTACCTATTCAAGTAAGGTTGGCACACCGTAAACCATTTAGCGTGATGGAATCACGCTCCTAGGAACCCAAATCCTATTTGAGCTCATTGGGTTCTCTAAATATTCACTAGGGATGACTTCCCTAGCAACCCTCCTAATGACCCTCCTAGGCTTTAAAGCCTTGGTCATTTGGGACTCATCAAGATCAACTCTAGGGGTGACTCCCCTTGTGACCTTGGTGATTGTCTTCCTAGCCCTAGGTCTTGTTCCATAATCGAATGGAACATTATGATAAGTGGGCTTGACCACTTGAGACTTAGGTTTGTGACTCAAACCTCTCATGTCCTTGGGCTTTGGTTTTTGACCCTTAGACCCTAGAGTTGACTTCTCCAAATTCTTAAGGGCCTTTTCTAAAGTGTCAAGTCTTGACCTCAAGACTTGATTTTCCTTCTCTAATACCTCAAGTTTTAATTTATCATTTTTCTTTGAGGTATTCCTAGGCATATGTCTAGTTGTTTTAGGATTCCTACCTAGGTTTTCCTTAACCTTAGATGAGTTAATTCTAGGGTTGGCATTTCTAGCATTGTCCTTATCTAGGCTAACATGTTTTGCACCTAAGCTGTCACGCCCCAGAGGAGTCCCTGTCCGAAGAAATTTCGGCAGCACATCCCATGTACGGGTGACAATCTGAAGCATTTCTACAGGCATAATATACATCAGCCACAGGCAGCTGGAATATACACACAACCACGCAGTTATATATATATCATCAGCCCACACGGTTGGAACAAAACCAACACAACGAAAATGACAGAAACCCAATACCAACCAAAGCACAAAAACTGCTAGCCGGCTAGGCTTACACAACCAACAACAAATACAAAATACCACATAACAACATCAACACTCCAAAAACAAAAAAACCGGAGTACAGAGCTAAACAAACTGATACATAAACAAACAAAACATACGTGAAACCGATAAGTCCTCTGATGTGACGTGGGGACCAGCAGACAGGATACTCCAAGCGACATCATAACAACCTGGTACCTGAAAAATATAGAGTCCATGGGGGTGAGTTCAACAACTCAGCAGATACCTAGTTGACATGTATAGTAAACTATATCAAATAGTAATAACTATGGAGTACAGTCTCCTGAACGAAAGAAGGTAATGCATAATCGAAAAGGCTGAAGAGTACTGCACTCACCAGGGCCACCTATCAGAATAATCAGGTCGTCAGACCGGAAGTGTCATAAATCCTGTATGCATGTCAAACATATGCATCCATCCAAATGCAGCATATAAGTGCAGCAAACACAAGCAGTAAATGTAAAAATGCGTATGATGCCAATGATGCGTCCTGGTCACCCCTGACGCCAGTCAGTCATCTCACCCACAATAGTGAAGCCGAGTGGGTAGGGCTGTGACAACCGTGCACTCTACCATCACTACACCTGATGAGTGAGTAAGTGGACGGGATGCTGTCGGAGTACTCCTGTCCTGTGACCCCAAATCATAAATGGGGGAGCTCAATGCTCTCATCTCCTGTTACACGATGACGGGGAGGTATCTCTGCCGGCTACCACGCTGAGTCACCTGACTAACGGAGCCAAACAGAGTCCACCGTCTGCCGACTACTACGCTGCTACACTAAATGCCAGCGGAGCCAAACAGAGCGGAACTGTCTGCCGGCTACCACGCTGAGTCCTCAGACCAATGGAGCCAAACAGCAGAACCGCCACACACCTGTCTGATATACCACTAACCCATGAGTGGTGGTGTGTGCAGTACATGTAACTGGCGATGTGCTCAACCATAGTGGAGCCGACAATCGCGCAGCATGCAATCATGATTCATGACACTAAGCATAGCAATAAACTGATCAACATAACCATATCCATATACATAAAATGAGTATCATAATATCGATGGTCAAATACGAAGATCTAAAGTACACAGGTCAGATAGGATATCAAAAACCTAGGTCCTGAACATAACAAGCATGGTATGTCACTACTTCTCTGAGCATATATATATATATATATAATCATGTGGGTACTAGCATAAAATACATATCAGGTGAGCAAACAAGCATGTTACAGGTATCCAAAGTGACATACCGAAACAATGACGAATATAATTATTACTAAAAGCTATGATCTACTAGACATATCAACAAGACATATCAAAAACATAAGTCAAGGTACCCGCCTCCGATAAGAAATGTCCAATATGGTCCAATCCGACGTCGAGATACTCGTCTCGCTTCAAACTCCTGTGTCACCAATATATGTACATTTATTTAGCTAGAACTCAACGAATAGCTAAATAAAAATCTCAACGACCAATAAGATATGATCCTAATCAACCTATACATGATCAACAGCATAAATCAAATCCCTATGCTTACCTCAATTCACAGCGGAACAAGTTACTGGAACAAAGTGGATGTTGCTGTCAAGGAACAAATGGCTATTCGGAGGTAGCTCTTGCTGAAGATCTAGTAATGGTGCTACTGTAAAGTTACTACAAACAACCCCAGTTAGCACAAATAATTCTTACGAGAATTAAGCCCCAAAACACTACAACCTTACCTAAATTCGAAGCCTCAGCAGGTGTTCCACCGTCGGACAACTTGCTGCCAAATGAAGTAATTGCTGTTGGAAAACAAGCACAAATTCCATATCACAAACGAACCAACTCATAGCTAGGAACAACTACACTGTTCGGATCAAGAGCAGAATATCCAAAACCAACAATAACCTGATTCAAGAACAAAATCTACTCATCTTACCTCAACATCTCAGTTGTTCTTGCTACTGAAATCAAAGAGAGTAGCTAGATGGAGTTGCTGCCGGTACCAGGAACAGCCCACAGAAACCTAAATTTCTAAATCCACCGAACATCACAACCCACTGGAATCAATCAACTCAAGGAAAGAATCAAGTGTGAAGATGACTAGAAATCCAATAGATCTTCTACCTCCAAGATCATTGCTAGACGATTTCGTGCCCACGTCGTCTGCCAGGGAAGATGATCGGTAATAATCGGGAAACCTGCAGAAGCAGAGGTGAGGCGGCATAGTGAGGCTCGGTAGATTTAGAGCAAGGAGCTTGGTCGGCTGTGGCCCAAATCTAGGGCAGAGGGCGTCCGAGAAGAACTGGTTGGAAAATCTCGGAATGGAGGAAGAGGAGAGATGGCCGGCACTGCTCGGCGTCGGCGGAGACACTAGGGCACAGACGCTCCTGCGGTGGATCGGCAGTGGCGTCGGCGTCGTAGGAAGGGAAGGAGAATTGGGTTCGGCGTCGGCAGAGAAGAGGAAATCTTCTGTGGGTGTCGGCGCCGTCGACAAGGAAACTAGGGCACAGCTGACGGCTTGACCAGCAGTGGCTCGCGCTCGTCGGCGCTTGGGCAGACTCCGGGGAGGAAGAAACCGCCGGACCGGCGGTTAGGGCACGTCGTCGGGAAGAAGAAGGGAAGAGTTGCGGGGATGGCTCGGGTTCGGCGAGGTGAGGAATAAGAAGAAGAATTAAAGAAATAAAAAGAAATAAAAAAAAGGAAATGTAAATATAAACATTTCCTCGCTTAAACGGGGTAGACTAAACAGGCTTTTCCGGGCCCCGTTTTTATCCCCATTAACTCGTCCGTACGAACTCCGAAAAATCCCCGAAAAATGTCCAAAAATTTCGGAAAATTCCCTTATTCATATTCGCATATTTCTGGTATTTTACATAAGCACATGTATCGGTTTCTATAGTTATCATGCTTATCATTATTGACAATTGCAATAAAGCTACTAGCATGTGTGTTATTCGAATTGCAATAATGTGCCTTAAAGGGTACCTTAGGGTTTGCCTTAGCTCCCCCCTTAGATGTGCTTCTTCTCTTGTCCTTGTGAGGTTGCCTCCCCCTTGGACATTGGCTCCTGTAATGTCCCCTTCGCTTGCATTGGAAGCACACCACGTGCTCCTTGCTCTTGCATTTTGGGACTCCGGCTTCCTTGACCTTTGGTGCCGGTGGAGTCTTCCTAATCCTCTTTGGACATTTACTCTTGTAATGTCCATATTCCCTACACTCAAAGCACATTATATGCAATTTACTTGAAATTAAATTGCTTGAGTTACCTAGGGTTGAGGATGGATAGACGCTCTCTTCTTCATCCCTTCCGGAGGTAGAAGCTTCTTCTTCTTGCTCCAATCTTGAAGAAGAACTCTTCTCCTCTTCTTCCTTAGATGTTGAGTAGCCCTCAACTTCTAATTCTATACCTCCATGATGTGAGCTACTTGGCTCACTTGACTCCTCTTCATGACTTGAATTGGAGCTCTCCTCATGGAACTTAGCCAAGTTGTTCCACAACTCCTTGGCATCGTTATATCCACCTATCTTACACAAGATGTCATTAGGTAATGAAAATTCAAAGATTTTCGTTACCTCGTCGTTGATTGCGGATTGGTGGATTTGTTCCTTCGTCCACTTCTTCTTCTCGAGAGGTTCTCCCTTCTTATCCACCGGAGGGATAAAACCTACTTGTACACAATTCCAATTTTCAAGGTTAGTCATAAGAAAATACTTCATTCTTACCTTCCAATACGCAAAGTCGTCGCGATCGTAGAAGGGTGGAATCGTGATGTCTTCTCTGAGTCGATCCATTCTTTAGCTTGTGCTCCCCCGGGTGTTAATTCGACGAAGAGCGACCTTGCTCTGATACCACTTGTTAGGACCTTCGGATAGCGGCTAGAGAGGGGGGTGTGAATAGCCGACCCCAAATTCGCGTTTCTTTCTACAAATCAAGTTAGCGCAGCGGAGAAATAACAACAGAAACGTAAATGGAGAAATCAAACCTCAAGCACAGCGATGTAACGAGGTTCGGAGATGAAACTCCAACTCCTCGGCGTGTCCGTAAGGTGGACGAAGCCTATCAATCCGTCGGTGGACGAAACCCCGGATAACCAGCTAATATGAACTCCTTCTGGGTGGAGAAACCTCACCACAAAGTCTTTGCAACAGCAAAACAGAGGAGTACAACAATAGAGGAAACAAACAAGAACAATAGAAATTGTAAACACACTTGCTTGCCTTCTCGTCGGAGTTCGTTGATGAAGCAGCAGCTTCACGGCTCCAGCAACTAGAAAACCAGCACGAAGCTCACGCGAAGCTTCAGCAAACCGAGAGCTCAGCAAAGCTCAAGTCGCAGTTAGGAGGAAGAAGAGAGTTATTACTGTAGAGGCCCTCGACCTTGATATATAACCTGCGAAGAAGAAGACAGATAAAATAGCCGTTGTGTCGCAACGGCTAGGGCCTGGACCGATCAGGCACACTCCTGATCGGTCCAGGAGTGTTCTGATCAGTCTTGGGACCGATCAGGCCTTAGGCTGATCGGTCCCCAGACCGATCAGCCAACTCTCTATGAGAGTTGGCCTCGTCTCTGATCGGTCTGTGGACCGATCAGGACTCAGGTGGATCGGTCCACAGACCGATCCCCCCTCTTTCTTCTCCCGATCTTCTTCGCTTCTGATCGGTCACCAGACCGATCAGGTAATTCACAGAAACACACTGTTTGGTCGACCGATCATGCCAATCGGTCGACCGATGGCCACCGGACCGATCCAGGTTTAGAGCTCCCACCCTAAACCCTACCTAGTCCGAGAACGAGCTACCGAGCCTCTCCGACTCGTCCGTCCAGAACGAGCCCACGAGCCCTCTCTGACCTAGTCCGGAGAACGAGCTGCCGAGCCCTCTCCGACTTCGTCTGGTCCAGAGAACGAGCTCCCGAGCCCTCTCTGACCTAGTCCGGAGAATGAGCTGCCGAGCCCTCTCCGACTTCGTCTGGTCCAGAGAACGAGCTCCCGAGCCCTCTCTGACCTAGTCCGGAGAACGAGCTGCCGAGCCCTCTCTGACTTCCCATGCCAAGCTTCCATACTTGGACTTCTCCCGTGCCAAGTCTCCATACTTGGACTTTTCCCATGCCAAGCTCCCTGCTTGGACTTTTCCGTGCCAAGTCTCCATACTTGGACTTTTCCCGTGCCAAGTCTCCATACTTGGACTTTTCACCAGATGTCCGGTCAACCTTGACCTATCTTGATTTCCCTTGCCTGGCTTCACTCACCAGGACTTTCCAACTGCCTGGCTTCACTCACCAGGACTTTCCCTTGCCTGGCTTCACTCACCAGGACTTTCCAACTGCCTGGCTTCACTCACCAGGACTTTCCAACTGCCTGGCTTCACTCACCAGGACTTTCCCTTGACTGGCTTCACTCACCAGGACTTTCACCTGGCTTTACTCACCAGGATTTTTCGAATCAGGTCGACTCACCTCGGGTCAACCAGGTCAACCTTGACCAAAGATTACACCCACAATCTCCCAAGTTTGTATTCTGTCAAATATCAGAATACAACTTTTCTACTCTCGTCAAACATCAGAATAGAACTTTTCTATTCTCGTCAAACATCAAAATACAACTTTTCTATTCTTGTCAAACATCAAAATACAACTCGAGTCAGGTCAACTCGAGTCAGGTCAACCAGGTCAACCTTGACCTAAGGTTGCACCAACAGTTGGAACCCAAGGTTGTTTTGGTGTGATCAATAAGTTAAGTTAGGTCCTTATTATTTTATCCTTGTGTTTAAGTGTGCAGGAGCTTAGGAGCATAAGTAGTCGAGCGGAAGATGCAGCTAGCAAGAAGGACGGCACACGGTGCGTCCGAGGGATGAGGCGGTGCGGAAGAGTACACCGACGGATGAGAAGGAAGCGTGCAGTGGTTCCGAGGGACGAGAAGATGGTGCGGAAGACTGCTCGAGGAGCAAGAGACACAGCTAGCGAGAAGGTCGGCACGGGGTGCGACCAAGGGACGAAGACTGCGGATGAGTACGCTGGCGGACGAGAAGGAAGTACGCAGTGATTCCGAGGGACGAGAAGCCGGAGCAGAAACCTGCTCGAGAAGACCGGAAGTTAGGTTTGGGTGAGCCCTATTCCGGATGACAGAGATCACCCAAGCGAGTGAAAGACTCGGTCTGAGGCGAACGGAGCCGGAGCAGAAGACCTGGGTTGGAAAAAGTCAACGGGGTTGACTTTTCCAGCCGGGGTGCCCGGAGCTTTCCGGGGCGCCCAGAGTTGATTTTTTGACCGGATCGAGTTTTGACTCAATCTGAACATTGGGGGATAAAGTTTATCCCCCCAGGGCGCCTGGAACCCTCAGGGCGCCCCGACCAAGGCTATAAATATAGCCTTGGTCCAGAAGCTTTTTCAACAATTCATGCAATTCATTATTTCTACACTTGTACGCTTTCTCTGTAGTTAAACTTCTATTTTTTGCGCTTCATCGTTATAAGAGGCTTCTCCGCCTGAAGGAGTTTTTAGTATGGTCATTCTCCTTGGATTAACAACCTCCCCGGTTGTAACCAAGTCAACTCCGGTGCCTCGTATTTTCTGTTTTAAGTTATTGCTTTTCGATTTTATGCAAGTGTTAGTTTAAGAGTTCGAGAAGGATTTGCATTTTATTTTTAGGCTATTCAACCCCCCTTCTAGCCGGCCGCCACGATCCAACAGTAGGTTGTTACTATCTTGCTCATTTTGTACGTTCTGCTTCTTTCCAAGGATTTCGGAAAGAAGGGTTATAGTGGATTGCCCATCGGTGCGATCAAGGATCGCGGGCTTTCGAGTAGGAGTCAACCTAGACTCCGAATGAAGTAAACAAGCTTGTCTTTCTTTTTACTTTCTGCTGTGCACGACTCTGCTTTCAAAAAAAAAAGAGAAGTTTTAAAAAGACGCGATATTCACCCCCCCTCTATCGCACTCATTCAATCTAACAATTAGTATCAGCGCCTCGTAAGCTCTGAAATTACTTAACCAATTTTCAAAGCACCTTTTTAAAACTTCTTCTTGTTATCAATTATTTTAGAATATTTTTTTCTTATTGTTTGTATTTTTCAAGCACTACTAATCCCAAGACGAGAGTCTTGGAAATCTGTTTGTTATTCTTTTAAGAATATCGATGTCATATCAAGAAGGGCGAAGTATCTACTACCCTCCACCGTACGATCAAGTTTAATTCAATTCTTGGAGGCAAATGATGGAATGCTTCGGTGGAAGCAACAATCTCAACAACTGGATTGCGCTAAGACAACCTTCTCGAAACTCAAAGTTGAACACAAAAGTAATAAATATGTTGACAAATATTTTGCCTAATGAAGTCCTGTGTCAATTAGAAGGTTACAAGAATGCATTTGAGATGTGGACCAAATTGATCAAGCTTCATGAGACTCCGTCGAGGCTAGAAGATCACGGCGAAAGTGAGTTCGAATCCGAGTCTGAATCCAGAGAGCTATCCTCAGAGCCAGATCTAGAAGAACAAGACCAAATCAACTTCATCGCACTAGTGGTTGAGGAAGAAGCTGATGGATTCGAACTTGAGTCAGAACATGTGTCCAAACCCAAACCTAAGTTCGACCAAATGCTCGAGCCTGAATCTGAAATGGCAATTGTCAAGGGGGGAGAATCATAATGAGGATTCAGAAGGTAAAATTGTCAATTCTAAATTTAAGGTTCATATAACATGTTTTAAGTGCAGTGCAAAAAGACACTATAAAAGTAAATGCCCGATGAATCGATCTACACAACTGGAGGCAAAGGAGGAACTGATGCCTAAAGTTCGGAAAACGAAAGACCACATCGAATGTTTCAAGTGCAAAAAGATGGGACACTACAAATCTCAATGCCTAGAAACAAGATCCAAGGATCCAGGGGGAGCAATTAAGGTAAAACAATTTATGTTACATGAAAAATTATATGCTTTAGATCCTTCTTGTTTGAATTGTACTATGAAATTAAAAATGCATGAAAATCCTACATTAACATTACTTAACAAAAATAATATAAACTTAATTAATTCAAATAAATCTAAAATTGATAAAATCAACCCAAACCTTAATTAAGACATAGATCTAGTTAATCAAAATTCATTTATTCAAGATAATTTGATTTTAAATCAAAATAATAATTATCTAAAATTAACTAACAATAAAAAGAACTTAACTAAAAATTTAGAAAGTAAAAATAAGAAACTAAACCATAAATTAAATACAAAATCAAATTTTAGAAAACTAGAAAAACTAAATAATGTTTTAAAAAATAAAATTGATAAATTAGAAAACATTATTAATAATTTTATTAACTCACAAAATCTAGATTTAAGTTATAAATCAAAACCAAATCTAAAACAAAATTTTCATAAATCTAATTATAATCATGTACCTTTTAATTATGAAACTAATTAATAATAATAAAAATAATAATATTTAAACAAAAACAATAATACTAAAACAAAAATATTAAAGCATCAATAAAACAATGATAAAAAATAATAATAATAACAATAATAATAATAATAATAATAATAATAATAATAATAAATAAAAACAATAATAATAACAACAATAATAATATGACTTATTTGAATTGTTTGACTTGCCATGATCATGCATACTTATTTGTTATATAATATGTAACGACCCAATTTTCTCTATTTCAAGTTCTAAAAGTCCATAAAAATATTTGGAAACACTTTTAAAATATTCTAGAGATTTTTAGAGTATTTTTATGTAATTTTTGGAGGTCGTTTAGTATGGTTACAAAAGAAAGAATTTTTGATAAAAAATTATTGAAGGTGAGACTTGAACCCAAGACCTCCGGCCGAACCTGACCCAATCGGACGCAACCAACCAACCGAGCTGCGAGTTAATAAATATGAAGTGAGAAATATATAAGTTCTAGTTGATACAGGAATACGTTAGGTTAAAAAGGCTGCAGAAAAACGACCGAGCGGAAGCTCGACCCGACGACCTCCGGTTCGTACAAGTCTTTAGCGGGTCGAGCTAGCCAAGTGATCAGAGGAGTTTTTCTTGAAAAGGAAGGGGAACAAATATAGTTAAGTTATAATTGGAACAAAAAATTTAAACCCAGTTATAAGATTAGGTTTTCCCTTTCTCGCGAAAACTCGATATTCCTTTCCTCACCCTTCTCTCGCGACGGCGCGATTTCTTCCTCTCGGGCGAAAACGGAGACGACCTAGGGCATGTCTCCGGCGACCAATGAGCGCTGTTTTCCGGCCGGTCTTCACCCGTACGTGACCACCTCGACGAGAGGAGCTTGGAAACGCAAAGAAGCCGCCGGGATTCTCATCTCTCCGAACCCTAGAATTCTTCCCGTCGGTTGTAAGTCCAAGAACAGCGAGGTGAGTTGCTACTCACCTGCAGTAGGAGTAGTTTCGTGAGTCTTGATTTGCGAATGAGCTCTGATTTGGTATTTTTGCGCCTTCCTGTTGTTCGGCTGGTTTCCTTTTGGTTCTTCCGATTTTGGTTTTCTGCCGTGAGTTTCAATTAGGGTTAAGCTGTGAAGGTGTTACAATTAGATTGATGGTTAAGGTTTTTCTGCCGTGTACTTTAAAAAAACTTAACAAAAACCCTTCTGTGAAGCTTAATCTGTGAAGAATACAATATCTACACACATCTGTGAAGAATACAATCTCTAGAATCCGAATAGATGTTATGAATATGCAGTATAGTTATGGTTATTATGCAAATAACATGAAGGGATAGTTGTTTTAAACATGTAGTTAGGTTTTACCTTACTATGTTTTGACAGGACTGATCAGTTTCTCATTAAAGACTACTGCTTAGACATGTAGTAGATTTCCTAGCTATGTTTTTAACAAGACCGATTGGTTTCCCATTAGAATTAGTGCTTGAATTTCTTGATGCCACGACAAGGAGCAAGAACAGCTCTCTTATTCCAAGCGCATATCTTTGGTTTCTTAAACAATAATAACCATTCAGTTTAGTATACGAGTAGATTTCCCTTGCCATTAGATGAGCATGAACAGACCTTAAGCTTAGGTTTGATTTCCTTGATGATTTTACCTTAAGCTTGTTGATTGTATCTTTCGTGCCATTTATGAAGTTATTGTTTCTTGCTGTTTATAAGCATGAGAAATTAGTAGCTTTATAAAGTATAGATTTTGAACAAACAGAACAAGCTTTACATAGGTTCTAAATGCCAGCAAGTTTAAATTTGTTTTGCGCTGAGAAAGGGGCACGAACATCCCATTTCTTTTGTGTTGCAGCAAGCACGGACAACTCTAATAGAGCCTAGAACAGTCTTTGCCTCTTTGCATTTCTGCAGGGCACGAACAGCTCCTGTGGAGCTTATTCCAGCTAGTTTCTTTGCATTTCTACAGGCCGAACAACCCCATTTGGGGCTTAGAATAATGCTCTCTTTTAGTTTATGCAGTAGACGTGGAAGTTATATGTAGCCGAATAGTTTTATTTCATTAAGAATGCACTTTTCTTTTAAATTGCAATAGGCATGAATCACATATATAGCATTGCAGTTTAAGTCTTAATAGTAGCTTTGTTTGAACATCAGTAGCTTTAACAGTCTTCACTGCTATTAGTTGAACATCAGTAGTATTCATTTGCTATTAATTGAGCATGTACAGCTTTTATTGTTATTAGTTGAACATGAGTAGCTATAAGTAAGAAAAGACCAAGGTCTTAAATTGATCATAAATTCCAGAAGTTTAGGATTAAAAGCACACTAAGTGTTTGAATAAATGCCAAGGCATTTTATCATAAGAGAATTAAAGAATAACAAGTATAAGGAAGTAATAGTTAAAAAGAAAATATGTATTTTACTTTTAAATGGCATGTACCGGACACAAGGTCCATTGGGTGGGCTCCTAGATCGCCCCTAGGCACAAGATCGCCTAGAAGTACCTTAGTAGTTTCGGGATTAGCTATCTCGACTCTTATTAAGGATGCACGCAAATTGGTACAATGCCGGGCCCAAGAAAAGTTTATTATTATTTTGAAGTATAAAAGTATTAAAGTATAAGTATTAAACAAGTGAAATAAGCTTCACATATGTTTAGAATCAGTAAGTTTAGTTCTTCTTATTTCTAGCATGCAGTATTAGTTTGTATGATTCCTTTATTGGTTTATGAGCATGATTAGCTATACATGTTTAGTATTTCAGTTAGTATGATTCCTTTATTGGTTTATGAGCATGATTAGCTATACATGTTTAGTATTTCAGTTAGTATGATTCCTTTGCCATTTATGAGCATGAGTAGCTTTACATGTTAGCATTCAGTTTTAGCATGTTTTTATTTATATACATGCATATCGAGTTTTTGTGAGTTAGATAGCGCTCACTAAGCTTTATGCTTATAGTTTGCATTTCCTCCTACTGCAGATAAAGGAAAAGCTAAAGTATGAAAGGAAGGCAACAAGGTGGTGGTGATGAAGGTGTGTGATGGCTGGACTATGGGGAGATCAAGAGTTTGCTAAGGAATTGTCAAGACCTTTCTATTTAGAGTTCTTTTTGGTTTTCCTTAAACGCTATTATGAAGTTGGGGCTGTAATTGAGTTTAATCCGTACTTGTAGGCTGATATGTCCTATTGTTGGAGTTATATACTTGTTTATCATTGCTAGAATAGTTTCCTTTGAGTTATTGTGTTATTATTACTGCGTGGTTGTGTAAAAAGTGTGTTCCAGCCGCCTGTGGCTGAGTATATATTATTTGTATTGTTGATTTGGTCACCGGTACAGGGGAGATTCTGTCGAAATTTTTCGGTAGGGTTTTCATGTGGTTTTTAAATCATACTAGTTAAGTAGAGTTAGTAGTTAAGTAGCATTCACCTTTAGAGTAGTAGTAGTAGTGTAGAAGGTGGGTTGTTACAGTTGGTATCAGAGCAGTGTTCCATTCTCCAGCATCACACACACATCAGCATCATCCTCGCCGTCTCCAAGTAAGAAAGTATTTAAATTCATTCTTTATTCTGCTTTTCTTATTATTAACTGCAGTATAGAGTACTTGTTTTGAGTGCTTAAGTAAGATAGAAGATTTTGTTTCCCTTTTCTATATTCATATATAAGTATGATTAGAAGGGTTAGAGAAGCTATCAAGCCTTTTCCTCTGCATAATTAGATGTCAAGAAGAGGACGTCCCCGTACCGTTCATACTGAGGACCGAGTTCAGGAGAACGAAGAGCCCAGAACCCCTGGGCCTATTCTCTCTGAAGTTGTTGCCCAACTCCAGAGACAA
The DNA here is from genome assembly GCF_018446385.1 of Zingiber officinale. Lineage (NCBI taxonomy): Eukaryota > Viridiplantae > Streptophyta > Magnoliopsida > Zingiberales > Zingiberaceae > Zingiber > Zingiber officinale. The sequence continues at coordinate 37,678,648 of NC_055990.1, read as the reverse complement.
GTAGTAGAGCAGCAACAAGTGATTGCCAACTTGATGGCCAATCAGCAGCCAGTTCCTCCCACTCCTTCAACCATCAATGTGGAGACTCCAGTGGTGACTGAGGTTCCACCAGCCGCTCTGGAAGTCCCCACAGCACCTAGAAGACAAGAAGCCTACCTGATACAGTGGTTGAAGCTGAAGCCAGAAAGTTTCTCGGGCACGACTGAGCCCTGGGATACTCAGGCTTGGTTTAAGAAACTGGAGAGCACCATGGAGCTTCTCGATTAGCCAGAAGTCGAGAAGGTTAAGTGTGTCTCTTTCTACTTATCTGGAGATGCTTGTATGTGGTGGGAGCGAGCTAAGAGTAAGAGAGCAGTCAATCAGATGAGTTGGGTTGACTTCGAGATAGAGTTTTACGAGGAAGTCTTCCGTCAACGGATCACCAATAAACATTATGAGGAGTTTATAGAATTTAGACCAGATGACCTACCAGTAGAAGAAGCGGTCAAAAGATTTAACAGGCTAGCTCACCTTTGCCTAGAGTTAGTAAGTACAGTGAAAGAACAAGTCAGACTGATGCTCCTAATGCTGAGACCAGAAATAACACCTAATGTGAGTAGTGAAACTCACCGACCATAGATTGGTGAAGAGCTGGTCAGCAGGGCATTAGTGAGCACTATCTGAACAGCATCAAGGCACAACAAACACAACACAAGACAGTCAAAATAAAAGACAAGACAGTGGGGAAACAGAGACTCCAGTCAAGTAATCAGAATTGGAAGGACAAAGATAGCAAGAAAGACCCAAGCAGGAAGATGTTCGGGTAGTCTGTGAGTATCCAAAGGTATTTCCAGAAGGGCTACCTAGACTACCTCCCAACAGAGAAGTGGAGTTTGAGATTGAGTTGGTCCCGGGTACCGGACCAATTTCAAAAGCTCCATACCGCATGTCTCCAGCAGAGCTGAAAGAGTTACAAGAACAACTTCAGGAGCTGCTTGACAAAGACTTCATTCGCCCTAGTCACTCACCTTGGGGAGCTCCTGTGTTGTTTGTCAAGAAGAAAGATGGATCTATATGAATGTGCATAGATTACAGAGCTCTGAATCAAGTGACGATCAAGAACAAGTACCCCCTTCCCAGGATCGACGACTTATTTGATCAACTGAGAGGGGCAACAGTATTCTCGAAGATAGACCTGCGCTCTGGGTACCATCAGCTGAAGGTGAAAGAAAGAGACATACCCGGAACAACTTTTAGAACCAGATACGGACACTACGAGTTTGTGATCATGCCTTTTGGTGTGACTAATGCACCAACGGTCTTCATGGACTTAATGAACAGAGTGTTCAGAGAAAACCTTGATAAATTTGTCATCAGATTTATCGATGACATTCTAGTCTATTCAAGGACCCCAGAGGAGTATGACACGCACTTGAGAATAGTACTGCAGACCCTACAGCAGAAGCAGTTTTATGCTAAATTCTCAAAGTGCGAGTTCTGGTTAGATCAAGTGGCATTTCTAGGTCACATAATTTCTAAAGAAGGTATTCAAGCGGACCCAACCAAAATAGAGGCGGTCAACAAATGGCATAGACCCAAGAACGCCAGGGAGATCAGAAGTTTCCTTGGTTTAGCTGGGTACTACAGGAAATTCGTGGAGGACTTTTCCAGGATAGCTTCTCCACTAACAACCCTCACCAGAAAGAATAAGAAGTTTGAATGGTCAGATAAATGTGAGCAGAGTTTCCAAGAGTTGAAGAAGAGACTGACTAGTGCTCCCATTCTGACTGTTCCAGAGAGTGACAGGAGTTTTGACATCTACAGTGATGCTTCCAAGATGGGCTTAGGAGCTGTACTCATGCAGGAAGGAAAAGTGATAGCTTATGCTTCCAGACAACTCAAAGATTATGAAAAGAACTACTCCACTCATGATCTTGAGCTGGCAGCTGTGGTCTTTGCACTAAAACTCTGGCGACATTATTTGTATGGCGTTCAGTGCAGAATTTTCACAGACCATCAGAGTCTTAAGTACTTTTTCACTCAGAAGGACTTAAATATGAGACAGCGTAGGTGGCTAGAGTTGGTCAAAGATTATGACTGTGAAATCTTCTACCACCCAGGCAAAGCTAACAAAGTGGCAGATGCACTAAGCAGAAAATCCAGTGCATCCCTGATGTCTTTGTCATCATTAGCTCTACCACTGCAGAAGGAGTTGTCAGACTTTGGAATGGAAATTATTTATGGGCAACTCTCTGCATTGACCTTAGAGTCAACCCTGCTTGAGGATATATAGAGAAAGAAAAGTGAAGATCTAGATATCCAGAAGATCAAGCAAGGGATACAGAAAGAAGAAAATTCAGATTTTCGAGTATCAGATAGTGGAATTCTTTATCAGGGGAGCCGCCTTTGTGTTCCCAATGATGAAGAGCTGAGAAAGAAAATTTTAGAAGAAGCTTATAGTACACCCTACTCCATGCATCCTGGTTCTACCAAGATGTATTAAGACGTGAAACAGAGATTCTGGTGGTCTGGACTCAAAAGAGATGTAGCTAAATATGTCAGTACCTGCCTGACATGTCAGAGGATCAAAGCAGAACACCAGAGACAAGGAGAAGTTCTATAGCCTCTTCCTATACCAGAGTGGAAGTGGGAAGACATATCCATGGACTTCATAATAGGTCTCCCAAGAACTACGAATGGATATGATGCAATATGGGTAGTAGTAGACAGATTGACTAAGTTTGCCCATTTTCTAGCCATCAAGGTGTCCCACTCAATAGAGCAGTTGGCACAACTGTACGTCAAGGAAGTGATCAGACTTCATGGAGTTCCAAAATCTATTGTGTCTGATAGAGATGGGCGCTTCACCTCTCACTTTTGGGAGTGTGTTCAGATTGCACTAGGCACTAAACTCAAGTTCAGCACAGCCTTCCATCCTCAGACTGATGGACAAACAGAGTGAGTAAATCAAATTTTAGAAGATATGCTCAGAGCTTGTGCGCTAGATTTCAAGGGAAGTTGGTGCAAGTATCTATGCTTAGTTGAGTTTGCCTACAACAATAGCTATCAAGCCACCATCAAGATGACACCTTATGAGGCGTTGTATGGCAGGAAGTGCAGATCACCCATTTGCTGGCAAGAAGTAGGTGAAAGAAGAGAGATGGAAATGGAACTAGCATTCAGACAGAGCTGATAGATGAGACTACTCAGACTATCCAGAAGACCAGACAAAGAATTGAGACTGCCCAGAGTAGATAGAAGAGTTACGCTGACACACGCCGCAGGCCACTTGAGTTCCAAGTAGGGGATTCAGTTTTTCTCAAAGTCGCTCCTATGAAGGGAGTGATGAGATTTGGCAAGAAGGGCAAATTAAGTCCTCGCTATGTAGGACCTTACCTGATTACAGAGAGGATTGGGAAGGTAGCTTACAAGTTGGACTTACCACAAGACATGTCAGCCATACACAATGTATTTCATGACTCTATGCTAAAGAAGTTTATTTACGACCTTAGCCAAGTGATTCAGCCTCAGACAGTGCAGATCCAAGAGGATCTTAGCTACAAGAGCAGACCTACACAGATAGTGGACAGAGCAGTCAAGAGACTAAGAAATAAAGAAGTATCACTAGTGAAGGTCATCTGGCAGAACCAGAAGCACGAGGAAGTCACTTGGGAACGTGAGGACAGTATGAGACAGAAATATCCAGAGCTATTCTAAGTTCGAGGACGAACTTTTTATAAGGTATGGGGAATTGTAATGACCCAATTTTCCCTATTTCAAGTTCTAAAAGCCATAAAAATATTAGGAAACACTTTTAAAATATTCTAGAGATTTTTAGAAATTTTTAGAGTATTTTTAAGTAATTTTTGGAGGTCGTTTAGTATGGTTACAAAAGAAAGAAGTTTTGACAAAAAATTGTTGAAGGTGAGACTCGAACCCAAGACCTCCGGCCAAACCTGACCCAATCGGACGCAGCCAACCAACCGAGCTGCGAGTGTTTTGTTAATAAATATGAAGCGAGAAATATATAAGTTCTAGTTGATACAGGAATACCTTAGGTTAAAAAGGCTGCAGAAAAACGGCCGAGCGGAAGGTCGACCCGGCGACCTCCGGTTCGTACAAATCTTCAGCGGGTTGAGCTAGCCAAGTGGTCAGAGGAGTTTTTCTTGAAAAGGAAGGGGAACAAATATAGTTAAGTTATAATTGGAACCAAAAATTTAAACCCAGTTATAAGATTAGGTTTTCCCTTTCTCGCGAAAACTCGATATTCCTTTCCTCACCTTTCTCTCGTGATGGCGCGATTTCTTCCTCTCGGGCGGAAACGGAGACGACCTAGGGCACGTCTCCGGCGACCGATGAGCGTCGTTTTCCTGCCGGTCTTCACCCGTACGTGACCACCTCGACGAGAGGAGCTCGGAAACGCAAAGAAGCCGCCGGGATTCTCATCTCTCCGAACCCTAGAATTCTTCCCGTCGGTTGTAAGTCCAAGAACAGCGAGGTGAGTTGCTACTCACCTGCAGTAGGAGTAGTTCCGCGAGTCTTGATTTGCGAATGAGCTCTGATTTGGTATTTCTGCGCCTTCCTGTTGTTCGGCTGGTTTCCTTATGGTTCTTGCGATTTTGGTTTTCTGCCGTGAGTTTCAATTAGGGTTAAGCTGTGAAGGTGTTACAATTAGATTGATGGTTAAGGTTTTTCTGCTGTGTACTTTAAAAAAACTTAACAAAAACCCTTCTATGAAGCTTAATCTATGAAGAATACAATATCTACACACATCTGTGAAGAATACAATCTCTAGAATCCGAATAGATGTTATGAATATGCAGTATAGTTATGGTTATTATGCAAATAACATGAAGGGATAGTTGTTTTAAACATGTAGTTAGGTTTTACCTTACTATGTTTTGACAGGACTGATCAGTTTCTCATTAAAGACTACTGCTTAGACATGTAGTAGATTTCCTAGCTATGTTTTTAACAAGACCGATTGGTTTCTCATTAGAATTAGTGCTTGAATTTCTTGATGCCACGGCAAGGAGCAAGAACAGCTCTCTTATTCCAAGCGCATATCTTTGGTTTCTTAAACAATAATAACCATTCAGTTTAGTATACGAGTAGATTTCCCTTGCCATTAGATGAGCATGAACAGACCTTAAGCTTAGGTTTGATTTCCTTGATGATTTTACCTTAAGCTTGTTGATTGTATCTTTCGTGCCATTTATGAAGTTATTGTTTCTTGCTGTTTATAAGCATGAGAAATTAGTAGCTTTATAAAGTATAGATTTTGAACAAACAGAACAAGCTTTACATAGGTTCTAAATGCCAGCAAGTTTAAATTTGTTTTGCGCTGAGAAAGGGGCATGAACAGCCCATTTCTTTTGTGTTGCAGCAAGCACGGACAGCTCTAATAGAGCCTAGAACAGTCTTTGCCTCTTTGCATTTCTGTGTTTGCCTCTTTGCATTTCTGCAGGGCACGGACAGCTCCTGTGGAGATTATTCCAGCTAGTTTCTTTGCATTTCTATAGGCCGAACAACCCCATTTGGGGCTTAGAATAATGCACTCTTTTAGTTTATGCAGTAGATGTGGAAGTTATATGTAGCAGAATAGTTTTATTTCATTAAGAATGCACTTTTCTTTTAAATTGCAATAGGCATGAATCACATATATAGCATTGCAGTTTAAGTCTTAACAGTAGCTTTGTTTGAACACCAGTAGCTTTAACAGTCTTCATTGCTATTAGTTGAACATCAGTAGTATTCATTTGCTATTAATTGAGCATGTACAACTTTCATTGTTATTAGTTGAACATGAGTAGCTATAAGTAAGAAAAGACCAAGGTCTTAAATTGATCATAAATTCCAGAAGTTTAGGATTAAAAGCACACTAAGTGTTTGAATAAATGCCAAGGCATTTTATCATAAGAGAATTAAAGAATAACAAGTATAAGGAAATAATAGTTAAAAATAAAATATGTATTTTACTTTTAAATGGCATGTACCGGACACAAGGTCCATTGGGTGGGCTCCTAGATCGCCCCTAGGCACAAGATCGCCTAGAAGTACCTTAGTAGTTTCGGGATTAGCTACCTCGACTCTTATTAAGGATGCGTGCAAATTGGTACAATGCCGGACCCAAGAGAAGTTTATTATTATTTTGAAATATAAAAGTATTAAAGTACAAGTATTAAACAAGTGAAACAAGCTTCACATATGTTTAGAATCAGTAAGTTTAGTTCTTCTTATTTCCAGCATGCAGTATTAGTTTGTATGATTCCTTTATTGGTTTATAAGCATGATTAGCTATACATGTTTAGTATTTCAGTTAGTATGATTCCTTTATTGGTTTATGAGCATGATTAGCTATACATGTTTAGTATTTCAGTTAGTATGATTCCTTTGCCATTTATGAGCATGAGTAGCTTTACATGTTAGCATTCAGTTTTAGCATGTTTTTATTTATATACATGCATATCGAGTTTTTGTGAGTTAGATAGCGCTCACTAAGCTTTATGCTTATAGTTTGCATTTCCTCCTACTGCAGATAAAGGAAAAGCTAAAGTATGAAAGGAAGGCGACAAGGTGGTGGTGATGAAGGTGTGTGATGGCTGGATTATGGGGAGATCAAGAGTTTGCTAAGGAATTGTCAAGACCTTTCTATTTAGAGTTCTTTTTGGTTTTCCTTAAACGCTATTATGAAGTTGGGGCTGTAATTGAGTTTAATCCATACTTGTAGGCTGATATATCCTATTGTTGGAGTTATATACTTGTTTATCATTGCTAGAATAGTTTCCTTTGAGTTATTGTGTTATTATTACTGCGTGGTTGTGTAAAATGTGTGTTCCAGCCACCTGTGGCTGAGTATATATTATTTGTATTGTTGATTTGGTCACCGGTACAGGGGAGATTCTGTCGAAATTTTTTGGTAGGGTTTTCATGTGATTTTTAAATCATACCGGTTAAGTAGGGTTAGTAGTTAAGTAGCATCCACCTTTAGAGTAGTAGTAGTAGTGTAGAAGGTGGGTTGTTACATAATATGTCATGCGTCTCCTCGTAATTTAAAAAGATTAGTTAAAAAGATTTACCAAATCCTAACAACATAGCATCGGAATGGATTGAGATGATAGTACGTCAAGAAAACTTTATCGAAGGCATGCCTAGGCTGAATCTTGTGTATTCTACCTGGTGCACTAGACTTAGTGGATCTGACCGAAGCTACCCCAGTCAAACATGGGCTAATTAGACCAAGACTTAGTATTAAGTTTTTTGGGTAGGACTATGTTGGAAAGTATTCAGTAAGTGGTCCACTGTTGATACACAAGAAGGCCATATGCCTCGCCACTGAACTGAAAACTTATCCTTAGGAAGCCTGCTTGATTAACTTAAAGCTAAGTTTGAATCTAACATGAGTTTAATAACCTTTTTCAAATTTAACTAAAAACTTAATTAAAATAATTAAAAAAACTTTAATTAAAATTTAATTTAAATTTAATTCAAATATTAAACCTAATTATAAAAACCAAATTTAATTTAAATGTAAAATAAAATGTAAAAACATAACTTAAAATCTAAAATTAATTACAGCTTTAAATTAATCAAAATTTAATTCAAACTTCTTTAAAACTCAAATTAAATTAATAAAACAAAAATAAAATTAAAATAAATTTAATTTAAAACTAAACTTAAACTTGAATTAACTCAAGTGTATTTTAAAAAGCAAACTAATACAACTTTAAAATAAAAATAAATTAATTATTAATTAATCAATAACTAATTTACCATTAATAGACATAATTAATGTTTAATGACTTTAATTAATCAATAATTAATAACTTTAACTTAATTAAATTAATCATTAACTTTACGGTTTAATTTAATACACTTAATTAATTCTTAATGAATTTCAACTTAAAAATAAAGTACTTTAACCTAACACAAAATAAAAAAAACTAACTCTAAAATCTTTACCTAATTAATTACTAAGAAACTAATTAAATTAATTCATAATCAATTAATCCATAACTATTAATTATAAGCAATAAATTATAAATCAAAATTTTAATCCTTAATTAATTAAAAGTACATAATCATACTAAATTAAACTCAATTGAGACTACCTTTTAAATTAAGTTTAAATCAATCATTAATCTAACAATCAACTTATAGCTATAACTATTAAAAACAATTCTTAACCCAACCAACTTAATTAATCCTTAATTAGATAATTATCTTTAACAAATAACATTAAAATTTCTAAATTAACATTTATTTATAAGTTAAAATAATGTTACTATTAATCTTAATAATTCATTTTAACCCAAAATTATTTTAACATAATCAAAGTTCAACTAAAACTCAATTTTAACTTAATTACAATTAAACTCACAATCAATAAATTCATCTCACGTAATTATAGGATTACCATACTTGAAAATTTAGAATGAGTGAGATGCTAAGAAAATTAAAATTTAAAATATTTTTAAACATGTTTTGAAAACTTATATATCTATTTTCTTAAGAAATATTTTCAAATTTTGATTGATGATTGATTGGGTGTATTAGATATATATAAATTATTGTAATTCACCACCTATGTTTTTAGATCTTTAAGTCAACCATGACCCTTAGACACATCTAGGAATATCTTCCTTGTGGGTAACAAGGATATCTAAAAAGAGTGTTTGGTTAAGGGGGAGCGACTTTATTGAAGGACATATTTTTAATTATTTTTCATAGATTATTCAAAATCTTACTTTTGAAAACATATTTTGAAAAATGTTTCAAAACACTCTTTGAAAAATGCTTGATAAAACTTCTTTACAAATCTTTTTGAAAATTATCTTAAAATCTCTTAATCAATTACTTTTTAAAAATTACTTTTACGAAATTATTTTTCAAGCATTATCTTTTCAAAATCATATTTTTCAAACTCATACTTTTTGAAAAATCATAGTTTAAAAAATACTTTGAAAATTCCTTCAAAAACTTTATGTTTCATACCTTGAAAAACTCTTTGCAAATCTTTTTGAAAATTATTTTTATGACATTCTTATTCCTTGATAAATATTTTCAAAAGCTTCATATCTTGGTTAGTAGCCAATCTTTACAAAAAAATTTTTTTTTTAAGCCTTGGAATATTTTAGTAAAATCCTTGAAAATATTTTTCAAATTAGCCTTGAAATATGTTATCTTTATTTTGAAAACTTCTTCAAAAGAATTTTTGACACTAAGAATCAATATTTTTCAAAATATAATTGATGCACGTTCAATTTGAAAACCCAATTACATCTTATTATTACTTTCAAAAAAGTGAGGGAATACCTTAGGAATATCTTGAGAATGTTTCAGGTTTTACATCATTGTTGGTGCAAAACTTAGGGATACCTTAGACATCAATTTATGAAAGATTCTTTTTGATGAATGACAAAAGGGGGAGAAGAAGGTTTTAAGTTAGAAATCTAAATCTTATGATTAGACCTAACTTAAATATATTTGTCAAACATCAAAAAGGGAGAGATTGTTGGTGCAATCGACCTCAAAGGTTTTAATGTCCAACAAATATGTTTAAGTATGTTTAATGGAGCTTGATCATGGGAAGTCCTAGTCATGGCTAGGCAAGGGTGAGAAGTCAACTAAGTCTTGGAAAGTCCTAGTTGTAGGCTAGGCAAGAGAAATCTCGGTATATCGTGGAAGCCAGGTGGATAGGTCTGGAGGACCTGATCCCTGGGTAACCAAATACTGAGGAAAGGGAAATCTCGGTATATCGTGGAAGCTAGGTGGATAGCTTTGGAAGACCTGATCCCTGGGTAGCTGAATACTGAGTCTTGGTGAGTGAAGCCAGGTGGAGAAAACCCTAGGGGGAGATAACCTTAGGTAACGAGAAGTCTTGGAGGAGTGAACTCCAAGCAAGGTTGATCGAATGATTTTTGGTTGACTGCGCGCGGTCGACCAGACCAGCAGATCTCGATAAATCTAGGTTTAGGTTTACCATTATATTCTGTATTACTATTATTGCTGTTGGCTAATATAGTATTGCAGGAAAGGTCTTAGTGGATTAGGCGATCAGACACTGAGCAGGCAAAGTCCAAACATGTTTGAAGGACCATGTTTGACAGGTAAGTAGAGGTAAACAACTAGAGGAGAGACAGTGAGGTCGGGTTCCTGAAGGGAACAACCTAAGGTCGCTGATCCAACTGAAGAAATTGGGAAGGTTTTCAAGTTGAGATCAAGACAGTTTTACTGCCTAATATTACTCATGCAATATATATATCACTGTGCTAACCTTTGTGTTGCAAGGATACTTTGTTTAATTCTGTGTTGCAGGTTCGGCCGGAGCGGTCGACTGAACGTAGGGATCGATCGATCGAACCAAGTTGACTCAACACAGGCTAGTTCATCAACATCGATCATAAGCAAAAGGAAATAGAGCTGATTAGTTGACCAAACCCTTGGATCGATCGACCGAACCAATCAACATTAATGCACAGTAAATGCAAATCTCGACAAATCTCGATGAATAGGGAAGGAGCCTGTTCAGTCGATCAAAAAATGGGATTGGTCGATCGAACCCTTAATGAGCAATTAATGTTAGAGATCGAGCCAGCGTTAGACTCCAACCAGGAAGGAAGGGAGCTGGTTCGGTCGACCGAACAGAGGGATCGGTCGATCGAACGCCCATTACACCTATAAAAAAAGACTCGAGGTCTGAGGCTGATACAATACTTTCTGATCGACTGAAGTTCTCTTTTGCAAGCTACTCATGCTACAAGTCTTCATCAGCTCTGCAAGTCACTTCGTCCGATAGTGCCGACCAAAGCTTCAACTCCATTACTTGTCGGTATATTTTATTAGCTTGCATTGTAATTAACTTAAGCAAGATAGTAGGTTGTTACTATCTTGCTCATTTTGTACGTTTTGCATCTTTCCGAGGATTTCGTAAAGAAGGGTTATAGTGGATTGCCCATCGGTGCGATCAAGGATCACAGGCCTTTGACTAGAAGTTAACCTAGACTCTGAATGAAGTAAATAAGTTGGTCTTTATTTTTTACTTTCTGCTGTGCACGACTTTGCTTTCAAAGAAAAAGAGAATTTTTAAAAAGGCGTGATATTCACCCCCCTCTATTGCACCCATTCGATCTAATAGAACCCCTTTGCTCGAGGTGTCGATCGACTATTGATACTGGCCTGGGCTTCTGATTACTTAGATATCCTTAATTGTGGGAATGAGATTTTGAGTGGCATCTTCTATATTCTACCCAATAAATATAAATCTGGCTAGGCCTTAGTCTTTCTTTTGTTTTCTCTCCTGGTACATCTTTGTTTGCTGATAACCCGTTCGGGGATAAGAGTGTAAAAACTGACCCCTGAGTTACTGAGCGTGGTCATGCTAAGATGAGAGTTTTGAAATCCTGCCCGATGTTAGAGTGTATACTAAAAGCCTAGTTTTTTGTAAACATTTACTTTTGAAATAAAGAATCACATTGGTCAAATGTCTACATTTTTATGCTAAGTGTAGTTGTTCAATTAATTTATATTCTAGATAACATGGTGTGTGGTGTCACACACAGAAGATCATGTTATCAATTCCTTATAAATTATAAATAGTAGCTCACGACTACGATGGAAAGGAACAAATCATTAGAATAGTCATAGTGTAATTTGGTATTAGTTTATCTTAACTATAAAATTATACTAGTACACTCTGAGTATATTGAGCAGGACCATTTAAGGTAAGTTCTTTTTATACTGACTGCATAAAATAACAAGACCTTTGTTATTATGGAAGTGGGTGCTCTTAATCCTGATATAATAACAAGTACATATATCTAGTATTTATTTCTTTGACTTATCAAAGGGTGCGATTTAGTTCGATAAATTAATAGGCCCGATAAGTTGAGAAATGATATTATTTATAGTGTGTGTTGTTGATTATAGAAGAAAACTGTGTCCTAGTAATCTAGGTTGCTGATGTCCACAAGAGGAGCTCATAAGGATTGTCATGTAAACCCTGCAGGTGGATTTAGTCTAACATGACGATAAGGTTGAGTGGTACTACTCTTGGAGCAAGATATTAATTGAGTTGTTAGTAACTCATTTAATTAGTGGATATTCTATATCTTAAACACAGGGAGACTAACACACTCATGATAAGAAGGAGCCCAAAATGTAATGTGGGATTGGTGCGGTAGTTCAATAATAATTTTTTAGTGGTATGAATTATTATTGATGAAATTAAATTGTGTGTTCAGGGTGAACACGGGAAGCTTAATTTCATCGGGAGACCAAAACCGATTCCTCCTCTCGGTCCCTATCATAGCCTCTTATTTATAAACTATTATACCCACCTTCTTACCCACCTTAAGGTGGTCGGACAAGCCTAGCTTGGAGCCCAAGCTAGGGCCGGCCAAACCAAGGTGAGTTGATTTCATTAGGTAGCCGGCCCTACCTTGAACCCAAGCTTGGTGTGGCTGGCCGCAATAAATTAAAAGGTTTTTATTTTTTAAAATCTTTCTTATGTGGAAGCCATGGTTTTAAAAGAGAGTTTAAAAATTTAAATCTTTCTTTTTATAGTTTTATACAAAAGATTAAGTGAAAGGTTTGATATCTTTCCTTATTTGTAGTTAAAAGGAAGATTTTAATTTTTGATAAAACTTTTCTTTTTTGTAACCATCCTCATGATTTAAAAGAGAGTTTTAAAATTAAATCTTTCCTTTTATAGTTTTTACAAAAGATTAAGAAAAGATTTGATATCTTTCCTTATTTGTAGATTGAAAGGAAGATTTTAATTTTAGAGAAAACTTTCCTTTTTGTAAATCATCCACATGTTTTAATAGAGAGATTTTAATTTATAAAAGTTTCCTTTTATGACCAACCGTGAAGGAAATTTTCAAAAGAGAAATTTTTATTTAAAAATTTCCAGAAATAAATTAGGAAGTTTTAATTTTGTGTTTAAAACTTTCCTTGTTTGGAGGGATTAAGGTGCCCGACCATATATAGTTTGAAAGGGAAATTTTATTAATCTTTCCTTTCATTGGAAAAGAGAATAAGGAGGTTTTAATAAAACTTTCCTTATTTGCCAAGACCAAGGAATATAAAAGAGAGGGTAGAGGTGCCTCACCTCATAACAATATCTCTTCTATTATTCCTCTCTTCCTTGGTTGGTGGCCGACCCCTCTCTTTCTCTCCCTCTCCTATTCTTCTTCCTTGGCCGGTGACATCTTCATCTCAAGGAGCTTGGTTGGTGGTCGGATCTTGCTAAAGGAAGAAGGAGAGATAGGAGGTCTTGTTTCTTAGCATCCCTTGGAGCTTAGTGGAGGCCGAACCTCCTCATCTTCTCTTGGAGTTCTTGTGGTGGCCAAAACTTGATTGGAGAAGAGAAGGAAGCTTGGGTGGTTCTCGTCTCAGTAGATCATCACCCACACGACGTCCGAGATAAGAAGAGGAATACGATAGAAGATCAAGAGGTGTTGCTTACAAAGAAAGGTATAACTAGTAATTCTATTCCGCATCATACTAGTTTTCTTTGTATAGATTTTGAAATACCAAACACAAGAGACATATGATTCTAGGTTTCGAATTTGTGATTCGAGTTTGTGTTTTATTTTTTTTCGATCTTGTGATTCAATTGTTCCTTTTGGTTAAACCTAGGGTTACTATAAGGAAATTGAATATTAAATTTCATTGAAAGGCTTTGTCTAGGAAGTGGTGGATGCTCCCATACCCAAGAAAGCTTAGTGCCTCGCCATGTTTAACCTGGAAGCCGATCTCTGAAATTAATATTTAATTGAATTTGTAACATGGGTGGATTTGGATCAATAATGTTAAGTATCGTTTGCAATCCAAGTCTAAACCTCTAAGAACAGATAAGTTAAATTTAGAATTAATAATGTTAAGTTCCATTTGCGATTCCTAATTTAATTTCTAAAGAACACAATAGGTTGTTAGGAATGGTTCAGGACTTGTACAAAATTTTTATACAGGGAACCGGTACGATATTCTGAGTATCAACCAACAATTAGTATCAGAGCTAGGGTTTGCCTCTGTGTTTTTGGTTTTCAGTTTAATTATAAACATGCCATACATAATTTAGGCAAGATAATAGTAGGATGTGCTAAATCTGTGGTTGCAGACTCCAACTATTATGACTTATAAATATTGTGTGTGATTGGACCCTTGGACATGTCATGGACATTTTTGTGTGTGCATGATTGGTTGTATTAAATACAACAGGAGCTGTATTAGTTTTATGATTTTACATTTTTGTTTCGATCTAGATTACATGTACATTCCTTTGTGGAATATAGGATCGATATATGTAAAATTCTATTTTTGTCACGGATCGTATCCTTGCAAGACATGGTACTTTTTGAGGACCAGAGACGTAGTGGAAAAAGAAGCAAGACAGATGCGATGACTAGACCCAATTGCGGTGGCTAAAGATGGTAGTAGATAGGGTTGACAACACACAGAGGACAGTGATGGAAAAGGCCATAATAGTTGGAAAATTAATTTCTATATTTATTGCTTTTATTTACTGTGATATGTGTGATGTGTGCTTGCATAGTTAAAATTCCTCACCTTAAATAACTAAGTGGGAGAGGGATTAGTAAATAAATTCCATGGTCTCCATTATTGGTTTGTAAGTGATGCAATAAACTTGCGTGTTGACTCTGAGTGCCTCCCTCCACAACGGATGAGTTTGTTTGCGGATCACTAGATCAAACTTCCTTTATGGATGGTTATAGGAAATTATTTAGGATGTGTGTGATCTTCTCCAACTGAAGGGGCACAATTCTATTTAATGGACTAAGTATCAAGTAATGATATACACTTAGACACATTTAATAGTATCCTCCCCAACAGAGTCATTGCTATTATTTGTGTGACCAAAGGAAAACCAACTATTAATTTTATTTGTCATAAAGTTAGGATGACAAGATAATAAAATTAATGGGTAAGACCCTCCTCTTATAAATGTTGAATTTGTATACGTCCACACTAATATGGCATACAAAATTCACGGTGTTTTGAGGTGTTGGTAAATTTAAATAGTATTGTTTGAGGAATCAATATTATTCTAAATTTAGAGTCTTGACCAAAAGTTTATTTTGTGATTCTTAGGATGGCTTTCAACCCATTGTCTATTATACTGAAAGAGAACAAACTTACCGGTCCTAAATACATAGATTGGAAAAGAAACCTGGACATTGCCCTAACTGCTGAAGGCTATAAGTTTGTACTGCTAGAGACCTGCCCTGATGCACCTAATAGCGATTCTAGCGAAGAGGAGATTGAGTATCATAAGAAATGGGTAAAAGAAGATGAGATGGCGCGGTGTTACATTTTGGCTTCAATGTCAAATGTGCTGCAACATCAACATCAGGACTTACCAACTACTTATGATATGATGAACAATCTCAAAGAACTCTTCGGACACCAGAATCGGGCTGCTAGGCAAGAGACAATGAGAAAATTAATGACAATCACCATATCAGAGGGGACACCCGTAAGGGATCATATCCTAAAGATGATGGCTTATTTGAACGAAATACACCTTGGAGCTGAAATCGATGGGGAAACCCAGATCGATATTATTCTCCAAACTCTACCTAGAAGTTTTGAGCAGTTCCGCCTGAACTATAACATGAACAAAAGGGCTTATACATTGGCGGAACTTTTGATAGAACTTCAGGTAGCAGAAGGTATATTTCGTCATAGTTCTCAGATTCACTTTGCTAAAAATGTTTCTACTTCTAAGTCAAAAGGCAAGAAGAAGAAGAAACAGGCTGGCTCAGCAAAGAAGGTGAAAAGATCTCTAGGTACTGGACCAAAGTTGGAGTGAAGAAGCCAAAGGGCAAGTGTTTCATCTACAAGCAGTCGGGACATTGGAAGGTAGACTGTCCTTGTAGGAATCAGAACAATAGAGGTATATCTTATTCTCTTGTAGTTGAAACATGTTTAGCGGTGTTATCTACCAGAACCTAGTGTGTAGATACAGGAGCCACTGATTATGTCTGCAATACATTGCAGGGGTTCCAGGAAACCCGACGACTATATGAGGGAGAGATAACGGTCTACATGGGCAATGCTACGAAAGTGGCGGCTGTTGCAGTGGGAGACGTCTACTTATCATTTGATAGGAATAGAAGTTTGGCTTTGAGAAATATCTTTATGTACCAACTTTTAGAAAGAATTTAATTTTAGTTTCTAAATTGTTTGTGGATGGATATTCTATTTCTTTTGATGACAAAGTAGTTATCAAGAAGAATAAGGTTATTATCTGTTCTGGTACATTAGTAGGCAATTTGTATACTTTAAATCCAATTTCTTCTACAAAGCAACAAATGGAAATTAATAACACATTTTCTAATTCTAATAAGAGAAAGGAACCTTCGGAAATGAACCAAACATATCTTTGACATCTAAGCCTTGGTCATATTAACTTGAGTAGGATTCAAAGGCTTATAGCCGATGGACTCTTGGGTTCATTAGTGTTGGAAAACTTTTCAACTTGTGAATCTTGCTTGGAAGGTAAAATGACCAAGAGACCTTTTAAGGCCAAGGGGTATAGAGCCAAAGATGTGTTAGAACTGGTTCATTCTGATTTGTGTGGTCCTATGTCTATCCAGGCAAGAGGTGGTTTCGAATATTTTGTATCTTTTATAGATGACTATTCATGATATGAGTACATTTACTTGATGCACCGCAAGTCTGAATGCTTTGATAAGTTCAAAGAGTACAAGGCTGATGTGGAGAAACATCATGGTAAAAGTATCAAGACACTACGGTCTGATCGTGATGGCGAATACCTCTTTGGAGAGTTTAGGAATTACTTATCAGAGGCTGGGATTCAACCCCAACTGTTTACATCTGGTATACCCCAATAAAATAGTGTGGCAGAATGAAGGAATAAGACTCTTATGGAAATGGTTAGATCGATGATGAGTTATTCAGAATTACCAGATTCATTTTGGGGATATGCTCTGGAAACAACAGTGTACATTCTGAATATGGTACCTTCTAAATCAGTACCCTCTACTCCCATGGAATTATGGAATAGACATAAGCCTAGTCTGAGTCATATTCGGATATGGGGTAGTCCAGCACATGTGTTGAAGGGAGATACTGACAAGTTAGAATCATGTACTGAGGTTTGTCTGTTTGTAGGATACCCTAAGGGAACGAAAGGTGGTTTGTTTTATAATCCTAAAAATCAGAAGATTATTGTTAGCACCAATGCTCGATTTTTAGAGGAAGATTATGTAATGAACCACAATCCCATGAATGAAATTGTTCTAGAAGAAATGCGAGAGGACACGCCTACTCTAGTACCAACAATGCAAGATAAAATATCACAAGAAACTGTAACATGTATCACAAATGATACACAACAACAGACAGTGCCTCGTCGTAGTGGGAGGGTTGTTAGGCAACCTGAAAGATTCATGTTTTTGGGAGAGTTGTCAGACTTGGTCCCAGGTAAACATGAACCTGATCCCCGAACATATGACGAAGCGCTCCAAGATATAGATGCAGAATCTTGGCAAAGAGCGATGAATTCAGAAATAGGATCTATGTATTCTAATAAGGTTTGGGAGCTTGTAGAACCACCAAATGGTGTAAAAGCCGTTGGATGTAAGTGGATCTATAAAAGGAAAAGAGGGACAGATGGGAAGGTGGAAACCTTCAAAGTAAGGCTTGTTGTGAAAGGGTACACTCAGAAAGAGGGAATCGATTATGAGGAAACTTTTTCGCCAGTGGCTATGCTTAAGTCTATCCGGATACTCTTATCCATTGTCACTCATATGGTTTATGAGATTTGGTAAATGGATGTCAAGATAGCTTTCCTTAATGGAAGTCTTAAAGAAAACATCCATATGAAGCAACCAGAAGGATTTATTGAAAAAGGCAAAGAACATCTAGTGTGTAAGCTCAATCGGTCGATTTATGGACTGAAGCAAACTTCAAGATCTTGGAACATACGGTTTAATGAAGTAATCTAATCATATGGATTTATTCAGTGTCCGGATGAGTCTTGTGTATACAAGAAATGTGATGGAAACGTGGTGATATTTCTTGTACTATACGTAAATGACATTTTGTTAGTTGGAAACAATATCAAAGTGTTGTCGGAAGTAAGGGTATGGTTGTCCAAGTAATTCGATATGAAGGACTTAGGAGAATGCGCACATATTCTTGGGATTAAAGTAATAAGGGATCATAAGAAAAGGATGTTGTGCTTGTCCCAAGCTTTATATATTGATACAATCCTTGCTCGTTTTAGCATGCAAGACTCCAAGAAAGGTTTTCTACCTTTTAGGCATAGAGTAGCTTTATCTAAAGAGATGTCTCCGAAGACATCAAAGGAGATAGAGGACATGAAGGCAGTTCCTTATGCTTCGGCTGTCAGAAGCCTAATGTATGCTATGTTGTGCACGAGACCGGATATCTATTTTGCCATAGGCATGGTTAGCAGATATCAAAGTAACCCTGGACAAGGATATTGGACTGCTGTAAAGCATATATTGAAGTACCTGAGAAGGACTAGAGATTATATGCTGGTTTACCAAGCAGATGATTTGCTCCCTGTGGGTTACACGGATTCCGACTTCCAATCAGATAGGGACAATAGTAAGTCTACATCAGGCTATGTGTTTACTTTAGGAGGTGGAGCCATTGCATGGAGGAGTGTTAAGCAGAAATACGTTTCTAACTCAACCATAGAAGCTGAGCATGTGGCAGCCTCTGAGGCAGCCAAAGAAGCTGTGTGGCTCAGGAACTTCCTAATGGACTTAGATGTGATTCTTGTTTGCCCAAAATCATCACAATTTATTGTGATAATAGTGGTGTAGTAGCAAACTCAAAGGAACCGCGAGCCCATAAGGCAAGTAAACACATAGAGCGCAAGTACCACCTGATACGAGACATCGTAAAGCGAGGAGAAGTTGTTGTCGCCAAGATTGCATCAGCAGATAACCTGGCAGATCCTTTCACTAAGGCCCTTCCGACGAAAGCTTTTGATCGGCATGTTGAAGGAATGAGAATCAGATGTATTGCAGCATTTAAGACAGCATAGTCTTTTAGTAGAAGTGGGAGATTGTTAGAGTGTATACTAAAAGCCTAGTTTTTTTTGTAAATATTTACTTTTGAAATAAAGAATTACATTGGTCAAATGTCTACATTTATGTGCTAAGTGTAGTTTTTCAATTAATTTATATTGTAGATAACATGGTGTGTGGTGTCACACACAAAAGATCATGTTATGAATTCCTTATAAATTATAAACAATAGCTCACGACTAAGATGGAAAGAAACAAACCATTAGAATAGTCGTAGTGTAATTTGATATTATTTTATCTTAACTATAAAATTACACTAGTACACTCTGAGTATATTGAGCAGGACCATTTAAGGTAAGTTCTTTTTATACTGACTGCATAAAATAACAAGACCTTTATTATTATGAAAGTGTGTGCTCTTAATCCTGATATAATAACAAGCACATATATCTAGTATTTATTTCTTTGACTTATCAAAGGGTGTGATTTAGTTCGATAAATCAATAGGCCCGATCAGTTGGGAAATGATATTATTTATAGTGTGTGTTGTTGATTATAGAAGAAAACTGTGTCCTAGTAATCTAGGTTGCTGATGTCCCCAAGAGGAGCTCATAAGGATTGTCATGTAAACCTTGTAGGTAGATTTAGTCCGACATGATGATAAGGTTGAGTGGTACTACTCTTGGAGCAAGATATTAATTGAGTTGTTAGTAACTCATTTAATTAGTGGATATTCTATATCTTAAACACAGGGAGACTAACACACTCATGATAAGAAGGAGCCAAAAATGTAATTTGGGATTGGTGCGGTAGTTCAATAATAATTCTTTAGTGGTATGAATTATTATTGATGAAATTAAGTTGGGTGTTCGGGGCGAACACGGGAAGCTTAATTTCATCGGGAGACCAAAATAGATTCCTCCTCTCGGTCCCTATCATAGCCTCTTATTTATAAACTATTATACCCACCCATACCCACCTTCTTACCCACCTTAAGGTGGTCGGACAAGCCTAGCTTGGAGCCCAAGCTAGGGCCGGCCAAACCAAGGTGAGTTGATTTCATTAGGTAGCCGACCCTACCTTGAACCCAAGCTTGGTGTGACCAGCCACAATAAATTAAAAGATTTTTATTTTTTAAAATCTTTCTTATGTGGAAGCCATGGTTTTAAAAGAGAGTTTAAAAATTTAAATATTTCCTTTTATAGTTTTCTACAAAAGATTAAGTGAAAGGTTTGATATCTTTCCTTATTTGTAGTTAAAAGGAAGATTTTAATTTTTGATAAAACTTTTCTTTTTTGTAATCATCCTCATGATTTAAAAGAGAGTTTTAAAATTAAATCTTTCCTTTTATAGTTTTTACAAAAGATTAAGAAAAGATTTGATATCTTTCCTTATTTGTAGATTGAAAGGAAAATTTTAATTTTAGAGAAAACTTTCCTTTTTGTAAATCATCCACATGTTTTAATAGAGAGATTTTAATTTATAAAAGTTTCCTTTTATGACCAACCATGAAGGAAATTTTCAAAAGAAAAATTTTTATTTAAAAATTTCCAGAAACAAATTAGGAAGTTTTAATTTTGTGTTTAAAACTTTCCTTATTTGGAGGGATTAAGGTGGCCGGCCATATATAGTTTGTAAAGGAAATTTTATTAAACTTTCCTTTCATTGGCAAAGAGAATAAGGAAGTTTTAATAAAATTTTCCTTATTTGCCAAGACCAAGGAATATAAAAGAGAGGGTAGAGGTGCCTCACCTCATAACAATATCTCTTCTATTATTTCTCTCTTTCTTGGTTGGTGGCCGGTTCCTCTCTTTCTCTCCCTCTCCTATTCTTCTTCATTGGCAGGCTCACTCATAGCTCACATTGGGCGAGAGTCTAGAGGTGTGAGAGCATGCTCACTTATAACTCGCACTAGGCGAGAGTCTGGAATCCCGACCTAGAGGTTGTTGGTCGTGAGAGTAAATTCACTTATAAGTCGCGCTAGGGCGAGAGTCTGGAGGCGTGAGAGCAAGCTCACTTATAACTCGCGCTGGGGCGAGAGTCTGGAGGCGTGAGAGCAATCTCACTTATAACTCGTGCTGGGGCGAGAGTTTTGAGGCATG
The DNA here is from genome assembly GCF_018446385.1 of Zingiber officinale. Taxonomy (NCBI): domain Eukaryota; kingdom Viridiplantae; phylum Streptophyta; class Magnoliopsida; order Zingiberales; family Zingiberaceae; genus Zingiber; species Zingiber officinale. The sequence goes on along the minus strand of NC_055990.1, from coordinate 37,657,515 downwards.
AGAGCAAGCTCACTTATAACTCGCGCTGGAGCAAGAGTCTGGAGGCGTGAGAGCATACTCACTTATAACTCGCACTGGGGTGAGAGTTTGGAATCTTGACTAAGAGGTCGTTGGTCGTGAGAGCAAGCTCACTTATAACTCACTCTGGGGCGAGAGTCTGGAGGCATGAGAGCATGCTCAATTATAACTCGCACTGGGGCGAGAGTCTGGAGTCCCGACCGAGAGGTTGTTGGTCGTGAGAGCAACCTCACTTATAACTCGTGTTGGATTGAGAGTCCAGAGGCATGAGAGCATGCTCACATATAACTTGCGCTGAGGCGAGAGTCTTGAATCCCAATTGAGAGGTCGTTGGTTGTGAGAGCAAGTTCACTTATAACTCACTCTTGGGCGAGAGTTTGGAGGCGTGAGAGCATGCTCACTTATAACTCGCACTAGGGAGAGAGTCTGGAGGCGTGAGAGCAAGCTCACTTATAACTCGCGCTGGAGCGAGAGTCTGGAGGCGTGAGAGCATGCTCACTTATAACTCGCTCTGGGGCGAGAGTCTGGAGGTGTGAGAGAATGCTCACTTATAACTCGCACTGGGGCGAGAGTCTGGAATCTCGACTGAGAGGTCGTTGGTCATGAGAGCAAGCTCACTTATAACTCACTCTGGGACAAGAGTCTGGAGGCGTGAGAGCATGCTCACTTATAACTCGCACTGGGGTGAGAGTCTGGAGTCCCGATTGAGAGGTCGTTGGTAGTGAGAGAAAGCTCACTTATAACTCATGCTGGGGTGAGAGTCTAGAGGTGTGAGAGCATGCTCACTTATAACTCACGTTGAGGCGAGAGTCTGGAATCCCGACCGAGAGGTTGTTGGTCGTGAGAGAAAGCTCACTTATAACTTGCTATGGGGCGAGAGTCTAGAGGTGTGAGAGCATACTCACTTATAACTCACACTAGGGCGAGAGTCTAGAGGTATGAGAGCATGGCCACTTATAACTTACGCTAAGGCGAGAGTTTGGAGGCGTGAGAGCATGCTCACTTATAACTCACGCTGAGTCGAGAGTCTGGAATCTCGACAGAGAGCTTGACCAGGAAGCCGTCTGAGGCCTGTCCAGGATTGGATCAGGAGGTCTGTCTAGGAATAGATTTGGAAATCTGACCAGGGCTTCCTCTAGAGACCTGACCAGGAATGGATCTGGAGCTCTGTTGGGTTTTTCGGGCCGCAAAAATCATTTTTTGCATTGCAGAAACCCCGAAATTCCCATGCCACCGGATTAGTGGGAAGATTAAAATTTCATAAAAACTTTCACGTATGAGTTTTCTAAGCCTAGATCTACTTTAGATCTACAAGATAATAATTTACCCTTGATGCGAAGCCCTTCGCTTAATCCCACTCGTCCAAGGTTCGCCGGATCTCGAGAGTATCAAAGTAGATACTCCTCTATGTGTATCCACACAAGCAAGAGATGGAGAAACCAAACAAAAAGGTGTGCTAGCACCTTTTATGGTCACGGCAAGGAGGAAGAGAGGGAGAAGAAGATGAGAGCTTGAGGAAGAAGAAGGAGGTTTCAACACAAAATGAAACTTACACATGAATTCATGTGGTCGGCCACATTAAGAGGGATTATAACCTCCGTGGAATGCCAAGAGTCACAACTCTTGGTAACTCCCATGAGGTGGCATCCCACTTAAGCAACCATGATGATGTGGAGCATCATCATTGGCCCACTCTTTGCCAACTCACCAATGAGGTGGCAAATGGTCAAGTCAAACTTGACCCTTCATCTTCCTCTCAAGTCAAGTCAAACTTGACCACTTCTCTCCCTTGGTTGATCTAATCTAACCATTGGTTCAAGTCAATTTTAATTTAATGAATCTCTATTCATTGAATTAAATTAATTAAATGAGTCTAAGTCCAAATTAGACTCACTTAACGCATGAACCAAATTGAGTCCAACTCAATTAGCTTAATTTGGATTACTCTTAATCCAATTTGGTTCATCACATGAACCTAATCCTTTAGGTTCATCAAATGAACCTAATCTCCATCTAATTGCCCTTTGTGTGTGACCCTATAGGTTCTTGTAATGTTGGCAATGCTCCTAAACCCATTTAGAAGCATAAGTAATGAGCGATATCTAGCAACACATCATTACTACCCAAGTTACAAGAATGTTGAGATCCAACATCACCTTATGATTACTAATTATGACTCCTCACAATATATGACAAGTGTCCTTCTATCCTTGACATCTAGATTGATTAATATGAGGCATAGACCGTGTCATCCTCTAATCAATCTAAATCTTGAACTCCAAGTAGACTCACTCAATCAAATGAGCTCAATATCTCATATTGACTTATTTGGGCATGACCATGCACTTAGTGGTCTCACTCTATCAAGAATATTGATGTCTCTCTCGTCATATAGGAGGGATAGATCCCATCTACATCACTCACATCCCTCCACATAATTTGTTACATACCCAGTAATCGCCTTTATAGTCCACCCAGTTATGGGTGACATTTGATGAAGCCAAAGTACGTAACTCCTTATGTAGGGAACCATGGTGACTTCAGGTCCAAGGACTAGTAGTCATACTAATAGCCACATGAGAAAGTATATGACACTCATATAACGATCCATGATACTTTCTCTTGGCGGGTCATTCAGTATACATTCTCCAATGCATACCCATGTGTCAACTTGATATCTCTATATCCATGACTTGTGAGATCAAGTCATCGAGTTGACCTACATGCTAGTCTCGTCACATTAACATTGTCCCTGAATGTTAATACTCGACTAGGAATGATTAAGAGTAGTGTTTCCTATATCATCTCACTATCGATTCAACCAATCGATTGATATAGGTAAGAACCTTCTACTCAAGGACGCTATTATATTTAGTTATTTGGCACAATACAAGTAAGTATAATAACCAAAACAAATGCCTTTATATATATAAGAAATATGATACAATGAGTCCATACAACAATCATCAAATGATTGGCTCTAGGGCTCTAACTAACAATCTCCCACTAGCACTAGTGCTAATCAGTGTAGGCTCTAAGGCCTAATGATCTAGTGTGACCATCATGCTTTCTTTGTGCCAAAGCCTTGGTCAAGGGATCTGCGATGTTAGCCTCAGTGGGTACTCTGTAAATCTTCACATCTCCTCTATCGATGATCTCTCGAATGAGATGGAAGCGCCGTAGTATATGTTTGGTCCGCTGGTGTGAGCGAGGTTCCTTGGCCTACGCTATTGCTCCATTGTTGCCACAATAGAGCTCTATGGGATCAACTATGTTAGGAACCACCCTAAGCTTAGTAATGAACTTGCGGATCCAAACTGCCTCCTTTGCTGCTTCTGATGCAGCAATATACTCGACGTCTGTTGTAGAATTAGCTACTGTGTCGTGCTTCGAACTCTTCCAACTCACCGCACCACCATTTATGAAAAACACGAACCCTGACTGCGATCGATAATCATCCTAATCAGTTTGGAAGCTAGCATCACTATAACCCTTTACAGCTAGCTCGTCATCACCTCCATATATCAAGAAATATTCTTTAGTTATTCTCAAGTACTTAAGAATATTCTTGACCAATATCTAGTGACTTTCACCTGGATCTGACTGGTATCTGCTCGTCATGCTCAAAGCATACGAGACATCAGGACGAGTACATAGCATGACGTACATGATAGATCCTATGGCTGAAGCATAAGGGATCTGATCCATGCGGTCTCTCTCCTCTCTAGAAGAGGGACCTTGAGTCTTTGAAAGACTCACACCATGTGACATCGGAAGAAATCCCTTCTTGGAGTTCTGCATGACAAACCGTAGTAGTACCTTGTCAATGTATATACTCTGACTTAGGCCAAGCAATCTCTTAGATCTATCTCTATAGATCTGTATGTCTAGAATGCGGGATGCTTCACCTAAGTCCTTCATTGAGAAACAAGTCCCTAGCCAAGTCTTGACAGACTGCAGTAAAGGGATGTCTTTCCCAATGAGTAGTATGTCATCCTCATACAATATAAGGAAGACAACTGTGCTCCCAACAACCTTCTTGTAGACACAAGGTTCATCTTTATTCTTGATGAAACCAAACTGTTTGATTGCATCATCGAATCGAAGATTCCAGCTCCGAGAAGCTTGCTTTAGTCCATAAATGGACCTATGCAGCTTTCATACTCTGGCAGTATGCTGTGGATCTACAAAACCCCCAGGTTGTGTCATGTACACATCCTCGAGCAGGTTTCCATTCAGAAACGTGGTTTTGACATCCATCTGCCAGATCTCATAATCGTGGTACGCTGCAATAGCAAGCATGATCCGAATGGACTTAAACATCGCTACTGGAGAAAAGATTTCATCATAGTCAATACCATGAATTTGCTTGAAACCTTTAGCTACCAAGCGACCCTTATAAATAATTCCATCCATGTCAGTCTTTCTCTTAAAGACCCACTTACACCCAATGGTTTGACCCCTTCAGGTGGATCAACCAAAGTCCATACTTGGTTAGTGTACATGGATTCCATCTCAGATCTCATGGTCTCTAGCCATTTCTCGGAATCCGGTCTCATCACAGCTTCCTGATAGGAGGTAGGCTCATCCTCAATGAGCACAACGTCATCATGGTCAGACAAGAGAAATGAATATCTCTCAGGCTGACGACACACCCTATCAGACCTGCGAAAAGGTAGGTCTACTTGAACTGGTTGTTGTTCCTCAACTCCTTGTGGAACAACATCATCCACAACACTTTGTGGTGTTGGAGTGTATACTTAAAAGTTTAGCTTTTGTACACATTTATTTTGAAATAAAGAATCACATTGGTCAAATGTTTACATTTATTTGTTAAATATAATTGTTCAATTAATTTATATAGTAGATAACATGGAGTGTGGAGTCACACTTAGAAGATCATGTTGTCAGTTCTCTATAAATTATAAACAGTTGCTCACGACTAAGATGGAAAGGAACAAACCATCAGAATAGACGTAGTGTAATTAAGTATTAGTTTATCTTAACTAATAAATTACACTGATACACTTTAAGTGTATTGAATAGGATCATTTAGGTAAGTTCTTTTTGTACTGACTTAGTAAAAGAACTAGACCTTAGTTATTATGGAAGTGTGTGCTCTTAATCCTAATATAATAACAAGCATGTATATTTAATATTTATTTCTTTGACTTATCAAAGGGTGAGGTTTAGCTCGATAAATCAATATGCCCGATAAGTTGGGAAATGATATTACTTATAGTATGTGTTGTTGATTATAGAAGGAATCTGTGTCCTAGTTATCTAGGTTGAGAATGTCCCCAAGAGGAGCTCATAAGGATTGTCATGTTAAACCCTGCAGGTGGACCTAGTCCAACATGACAATAAAGTTGAGTGGTACTACTCTTGGAGCTAGATATTAATTAAATGAGTTGTCAATAACTCACTTAATTAGTGGACATTCGTAATCTTAAACACAGGGAGACTAACACACTTATGATAAGAAGGATCCCATAATGTAATTTGGGATTGGTGCGGTAGTGCGATAATAACTCTCTAGTGGAATGAGTTATTATCGATGAACTTGAGTTGTGTGTTCGGGGCGAGCACGGGATACTCAAGCTCATCGGAAGGCCAAAACTAATTTCTCCTCTAGGTCCCTGTTGTAGCCTCAATAAAGCCTCAAGTCCATCCAAAGAAAAGCCTATCTTAGTGTCCAAGAAGGGGACGGTTCATTGCTTGGTGACCAAGCAATGGCCGGCCACATATTCTCTACAAATGCCCAGCCCTTGCCTTGGGCAAGGGGGCCGGCCGTAATATTTAAATTAGGAAGGTTGTTTTTGAATTTTTAAATTTCCTCAGATATTTACAATTTGTAAAAAGAGAGATTTTAAAAATTTATAAAATTTTCCTAATTTAAATTAGGCCACAAGGTTTTAAAAGAGAGTTGTAAAATTTATAAAACTTTCTTTTAAAAAGAAATATTATTAGAGATGTTTTAAATTTTAAAACTTGGTTTTAAATTTTAAAACTTTCCTTTTAATATCCACATTAGAAAAAAAGAGAGAGTTTGTAAAATTTTATTAGAAGTTTTCTTCTTTTAAAATTTTATAAAAATTTTTTCTTTCTTTTCCTTTTAATAAGTGGCCGGCCACCTTGCTTGGTGCCCAAGCAAGGGGCCGGTCAAATAATTAAACATCAACAAATAGTTGTTTAATTAATAAATCAATCTAGGATTGATTAATTAAAAGGAAAGAAAAAGAAAAAAATGGAAATAGGAATGAGTCTAATTTTTTATAAAACTCTTTCCATAATTTTCCATTGGGAAACTAATATAAAAAGGGGGGAAGGGGAGGCCTTGAATAATATAACAATTGATATTGTGTTGTTGGAGATCATCAAGTGGCCGACCCCTCTCCCTCTCTTCCCTTTGCTCTCTTTTGCTCCTTTGTGGTGGTGGTGGACGAATTCTAGAGAAGGAGGAGAAGCTTTCCGGGTGGTGTTCGTCTTGGAGGATCATCGCCCACACGACGTCCAAGAGGAGGCGAGGGATATGACAGAAGATCTCAAGGTTTTTAGCATACAAGGAAGAGGTATAACTAGTATTTAATTTTCGCATCATACTAGTTAATTTTTCTTTGTATAAATACCAAATACAAGCGGCATTCGATTCTTATTTTTCGAATTTAATTTCGATGTTGTGTTCTTTTCTTTTTTCCTTGTGATTTGATTGTTCCTTTTGGTTAAACTAGAGTTATATAAGGAAATTAAATATTAACTTTCCTTAAAAGACTTTGTCTAGTCGGTGGTGGTTGCTCCCATATCCAAGAAGGCCAAGTGCCTCGCCATGTAGTACTGGAAGCCAATTTTGGAAACTAATATTTAATTGAATTTATAACCTAGGTGATTTGGATCAAACGTGTTAAGTTCCGCAGGAGATCCAATTCTAAACCTAAAAGAACATATAAGTTAAACTTGGAATCAAACGTGTTAAGTTCCGCAGGAGATACAAGTTTAACTTAAAAAGAACACATGGTAGCTAGGAAAGGTTCAGATCACGTACAAAATTTTTGTACAGTGGGTTTTCCGAGTAGCAACCAACAAGTGGTATCAGAGCGAGGTTTTGCCTCTGTGTATTTGGTATTAGTTTAATTATGCACATGTCATACATAATTTAGGCAGGTTAATAGTAGGATGTGCTAACTTTGTGGATGCAGGATCCAACTATTATGGCTTATAATTATTATGTGTGTGATTGGACCCTTGGACATGTCAAGGGCATTTATTATGTGTGCATGATTGTATTATAAAATACAGCAGGAGCTGTATTTAGTTTTATTAGGATTTTATTTTTTGATCTAGTTACATGTACATTCCGTTTATGGAATATAGGATCGATGGATGTAAATTTTTATTTTATGTTCGATCTAGTTCACATGTACATTCCTTCGAGGAATATAGGATCGAAAAATGTAAAATTCTATTTATGTCGCAGATCAAATCTTGCAAGGCGTGGAACCTTTTTGAGGATCAGAGACGCAGCGGAACAAGGGGCAAGATGGATGCGACAACTAGACCCGGTGGCAGTGGCCAAAGATGGCAGCAGCTAGGGTTGGCAACACACGGAGGACAGCAATAGATAAAAGCCATAATAGTTGAAAATTAGTTTTTCTATTTATTGCTTTTTATGCTGTGACTGTGTGTGCTTGTTAGTATGCATGTTTAGTAGGCTAGCATAGTCAAAATTCCTCACTTTAAATAATTAAGTGGGAGAGGGATTTATTTTTAAATAAATTCTACGGTCTCCATTACTGGTTTATAAGTGATGCAACAAGCTTGCGCGTTGGCTCTGAGTGCCTTCCTCCATATCGGATGAGCTTGTTTGCGGATCACTAGATTAAACTTCCATTCTTAGGATGACTATAGGAAGTTAATTAAGAGCATGTGATCTTCCCCATCGAAAGGGGCACAATCTTATTAATGGACTTAGTGTCAAGTAATGATACACACTTAGGCACGTCTAATAGTATCCTCCCCATCGGAGTCACTGCTATTATTCGTGTGACCAAAGTAAACCAACTATTAATTTTATTTGTCAAAAAGTTAGGTTGACAAGATAATAAAATTAATGGGTAAAACCCTCCTTTTACAAATGTTGAATTTGTATACGTCCACACTATCGTGACATACAAAATTCACGGTGTTTTGAGGTGTTGGTTAATTTAAAATAGTATTGTTTGAGGAATCAATATTATTCTAAATTTAGAGTTCTGACCAAAAGTTATTTGTGATTCTTAGGATGACTTTCAACCCACTGGCCATCATACTAAAAGAGAACAGACTTACTGGTCCTAACTACATAGATTGAAAAAGGAACCTGAACATTGTTCTTACTGCTGAGGGCTATAAGTTTGTACTATCAGAGGAATGCCCAGAAACACCTAGCAATGATTCTACCACAGAGGAGATTCAGTATCATAGTAAATGGGTAAAAGCTGATGAGATGACGCGGTGTTACATCTTGGCTTCGATGTCAAATGTATTGCAACATTAGCATCAGGACTTACCAACAGCCTATGATATAATGAAGAATCTCAAGGAACTCTTCGGACATCAGAATCGGGCTGCTAGGCAAGAGGCAATGAGAAAACTGATGACAGCCACCATGACTGAGGGGACTCCCGTGAGGGATCATATTCTCAAGATGATGGCTTACTTAAACGAAATACAAGTTCTTGGAGGGGAAATTGATGGGGAAACCCAAGTCGATATCATCCTCCAAACACTGCCCAGAAGTTTTGAGCATTTTCGCCTGAACTATAATATGAATAAAAGGATGTATTCATTGGCGGAACTTCTGACAGAACTTCAGGCAGCCGAAGGGTTGTTTCGTCAACATTCTCAAATTCACTATGCTAAAAATGGTTCTACTTTTAAGCCGAAAGGCAAGAAGAAGAAGAAACAAAATGGCTCAGCAAAGAAGGTGAATAAACCTCAAGGTGCAGGACAAAAAGCTGGAATAAAGAAGCCGAAGGGTAAGTGCTTTATTTGCAAGCAGACTGGACATTGGAAGGCGGACTGTCCTCGTAGGAAACAAAACAATAAAGGTATATCTCATACTCTAGTTGTTGAAACATGTTTAGCGGTACCTGGTGTGTAGATACGGGAGCCACTGATCATGTCTGCGATTCCTTACAGGGGTTCTAGGAAACCCGACGACTATCTGAAGGAGAGATTACCGTCTACATGGGCAATGCTACTGAGGTGGCGGCTGTTGCAGTGGGAGATGTCTACTTATCTTTTAATAGGAATAGAAATTTGGTTTTAAGAAATTGTCTTTATGTACCCAGTTTTAGAAAGAATTTAATTTCAGTTTCTAAACTACTTTTGGATGGATATTCAGTTTCCTTTAGTAACGATGTAGTTATTAAGAGAAATAAAGTGATTATCTGTTCTGGTGCATTAGTTGGCAATTTGTATACTTTAAATCCAATTTCTCCCATAAAGCATAATATGAAAATTAATAACACATCTTCTAACTCTCATAAGAGAAAAGAACCTTCGGAAATGAACCAAGTATATCTTTGGCATCTAAGGCTTGGTCATATTAACTTAAGTAGGATTCAGAGGCTTATAGCCGATGGACTCTTGGGTTCATTAGAGTTGGAAAATTTTCCAACTTGTGAATCTTGCTTGGAAGGTAAAATGACCAAGAGGCCTTTTAAGGCCAAGGGGTATAGAGCCAAAGAAGTGTTAGAATTGATTTATTCTGATTTGTGTGGTCCTATGTCTGTCCAGGCAAGAGGTGGTTTTGAATATTTTGTCTCTTTTATAGACGATTATTCAAGATATGGATACATTTACCTAATGCGCCGCAAGTCTGAGTGCTTTGATAAGTTCAAAGAGTATAAGGCTGATGTGGAGAAACGTCTAGGTAAAAGTATCAAGACACTACGGTCTGATCGTGGTGGCGAATACCTCTTAGGAGAGTTTAGGAATTACTTATCAGAGGTCGAGATTCAATCCCAATTGTCCGCACCTGGTACACTCCAACAGAATGGTGTGGCAGAATGAAGGAATAGGACTCTTATGGAGATGGTTAGATCGATGATGAGTTATTCAGAATTACCAAATTCGTTTTGGGGATACGCTCTGGAAACGGCAGTGTACATTCTGAACTTAGTACCTTCTAAATCAGTTTCTTCTACTCCCACAGAATTGTGGAATGGGCGAAAGCCCAGTCTAAGACATTTTCGGATTTGGGGTAGTCCAACACATGTGCTGAAACCAGATGCTGATAAGTTAGAATCTCGTACAGAAGTTCGCGTGTTTGTGGGGTATCCCAGAGGAACGAAAGGTGGTTTATTTTATAGTCCTAAAGACCAAAAGGTCATTGTTAGCACCAATGCCCAGTTTTTAGAAGAAAACTATATAATGGATCACAAGCCCAGTAGTAAAATTGTTCTAGAAGAACTTAGAGAGGACACGTCTACTTCTGTACCAACAGTACAAGATGAAGTACCACAAGAGACTGCAACACGTGTTACACATGATACACAACCACAGACAGTGCCTCGTCGTAGTGGGAGGGTTGCAAGGTAGCCTGATAGATTCATGTTTTTGGGAGAGTCTTCGGACTTGATCCCGGGTAAACATGAACCTGATCCCCGAACATATGATGAAGCACTCCAAGATATAGATGCAGCATCTTGGCAAAAGGAAATGAATTCTGAAATAGAGTCTATGTACTCTAATAAGGTCTGGGAGCTTGTAGAACCACCGATGGTGTAAAAGCCGTTGGATGCAAGTGGATCTACAAAAGGAAAAGAGGGACAGACGGGAAGGTAGAAACCTTCAAAGCTAGGCTTGTTGCGAAAGGGTACACTCAGAAAGAGGGAATCGATTATGAGGAGACCTTTTCACCGGTAGCCATGCTTAAGTCTATCCGGATACTCTTATCCATTGCTGCTCATATGGATTATGAGATTTGGCAAATGGACGTCAAGACAGCTTTTCTTAATGGAAGTCTTGAAGAGAACATCCATATGAAGCAACTAGAAGGGTTCATTGAAAAAGGCAAAGAGCATCTAGTGTGCAAGCTCAATCGGTCCATTTATGGACTGAAGCAAGCTTCAAGGTCTTGGAACATCCGGTTTAATAAAGTAATCCAGTCATATGGATTTATTCAGTGTCCGGATGAGTCTTGTGTATACAAGAAGTGTAACGGAAACGTGGTGGTATTTCTTGTACTATACGTAGATGATATTTTGTTAATTGGCAACAATGTCAAGGTATTATCGGACGTAAGGGTATGGTTGTCCAAACAATTTGATATGAAAGACTTAAGAGAATGTGCACACATCCTTGGGATCAAAGTTATAAGAGATCGCAAGAAAAGAATGTTGTGTCTGTCCTAAGCTTCATATATAGATACAATTCTTGCTCGTTTTAGCATGCAGGATTCCAAGAAAGGTTTCTTACTTTTTAGGCATGGAGTAGCTCCATCTAAAGAGATGTCTCCGAAGACATTAAAGGAGATAGAGGACATGAAAGCAGTTCCTTATGCTTCGGCTGTAGGAAGCCTAATGTATACAATGCTATGTACGAGACCTGATATCTGTTTTGCTGTGGGCATGGTTAACAGATATCAGTGTAACCCTGGATAAGGACATTAGACTGCGGTAAAGCATATATTAAAGTACCTGAGAAGGACTAGAGATTATATGCTAGTTTACCAAACAGACGATTTGCTCCCTGTGGGTTACACGGATTCAGATTTCCAATCAGATAGGGACAACAGTAAGTCTACATCAGGCTATGTGTTTACTTTAGGAGGTGGAGCCATTGCATGGAGGAGTGTTAAGCAGAAATGCATTTCGGACTCAACCATGGAAGCTGAGTATGTAGCAGCCTCTGAGGCGGCTAAAGAAGCAGTATGGCTCAGGAACTTTCTAATGGACATAGATGTGATTCCTGGTTTGCCCAAAATCATCACAATTTATTGTGATAATAGCGGTGAAGTTGCAAACTCGAAGGAACCACGAGCCCATAAGGCAAGTAAACATATAGAGTGCAAGTACCACCTGATACGAGACATCATCAAGCGAGGAGAAGTTGTCGTCGCCAAGATAGCGTCAGCAGATAACCTGGCAGATCCTTTCACTATGGCCCTTCCGGCGAAAGCTTTTGATCGGCATGTGGAGGGGATGAGAATCAGATGTATGGCAACAGATATGGAAGCTTAGAATTTTATTATAAGTGGGAGATTGTTGGAGTGTATACTTAAAAGTCTAGCTTTTGTACACATTTATTTTGAAATAAAGAATCACATTGGTCAAATGTTTACATTTATTTGTTAAATGTAATTGTTCAATTAATTTATATAGTAGATAACATGGAGTGTGGAGTCACACTTAGAAGATCATGTTGTCGGTTCTCTATAAATTATAAACAGTTGCTCACGACTAAGATGGAAAAGAACAAACCATCAGAATAGACGTAGTGTAATTAAGTATTAGTTTATCTTGACTAATAAATTACACTGATACACTTTAAGTGTATTGAGTAGGATCATTTAGGTAAGTTCTTTTTGTACTGACTTAGTAAAAGAACTAGACCTTAGTTATTATGGAAGTGTGTGCTCTTAATCCTAATATAATAACAAGCATGTATATTTAATATTTATTTCTTTGACTTATCAAAGGGTGAGGTTTAGCTCGATAAATCAATATGCCCGATAAGTTGGGAAATGATATTACTTATAGTATGTGTTGTTGATTATAGAAGGAATCTGTGTCCTAATTATCTAGGTTGAGAATGTCCCCAAGAGGAGCTCATAAGGATTGTCATGTTAAACCCTGCAGGTGGACCTAGTCCAACATGACAATAAAGTTGAGTGGTACTACTCTTGGAGCTAGATATTAATTAAATGAATTGTCAGTAACTTACTTAATTAGTGGACATTCGTAATCTTAAACACAGAGAGACTAACACACTCATGATAAGAAGGAGCCCATAATGTAATTTGGGATTGGTGCGGTAGTGCGGTAATAACTCTCTAGTGGAATGAGTTATTATCGATGAACTTGAGTTGTGTGTTCGGGGCGAGCACGGGATACTCAAGCTCATCGGAAGGCCAAAACCAATTTCTCCTCTAGGTCCCTGTTGTAGCCTCAATAAAGCCTCAAGTCCATCCAAAGAAAAGCCTATCTTGGTGTCCAAGAAGGGGCCGGTTCATTGCTTGGTGACCAAGCAATGGCCGGCCACATATTCTCTAGAAATGGCCGGCCCTTGCCTTGGGCAAGGGGGTCGGCCACAATATTTAAATTAGGAAGGTTGTTTTTGAATTTTTAAATTTTCTCAGATATTTACAATTTGTAAAAAGTGAGATTTTAAAAATTTATAAAATTTTCCTAATTTAAATTAGGTCACAAGGTTTTAAAAGAAAGTTATAAAATTTATAAAACTTTCTTTTAAAAAGAAATATTATTAGAGATGTTTTAAATTTTAAAACTTGGTTTTAAATTTTAAAACTTTCCTTTTAATATCCACATTAGAAAAAAGAGAGAGTTTGTAAAATTTTATTAGAAGTTTTCTTCTTTTAAAATTTTATAAAAATTTTTTCTTTCTTTTCCTTTTAATAAGTGGCCGACCACCTTGCTTGGTGCCCATGCAAGGGGCCGGTCAAATAATTAAACATCAATAAATTGTTGTTTAATTAATAAATCAATCTAGGATTGATTAATTAAAAGGAAAGAAAAAGAAAAAAAAAAGGAAATAGGAATGAGTCTAATTTTTTATAAAATTCTTTCCATAATTTTTCGTTGGGAAACTAATATAAAAAGGGGGGAACGGGAGGCCTTGAATAACATAACAATTGATATTGTGTTGTTGGAGATCATCAAGTGGCCGACCCCTCTCCCTCTCTTCCCTTTGCTCTCTTTTGCTCCTTTGTGGTGGTGGTGGCCGAATTCTAGAGAAGGAGGAGAAGCTTTCCGGGTGGTGTTCGTCTTGGAGGATCGTCGCCCACACAACGTCCAAGAGGAGGCGAGGGATACGGCAGAAGATCTCGAGGTTTTTAGCATACAAGGAAGAGGTATAACTAGTATTTAATTTCCGCATCATACTAGTTAATTTTTCTTTGTATAAATACCAAATACAAGAGGCATTCGATTCCTGTTTTTCGAATTTAATTTCGATGTTGTGTTCTTTTCTTTTTTCCTTGTGATTTGATCAGTCCTTTTGGTTAACCTAGAGTTATATAAGGAAATTAAATATTAACTTTCCTTAAAAGGCTTTGTCTAGTCGGTGGTGGTTGCTCCCATATCCAAGAAGGCCAAGTGCCTCACCATGTAGTACTAGAAGCCAATTTTGGAAACTAATATTTAATTGAATTTATAACCTAGGTGATTTGGATCAAACGTGTTAAGTTTTGCAGGAGATCCAATTCTAAACCTAAAAGAACATATAAGTTAAACTTGGAGTCAAACGTGTTAAGTTCCGCAGGAGATACAAGTTTAACTTAAAAAGAACACATGGTAGCTAGGAAAGGTTCAGATCACGTACAAAATTTTTGTACAGTGAAGCCATTGAGTTTTCCGAGTAGCAACCAACATGTGGTTCCAGTTCAACTTCTATCGAGGCTTCAGTGCTATGGTTCACATCTTGAACTTCTTCAAGATCGAACGTACTCCCACTAGTCTTTCTAGAAACAAAATCCCTTTCTAGAAATACCCCAGTCTTAGCCACAACTATCTTGTGTTGACTGGGAATGTAGAAGTAATATCTCTTCGTTTCCTTGGGATATCCAATAAAATAACACTTATCGGATTTGGGTCCCAATTTGTCTGAGACTTGACGTCGAACGTAAGCCTCACAATCCCAAATCCTCATAAAAGACACCTGGGCATCTCTCCCAGTCCATATCCTATATGGTGTCTTTATTACAACCTTAGATGGAACTCGGTTGAGAATGAAGGCTGCTGTGTCTAGAGCATAGCCCCAAAGATACATAGGAAGATCTGTGTGACTCATCATAGATCGTACCATATCTAATAAGGTACGATTTCTCCTTTCGAATACACCATTCCACTGTGGTGTTCCAGGAGGAGTGAGTTGAGATAGAATCCCACACTCAGCTAGATAGTCACGAAACTCATGGCTAAGGTATTCACCACCTCGATTTGATCGAATTATCTTAATACTCTTGCCAAGCTGGTTTTGTACTTCATTCTTAAATTCTTTGAACTTTTCAAAGGATTCTGACTTTTGTGTCATCAGGTACACATAACCATATCTACTGAAGTCATCAGTAAATGTAATGAAGTACCTATAACCACCTCTAGTAGTGACATTGAAAGGGCCACATACATCACTATGTATAAGACCTAACAAATCAGTCGCTCTCTCACTGTATCCACTAAAGGGAGTCTTGGTCATCTTGCATAGAAGGCATGACTCGCATGTCTCATATGATTCAAAATCAAATGAATCCAGCAAACCATCCTTATGGAGCTGGGATAAGCGTTTGTCATTTATATGACCTAAGCGACAGTGCCAGATATAGGTTTGGTTCATGTCATTTGACTTGAACCTCTTGGTACTTGTGTTATAGATAGGGTTTTCAAGGTCTAGAATATAGAGTTCGTTTATTAGAGGTGCACTACAATAGAACATATCATTTAAGTAAACTGAACAGTTCTTTATTATAAATGAAAAGCCTTTCTTGTCTAAACAAGAAACTGATATAATGTTCTTAGTCAAAGCAGGCATATAACAACAATCATCCAATTCTAGTACAAGCCCAGAGGGCAGAGATAGAGAATAAGTTCCTACAGCAACAGCAGCAACCCGTGCTCCATTGCCTACGCATAGGTCCACCTCTCCCTTCGTCAATGCCTTGCTATTTCTCAGCGTCTGCACATTAGTACAAATGTGAGAAGCACATCCGGTATCTAATACCCATGATGAAGAAATAGATAGTTTGACTTCTATAACATATATACCTGAAGTGGAAGTCTCACTTCTCTTCTTCTTAAGATCTTCCAGGTAGATTTTGCAGTTCCTCTTCCAGTGCCCGGTCTGACCGCAGTGGAAGCAGGTAGTGTAACGACCACCCTTCTTACTACTACTACTACTCTCTAAGGATGACCGTTACTTACTACTAACTCTACTTAACCGGTATGATTAAAAATCACATAGAAACTCTACCGAAAAATTTCGGCAGAGTCTCCCCTGTACCGGTGACCATATCCGTAAATACATACAGAGTATACTCAGCCACAGGCGGCTGGAACATATAATTTCACAACCACGCAGTATAATAGCATAATAAAAATATGAAACTACTCTAGCAATGGCAAACAACCATATCACTCCAACAATAGGAGGTATCAAACTACAAATGCGGAAATAAACTCAATTTCAATATAACATTAAAAGAGAACTAAAAGAAAAGTCTTGACAATTTTGCCAGCTAATTCTGGATCTCTCCATAGTCCAGTCATCACACACCGTCACAGCACCTCCTTGTCGCCTTCTTCCTTATACTTTAGCTTTTCCTTTATCTGCAGTAGGAGGAAAATAGTATCTATAAGCTAAAAGCTTAGTGAGCGCTATCCTACTCACAAAAACTCGATATGCATGTATATAAATAAAAACATGCTAAAACTGAATGCTAACATGTAATGCTACTCATGCTCATAAATAGCAAAGAAATCAACTAACTGGAAAACTAAACATGTATAGCTACTCATGCTCATAAATAGCAAAGAAAACAATTAACAGAAAAGCTAACATGTAAAGATAATCATGCTCATAAACCAATAAGGAATCATACTAACTGAAATACTAAACATGTATAGCTAATCATGCTCATAAATAGCAATAAGGGAATCATACTAACTGAAATACTAAACATGTATAGCTAATCATGCTCATAAATAGCGAAGAAACTAACTGAAAAACTAACATGTAAAGCTAATCATAGAACTATCATGTGTATCAATAGGAAACTGAACTGATACATAAGCTGAACTAATTAATGCTAAACTGAGTCTAACTTGTATTCACATAACTAATTTGTGAAGTTTTGAAAACTATTTACATAATAGATCAAAATAGTAATCATGCTGCTGATGGGCCCGGCAACTGTACATGTCGTGCATCCCTAACTAAACCCGGGATTGCAAGTTCCGAGTCTAGTAGGGTTTACTAGGTTATCTAAACCTAGGGACGACTGTGGGAGCCCAACCCAATGGATATCTAATCCAGTACAGTGCCACTGCTGAAAATAAAATACTGATTTCATAGCTAATTTTCTTACCTTGCTTTAACTAGGTTATCTGAACCTAGAGGCGACTATGGGAGCCCACCCATTGGACCGTAGTCCCATATAAGCTGAAGAAAGACTAAATAAGTTATTTTAAATGCTTCTACTGCATTAACTGAGCTATTAAAATGCCTACTGTAGCATTATATTGAGCTAAGCATTTTATCAAGCACTTGGTGTGCACTAGAACACACCCTGCGTACTGAAAATCTGTATACAAAGCTTAACATAAATCTGCATGCAAAGCTTAACAAAAATCTGCATATTAAGCCTATCAAAAATCTGCATACTTTACTTATAAAAATCTGCATGCTATAAAAATAGAACTGCTCATGTTATTCCAATAGCAAATAGGAAACTAGGACAACTTAAGCATGCTGTGAAAGTAAAACCAATTCAACTACTAAGCATGCAATAGAATCTAGGAAATAAGGAATCATTGTTGTATGGAATTAACAGAATATCATGCTTCACGGAACTTAAACTAGCTTCAAAGGAACTAACAAATGAAAATCTAACTCTTCTCATATCTAATTTCCTTTATGCAGAATTACGGCAGGTTGAGGAAGATATAAATGAACAATTAAAACCCACAGTAAGCTCCTCTGTCCGTGCCCCTCTTGTAACACAATTTAAGCTATAACCTACTGGAATTTAAGAGAAAACTAGGTGAAGCTTGTTCACAATAATTCTAACATACATAAATCTGTGCACAAATTTATAGCATTCACAACTCTGTCACAAGGTTCAGCAAGTACTAACTCGTTCATAAAAACAATTCCAGTATGTCAATCTGTTCCAGAGATTTCAGAACAATAGGAAGCTTAAGCATTATCTATCAAGACTAAATCCCCTAGCAATCTGTCCAAAACTTTCGGGAGCAGTGGGAAGGATCCGAACATCACCAAATCCCATAGAATCCATCAACCTCTTGATCCAGAATCCCAAGCTAATTGAAGGAAAATTTCTATTGAAAACCTAAATTTTATAACTGTCCTTCATGCTTAAAATCCCTATCTTCTTTCTTTAGGGTTCATGGCAGTAAGCATCAAAAACAAAACCCCTCAAACTTGCTTCGAAATCCAAAGGAAAACAAGAATCCGAAAGCCATGAAAACGAATCAAAGCTCGAAACAACTCCTACTGCAGGTGAGAAGCAACTCACCTCGCTGTTCTTGGACTTACAACCGAGAAGAAGGAGGCTTCTAGGGCTTCGGATATATGCTTCCTCGACGATCTCTTGGTATCTTCTTGCTCTCCTCGACGAGAGGATCACAAAGGTATGAAGAACTCACGGAGAAGGGTGCTCGCCGGCCGCCGGAGACGAAGCCCTAGCTTCGTCTCTGTTTTCGCCCGAGAGGAGAAGCGCCGTCACGAGAGGAGGAGAGGAGAAGATTTTGTCACGGGGAAAACCTAAGTTCTCTTCTTATAACTTTAATATTCTGTTAACTAACTATTGCTTAAATACAACTTGATTCGGGTTTTATTAACAAACCCGCGGTTGGTCTGTTGGTTAAGCGAACCTCTGCTTCACCCGAGGTTCACGGTTCAAATCTCGGCTTGGACATTTTTTGTCGAAACTTCTTTCGTTCAGTAAAAATACCAAACGAACTCCAAAAATTTCGTAAAAATACTCTAAAAATTTCTAAAAATCTCTAGAATTTTTTTAAAGCATTTCTAGATTTTTATAAGAACTTTTAGAACTCGAAATAGGGAAAGTTGGGTCGTTACAGGTAGCATCCTTGGTGACCCCTCCTTTGGGTTTCAGTGCCTTGCCTTTACCCTTGGCTTGGGACTTTCCCTTACCTTTAGGCTTTCCCTTGCCTTTGCCCTTTTGCACCATCAAAATGGAGTTGGGCTTAACCTTCTTAAGGTTAATCTCAGCAGTTCTCAACATACTCAGAAGCTCAGGCAGTGACTTGTCAATTTCATTCATGTTATAATTTAGAACGAATTGACTATAGCTATCTGGCAAGGATTGCATGATCAGGTCAGTGGCCAGCTCTTGGCCAAGGGGAAATCCCAACCTCTGTAGGTTTTCTATGTACCCAATCATCTTGAGTACATATGGACCTACGGGAGTTCTGGTGTCAACCATATTACATGTCACGTGGTGCATCAAATTAATTAATATTGGAACATTTCAAAACTAAAAATAAGAGATGTAGTATGGAGTCCCAAGTCGTATTTTTCCAAGGATTAACTAGTGAATGTGTGCAAATTCTAGAAGTAGTTCCAATAGAATGTGTGTGCATGTCAATGAATCAATCTCTTCAACTACAATTACAGTAGTAATTAAACTCAACTCAACAACTTTTAGAAACCGAATTAGCATTCAATCCTCAATTGCAATCTAATCCAACAATTACACTCTAAAGCTCATTCACGAAAATATTGAATAGAGGTAAACAAACAATTCCTCCAATTAAGCATTCATAAATTTCATTTGATCACAGCAACAAAAGGAAATCCTATACAGATATCAAAATCTAGCTAACTAAATCATCAAAACTAAACAAACTGATGTGAATTAAAACTTCTAATTCAAAACACAAACTAGTTAGCAAACTAATCAGTAGTTAAACAAGATTCGAGGTGCAACACATTAATAAAATCAGAATATCAAGTAAAACATCAAACATGGGTTTTCAAAGAAAATGCAATCAAGAACTGAAATGTACTCTATACTATCAGATCTTTAGATCTGAGCAAGGAATTGAACAATTCAAAAGAAACACAGAAAGAACTAAACCCTAAACATTCCACAAACCCAAAACCTCGCCGCAAGCTTCTTCACCCTGCTGTCACTACAGAACCACCGCAGAGAACGCCCATATGGTGATCAGCTTTGAATCTTGAGCTTCCAACTAATCCACCGGATGATCACAGCCTCAGAGAACGCCCATATAGCTCACATCCGACTGGAATTCACAACGCACAATGAAACAGCGCCGATTTCTGGAAATTGCGACACCACTCGATTGATCAGATCGAGTCTGGAGTTGCTGATGGAATGAAGAAACGGGAGCGTCGTCGGAGCCTCAGAGAATGCCCATACAGCTCCGGTGATGATGGAAATCGTGGATCGGAGAACGCCCCTGCATCCAGACTATGACATGGACAGAAACCAACTGCGTGGACTGGAGAACGCCCCTGCCACTGCTGTGCCCTCGTACGATGATCGCCGGAGCTCAGGGAATCACCGCCGATGAAGAACGCTAACTTCTGGATCGGGAATGAAGAATGGGAGCTGCGGCGTCGCGGTGGAGAAGAAACAGGAACAGTAGAAAAATCGCGAGCCGAGCCCAGGTGCACTGTAGCTTCTCACAAAGCTTTTAAACCTCCTCAAAACTGATCGGACGGTCCAGAACAATCCGGGTCTTGATCAACGGCTGGATGAGGTAAGATCTGGATTAAAACTTCTGGATATTCATCAATGGACGAGATCTGCTCCTCATTAGGTCGGATGGACCAGATTCTCAACGGATGGCTCAGATCTCTCTGATCTTCAACGAACGGTCCATAATGTTCCAAGGTTTGATCGCCTCATTTAGCCCTTGATTTGAGCCCAATTGTGGTACAATCTGATCGGGTCCATGACCCTTTTGATGCCTACAAAATAAGAATCAAATATTAGCACCAAATACCATGAAAATAAGCTAATTTACAATTAAGTCCAAAATCAAATGTAATTACAAAATGTAATGTATATATGAGTTTAAGCTATGAATAGACCATCAAAAATATGCATTATGAATCAAAATAATATAGCTAAATCATGGTTATCAAGTTCCGTCTTGCATCTTACACTGAAACAGTGCCTTAGAGATCTCGAATCTCTTGTGCCTAGCTTGTCCTTGATATAGTTGACGAAGATGTTCAACCATATCATAAGCTCCCATCAACTCGTGTTGCTTCTGAAGCTCAGAGTTCATGGTCGCGAGCATGAGACAAGACACATCTAATGCGTCATCCTGATGCTTCTTATAAGCATCACGGTTAGCTCGCGTGGCAGTGGCAGGAGGTGCCTCAGGAATGGGCTGCTTCAGGACGTACAGTTTTCGTTCCTGTGTGAGAACGATTCTCAGGTTCCTGTACCAGTCCAGGAAATTAGCTCCGTTGAGCTTGTCCTTCTCAAGGACGGAACGCAGGGAGAAAGAATTCATATTTGACGTCATGGTTATCTACAACAGAAAAATGTAGAAAATAAATATCATATTCTATTAATCATCTAATTAGGCCTTTAATTAAATGATGCTCCCACTGAATTATAGAATTCATGTGGGACAAGATCCACATCATACTATGCCCTGAGTTAGCTTTGACTAAATCACCCAAGACTTAGTATGATTGGTAGGGTAACTAATTACCAATTACATCTCTATGCAACTCTTGTATATAGGATCAAGATCCGTATTTATATTAAAACTCGAGTTAGCTTTGGCAAATACGCCCAAGAGTTAATATAAACATGATTTTGTCCCATCTTCCAACTATTGGATAAATGCCTACAGTTAAACTTGATTTAACTAGTTGTACTCAATCTAATTGAGTTTTTACTCACCCATGCGTTGATAGGCGGGACCAAGATTGTCTCTCCGTACCCTACCAAGATAATATGCCACGCCCCCAAAGGAGTCCCTGCCAGACAAAAATCTGGCAGCACCTCCCCTGTACCGGTGACAATCTGAAGCATAAATACAAACAAAATATACATCAGCCACATGCGGCTGGAATATTTATACACACAACCATGCAGTTATAATAACAGCCCACACGGCTGGAATGAAACAATCACAACCACGCAGTTATAAATAAAACAGCCCACACGGCTGTACTAAAAACCAACACAGCGGAAAAATGAAAACGGAAAGCCCAATACAATACAATCAACACACTGCTAGCCGGCTAGGCTTTATACAACAACCACAACAACAAATACAACAACCCACCAAATACAACAAATACAAATAAAACATATACAAAACCAGAAACGACATTCAGATGTGACGTAGGACCCGGCAGACAGGATACTCCGAGCGACACTCCAACCATCTACCTGAAAACATAAAGATATACATGCGGTGGTGAGTATAGGTAACTCAGCGGGTAATAGAAAAGATAGTGCATGGTACATAAGCAAACATGGAGATCACAAGTATACAATCTCAGTAGGGAATAAACAACATGATCATACTATCATAATCAATGCACCTAAACATATATGAAATAATAACCTGACATATAAACAGTACAAACCACAACTAACATAATGACAAATACATACCCAATCTGAAATCGACACATGGTACAATGATCAGTAAACTCACTGGATCTGCAACAGATATACCCGTGACACCTGTGCAATATAAATACGACTGCATATACATGTAAAATAAATGACATGTATGCAGCATGACAACCATATGCAACAATCATATCTCAAACAAGTGCAACAACCACAATCACATGCAACTAGTATCTACTAGGCATGTATGCAAATATATATCCACCGATGCACCGCGCATCATATGCAAATGTGTATGCATGCACCATGGTCACCCCCGCCGCCTCTCCTGACACCACGACCCCTGTATGGCCGAGAGGCTTCAGTCCGTGACAAACCGTACAAGCCTCACGCACGTAACCGCTATAAAGCGACTGAGGCGACAGTATACTATGTAGTTATCTAACTACATAGCTAAGGGTCCCTGACAACTCACAACTCAAGCCCCCGGACTACTGTACCCTCAAGATCCACTACTCCAGAGTGGTCGAGGCTGACAGAGTAAAAACAATGAGCAGCTGAGTAAGCGCGACAGGACATAGCTCCACTCCCAGCTACCACTCTCCATCAGTGGTAGAGTGGACAGCTATAAAAACTGACAACCCTCTCAACTACAAAGGAGACGATAGTCGTCAGTATGCAATGAATGATGAACATGATATATATATAATCATGATACAGACACCGTCATCATCCATGCAAACTCTAACTCCACATAAGCACTCCACAACATGAATATAATTGTCATGGTAAATCCACACATCCCACCAAACACATGTACACAACTACACACGTATAATCATCCAAAAATCTCCAATAATCCCACTGGACACATATGCACAGAACGTAAGTACAATCAACATGAATCCTCCAATAATAAACACATCAGACACGTGTATAAACCACAAATATACAATCAACACAACTCCTCCAAAAGTACACAACCAAACACGTGTGTACATATAACATGCAAATGTACAGTCAACATGATGACTCCTAAAACACATACCAAGCTACGGACAATCCACATTATATGCAAAATCAGCATGGTAAAATCCCACAACTCGACAATCCCTACTATACATACTATACACGCGTAATCCCAGCAGAGTAGATATCAAAAGTTGAGACTGTATATGATAAAACTAGATCATCTCTAAGCTCAAGCAAAGTATCAAGCAGGGAAAACAACAAACGAACACGATATAAGGTAAAGCAACCTAATCCGTCAAACAACAATCATGCACTAAGCTCAAAGAAAATACATAGAGGCAAAGGAAGAAATACCCGCCTTAAATCTGTCGATCGTGATAAAATAAATCTCACGTCGTGATGATCGTCCCAAATCCAAGTCCTGCATCAATCAATATATATATATTTTATTTAGCTAAATTCATAAGAATTAGACAGCTAAATAAAATCCCTAACCCAATAGGTTCACTCCAATCAAATCCGAACTCTGACTAATCCCCCAAATCAACACATCCTTTAATCCAATAACAAATCCATCTCTCTAATATCAATTCATCTCATAATGATATCAACCCACAATAACCTATCTCAAAATCAAATCTCCATCATAAATCCACATCAACCTAACATCATCATCAACAAACCGAACCACCACAATATCAATCCACAATAACCTATCCTAAAATCAAATCTCCATCATAAATCCACATCAACCTAACCTCATCATCAACAACTAACCAAACAATCACATAATAACACATACTAATGAAATTAACCGAGATACTTCATTGGAACATCAATTACCTTGGGAGGCAGTAGCAAATCCAGCAGCCCACAGCCCTATGACTCCCTGTCCATAAGCTACAAGAGTACACACGCACCTATCCTTCGAAAAATCAATCCAAAACTCAATTTTGCAACATACTAATAGAATACCCAAGGTACAACACTAGAAGAGCACTGACCTTGAAGTATGGCAGCAATTCCAATAGCTCGACAACCCTACAACTTGTTGGTGCAGTGAGCACCAGATGATCGAACCTGAGTTTTGATTATGGCAAAGGGCTCAAAGTTAAGTGGTGGTGTTATCTAACAAAGTTCATGGAGCTTGCAGGAAAGTCCTAAGCGATACTTAGGCAAAAGTCCTAGCTGCGGTTAGGCAGGTAAAAACCCTAGGGGGTGGTAACCTTAGGTCATAGGGGGTGGTAACCCTATGCGGGAAGTCTTGGCAGGTCGATGGCTTCAGGTAAAAGTCCTAGGGGGTGGTAACCCTAGGTGAAAAGTCCTGGTGTCGCGAACCAGGTGAAAGTCTGGACTAGCCGGGAAGCGGATGTCCAGCAGAAAGTCCGGAAGCGTCGAGTGCCGAGCAAAAGTCCAGCCGAGGATCGTCTGGCAACAGGTAAATCTCCCGAGTGGAGTAGGTGAGGACGCGTTCCCGTAGAGGGAACGTCGTGTCGACCTAGGGTTTCCGGTTGAAACCTCAAGTCGACTCGGAGACTGTTAAATACTTCATTTATAATATCATTGTTTTGTGCTAACTTTGTCTTGCGGTATTTTGGGATTAACATATCTTGCGGACCAAAGTACAATAAAGACCTCGGATGAACAGTGCCGAGGCGCCGGGTGCGAGCCAGAAAAGGCCAGCGCAGCAGATGGAGGCGCCTTGAATGGAGTTCAAGGCGCCTTGGACCGGAGGTTGAAGGCGCCTTGGATAGGCTGAAGGCGCCTTGAACCAGATAGAGTTCGACCAGGTCAGTGCTGATCCACGCGGGTGACTCGGCTCGTTCAAGGCGCCTTGGTGAACAGTATAAGGCGCCTTGAACCCCCTTTATAAGGGGTCTCGACCAGCAGCTTCAAAAAATCAACTTCAAGCAATCCTTACGCTACAAGCTGCTCTAGAAACGCCCAGAAGTGCTGTTGCAAGTCCCCGACAACCCGGAGCTTCAGATTCTGCTACTTTATTGTTGTCGGTATAATTTGTTTTAGTTCTTTCAATTGTAGCATCTTATTGTACATTTTACGAGCTTATAGTTGTTGCCCACGGAAAGCGATCAAGGATCGCGGGCCTTCGAGTAGGAGTCGCCTTAGGCTCCGAACGAAGTAACTCCTTCGTGTCTGTGTCTCTTTACTTAATTTCCGCTGCTTTAACTCTTACGTTTTACGATTCCGATAATTGAACGAAATAGCCGCGAGTGCTATTCACCCCCCCTCTAGCACGTCTCGATCCAACAATTGGTATCAGAGCGGGGTCGCTTTGAATTGGTGCAACCACCATTCAAGCATTTTTCGTGGCTTTGTCGTTTATATAGGTTATATTTTTAACCTTACGCCTTTCATTTTTTTTCCCTCCAAAACTGTTTTTGAAAAATTAATTTTCATCTTTTCACCATTGGTTGGAATTATCAAAATATTGCATTTTCAAAAATTTGTAGTAATATTTTTAAATATTATTTTAATAATATTTTAATAATATTTTATTATTTTTTCTCAAAATTCCTGAATTACTATTTTTATTTCTCTCCCGCACTACTAATCCAGGATTAAGTCCTGGGACAAGTTTTTTGCTCATTTTTTCGTGCAAAGATTTAATGGCTTTCCAAGAAGGCTTTAGCACTTCTCGCCCCCCGCTCTTCTCCGGCGAAGACTTTACCTATTGGAAGAACCGGATGATCTACCATCTCAAGACGCAAGTCGAGATGTGGATCATCATCCAGACCGGTCTCGAGCTACCACTTGACGGCGCTGGAGAACTCGTTTCATGCACTAACTGGGATACCAGTATAAGAAAGAAGGTCGAAGCTGATGCCAAAGCAACCTGTATGCTGCAATGCGGGTTCACAAAAGAAGAACTGAATAGAGTCGGAGCATTTTCAAGTGCGAAGGAGCTGTGGAACAAACTAATCGAGCTGCACGAGGGCACGTCAGACGCTAAAGTAAGTAAGCGTGATTTAATTTTAAATAAATTATATAATATTAAAATGCAGGAAGGTGAGACGGCGAACCAGCTTCATGCACGCATCCGGGACTTACTCAATGGGCTTCATGCGATCGGCCAAAAGGTGGAAAACCGCGACGTAATAAGGTACGCGCTAAGTGCTTTTCCGAGGAACACTTTGTGGGCATCCATGGTTGATGCTTACAAAGTTTCCAAGGATTTATCCTCAATAAAACTAGATGAATTGTTTTCTGAATTAGAATTGCATGAGCAGACTAATGCACGCCCGGTCGAGAAAGATGTTGCTTTGGTTGCAGGTACTAGCAGAACGCGTGAACCGACGTCAAGGCGCAAATCTAAAATATCAGAGGACGAAGACGATGAATCAGACGCAGAAGACAAAGACGAAGTTATTTCCAAGTTGATAAAACTCGTACGGAAGATGTGCAAGTCGAAGAAGGCAACTCAAATGAACACAAAGGACAGATCAGATGTCACCTGCTACGGCTGTAACCAAAAAGGTCACTACAAGCCAGATTGCCCAAACAAGAAGAAAAGAAGAAAGGCATTGAAAGCAACCTGGTCCGAGTCGTCAGACGAAACCAACGAGCTGTCTCGCATTACCAGCGCAGGCTAACCTAATTGACGAAATCGAGTCCGAACTCGAGTCCGAAGCCGAGAACGAGTCAGAAACAGAGTCCGAGCGAAGCCACGGATCCGCATCCGTTTCCGAAGGCCCGATCCCCATTGTAAGTTCTTTTCTCGCCGATACTCAAATAGATGACTTAAGAAATTTAGTTCCTTATTTGCTTAAAAAATTGGCTAAATCCAACATCCGGGTTAAGTCGCTCCAAAAGGAAGTAATAGCCCTTAAGGAAGCGACTGACTCGAGTTCTTTAATTGAGTCAGTTCAAGTTGGAAGTTCAACTCAAGTCCAACAACTTGAGGAAGAAAATTCCAATTTGAAAACTCAAATTAAAGAACTCAAGGATACGTTAGAACGCTTTACGTTGGGTTCCAAGAATTTGGATCTGATTCTTGGAAAACAGCGTGCCGTTTACAACAAATCCGGACTTGGATTCAAGCCCAAAACTAAATATAGATCATATCTGTCGTTGGTAAATAGAAATAAAAGGAACATGATTCAAGCATGGGTCCCCAAGTCCAACCTCGTTAATCAAGTTGGACTTGGACAATATTGGGTCCCCAAGGATCAGGTCCACTACCTCGATAGACCATATCGAGGCTATGATCCAGGGGGAGCAAGAAGGAAAACAATTTTAATAAATTAAATTCAAAATTCATAAATCTAAAATTCACAATTAAATTAAATTTAAAAAAAAATTAAAATTTGAAATTTAATTAAAATTCAAAATTCAAAATTAAAATTCGAAATTAAAATTCAAAAATTCAAAATTCAAATTACAAATTCAAAATTCGAATTCAAAATTTAAATTCAAAACTTGAAATTTAAATTCAATAGAAGGAGGATCCAGAATAGCTGGCTAAATTACCCGACTGGGTGACCGAACTTAATCTACCCGAAATGGGTAAACAAGAGTAGACTACCCGGCAGGGTAATTAAGGTTAGATAAAATAGGCTAGGTTTAACTTTACTAACAGTACTGGTGAAGTTTTTGGATGATAGTACGTTAGGGAAGCTTGGGCATCGCATGGCTAGGAAGATATGGCTTCGACCTGGTGCATTTGGCCAAGTGGAACTGACCGAAGCTACCCTTAAATGGATCCTAACTAGTTAGACCAAGTTTTAGTATTAAGTTCAATGGGTAAGACTATTTGGAAAACCTCGAAGGCATGGTTACTTTAATGAGTTCCTTGTGACTCACCATAGCCCAGAAGTTTATCCAAAGAATGCTTACTTGTTGAATCCAAAGCTAAACCTGAATCTAACACAAAGTTAAACCAACCCCTTAAACTGAACCACAATTCATCTCACCACAATTATAGGATTACCTAATTGAAAATTTAGATCGGGTGAGATGACTAAGAAATTAAAAAATTAATTTCAAAACTATTTTAAAAACTTAATTTCAAAACTATTTTAAAAACTTAATTTCAAAACTATTTTAAAAACTTAATTTCAAAACTATTTTAAAAACTATTTTAAAAATTAATTTCAAAATTATTTTAGAAAATCAATTTCAAAATTATTTTAGAAAATTAATTTCAAAATTATTTTAGAAAATCAATTTCAAAATTATTTTAGAAAATTAATTTCAAAATTATTTTAGAAAATTAATTTCAAAATTATTTTAGAAAATTAATTTCAAAATTATTTTAGAAAATTAATTTCAAAATTATTTTAGAAAATCAATTTCAAAATTATTTTAGAAAATTAATTTCAAAATTATTTTAGAAAATTAATTTCAAAATTATTTTAGAAAATCAATTTCAAAAATCTTTTAGAAAATCAATTTCAAAATTTTAAAAATCATTCCAAAAATCTTTTGAAAATTAATTTCAAAATTATTTTAGAAAATCAATTTCAAAATTATTTAAAAATCATTTCAAAAATCTTTTAAATCAATTTCAAAATTATTTAAAAATCATTTCAAAAATATTTAAAAATCATTTCAAAAATCTTTTGAAAATCAATTTCAAAATTATTTAAAAATCATTTCAAAAAATCATTTTAAACTTAATTTAAAAATGATTTGAAAAATCTTTGAAAAACTTATTTAAAAATCCTTTGAAAATTCATTTCAAAATTGTTTGTAAAATTCTTTTATTCATTTCAAAATCATTTAAAATTGATTTGAAAAATCTTTGAAAAACTTATTTAAAAATGATTTGAAAAATCTTTAAAACTTATTTAAAAATCCTTTGAAAATTCATTTCAAAAATCTTTTGAAAATTCTCTTCAAAATCTTTTAAAATTAAATTCAATTACTATCAAAATATTAATTTAAAAGGATTTAAAAATATTTAATTATCAAATTCTGATTGCTAAAGTGATTGCTAAAGTTAACTCTAATTAATTTTCAATAAATTCTCAAAAGTTTAGCATTTTCTCATTTGGAACTTAAATTTTCAATATTTTCAAATAATCTCATCTCAAACTCATTCATAAGCTGCACATGTTTGATAATCTAGAATGGATGAGCTGGAATTAGGATAATATAAAGTTCTTCTTATGCTTGTACTCTAAGACCCTAAGAATTTAATTTGGCATTAATTAAGGGGGAATGAACAGAGTCATACTAGTACTTTAAGGCTAAACAAATTCCTTTAGGGCTCTGATACCCAATCAAGTTAAATAATTTAATTTGACTCATACTTGGACACCTAAACTCAAAGAAGTTATTAAGGCATTAACTTAAAATTTAAATTATCTATGCAACAATTCTTTTCAAACACCTTATGAATTGAGCTAAGTACTTCACCTAAATTTTTTAAGTCTGAGTACTTAACTATGCTACCCTTTAGGGGGAGCTTAAATTAACTAGACTATTTCTCTCTTCTTAATTCTTTTTGATTTATGTCAAAGGGGGAGAGAAAAGTCAAAGTTAAGAAATCAAGAATGAAAGGGGGAGCATAAACTTTAAATTTTATTTATGCATTGATGCTTCTGGTTAACATTCATTATTTATTCCTTTATTTAAAAGTTATGTTTTACTTAACTTTGAACCAAGATTAACTCCTTTATTTAAAAGTTATGTTTTACTTAACTTTGAACCAAGATTGCCATAATCAAAAAGGGGGAGATTGTTGGTGCAGTGAGCACCAGATGATCGAACCTGAGTAATAGAAAAGTCAAAGTTAAGAAATCAAGAATGAAAGGGGGAGCATAAACTTTAAATTTTATTTATGCATTGATGCTTCTGGTTAACATTCATTATTTATTCCTTTATTTAAAAGTTATGTTTTACTTAACTTTGAACCAAGATTTCCATAATCAAAAAGGGGGAGATTGTTGGTGCAGTGAGCACCAGATGATCGAACCTGAGTTTTGATTATGGCAAAGGGCTCAAAGTTAAGTGGTGGTGTTATCTAACAAAGTTCATGGAGCTTGCAGGAAAGTCCTAAGCGATACTTAGGCAAAAGTCCTAGCTGCGGTTAGGCAGGTAAAAACCCTAGGGGGGTGGTAACCTTAGGTCATAGGGGGTGGTAACCCTATGCGGGAAGTCTTGGCAGGTTGATGGCTTCAGGCAAAAGTCCTAGGGGGTGGTAACCCTAGGTGAAAAGTCCTGGTGTCGTGAACCAGGTGAAAGTCTGGACTAGCCGGGAAGCGGATGTCCAGCAGAAAGTCCGGAAGCGTCGAGTGCCGAGCAAAAGTCCAGTCGATCTGGAGGATCGTACTGGCAATAGGTAAATCTCCTGAGTGGAGTAGGTGAGGACGCGTTCCCCGTAGAGGGAACAGTAGGCGTCGGGTCGACCTAGGGTTTCCGGTTGGAAACCTGAAGTCAGACTCGGATAGTCCGGAGACTGTTAATACTTCATTTATAATATCATTGTTTTGTGCTAACTTTGTGCTGCAGGGTATTTTTGGGATTAACATATCTTGCAGGGACCAAAGTACAATAAAGACCTCGGATGAACAGTGCCGAGGCGCCTCCATGGAGCTTGGAGGCGCCTCGGGTGCGAGCCAGGAAAAGGCCAGCGCAGCAGACTGGAGGCGCCTTGAATGGAGTTCAAGGCGCCTTGGACCGGAGGTTGAAGGCGCCTTGGATAGGCTGAAGGCGCCTTGAACCAGATAGAGTTCGACCAGGTCAGTGCTGATCCACGCGGGTGACTCGGCTCGTTCAAGGCGCCTTGGTGAACAGTATAAGGCGCCTTGAACCCCCTTTATAAGGGGTCTCGACCAGCAGCTTCAAAAAATCAACTTCAAGCAATCCTTACGCTACAAGCTGCTCTAGAAACGCCCAGAAGTGCTGTTGCAAGTCCCCGACAACCCGGAGCTTCAGATTCTGCTACTTTATTGTTGTCGGTATAATTTGTTTTAGTTCTTTCAATTGTAGCATCTTATTGTACATTTTACGAGCTTATAGTTGTTGCCCACGGAAAGCGATCAAGGATCGCGGGCCTTCGAGTAGGAGTCGCCTTAGGCTCCGAACGAAGTAACTCCTTCGTGTCTGTGTCTCTTTACTTAATTTCCGCTGCTTTAACTCTTACGTTTTACGATTCCGATAATCGAACGAAATAGCCGTGAGTGCTATTCACCCCCCCTCTAGCACGTCTCGATCCAACACAACTCACTGCCAAGAAGCTACAAAGAATACCCACAACCAATTCATCCAAGAATTAATCCATAAATCCAATCATATAGCAAAGGATTTGTTAAAACCCTAATTCACAGCACTGAACTCACCTTTATCTGTGTACTTGCTGTTAACTCGCCAACAAAGCACCCATTGCTAGAAAAATATGGTTGGAGCTAAAATATCCCATAGTCTCCAAATCTAGCACCCCATATCTGTGCCAACAGATTTTGATTCATGCAGAGAACCCATCTTTGGCAGCTAGGCAGCAAATCTGTGTCACCTTCTCTGTAAGGAATCCATCCAGCAACCTATCCATCTCAGAGATGACGATATACTGTGAAAGGGATCTGGAATCCAAGAGGTATTGATCTGGTGATGAACTATGGCATAATTCAAACAAGAACAGAGCACAAGATCAAGAACTAAACCCTCACCTGTCGATCACAGTGCCGAATCAAGACGCGATCAGAATCCCAGAGGCAGTTAGGGCATGGATCGGGCACAGAAACATGACAGCGATGGCTAGCCGGAGACGAAGGAGCAACATCGCCAGTGCTCACGGTGATCCGATGGCATCATGTGGCATGTCATGGTCGGGAGAGCTCGGCGTCGACAAATCTAGGGCACGGTGACGAGGGAGAAAGGATCGATAGATTCGTGGAGGAGAAGATCGAGTGGCGGAGGTGAGGAACGGTGTAGGAGAAGCCCTCCATCGGCGGTGAACTCGCGACGGCCGACGATCGACGTTGCTAGCCGGCGATCAGCGATGAGAAATCGAGAGGGAGACTCGGGAGAAAAAAACTCGCGCGAAGGAGGAGGAGGAAATGGGGGAATTAGGGCTTAATTAAGTACTTAGGTTTAATTTAATTAAACTCAAAGTTTTCTCCTTCATCAACTCCCACTTAAATGATGTTCCAAATAGGCTCCCACTGTACCCCGAATCCATCCCCTCAAAACGGGTCATACGAATTTCGTTTAATTCCCGAAAAATTTCTAAAAATCCCCGAAAAATCCAATAAAATTTTTCGTCCAATAATATTTATTATTTTCTTTTACGGCATCTTACATTCTCCCCCACTAATAAAATTTTGGTCCCCAAATTTACTGGTCAACTCAGGGATCCTCATCCAAAGTAACCACCAATCAACATCCTCATATATCACTCCATCCAAATATCATGAACCAATCTCCAACCCTAAAGGATGACTCTGTGAGTCATGAGCTCACCCTGCTTCTGTTATTCCCACACGGTTACCAAACCAACTATGGATAAATCAAACACCTCAAAAATCCAAAATCCACTATCAATACACTACAAAAAAAATGGACATTAGGATCGGAAAATTAGCAGCGGTTAATATAGTGGTTGTAAAAATAGAACCAATAGAATCGGTTAATGTTAACTGCTTTTAAAACCGCTTCAGTTGATCTTTTGTTGAAGCGCTTGTTAAACCGTTGTAATTGGTCACATATAGAAGCGGTTAATATAACCGATCTTATAAAT
This sequence comes from Zingiber officinale, assembly GCF_018446385.1. Taxonomy (NCBI): domain Eukaryota; kingdom Viridiplantae; phylum Streptophyta; class Magnoliopsida; order Zingiberales; family Zingiberaceae; genus Zingiber; species Zingiber officinale. Next base: position 37,624,270 of record NC_055990.1, on the reverse strand, counting down.
ATCTTTTAGAAGCGGTTTAGAACCGCTTCTAAAGGTCACATATGAGATTAAATAAAAAAAATGCTTGCATCTGAATCTGCTATCTGAAGTTCTGAAACTCCTATGAAACAAAGGTTGTCCGAGTTATCTTTGGGTAGGAAATAGAACATGTTTATTGCAAGCCATTATTGAAGAGCTAAATCTCATGAAAATTATTATATTATGTTAACATCATGTCAAATTTAACCCAATATTTTCTTCCGTATTTCAAAATTTTAATCAAAATTTTAACATTAATTTTTCTGATGCCTTAACATAATTTTACATTTCTTTTATTTGATTGTTATTATTATTAAATTTAAATTAATTAAATAATAACATTGATTTTAATAAAATGAAAATTAACCCTTAAATTAACTTCCCTCCCTCATCCAAAATTTCACATTCCCACTGCCCTTATGGTCGTTGCTATGCCTGCTATTCCCTCCTATCGCCACCACTGTGCTTCCACGATCGAGTCTCTATTTCTTTGCAGGCATCTCGGCTCCGGACACGAAGAACGCTCGCTTCATCCCATCGCTGACAAGACTCCGCCTCTGCCTCCTTCCAGGTACGCAGCCAAATCTTCGTTTCCCCATCACTAGATGTTAGGGTTTTTATCCTTCGACCTCTCCTTCCAGGTACGCAGTTGTCTTGCTTCCCTCGGCATCATCTCTGACCCCCTAATAATCGGACCACCGTCGCTTCGCTACTAGCTTTGGCTCCCCTCTCGAAGCCCTTCCGCAAGCGTCGCTGCCTTTGCTGTGCCGTCCTCAAAGACGACGCCCCTCTGGAGGAGATGTCGCAGCAAAGTCCAGGTGAGGGAGTCGGCGCAGCTATTGAAGAAAGGCCTAGTGCGTTCTCTACTTCTCCTTCATCTTCCAGATAATTCGAAGTTTACTTTCGATTCCCAAATCGGCATCGTCTTATCCTCTTGTTTAAGTTAATTAGTTGGTTTGTTAATAATGTTACCATTGAGCAACATTATTATTGCAATTTATCTGTGTTCGAGTTTTTGGATGAAGTTGCCCTAAATCACCCTTTTTAATGTCTGGATGCAAGCTTGCTGATGGATATGGTAATATGTTGGTATGTGATTGCCTGGACCATTTTTTTCATAATAATTTTTTATATATTTTTTATGAGTAGAAATCTTTTCTAGAGACATTTATCAACTTAAATTTAACTTCTTGTAAGAAAATAATTTGAACTTCAATTTGAGTATGCGAATCTTTATCTGCTATACAAGAAACTCTGTTCAGTCTATTTTTAATATTTTAATAATTTTTGTTTTCATTCATGTAACTGTAGTTGGGATAAATACTGAATGGGGTTTGTTGATGGCTAGTATTTCAGAGGATACTGGTGGAGAAACTCCACTGTAGCTTTTTTCTGAATTGTGAATTCTATTTTATGCCCTGTGCAAATTTTGCTGTCAAGCCTACTTTTTTTTCTTGCTTTTTGTTATAGGTACGCTTGAATGCTGTTGCTACCTTCATTGGTATAGTAGGGCTGACTATAGCTGCTGGTGTTCTAGTAGTCCTGCTGGTTTGGTAAGCAACATTCTTCTCCACTTTATGACAACATTTTGTAATTCTCATTTATCCTCCCTGTATGTTTCAGATACTTTACTGGACATACAAAGAACCCGGATGGATTTGTTCAATTCATAAAGGGACAGACAGGTATAAAAACTAGTAAATGGAGCCATCAAAATCTTGGCAGTCATAGTATATGGTTTTGTACTACATGACAAATTTCATCTAGAGCACACATTTATTCTCCTTTCGCCATCTCTTCATGTGTAAAGCTATATAGTATATTTTTATGAATCTTGATAGGTAACAATAGTGGTTGTTGCAACGGCTAAAGGGCTTCTATTGGTTGTTACCTTAATGTGTGTATATAGTCTTTTTTACAAACTAAACTATATCATTTGTATTTTCTTATGTCTAAATTTGTTATTTTCTTTTGATAATCAGATAAGCTGCTTCAATTGTGTTGGTTGAACTCAGAGCATGCTATTTTCTTTGATGGGGTTCATTTCCTTTTGATTTGTGGAAGTTGTGGGCTAGTGTTGTAGGTGGGGAGGAGCACCTTTTTAATTTGATACAAGTTTTTGTTAAATATTTTTTTCATTATATATTGAAATATGTTGATAGAATATAATTTTGTGGTTCTATTGAAGGTTGCTATTGAAGGTTGGAGCAAATGTCTTTCGTCACTTGAAGCAAATGCCTTTTGTCGTTTGGAGCACGTCTTTTATGTTTTTTTGGTGGAGACAACTTGTTATTGAAGGTTGTATATATTTTGGAGATTGAAGAAAATATTGTGTTTGTGTTATAGTGTGAAGTTAAATGTTATATGCTATGAATATTTTGAAATGAAATACAAATTGTATGTGTTGATTAGGTAATCCAATTTATATTTATGTGTTATGGAAATAAATTAGGTTTGTGAAATGAAATATGAATATTATTAATTGATTTAATTTGAGCATTTGATTTGGAATTCTATAGGTATAATAGAAAATAGGATTTTTTTTTGTAAAATTGGTAATTCAATAATAGTAGCGGTTTTAACCGTTCCTATAACTAGACCTCTAGAGTCGGTTATAACCGCTTCTAAAGGGTAGTTTTCTAGATTGGAAAATTCTATAGAGGTGGTCATTAACCACTTCTATAGGTATGCATTAAGATCGGTCATTAACCGCTTCTATAGGTATCCATCAGGATCGGTCATTAATCGCTTCTATAGGTATGCATCAGCATCGGTCATTAACCGCTTGAATAGGTATCCATCAGGATCGGTCATTGACCGCTTCTATAGGTACTCATCAGAATCAGCTCTTAGTCATGAACCACCGGTCAGCTTTACCGCATCTATTGGCTTTAGCGTCGCCAACATCCACAACGGTTTTGAACCGGTGCAATAGATTTAGCAGCGGGTGAAAACCGTTGCTATAGGTGTCTTAAAGCCGCTTCTAAAGGTTTATTTTTTTGTAGTGATAGATCCTCCAACACCTATATAGATCGCTCAAACTATCCATTAGTCTGAGATGAAAATCTATACTAAAGTGAAACTCCTAATCCAAAGTCTGCTATAACCATAATCAAAACCATGACATGAAATCACTGATCTCCATCCAAAACAATACTCAGAGATACATCATCCAGTCTGGAAATCCCTCTAGAGTATAATCCTGCTACTCAATCCAAAAGAATCTGTCCTACAAATCGATAGCTAGGGAGCAAATCGTCGCCCAACAATGATTACCCAAACCAAAATATCCTCTCCAAGTCTTGGATAATCCCACAACAAAATCCGTCATAACATGCTCCCAACTCCACTCTAGTATCCAAATCAACGGAGGTAATCCTACTAATCTCTGATGTTCAGCCTCCACTTGTTGACATAATAGACATCAAAAGACAACAAATCACCACACCTGATATCCCAATAAGCATCAATCAAAATCACCCTCAACATCAATCAATCATACCAGATAGTCTCCTAAACAAAGATAGAGTCAAAGGAAAGCGTCCAACCTTTAATCCCCACTACCAACAAACTAAACGTATCCAAAAAGGTCTGCCAAATCTCATCATCTCATCCTTTATGATAATCAAATATCCACAGTAAAAGAATGTCAATCCAAAGTCAAAGGGTCACACAATCTCCTGACTAAGAGTCTACCCATCTAGAAAGTATCTCCACAACTCTCATAATCATCCCATAAATGTCCCTCGACAAATATTGATAAAAGGTCAAACCCTCTAATATGAGATATAGACTACAAGACCTAGTAAGATGATCACGTGGTTAAGGTCTTGAACCACCTAATAGAGACAATGTTAGCTGAGTCGTTTAACCATTGTCTTGTACCCCATCATACTATGATTGCTCCACCCTGAGGCTCAGCAACCTCCACTATCGAGCAATGAACACAAAGATAGAGGAACGCTACAACTAAACAACTGATCAAAATATCTGTCAATCGACGCTCTACTCCTCGAAGATCATCATATCCGAATGTACTCTCCAAGTTATACCCTTGTAACGGTTGTATCTCAAAGTGTTAAGCACGTAGCTTTACACTTTTCCACACCGTGCGGTATCCTATCTGAATGTACCTTCTAAGCCCCCCAACCAGGTACAGACAATCCATAGTCAAAGTCCCCATGGAATAGGATACGTCGATCCTCTATAGACTGACTAAGCCAATAATGGTATACGGCCAATTCAGTCCTTTCTACACCGGTACAAGTCAACATATCTAACCAAGTACGAGTATCCCAAAGATAGGAATCTCTAAAAAATAGAGTAAGTCGGTCCCTAATGATCGAACCAACAAAATAAATCGATCATCTCCTAACTGATCCAATAAGGATAAATCAATCCTCGTCAAAAGCAACTAAGGTAAAATAGATCCACCACTACCCAAGTCAACGAGGGCAATCTACTAACCTAACCAACATGAGTAAATCAATACTCTACTAATCAAAACAACAGGAGTACAAAACCAACTAAGATAAATCAAACCACCACTGCACATGTCGATCAGGTAAATCAATCCTAAACTGATCTAACCAACCGGAGTAATACAAACTGAGTCAGCATATTCATACAGATATCATCCACTATCCAGCTAATAATAATAGAGACTGGTATGTGACTCTAACTCTCAACCAACTAGTAGTAACAGACACAAACTACTGGTAGTATGTAACACCCCTAGAAAGCCTAGATAAGAAAGTAAGGATAATGAGAGTACGAATGAAAAGAAGGTGTAAATATTCTAAGTTAAATATTAAGATGGATTTAGATGATTATGAAAGAAAATAAAGTTAAGAATATAAATCATCTATGCATGATTTATAATGTATGGAATTAATGTAGACAAAAGGAAGAAATATGAATACATGTATGAAATATTTATGCATAATGCATAATAGGGTAATATATGAATTATTATGTACAAAAGAAAATAAAACGTTAGAAGAGACATTGAACCTTGGATCTCTTGTAAGGAACATGTATAGGATACCAAAGGGGATGGGAGAATTATTGATAAGGAGAGAGAGGACTAAGTAGTTAAGAATAAGAAAGGATTCTTTTTACTAAAAAGGAAAAGGGAGTAAAAAGAAGTAAAAATATACATAACCAAGTTTTGATCCTTGGTTCTCTTGTGGATACATGCATGTGTTAACCAAGTGGGATAGGAGAGGATATTGTAAGAGGAGAGATAGGAATTTTAATTAAAGGAAAGAAAAGAGAGAAATTAAGGGAGAACTCAAGAAGCATCTTCTCTAGAATATTCTTAACATTAAGAAGAGAAGTAAATAAGGAGGATGAATCAAGACAAGTTTCCTCCCCTCATTTTAGTATAAATAGGCATGGAGGGATGACTTCAACTTCATCCTCACTCACTTTCCTCCTCTCCTCCCTTGGGTGCCGAAAACCCTCTCCCTCTCTCTCTCTTCTTCTTCTTGTTGCCGAGCAACACAAGAGGAAGAACCTCTTCTTCCTCTTCACTCTCTCCCTCTTTCTCTCTTGTTGTTGCCGAGCAACACAAGAGGAAAGAGAAGTCTCTTCTCCCTCCTCCTCTCCACCAAAAGACTTAGCCACTCCTCTCCTCCATTGGTGCCGAGCAAAGCAAGCAAGGAAGAAAGATCCAAGCAAGTTCTCAACTCTAGGAAACTTAAGCGAAGAAGGTAAGCTTCCCCTCACCTGTGGTACAAGGCTTTATGTATATTTTTTCAGATTTTATGAGGATTTTAAAACCTAGAAACAAGTTTGAGAAAATTCGGTTAAGAAGAGCTTTCGAAATCTAGTGAGGTGTAACTAAGTCTACACTACATGATAGATTTTCTATACCATGATATGTGATAGCATAGGAAATGCTATACATAATGAGAAAAGAATGAAATTTATGTTATGTATATGTCATGATATGTGATAGCATAGGAAATGCTATACATAATGAGAAAAGAATGAAATTTATGTTATGTATATGTCATGATATGTGATAGCATAGGAAATGCTATACATAATGAGAAAAGAATGAAATTTATGTTATGTATATGCCATGATATGTGTTAGCATAAGAAATGCTATACATAATGAGAAAAGAATGAAATTTATGTTATGTAAATGCCATGATATGTGATAGCATAGGAAATGCTATACATAATGAAAAGAAATAAAAAAATAAAATGCATGAAAGATTGTTAGGGATATGATATGATAGTTATGCATGATAAATTATTTTTGTATGGTTTGTACCAAGGGTGGGCTTCGTAAACGCCCCGGGGTCGATGGAATAAGACTCGGGCCTCGTCAGAAATGAGCTTCTGAATGCCCTAGGTCGATGGAGTAAGAGTCGGACCTAGTATGTATGTATGGTAGGGTTCAAGACTTGCTACCTTGGACCTACTTAAGAAGCGCGCGCATTATGTATGTGGTACAAACCGGGATCCCCTCTAATGATGATATGAATTTCAAGTACTTATAAGTATAAGTTTTCAAATTCATGATGCATTGCCTACATATGTGCTTGAATTATCTGATGATTAGATATTATGTCACGTGATATTATGATATGACTATGAATATGATACCCTTGTATGTCGTATGCTTAAGATACCTCGCATGATATTGATATGCAATGATATGAATTCGGTTTAGTGAGTAGGAAAGGAACTTACTGAGCCATGAGTGCTCATAGCTTACTTTCCTTGTACCGCAGATAAAGAAGCTGGATGAGCTAGAGGAGCAACAGGAGGAGCAGATAGTGATGTGTGTGGTGGTGGCTCGGCAAAGAACGATCCGGACAAATTAATATGATTAGTTATAGAATCAACATATGCACCTTTGAACAAATCAGAATATGTGATATTATGCTTAATAAATTAAATTCTTTAAAGTTTTTATTCTTCCGCTGTTATAACTAAAGCATGTACGTAAGTAGTATAAGAACGTAGCGCCGCCTTTGGTTGGGTAAGAAGGGCGGGCGTTACAGGTGGTATCAGAGCGAAGTTTTGCCAGCTCACTACACACACATCAAGCTCCTTCCTGTCGCTCCAAGTAAGTACAGTTGCATAATTTATTTGTATGCAAAATAGTATGATACTCTAGGATGCATGAATGGTAGCCTAGGAAGGATACCTTAAGCTATACCCTAGAGAATGGTGCATGATGATAAGTAGGATGCATGAATGGTAGCCTAGATACAAGAACCTTAGGCTATAACATAAGAGGAATAATGAATCTTTAAAATCTTGTAGAAATGAACTATATCCCGTTCGAATACGATCCTGAGGATGTGGAATATTTTGGCGAATACCTCGAGTTCGCGGATGAACCCGATATGCTGGAATACTTCAACAACTATGTGAGCGACTCGGAATCTCCGGAACACGGCGAGTTCGGAGGGGAAGATCTCGAGGAAATCGAGGAAGGGAATTCGGACGATAATGAAGAAGAAGATGCAGAAATTATGGAGTATTATGAAGAAGAGAACGAGTTTCCTGAGATGGTCGAGGATGAAATTGACCTTGCTGAATACATGGAAATGGGCTTCAACCCCAACGATATAATAGACTTCGAGTGGGGACTGAACAACCTCGAGGGGGAACTAAATGAAGACCCGATGGAACCAGACGAACATGTTGAAGAAGACGAGGGAATGGATGAAGAGACAATAATCGACCCGGAAGAGGCATCGGAGATTCAACCTCCGATAATGCCTGATCCATCCCAGGATGATCTGGGCAAGTCGATACAGGTTGGGTTGATAATGACTACTGCTCTCATGTCCTTTATGGCAGGAGTAGTCGCAACCTACCTGGCCTTTTAAGAGAAGAAGTTATGTAATAAAAGCTTTTGATGAATAAAAAGAGTAGAAATGGTATCAATTTAAGCATAAGAATGATAATACCATCGGCTAGATCTTGACGCGTATGAATGGTAAGGTAACCTAAAGATGATATGACAACCTAAGAAAGAATACCTCAAACTCAAACATGGCATGAAACCTAGACAGGATATGTTAGGATATTCATGCATAAATGATAACTTAGACTAATCTTGTTATCATTTCGGTAAATAAGTATGACTAGAAGACGAAATGCCAGAACGGAGGAGACCGTACCTCCACCTGATTGGGCACAAGTAGTTACTGAGCTACAACGACAGCTTACGGAACAGCAACAGATGATTGCTGCCATGATGAATCAACAAGGGAATCCTGCTACCCCAAATCAGAATAATACGACAACCATACCAGTAGTTGAACCGGAGCCGGTAGCAGCACCGGTACCATCTGGCACCGGTAGTTCGTCAAGAAGCGTATTTGATCCAGTGGCAAAGACTGAGGCCAGAGAAATTCTCTGGAAATTGTGAAGCATGGGACGCACAAGCTTGGTTTAAGACAATGGAGAGCATGATAGAACTATTGGACTGGCCTGAGCATGAAAAGGTCAAATGCGTATCCTTCTGTCTCACAGGAGACGCCCGAATATGGTGGGACAGAGTGAAAGTGAAAAGACCAGTGAACCAAATGAGTTGGGTAGATTTTGAGATGGAATTCTTCGAAGAATTCTTCCACACTCGGGTGACAAGTAGGCACTATGATGAATTCACCGAATTTCGGCAAGGTGACCTAACGGTGGAAGAAGCGATGAAAAGATTCAACCGCCTGGCACGATTATACCCGGAATTAGTTAGGACGGAGGGAGAAAGGGTCAGGCTTATGCTAAAGATGCTCAGACCCGAGATAGCACTTAATGTGGCCGGCGGAATTAACAGACCGCGGACCACAGAAGAGTTAATTAGCAGTGCCCTAAATACCGAACACTACCTGAAGGCACTAGGCAAGGACAAGAAGCAAGCTCAGATGGAAGAACTAGAAAATATTAAGGCCAACTGGAAAGGGAACCACGGCGGAAAGGGAAAACGACGGAATGACGCTGAGATTGGTCCGTCCAACAAGCAGCTCAAGTTTTCTCAGTGCAATACATGTGGGAAGAAACATCCAGGGACATGTCGTACGGGCACTAATAAGTGCTACAACTGTGGGATAGAGGGTCATAAAGCAAAAGACTGTCGTAAGGGCAAAATTAAATGCTACGACTGTGGACTGGAAGGACATCTATCTAGAGACTGCCCTACCAAAACTAAAGCACCACAGTATGTTCTGAATCAAGGTGGTCCCGCAAGGTTACACCAACTGCAGACTTCAATTGAGGGACCTTCAATGAGTCAAGGGAGATTAGAAGCTCCACCAACGTCTAAAGGAATCTGAGCAGAAATTGTCATTCTAAGTTCGGGGACGAACTTTCAATAAGTAGGGGAGATTGTAACACCCCTAGAAAGCCTAGATAAGAAAGTAAGGATAATGAGAGTACGAATGAAAAGAAGGTGTAAATATTCTAAGTTAAATATTAAGATGGATTTAGATGATTATGAAAGAAAATAAAGTTAAGAATATAAATCATCTATGCATGATTTATAATGTATGGAATTAATGTAGACAAAAGGAAGAAATATGAATACATGTATGAAATATTTATGCATAATGCATAATAGGGTAATATATGAATTATTATGTACAAAAGAAAATAAAACGTTAGAAGAGACATTGAACCTTGGATCTCTTGTAAGGAACATGTATAGGATACCAAAGGGGATGGGAGAATTATTGATAAGGAGAGAGAGGACTAAGTAGTTAAGAATAAGAAAGGATTCTTTTTACTAAAAAGGAAAAGGGAGTAAAAAGAAGTAAAAATATACATAACCAAGTTTTGATCCTTGGTTCTCTTGTGGATACATGCATGTGTTAACCAAGTGGGATAGGAGAGGATATTGTAAGAGGAGAGATAGGAATTTTAATTAAAGGAAAGAAAAGAGAGAAATTAAGGGAGAACTCAAGAAGCATCTTCTCTAGAATATTCTTAACATTAAGAAGAGAAGTAAATAAGGAGGATGAATCAAGACAAGTTTCCTCCCCTCATTTTAGTATAAATAGGCATGGAGGGGTGACTTCAACTTCATCCTCACTCACTTTCCTCCTCTCCTCCCTTTTGTGCCGAGACTCACCTCTCCCTCTCTTCTTCTTCTTGTTGCCGAGCAACACAAGAGGAAGAACCTCTTCTTCCTCTTCACTCTCTCCCTCTTTCTCTCTTGTTGTTGCCGAGCAACACAAGAGGAAAGAGAAGTCTCTTCTCCCTCCTCCTCTCCACCAAAAGACTTAGCCACTCCTCTCCTCCATTGGTGCCGAGCAAAGCAAGCAAGGAAGAAAGGTCCAAGCAAGTTCTCAACTCTAGGAAACTTAAGCGAAGAAGGTAAGCTTCCCCTCACCTGTGGTACAAGGCTTTATGTATATTTTTTCAGATTTTATGAGGATTTTAAAACCTAGAAACAAGTTTGAGAAAATTCGGTTAAGAAGAGCTTTCGAAATCTAGTGAGGTGTAACTAAGTCTACACTACATGATAGATTTTCTATACCATGATATGTGATAGCATAGGAAATGCTATACATAATGAGAAAAGAATGAAATTTATGTTATGTATATGTCATGATATGTGATAGCATAGGAAATGCTATACATAATGAGAAAAGAATGAAATTTATGTTATGTATATGCCATGATATGTGTTAGCATAAGAAATGCTATACATAATGAGAAAAGAATGAAATTTATGTTATGTAAATGCCATGATATGTGATAGCATAGGAAATGCTATACATAATGAAAAGAAATAAAAAAATAAAATGCATGAAAGATTGTTAGGGATATGATATGATAGTTATGCATGATAAATTATTTTTGTATGGTTTGTACCAAGGGTGGGCTCCGTAAACGCCCCGGGGTCGATGGAATAAGACTCGGGCTCGTCAGAAATGGGCTTCTGAATGCCCTAGGTCGATGGAGTAAGACTCGGACCTAGTATGTATGTATGGTAGGGTTCAAGACTTGCTACCTTGGACCTACTTAAGAAACGCGCGCATTATGTATGTGGTACAAACCGGGATCCCCTCTAATGATGATATGAATTTCAAGTACTTATAAGTATAAATTTTCAAATTCATGATGCATTGCCTACATATGTGCTTGAATTATCTGATGATTAGATATTATGTCACGTGATATTATGATATGACTATGAATATGATACCCTTGTATGTCGTATGCTTATGATACCTCGCATGATATTGATATGCAATGATATGAATTCGGTTTAGTGAGTAGGAAAGGAATTTACTGAGCCATGAGTGCTCATAGCTTACTTTCCTTGTACCGCAGATAAAGAAGCTGGATGAGCTAGAGGAGCAACAGGAGGAGCAGATAGTGATGTGTGTGGTGGTGGCTCGGCAAAGAACGATCCGGACAAATTAATATGATTAGTTATAGAATCAACATATGCACCTTTGAACAAATCAGAATATGTGATATTATGCTTAATAAATTAAATTCTTTAAAGTTTTTATTCTTCCGCTGTTATAACTAAAGCATGTACGTAAGTAGTATAAGAACGTAGCGCCACCTTTGGTTGGGTAAGAAGGGTGGGCGTTACATAGTATGATATGAGAATTCCCTGAGACTGTAAATCCTTGATCTCCAGTAAGGTCAACCGTGATCAGTGATTGACCTAACCCATGAAATGCATGCCACAAATAACTGGACAGGTACTAACAAAAGTATACTAACAAATGTCATCACTATCAGAATAACAATGCAGGTACTAACAAAAATGTATGATAGCAATATGCAAACATACCTCCTATAGCCCTAAGATGTCCTGCTGCTGCCTGGTCCCAAAGCCCGAAAGTCACATCAAAAAAACCAAAACACGAAATCCAAAAACACGAATAACAGGCATCGTACCTGCTCTGATACCAAAAATTGGTATCAGATAAATCTCGAAAATCCAAAACACATAGCAAGTACCGTAAACCTGGCTCTGATACCAAAAAATTTGTCACGACCCCAAAGGAGTCCCTGCCAGACAAAAATCCGGCAGCACCTCCCCTGTACCGGTGACAATCTGAAGCATAAATACAAACAAAATATACATCAGCCACATGCAGCTGGAATATTTATATACACAACCACGCAGTTATAATAACAGCCCACACGGCTAGAATGAAACAATCACAACCACGCAGTTATATATAAAACAGCCCACACGGCTGTACTAAAAACCAACACAGCGGAAAAACGAAAATGGAAAGTCCAATACAATACAATCAACACACTGCTAGCCGGCTAGGCTTTATACAACAACCACAACAACAAATACAATAACCCACCTAATACAACAAATACAAATAAAACATATACAAAACCAGAAACGACATTCGGATGTGACGTAGGACCCGACAGACAGGATACTCCGAGCGACACTCCAACCATCTACCTGAAAACATAAAGATATACATGCGGTGGTGAGTATAGGTAACTCAGCGAGTAATAGAAAAGATAGTGCATGGTACATAAACAAACATGGAGATCACAAGTATACAATCTCAGTAGGGAATAAACAACATGATCATACTATCATAATCAATGCACCTAAACATATCTGACATAATAACCTGACATATAAACTGTACAAACCACAACTAACATAATGACAAATACATATCCAATCTGGAATCGACACATGGTACAATGTTCAGTAAACTCACCGAATCTGCAACAGATATACCCGTGACACCTGTGCAATATAAATACAACTGCATATACATGTAAAATAAATGACATGTATGCAGCATGACAACCATATGCAACAATCATATCTTAAACAAGTGCAACAACCACAATCACATGCAACTAGTATCTACTAGGTATGTATGCAAATATATATCCACCGATGCACCGCGCATCATATGCAAATGTGTATGCATGCTCCATGGTCACCCCCGCCACCTCTCTTGACACCACGACCCCTGTATGGCCGAGAGGCTTCGGTCCGTGACAAACCGCACAAGCCTCATGCACGTAACCGCTATAAAGCGACTGAGGCGACAGTATACTATGTAGTTATCTAACTACATAGCTAAGGGTCCCTGACCACTCACAACTCAAGCCCCCGGACTACTGTACCCTCAAGATCCACTACTCCAGAGTGGTCGAGGCTGACAGAGTAAAAATAATGAGCAGCTGAGTAAGCGCGACAGGACATAGCTCCACTCCCAGCTACCACTCTCCATCAGTGGTAGAGTGGACAGCTATAAAAACTGACAACCCTCTCAATTACAAAGGAGACGATAGTCGTCAGTATGCAATGAATGATGAACATGATATATATATAATCATGATACAGACACCGTCATCATCCATGCAAACTCTAACTCCACATAAGCACTCCACAACATGAATATAATCGTCATGGTAAATCCACACATCCCACCAAACACATGTACACAACTACACACGTATAATCAACCAAAAATCTCCAATAATCCCACTGGACACATATGCACAGAACGTAAGTACAATCAACATGTATCCTCCAATAATAAACACATCAGACACGTGTATAAACCACAAATATACAATCAACACAACTCCTCCAAAAGTACACAACCAAACACGTGTGTACATATAACATGCAAATGTACGGTCAACATGATGACTCCTAAAACACATACCAAGCTACGGACAATCCACATTATATGCAAAATCAGCATGGTAAAATCCCACAACTCGACAATCCCTACTATACATACTCTACACGCGTAATCCCAGCAGAGTAGATATCAAAAGTTGAGACTGTATATGATAAAACTAGATCATCTCTAAGCTCAAGCAAAGTATCAAGCAGGGAAAACAACAAACGAACACGATATAAGGTAAAGTAACCTAATCCGTCAAACAACAACCATGCACTAAACTCAAAGAAAATACATAGAGGCAAAGGAAGAAATACCCGCCTTAAATCTGTCGATTGTGATAAAATAAATCTCACGTCGTGATGATCGTCCCAAATCCAAGTCCTGCATCAATCAATATATATATATTTTATTTAGCTAAATTCATAAGAATTAGACAGCTAAATAAAATCCCTAACCCAATAGGTTCACTCCAATCAAATCCGAACTCTGACTAATCCCCCAAATCAACACATCCTTTAATCCAATAACAAATCCATCTCTCTAATATCAATTCATCTCATAATGATATCAACCCACAATAACCTATCTCAAAATCAAATCTCCATCATAAATCCACATCAACCTAACATCATCATCAACAAACCGAACCACCACAATATCAATCCACAATAACCTATCCTAAAATCAAATCTCCATCATAAATCCACATCAACCTAACCTCATCATCAACAACTAACCAAACAATCACATAATAACACATACTAATGAAACTAACCGAGATACTTCATTGGAACATCAATTACCTTGGGAGGCAGTAGCAAATCCAGCAGCCCACAGCCCTATGACTCCCTGTCCATAAGCTACAAGAGTACACACGCACCTATCCTTCCAAAAATCAATCCAAAACTCAATTTTGCAACATACTAATAGAATACCCAAGGTACAACACTAGAAGAGCACTGACCTTGAAGTATGGCAGCAATTCCAATAGCTCGACAACCCTACAACTCACTGCCAAGAAGCTACAAAGAATACCCACAACCAATTCATCCAAGAATTAATCCGTAAATCCAATCATATAGCAAAGAATTTGTTAAAACCCTAATTCACAGCACTGAACTCACCTTTATCTGTGTACTTGCTGTTAACTCGCCAACAAAGCACCCATTGCTAGAAAAATATGGTCGGAGCTAAAATATCCCATAGTCTCCAAATCTAGCACCCCATATCTGTGCCAACAGATTTTGATTCATGCAGAGAACCCATCTTTGGTAGCTAGGCAGCAAATCTGTGTCACCTTCTCTAAAAGGAATCCATCCAGCAACCTATCCATCTCAGAGATGACGATATACTGTGAAAGGGATCTGGAATCCAAGAGGTATTGATCTGGTGATGAACTATGGCATAATTCAAACAAGAACAAAGCACAAGATCAAGAACCAAACCCTCACCTGTCGATCACAGTGCCGAATCATGACGCGATCAGAATCCCAGAGGTAGTTAGGGCATGGATCGGGCACAGAGACATGACAGCGACGGCTAGCCGGAGACGAAGGAGCAACATCGCCGGTGCTCACGGTGATCCGATGGCATCATGTGGCGTGTCATGGTCGGGAGAGCTCGGCGTCGACAAATCTAGGGCACGGCGACGAGGGAGAAAGGATCGACTGATTCGTGGAGGAGAAGATCGAGTGGCGGAGGTGAGGAACGGTGTAGGAGAAGCCCTCCATCGGCGGTGAACTCGCGACGGCCGACGATCGGCGTTGCTAGCCGGCGATCAGCGATGAGAAATCGAGAGGGAGACTCGGGAGAAAAAACTCGCGCGAAGGAGGAGGAGGAAATGGGGGAATTAGGGCTTAATTAAGTACTTAGGTTTAATTTAATTAAACTCAAAGTTTTCTCCTTCATCAACTCCCACTTAAATGATGTTCCAAATAGGCTCCCACTGTACCCCGAATCCATCCTCTCAAAACGGGTCATACGGATTCCGTTTAATTCCCGAAAAATTTCTAAAAATCCCCAAAAAATCCAATAAAATTTTTCGTCCAATAATATTTATTATTTACTTTTACGGTATCTTACATAATATGTGTTACTCTGCTTTGGCAAATTCAACAACAACATGTGATTGAGGTAGTGATAGGTATCACGGCATGGTAGGCATTTTTGAGTTGATGCGATTGAGATCTAATCTAATCGACGATGTGTATCATATACTCGATTTAGATCTAATCTAATCGTGGAGGTGCATCATGTGCGCGACTTAGATCTAATCTAATCGTTAAGGCACTAATTAATTACTAATCTAGCATGCATCACATATACACACATAAGAAATTAATTAATTTTGTGATTAGTCATGACCCTACTACGATCTTCTCAAGCCAATGAGAAGATCAGATGGTCAACCTAAGGTCAACAGCTTCTCAAGCTCCTTCCTTTGACCACTTTGTGTTGCTCGCGCCCTCCTCGTAACTCCGTCTCGAGTGGACCTTCCACCGCTCCATTTTATACATTACAAAAGTGAAACTCGAGTTACATTCGAGTCTAACCTATTTACAATAGGAATAAATAAATAGAAAGGCACGACGCGCAGGTTGCGTATCAAATATACAACACGCACAATCACATGACGGCACGCAAGCCGTATTATAAATTACAACACACAATATCCAATCAAATTGGGTCTTTTACATAATTCTAAATTATGTAATTTCTATAAATTTCTATAATTTTTCTTACAATTTATACAATTTTTATGAGTAAAAATTCTCGGCGGTCCCGTTTAGCGATTTTCGGGCGCAATCGCGGAACGAAGCCCCTTGCGGGGTCAGGGCAGCACCCCTACCCGCGATATAACCATCGCGAGTGTTCCTAAGAGATCCTACAGTGCCTTAGCCCGCTGTCCCAAAACGATTTGGGGTGAAACCTTATCGTTTCGGAAAAATTTTCTCGGTAGTCGAAACCTACAAGTGTCTAAACTCTTGTGCTTCGCTTCTACGAGAAAAATACCCATAAAATCTATAAAAATAGTAAATTTATAGAATATTATAGAACTGATATTTTTCATAAAAATACAAACAAAAACTTGTACGCATTTTGCACGTGGCTCTGATACCACTGTTGGGGTTTTCGGGCCGCAAAAACTACTTTTTGCGTTGCGGAAACCCCGAAATTCCCATGCCACCGGATCCGTGCGAAGATTAAAATTTCATAAAAACTTTAACGTACGAGTTTTCTAAGCCTAGATCTACTTTAGATCTACAAGATAAGAATTTACCCTTGATGCGAAGCCCTTCGCTTAATCCCGCTCGTCCAAGGTTCACCGGATCTCGAGAGTATCAAAGTAGATACTCCTCTATGTGTATCCACACAAGCAAGAGATGGAGAAACCAAACAAAAAGGTGTGCTAGCACCTTTGATGGTCATGGCAAGGAGGAAGAGAGGGAGAAGAAGATGAGACCTTGAGGAAGAAGAACGAGGTTTCAACACAAAATGAAACTTACATATGAATTCATGTGGCTGGCCACATTAAGAGGGATTATAGCCTCCATGGAATGCCAAGAGTCATAACTCTTGGTAACTCCCATGAGGTGGCATCCCACTTAAGAAACCATGATGATGTGGAGCATCATCATTGTCCCACTCTTTGCCAACTCACCAATGAGGTGGCAAATGGTCAAGTCAAACTTGACCCTTCATCTTCTTCTCAAGCCAAGTCAAACTTGACCACTTCTCTCCCTTGGTTGATCTAATCTAACCATTGGTTCAAGTCAATTTTAATTTAATGAATCTCTATTCATTGAATTAAATTAATTAAATGAGTCTAAATCCAAATTAGACTCACTTAACATATGAAGCAAATTGAGTCCAACTCAATTAGCTCAATTTGGATTACTCTTAGTCCAATTTGGTTCATCACATGAACCTAATCCTTTAGGTTCATCAAATGAACCTAATCTCCTTCTAATTGCCCTTTGTGTATGACCCTATAGGTTCTTGTAATGTTGGCAATGCTCCTAAACCCATTTAGAAGCATAAGTAATGAGCGGTATCTAGCAACACATCATTACTACCCAAGTTACAAGAATGTTGAGATCCAACATCACCTTATGACTACTAATTATGACTCCTCACAATATATGACAAGTGTCCTTCTATCCTTGACATCTAGATTGATTAATATGAGGCATAGACCGTGCCATCCTCTAATCAATCTAAATCTTGAACTCCAAGTAGACTCACTCAATCAAATAAACTCAATATCTCATATTGACTCATTTGGGCATGACCATGCACTTAGTGGTCTCACTCTATCAAGAATATCGATGTCTCTCTCGTCATATAGGAGGGATAGATCCCATCTACATCACTCACATCCCTCCACATAATTTGTTACATACCAGTAATCGCCTTTATAGTCCACCCAGTTACGGGTGACGTTTGACGAAGCCAAAGTACGTAACTCCTTATGTAGGGAACCATGGTGACTTCAGATCCAAGGACTAGTAGTCATACTAATAGCCACATGAGAAAGTATATGACACTCATATAATGATCCATGATACTTTCTCATGGTGGGTCATTCAGTATACATTCTACAATGCATATCCATGTGTCAACTTGATATCTCTATATCCATGACTTGTGAGATCAAGTCATCGAGTTGACCTACATGCTAGTCTCGTCGCATTAACATTGTCCCTGAATGTTAATACTCGACTAGGAATGATTAAGAGTAGTGTTTCCTATATCATCTCACTATCGATTCAACCAATCGATTGATATAGGTAAGAACCTTCTACTCAAGGACGCTATTATACTTAGTTATTTGGCACAAATACAAGTAAGTATAATAACCAAAACAAATGCCTTTATATATATAAGAAATATGATATAATGAGTCCATACAATAATCATCAAATGATTGGCTCTAGGGCTCTAACTAACAAGTTCTTGTCCAAGAATGGATCTAGAGACCTGACCAGGGCTTTCTCTGGAGACCTGACCAGGAATGGATCTGGGGGTTTGACCAGGCATGAATCTGGAGATCTGACAATGACTTGATCTATAGACCTGATCGGACGTGGACCTGGAGGTCTGTCAATGGCTTGATCTGGAGACTTGACCAAGAATGGATCTGGAGGTCTGACCAGGCAGTGGTCCAGACGAGCAACCTCTGTGACTTGAAGGGATCATGCTTGAGGACTTAGCTTAATTCTCTTGCAATCACAAGGTGCAATTCCCAAGGCGTTAGTCAAATTTAAATCTTACTCTGATTTCGAGGCGGCATAAAGGCACCGAATTTGGAGTGACACTTCCTGCCGCCTTCTTCTTTGTTTCTCGAGACAACTGCATGGAATTTTCAGTCTCCGAGGCATGATCTTCAAAAGGTAAGGCATTCCTATTTGCATATCCCCTTCCATGATTTCCCTGTCACTTCTATCATAAATGCTCTTTCCTCGAGAGATGACACGTGCCCCACTAACTTAACTTGCCATAATGTATGGCACACTTTTTTTGTACGTGACCCCGAATAACTTCCGATTCTCGATTTGACGGCTGACGTATGCTAGGTCATTTCAGTTACTCAGCTCGCTTCCTGATGTTTCCTAAGGGTTTTGGTTTAAAAACCCTAAAGGTTGTCCACCATCGTCCCTCACCGCTTCAAGTTCCTTCTAGTTTTCTTCCTCAACTCCCACTCTTGTAATGGCCGGTTAGATGGAGGTGCCATGGTATGCATACTTCTGCTCCGATATGGACAATAGTGATCTTAGGGCCATTCAGGTGAGTTTGGAACTTTTCGAGTCCTACAAACTTCATTCCCCCAGGCCTGACGACCATCCTTCCTCCCCTCCGGCAGGCTTTGTAACCTTCTTTAAGGACTAACTCCTTGGCGGACTCCACTTTCCTATCCATCCATTTTTTCTTCCTTGAGTTGATACTTTGGCGTTTCATTATCTTAATTCGCCCCCAATGCCTTTCGCACCATGTGCGGAATGGTAGTCCTGTGTCGCCTATATAGAATACCCCTGACCCGCAGATTTTTCACCATTTTTACACCCTCAAGCGCTTAGAACCAGGTGTTTTCATGGTGCAGTCTAGGGTTGGGTACAAGTATTTTGACGGGATGCCTTCTTCCAACAAAGGTTGGAAGTCTAGAATTTTTTATGTCCAACTGCCCGAGCTAGCATCCTAACCAGCTAAGTGGCGCTATACTCTCCCCACTTCCTTTGAGCTACGCGACCACCAACACCAACCACCTTGCCACACAGCTTCCAAAAAGTTAGAGGGCGTGCAACTGCAGCTCCCCTTTCTGTTGCGAGAGAGCATACTATACACTATTGGGCTCAACCCCATCCGGACGCCTTTGGGCACTCCTTTTGGTAAGGTCCAATGCCTCCATTTCCCAGTCTTCGCTAACTGAGGTATTTTTCTTTTTGTTTCACAGAAGCTGCCATGTTTCGTGCCTTCACCCTCGGCTCTTCTAAATTGCCCAGCGATGTTCTAAAGAAACGGGGCCAGGAGATTTTGGAGGAACATGAGGTTCCTTATGCCCCGCAAATTGGCGCCTCAGTGGAGGCATCCTCTCAACTATCCAGGGACCCCGATGCCCTTGGAACCGAAGAGACCGCGGAGGAGAGGGCCCCCTCTCCTCCTCTAGAAAAGCACATGTGCCTCCAACGAAAAAGGAAATGAGTCATCCCATCAGTTCAATCCTCTCCATCGAGGCTCCCTCTTTCCTTCAAGGCCAAGGCAAAAATCCTTGCCCGGGTAACCCCTTCTCCAATAACAGAGTCTGCGACTTCTCCTGCCCCAATTTTTGTCCCGAAGCAGACCATATCCCGGTCGAGAGATCAACTTGGAGATGTTGGGACCCTTTCTCTTCCACCCTCTGCTCCTTCATTGGCACCGACCTCCTCTTTGTGCCCCAAGGAGCGTCTCAAGGGCAAGTATGCCTTCATCTCTTCCTTCTAGTTGCCTTCTTTGAAGGTGAAGGGCCCTATCCCATCGACCAGCGCTTCTCCTGATTGTGTCTAGGTGAAATTGTTGGTGCAGCGGAGGCCGACAAGAGGGGGGGTGAATTGCTGTAAACAAAAATAAAACTACCCTCCTCGTTCTTTCAACTCAATTAATGTAATAGTAAATAAAATAAAGGCAGAAATAAAAGCAGAAACCGAATTTAACCTGGTTATAACCAAGAGGGTTGTTAATCCAGGGCAGTAAGAAAGCACACTAAGAAAAATTCTCCTTTGCTAAAGGCAGAGAAGCCTTTTACACTCTAATGGCTCAGAACTACTGCTAGGAAATGCTTACAGAGTTGAATGTAGAAGTTGTTCTTGAATTCCTAGCTCCAGGGGCCTTTATATAGCTCCTGGAAAGTCTATCCCGAGGGTCCAAGGCGCCTCCAACAAGGTTTAAGGCGCCTCTAGCTCGGTCAGCAGATAAAGTTTTATCCGCAGAGCAAACGGTCTAAACTGACCTGTTGAAGGTGCCTTCAAGCTGGAGGCGCCTCCAAGCCTGATGGAGGCGCCTCCAAGCTGGCAGCTCAAATTCCAGCTTGCTTTCTTCAGCTTTCGACGCTCCGTTCTTTTGGGTGATTTCGGCCAACCGGAATAGGGCTCACCCGAACCCAATTCCCGGCCTTCTCCTCGAGCAGCCTTCCGTCCCGGCTTAACGTCCCTCGAACGCCACGCATGCTCTTCATGCCCACCAGAGTACTCTTCCGCAGCTCTCTCTTCCTTCGGACGCACTGAGCCCGTCGGCTCCCTTCCCGTGCCGTCCTTCTCGCTAGCTGCGTCTTCCGCTCGACTTCCTGCGCTCCTAAGCTCCTGCACACTCAGACACAGGGATCAAACACAAAGCAGGACCTAACCAACTTGGTTGATCACATCAAAACTACCACGGGGTCTAACAACCCAAGTTCAAGTTAGGGTTAAAATAGACATAAATAGTAATTTTAAAGGAAATTACTAAACTAACATATTTAAGCATAAATTTGTAATAAATAAAATTACAACACAGTTTAGAAAAAAATATTAAAATTTTAATTTTAATTTTCCTAACTCCCCCTAAACTTGTACCTTTCTCCCCCCTTTGATCACAGTAAAAAATGGGATACCAATAAGAGAATATTAAGCAAATTATTAAGGTAGAAAAAAATTCTAAGCAAAAATAAATTTTTAGAAAAAATTTCTAAGTTAAATTGAATTTTCAGAAAAATTTTCTAAGCAAAAATGAATAAAAAAAAAGTAAACTAAAATTTCTAACTAATATGAAAAAGAATTTTTAAGTTAGAATTTTCAAGAAAAATTTCTGAGTAAAAGAAATTTTTTTTGTTTATTTTTTAAAAATTGTTTGATAAACTTTCAAAGCATTATTTAATTCTAGTTTTTAATGCTTTTTCAGAAAGTTAATTAAACATTTTATTTTAATATTTCAGCTTCCAAGTCGTGGCGAGGCACTAGACTTTCTTGGTTATTGGAGCAACAACCACTTCCTTAGACAAAGCCTTCATACAGAAAATGTTTAATTTTCTCTCTTTAAAGCTTTTAACTTAAAAGAAATTAATTTAGCACAGATTTTAGAACCCAATAGAGGTTCCTTCCTACTGGATTAATCAGATATTTAGGGGGTACATAATTTTTGGGCACTTTTCTAAGTTGACCCTGATGTTTTCTAATGTACCAATTTAATTTTCCATAAGTTCTTGATTTTGATTTAGGAAATTTATTTAAGCATGCATCAGATTTCAATTTTTCAAATTCTAATTTTAATTTATCATTTTATGATTTTATACTATCGTACATCTCAAGTGGACATGCTTTTGCTAATTGCATTTTCAATTTTTTATTTTCTTTTTCTAATTCGAATAAGTCTTTAGAAAGTGATTTAATAAATCGAAAAGACTGAGACGGGGTTAGATTGCGTACCTTACTTACCTGATCTAGTGACGCTCCCCCTTCACTGATGCTTTCTTCTTCTGATGTTCCTCCCCCTTCATCGATGCTCATCTCTGAGCTAGACGTTTCTTCTAGCTGATGGTTAGCTAGTAGAGCTAATCCTGAGAATTCTTCGACTTCTGACTCGGAGGATGAAGAGTCGTCCCATGTCGCCTTCAGGTTTTTGTGCTTGGGTCGAGCTGGCTTCTTGCTTCTTTCCTTATCTTTCTGTTTGCTCTTCAATTTTGGGCAATCATCCTTGATGTGCCCTTCTTCATTGCAATTGTAGCACCGGACTGTCCTTCCTTTTTGATGACGTTTACTTGACTGCGATCTAAACTTGTTAGATTTAAAAAACTTATTAAAACGTCTTACCATTAACGCAGCTTCGTTTTCGTCGATTGACGCTTCAGAGTCGGGATCGTCCTTTTCAGCTTGTAGGGCAACGTTGAGGTTCGACTTCTCTACTGGTTTTTCTGCAAGTTGAGACTCGTGAAGTTTGAAAGTTGAAAACAAGTTTTCTAAACTACTTACCTTAAAGTCCTTAGAGATGTAGTAAGCATCTACTAAGGACGCCCATTCTGAAGTCCTCGGGAAGGCATTGAGCGCGTATCGGATGGAATCCCGGTTGGTTACTTCTTCTCCAAGGTTCGTTAGTTGCGTTATCAGCTCCTTGATTCTCGCTTGGAGTTGCGCTACCTTCTCGCCGTTGTTCATCCGGAGGTTTGTTAGTTGTGTCCGGAGGATGACGCGTTGCGCCAGCTTCGCTTCAGAGGTACCTTCGTGAAGCTCCAAGAATTTCTTCCAGAGATCTTTCGTTGAGTCATAGCTTCCAATCCGACTTACCTCCTGAGGTGGCAGAACGCTAAGGAGGTGGAATTCAGCTTTTCCGTTGGCGATGAAATCGGCTTGCTCCTTCTTGCTCCACGTGTTTTCTTCTTTGTCTTTAGGAGCTACAAAACCATATTTCATAGTAATTAAAATATCAAAGTCTGTTTTAAAAAATACCTCCATTTTGCACTTCCATGTGGCAAAGTCTCCGTCGAACTTCGGGGGATGGATGTTCGCTCCGGCCATCGTCTTGATAGTAGTGCTTCAGTTGGCGGTTAGTCCTTCTGAGGCGATTAGGCTCTGATACCAATTGTTGGTGTAGCGGAGACCGGCAAGAGGGGGGGTGTGAATTGCTGTAAACAAAAATAAAACTACCCTCCTCATTCTTTCAACTCAATTAATGCAATAGTAAATAAAATAAAGGCAGAAATAAAAGCAGAAACCGAATTTAACCTGGTTACAACCAAGAGGATTGTTAATCCAGGACAGTAAGAAAGCACACTAAGAAAAATTCTCCTTTGCTGAAGGCGGAGAAGCCTTTTACACTCTAATGGCTCAGAACTACTGCTAGGAAATGCTTACAGAGTTGAATGTAGAAGTTGTTCTTGAATTCCTAGCTCTAGGGGCCTTTATATAGCTCCTGGAAAATCTATCCCGAGGGTCCAAGGCGCCTCCAACAAGATTTAAGGCACCTCTAGCTCGATCAGCTGATAAAGTTTTATCCGCAGCGCAAACGGTCAAAACTGACCTGTTGAAGGCGCCTTCAACAAGGCTGAAGGCGCCTTCAAGCTGGAGGCGCCTCCAAGCCTGATGGAGGCGCCTCTAAGTTGCCAGCTCAAATTCTAGCTTGCTTTCTTCAGCTTTCGACGCTCCGTTCTTTTGGGTGATTTCGGCCAACCGGAATAGGGCTCACTCGAACCCAATTCTCGGCCTTCTCCTCGAGCAGCCTTCCGTCCCGGCTTAACATCCCTTGAACACCGTGCACTCTCTTCACGCCCACCAGAGTACTCTTCCGCAGCTCTCTCGTCCTTCGGACGCACCGAGCCCGTCGACTCCCTTCCCGTGCCGTCCTTCTCGCTAG
Source organism: Zingiber officinale (assembly GCF_018446385.1). Taxonomy (NCBI): domain Eukaryota; kingdom Viridiplantae; phylum Streptophyta; class Magnoliopsida; order Zingiberales; family Zingiberaceae; genus Zingiber; species Zingiber officinale. The sequence continues at coordinate 37,599,777 of NC_055990.1, read as the reverse complement.
TTGCATCTTCCGCTCGACTTCCTGTGCTCCTAAGCTCCTGCACACTCAGACACATGGATCAAACACAAAGCAGGACCTAACCAACTTGGTTGATCACATCAAAACTACCACGGGGTCTAACAGAAATTTCATGGGGCCCTGGCCGAGTCATGGAAGACCACTGCCGACCAGATTTTGGAAGGCCCCTCTCTGAAGCTAGCTGATTTGTTCTCCATGGCTAGTGTCGGTGAGTTTCCTATCTTTTTTCATGATCCTTGAGTTAATTCTAGTCTTTCCATGCACTGGACAAGCCTGTGCCATGGGTCTAAGTATATCCCAGTACATGGCCGGTCTACAATGAGAGAACGAATTCCTGAGGGCTTGTCTTTGAGAGTTGGAGTCCCCTACTACCATTGGCCGCATTTTTGATTTAACTGCCTCTGATAACCCAATACAATCCTATCTTCAAACTATCAGGGAGAAAGCCCAAACTGCCCGGGACCTGGCTCAGGCAGAATTAGAGAAGGTGCAGACCTTGCAATTGACCCTGAAGACCAGTGAGTCCAAGCTCAAGTCTGAAGGGTTGAGACGCACCCAAATTTTGGATGATTTAGAAGAGAAGGAAACTGAGGTGGCGACCCTCTCTTCTAAGTTGAAGGAACTGCAAGAGGCGCACGCTGCTCTAGAGAAAGATCTGGAGGCAAAGAAGGTAGACCTACTCGCTAGTACTGACCGGGAAGCTGTTCTTTGGAAGCAATGGGAGGTAGGCTCGACTACCCTGAAGTCTCTCCAAGTAGACCTGTCCAAGGCCAAGGAAGAAACTGCTGTTGGACCTCATGGTTATTTTGATGTGATCAACCAAGTTGGGTTAGGTTCTGTTTGGTTTTTGATCTCTGTGTCTAAGTGTGCAGGAGCTTAGGAGAATAGGAAGTCGAGCAGAAGGCACAATTAGTGAGAAGGATGGCATGAGAAGGGAGCCGACGGGCTCGGTGAATTCGAGGGATGAAAGGGCTGCGGAAGAGTACATCGGTGGACGAGAAGAACGTACACTACGTTTGAGGGATGAGAAGCCAGAGAGGAAGACTGCTCAAGGAGAAGGCCAGAAATTGGGTTCGGGTGAGCCCTATTTCGGTTGGCCGCAATCACCCTAGCGAACGGAGCAGCGGAAGATCCAAAGGAAAGCTGGAGCTATTTATACACTGTAGGTAGAGGGCACCCTCCATGATATAGAGGGCGCCCTCCATGATGTATAAAGGGCGCCCTCCATGATATAGAGGGCGTCCTCCATGATGTATTGAGGGCGCCCTCCATGCTTATTGAGGGCGCCCTCGACCCAGTCTTTGTAACCGTTTGGCAGTGGATAAATCTTTATCCGCTGCCTCGCTGGAGGCACCCTCCAAGCCCCTTGGAAAACCTCCTTCTCGGTTGCAGCCGGAGGCGGAGAAGCCTCATACAAACTCACACACAACAACATAACTCACACAAGAATAAAATACAAGATATAAATGAAATACACCCTTCTTCTTGCTTACCTGTTGCTTGTTGTTGCCTCTTGAACCTTGGGAATGCACCCAAGCGCCTTCAAGAACTGGCGGTGAAGATCGGAAGAAGCTCGTGTGAAAATCGCCGAAGATCGCACGAGAAGTTCGCAAAGAACTAGCGAAGAAAATGCTCCGCCCAAGCTATATATAGTGCCTCCAATCGATTGAAATCAACCCCAATTGATTGCCACATCAGCACCGCTCCATTGTAGCCGTCCATCATCTGCATCCTGCACAACGGTCACTTCCCAATCGATCGACGGATCGATTGGGACTACTTGAATCAATCGCTCGATCGATTCAGCGCCTTTCTGTGTGCTCGTGTCCGTGTGAGAGCTTCTGCTGCCCAATAGATCAACCAATCAATTGGCAGCTCCCAATCGATCAGGAAAGTCTCTGTATTCGTGATTTCATATCCCAATTGATCGACCGATCGATTGGGCCTTCCCACAATCACAGCACAGTCCAAATCGATCGATCGATCGATTTGGACCCTGTTCAATCGATCGCTCGATTGATTGAACACTCTGAACTTGACTCAAACTCAAGTCCAAAGTCCCAAACCCAACTTTCGGTCAACCGTGACCTGTTGGGTCTCCATGCCTAACATTTGGCCACACTGACCAACCTCGAACTAGCCTTCTATCCTCCTCCATCAGCCTTGCGTCCCTCGGATATCTCCCCATCCTTCACACCTTGCCTTCAGGAGCTTCCTTCGGCCTCATCCTAGTTGTTGGGTCTTCCTTGCCAAGTCATACCAGGACTTACCTTTCCAAGACCACATGCTTGGACTTTCACCCTTTGCCAAGATCACACTTGGACTTTCCAATTGCCTAGCTCCTCACCAGCACTTTCTCCTTTGCCAAGATCACACTTGGACTTTCCAACTACCTGGCTCCTCACCAGGACTTTCCACTTACCTGGCTCCTCACCAAGACTTTCTCTTGCCTAGCTCCTCACTAGGACTTTCTCGTTGCCTGGCTCCTCACCAGGACTTTCCCTTGCCTAGCTCCTCACTAGGACTTTCTCGTTGTCTGGATTCTCACCAGGACTTTTCAAATTCCTAACATCTAGTTAGGAATTTTCCAGTCAAGTCTCCTGTCAATCCTGACCTGCTTGACTTGTATTCTCATCAACCTGGTCAACCCTTTGACCATATCTATAACCGGATGATTGCTCCAGCAATCTCCTTATATTGTCAAACATCAAAACTCAAATCCTGACTCAAGATTGACTCAACTCAAGCTTAGTCAAACTGGTCAACCTTGACCTAGGGAAATTGCCCTAACAATCTCCCCCTTTTTGATGTTTGACAATACTTCTAAGTTAGGCCAAATCTCATAGCCTTAACCTCTTCTTTATCACAAGGTAAAATCCCACAGCCTTAACCTCTTCTTTATCACAAGGCTAAATCTCATAGCCTTAATCGCTTCTTTACATTAAGGCTAAATCTCATAGCCTTAACCTTTTCATGACAAGGCATGAATGAAGGTTTCCTTCATTCTCTCCCTTTTCTAGAGGGAAAACTCCCTCTGCTTGGGATGAAGGCCTAACTTAACCTTCTATTCTCCCCCTTTGTCACACATCAAAAACTGAAAACAAACTCTTCTCCATAAGAGTTAACTCTACGTTGTTTACACCCTCATATGTTGTTAACAACCCCACAATGAAGATATCATATTCTTCATTGCCGCCTAAGCTCCCCCTTGAGTTCTACTTCACTTCACAATGATCATCCTAGAGCATGCATCAACTTTCCAATGAAACTCCCATTCATTGTATTCAATGCTCCCCCTTAAGCAGTAATCTTCTTCACAATGCTCATCCGAGAGTATTTTCCACTTTACCAATGAAGGTCCGATCTCCTTCATTAATCCAATGCCCCCCTTGAGCAGTAACCTACTCCACAATGCTCATCCGAGAGCAGTTATCATCCTAGCAATGAAGATAACCAATCTTCCATTGTTCCCCAATACTCAACCCTGAGCATTGTCCATCACAAAGGTTTAACCCCCTTCCAAGGTCCTTGAAAGTAAATTTTCATACATTCAAGGAGTAACTCCCCCTAAAAATATGGTCAAACTTCTATCATTGCACCAATAATGACTTGGAGTTCCTAAACAAATAGGAAAACCAAAACTTGAAGTTTTGGGGTTCAAAATTCAATAATGAAACTAACTCCCAACCTAAACTTTACCTAAGTCTACCTTAACCAATCCATACTTGCTTTCATCATGAAAGCTCCCATTAAATGTATACAAATGTATTCCAAGGGATTTGGAATGGTTATTGGAACTTCAAGTGGCTTAAAGTGCTGAAATTAGGCTTTTCAAGCCAAAATCAGACTTCCCAATCGATTGAAGTTGGGACTCAATCGATTGCAATCACTTCAATCGATCCATTGATCGATTCCGCAAGCTACTACTTGCAGAAATTCCCTCTGAATCGATCGACTGATCGATCCAGCCTGGGTCAATCAATCGGCTGATCGATTCACTGACCTTCTATTTGCGGGAATTGGCTTCCCAATCGATCGATTAGAACCATCCCAATCGATCGCCTGATCGATTAGGTTTCTGATATCTCTGAAATTTAGTTTTAGCGAAATTCAGAAACTCCCCAAAAATTCTACAAACCTCTAAAAATCATGAAAACTTATGTAGACATTTATTTAGGGTATATTCTATTAATTAAAAATAGTTTTCTATGAAAATACTTCCTATTTTCAAAGATTGACACAAATTTGAGACCTTGTAAAAACTTTAGTATTTTCTTCCAAGTTTGTGTCTAACTATTTAATGATGATTACTATTAAAAGATAGTCTTCACCAAGGTTTTCCAAAAGTCTTTTAAAATCATTTTCAAAACCAATATCGAACCATGTTCCTTGGGCTCAATGCACATGACTTGTACATTAGCTTTCCCAATGATTGAAAAACACATAACTATGTGTTTTGATGAACCTAAAACTCAACAAGATGCACTAAATCAACATCTTGAGTTTTGTTCACCATCCTAACATCTCACTTGTATCTAATGTATACTAAAACACATACAAGTCACCTTATGGTTCTTTGTGAGATGTATATTTGGTTTTGCCCTAAACTAAGGGATCATGCATAACTATCTAGGCATTATGAAACTTATGATCACCCACCTAGGATGTCACTTGGTGTCATCCCTCTTGTTGAGATATTTACCATTCATGATAAATGCCTTTTGCCCTTAATTACAAGGAAATTAACATAATGCATGATGCTCCATGGTATACATCAAAATGAGCAATTTTCGAAAGGAAAAAAAATGCTATAGCTACATGATGTATGTATGACATGACATGGTATTTTTGTGTTTTTCATACTAAAAATGAATGCAACACATGATGTCATGACATGTGATAAGAAATCAATCATGACACTTTAGCATATATAAAATATACCTAGATAGACTATCTAAGTATCCTTAATCCCTTAGCTAAGCCTTTAAATTCTAATCCTAGATTGCCTATTGAAGAAATGCCACAACCCAACTTGGCATGTCTTTTACCCTTTTCTGTTTGTGCCAATTGAAATAAAAAATTAAATCCTTCACATTTTACTCTTTCTAAGAGTGACAATTTAGATTAAGGTTTACATTTCCCTTAATTTCATAAGAAAATGTCAAATTTCTAATTTGACATTTCTTTTGTTTCTCTCAACTGTGTCAATTTAAATTAGATTCAACTCCTCAAATTTTGACACATTTTACTCTTTCAAAAAGTAACACTAATACTCCTTCTCATTTTCAAAGGTTAGTAAAACCTTGAAAATGCTCTCCAAGTGCCAACTTCATCAAGGTTGGGTTGACTACCCTTCCAATTAGAGTTGACACTCTCTAAACCTATCTAGGGTGTAGAGAATATGATCCTAAGAACCTAAAACATATTGGTGCTCCTTGGATGCTCTAGGTACTCACTAGGGATAACTTCCCTAGATACCTTCCTAAGGACCTTTCTAGGCTTCTTAAAAGCCTTGGTCACCTCTACTAGGTCACTTCTAGGAATAACTTCCCTTGTAACCTTCTTTGTGACTTTATTAGGCCTTTTTGGAGCCTTAGTCACCTTTACTAGATCAACTTTAGGGATGGTCTCCCTTGTGACCTTCTTTGTGACTTTGTTAGACTTCTTAGAAGTCTTAGTCACATTGGTCTTGTCAAAAGTACTCTTAAAGATTCCTTTCCTAGTATCTTTGACTTGACCTCTACACCTAGGGTTGATCCCATAGCTATATGGAACCCTATGAAAGGAAGTCACATCCTTATTGGCTTTAGGTTTGTATCCCAAACCCCTATAGCCATTGGATGACTCTTGTCTAGCTTTTCCTAGGTTATGCTCATTTTGAACCCTAAGCATATTTTCCATTCTTGCTAGGGTCCTTTCTAAATTATCAAGTCTTGACCTCAAGACTTGGTTCTCTGTCATTAAATCCATAGATTTGGATGTTTCTTGACCCCTATGAGCATTTCTATATTTTGACATACATCTATAATCCTTAGAGTTATTTCCTAAGATACTATCTACCTTCCTAAACTTAGGTGTGGTAGTTCTAGCATGAGGAGGAATGTATTTTCCCTTAACGCTATCATGCTTCCTATTCTCATGATAAATAGCATTAAGATGATAAGAATTATTTCTATCATGCTTTTTATCATGTGTCAAAGAAATAGATTCATTAAATGATACCTTTGTTTTTACCTTGGAAGCTTCCCCTAGACTTGTGCTTCCTCCTTTGACCTTGATCTCTTCTTCCCCTTTGGACAGTGACTTCGATAATGCCCATTTTGATTACACAAGAAACACAGAATGTGTTCCTTGCTCTTCTTTGTTGTAAGAGCCGTCTCCTTGGATTTCTCCTTGTTCTTGGGTGCTACTTGACCCTTATTCTTGGCTAATTTGGGACATTTACTCTTGTAGTGTCCATGTTCCCTACACTCAAAGCAAATGATATGATTTTTATTTTTAATTGAGCTAATTATACCTTCACGTGTAGGGATGGTGCTTGATCCTCCATTTGATTTATCTTGCATTGTGGAGGTTGCATCATCTTCTTCTTCTTCTCCTTTTGAGGATATGGGAGCTTCCACCTCTTCAACCCTTGAGGATGTGGATGCTTCCACCTCTTCCTCTCTTGAAGATGTGGGAGCTTTGGACTCCATCTTCTTCTTCCTCTAGCTTCTTGCTCTTTTGGCAGTTAGTCCGTAGAATAGCGACCTTGCTCTGATACCAATTGTTGAGACCGATGTGCCCGGTAGAGGTGGGGGGGGGGTGAATAGCGTTTCATCGCGCTTGCGTCGGTTTGCTTCGTCTTGTTGTTGTGCAACGGAATACTCGATGACAAACACTTACAATGCTAATACCTAGGATTTACTTGGTATCCACCTCAAGAAGAGGTGACTAATCCAAGGATCCACACACGACACGCTATCTCCACTAATGAAAACCTCCTTCTCGGTTGTAGCCAGAGGCGGAGAAGCCTCGTACAAACTCACACACAACAACACAACTCACACAAGAAGAAAATACAAGATATAAATGAAATAAACCCTTCTTCTTGCTTACTTGTTGCTTGTTGTTGCCTCTTGAACCTTGGGAATGCACCCAAGCGCCTTCAAGAACTGACGGTGAAGATCGGAAGAAGCTCGTGTGAAAATTACTGAAGATCGCAGGAGAAGTTCGCAAAGAACTAGCGATGAAAACGCTCCGCCCACGCTATATACAGTGCCTCCAATCGATTGAAATCAACCCCAATCGATTGTCACGTCAGCACCGCTCCATCGCAGCCATCCATCATCTGCATCCTGCACAACGGTCACTTCCCAATCGATCGACCGATCGATTGGGACTGCCTGAATTGATCGCTCGATCGATTCAACGCCTTTCTATGCTCTCGCGTCCGCGTGAGAGCTTCTGTTGCCCAATCGATCGACCGATCGATTGGCAGCTCCCAATCGATCGCCCGATTGGCAGCTCCCAATCGATCGCCCGATCGATTGGGAAAGTCTCTGTGCTCGCGATTTCATATCCCAATCGATCGACCGATCGATTGGGCCTTCCCACAATCGCAGCACAATCCAAATCGATCGACCGATCGATTTGGACCCTGTTCAATAGATCGCTCGATCGATTGAACACTCTGAACTTAACTCAAACTCAAGTCCAAAGTCCCAAACCCAACTTCCGGTCAACCGTGACCTGTTGGGTCTCCATGCCTAACATTTGGCCACACTCGACCAACCTCGAACTAGCCCTCTAGTCTCCTCCATCAGCTTGCGTCCCTCGTGTTAGAGTGCATACTAAAAGCCTAGTTTTTGTATAAACATTTATTTAGAAATAAAGAATCACAATGGTCAATATCTACATTTATTTGTTAAATGTAATTTGTTCAATTAATTTATATAGTAGACAACATGGTGTGTGGTGTCACATACAAAAGATCATGTTGTCAGTTCTTTATAAATTATAAACAGTTGCCCATGACTAAGATGGAAAGGAACAAACCGTTGAAGTAGTCGTAGTATAATTAAGTATTATTTTATCTTAACTAATAAATTACACTGATACACTCCAAGTGTATTGAGTAGTGTTAGCTAGAGCCCTAGAGCCAATCATTTGATGATTGTATTATGGACTTATTGTATCATATTCTTATATAAATAAAGGCATTTGGTTTTTGGTTATTATACTTACTTGTATTGGTGCCAAATAAACTAAGTATAATAACGTCCTTGAGTAGACGAATATCACCTATATCAATCGGTTAGTTGAACCGATAGTGAGATGATATAGGGATCACTACTCTTAATCATTCCTAGTCGAGTATTAACATTCAGGGACAATGTTAATGCAATAAGACTAGCATGTAGGTCAACTCGATGACTTGATCTTACAAGTCATGGATATAGAGATATCAAGTTGACACATGGGTATGCATTGGAGAATGTATACTGAATGACCCACCATGAGAAAGTATCATGGATCGTTATATGAGTGTCATATACTTTCTCATGTGACTATTAGTATGACTATTGGTCCTTAGACCTGAAGTCACCATGGTTCCCTACATAAGGAGTTATGTACTTTGGTTTCGTCAAACGTCACCCGTAACTGGGTGGACTATAAAGGCGATTACTGGGTATGTAACAAATTATGCGGAGGGATGTGAGTGATGTAGATGGGATCTATCCCTCCTATATGACGGGAGAGACATCGGTATTCTTGATAGAGTGAGACCACGAAGTGCATGGCCATGCCCAAATGAGTCAATATGAGATATTGAGCTCATTTGATTGAGTGAGTCTACTTGGAGTTCAAGATTTAGATTGATTAGAGGATGACACGGTCTATGCCTCACATTGATCAATCTAGATGTCTAGGATAGAAGGACACTTGTCATATATTGTGAGGAGTCACAATTAGTAGTCACAAGGTGATGTTGGATCTCAACATTCTTGTAACTTGGGTAGTAATGATGTATTGCTAGATACCGCTCATTACTTATGTTTCTAAATGAGTTTAGGGGCATTGCCAACGTTACAAGAACCTATTGGGTCACACACAAAGAACAAGTGGATGGAGATTAGGTTCATATGATGAACCAAGAGGATTAGATTCATTTGATGAATCAAATTGGATTAAGAGTAATCCTAATTGGGATAATTGAGTTGGACTCAAGTTGATTCATGTGTTCAATGAGTCTAATTTAGATTATGACCCATTGAATCAATTTAATTAAATGAATTGGATTCATTATATTAAATTGGCTTGAATTAAATGGTTGAATTAGATCAACCATGAGAGAGATTAAGTCAAGTTTGACTTGACTTGAGAGGAAGATGAAGAGTCAAGTTTGACTTGACTTTATTCCACCTCATTGGTGAGTTAGCATTAAGTGGACCAATGATGATGCTCCACATTGTTAGAATTTTTCGGGCCACGAAAACCGCTTTTCGCGTCGCGGAAACCCCGAAACACCCTAGCCAAGGATCTCGTGCAAAGAAAAATCCGATTCGAAAAATTCCACGTATTTATATCATGCTTAATACCCGAATATGTTAGATCTACTCCTAGATCTATAGTTTAAAGAAAAACTACCTTTGACGCGTGCCCTTCGCTTATCCCGCTCGACTAAGGTTGAAGTTGGATCTAGAGGGCACAAAGTAGAGCCCCTCTATATGTGTCCACACAAGCAATTAGGTGGAGAAGATGACCGAAACAAGGTGTGCTAGCACCTATGTGGTTTTCGGCCAAGAAGAGGAGGAAGAAAGGGAGAAGTTGCCGAGAGCACCAAGGAAGAAGAAGAATAAAAAAAAAATTGAATTCAAAAATTCAATCAATCCACCATATCATGTGGCCGGCCACATAAATGTCATTAAGTGGGCAATTAATGCTCTTAATTGCCCCCTTAATGTGGCCGGCCACTCATGGGTAACCTCCCATGAGGTGGCAAGCATGAGGTGGCATGGTGATGTGTAGCATCCCCATTGGTTCTCCCATGCCACCTCATCAAATGTGGTGGCATCCAAGTCAAGTCAATATTGACTTTCAACCTTCCTAATTTGGCCAAAGTCAAACATGATCAAATTAACTCCCTTAATTGATTTATCCAACATTTGGATCATACTTGAGTCTAACTCATAGTCAAGTCAAACTTGTGGATTTAGGTCAAGTCAAACTTGCCTTTTATAGACTTTCCATATTTAGCCAAGTCAAACTTGACTTCATCTTTCCTCTTGGTTCATCATATGAACTAGTCTCCATCTATTGCTCTATGTGTGTGACCCTATAGGTTCTTGTCAAAGTTGGCAATGTCCCTAAATCCAATTAGGGACATAAGCAATGAGAGGTATCTAGCAACACATCATTGCTACCCAAGTTACAAGAATGTTGAGATCCAACATCACCAATATGACTAATAATTGTGACTCTCACAATATGTGACATTGTCCTTCTATCCTTGATATCTAGATTGATCTTATATGAGGCATAGACCGTGTCATCCTCCAATCAATCTAAGTGTCTTGAACTCCAAGTAGACTCACTATAATCAAATAAGCACAATATCACATATTGCCTTATTGGGCATGGCCATGCACTTAGTGATCTCACTCTATCAAGACTATGATATCACTCTTGTAATATAGGAGGGATAGATCCCATCTACATCACTCACATCCCTCCGCATAATTTGTTACATACCCAGTAATCGCCTTTATAGTCCACCCAGTTACGGGTGACGTTTGACGAGACCAAAGTACATAACTCCTTATGTAGGGAACCATGGTGACTTCAGGTCTAAGGACTAAAGTCATACTAATAGTCACTTGAGAAAGTATATGACACTCATATAACGATCCATGATACTTTCTCATGGCGGGTCATTATACATTCTCCAATGTATACCCATGTGTCAACTTGATATCTCATATCCATGACTTGTGAGATCAAGTCATCATGTTGACCTACATGCTAGTCTCAATGCATTAACATTGTCCTTCTATGTTAATACTTGACTAGGAATAATTAAGTGTAGTGTTCTCTATATCATCTCACTATCGATTTAACTAATCGATTGATATAGATATGAACCTACTACCCTAGGACATTATTATATTTATTTATATAGCACAAATACACACAAGTATAATAATCACAATGCCTTTATTTATATATCAGAAATATATGTACAAGAATATGATACAAAGAGTCCAAAAAGTAACCATCACATGATTGGCTCTAGGGCTCTCACTAACAATCTCCCACTAGCACTAGTGCCAATCGCTGTAGTATCTAATACCCAATGACCTAGTGTGACCATCATGCTTAGTCTGTGCCAAAGCCTTGGTCAAGGGATCTGCGACGTTAGCCTCTGTGGGTACTCTGCAAATCTTCACATCTCCTCGATCGATGATCTCTCGAATGAGATGGAAGCGCCGTAGTATATGCTTTGTCCGCTGGTGTGAGCGAGGTTCCTTAGCCTGCGCAATAGCTCCATTGTTGTCGCAGTAGAGCTCTACGGGATCAGATATGCTAGGAACCACCCAATGAACTTGTGGATCCATCATCCTTCGTTTGTGCCAAAGCCTCGGTCAAGTATCAGCGACGTTAGCCTCTGTGAACTCTTCCAACTCACGGCTCCACCATTCAAGCGAAACACGAACCCAGACTGCGATCTGTAATCATCCTGGTCGGTTTGGAAGCTAGCATCGGTGTAACCCTTTACAACTAGATGCTCATCACCTCCAAATATCAAGAAATAATCCTAGTCCTTCTCAAGTACTTAAGGATATTCTTGACCGCAATCGATGATGCTCACCTGGTATCTGCTCGTCATGCTCAAAGCATACGAAACATCAGGACGAGTACATAGCATGACGTACATGATAGACCCTATGGCTGAGGCATAAGGGATCTTATCCATGCGGTCTCTCTCCTCTCTAGAAGAGGGACTTTGAGTCTTCGAAAGACTCACACCATGTGACATCGGCAGAAATCCTTTCTTGGAATTCTGCATGGCAAAACGTAGTAATACCGTGTCAATATATGTACTTTGACTTAGGCCAAACAATCTCTTAGATCTATCTCTATAGATCTTTATGCCTAGAATACAGGTTGCTTCACCTAAGTCCTTCATTGAGAAACAATTCCCTAACTAAGTCTTTACAGACTGCAGCAAAGGGATGCAATTCCAATAAGTAGTATGTCATCCACATACAATACAAGGAAGACAACTGTGTTCCCAACAACCTTCTTGTAGACACAGGGTTTATCTTCATTCTTGATGAAACCAAACTGTTTGATCGCATCATCGAATCGAAGATTCCAGCTCCGAGAAGCTTGCTTTAGTCCATAAATGGACTTATGCAGCTTGCATACTCTGCCAGTATGCAGTGGATTTACAAAACCTTCAGGTTGTGTCATGTACACATCCTCGAGCAAGTTTCCATTTAGAAACGCGATTTTGACATCCATCTGTCAGTCATAATCATGGTATGCTACAATAGCAAGCACGATCCGAATGGACTTAAACATCGCTACTGGAGAAAAAAATTTCATCATAGTCAATACCATGAATTTGCTTGAAACCTTTAGCTACCAAACGACCCTTATAGGTATGCATAAGTCCATCCATGTCAGTCTTTCTCTTAAAGACCCACTTACACCCAATGGGTTTGACGCCTTCAGGTGGATCAACCAAAGTCCATACTTGGTTGGTGTACATGGATTCCATCTCGGATCTCATGGCCTCTAGCCATTTCTCAGAATCTGGTCTCATCACAGCTTCCTGATAGGAGGTAGGCTCATTCTCAACGAGCATAATGTCATCATGATCAGACAAGAGAAATGAGTATCTCTCAGGCTGACGACGTACCCTATCAGACCTGCGAAGAGGTAGGTCTACATGAACAGGTTGTTGTTCCACAACTTCTTGTGCAACAATCTCATCATCCACAACTCTTTGTGGTTCCTGTTCAGTATCCATCAATGGCTCAGTGTTTTGGTCGTTGTCTTGAACTTCTTCAAGATCAAATGAACTTCCACTAGCCTTTCTAGAAACAAAGTCCCTTTCTAGAAAGACCCCAGTCTTAGCAACAAACACTTTGTGCTGACTAGGAATGTAGAAGTAATATCCCTTAGTTTCCTTGGGATATCCTATAAAATAACACTTATCAGATTTGGGTCCCGGTTTATGCGAGACTTGGCGTCTAACGTAAGCCTCACAACCCCAAACCCTCATGAAAGACATCTTGGGACTCCTCCCAGTCCATATCGTATATGGTGTCTTCATGACCGCCTTTGATGGAACACGGTTAAGTGTGAACGCTGCCGTGTCCAGAGCATATCCCCAAAAGGATATAGGAAGATCTGCGTGACTCATCATAGATCGTACCATATCTAATAAGGTACGATTCCTCCTTTCAGATACACCATTCCACCGTGGTGTTCCAGGAGGAGTGAGTTGGGATAGAATCCCACACTCGCTAGATAGTCACTAAACTCATGGCTTAAGTATTCTCCACCTCGATCTGATCAAGTATCTTAATACTTTTGCCGAGTTGGTTTTGTACTTCATTTCTGAATTCCTTGAACTTTTCAAAGGATTCAGACTTATGTCATCAAGTACACATAACCATATCTCTTGAAGTCAATAAATGTGATAAAGTACCTATAACCACCCCGAGCAATGATATTGAAAGGGCCACATACATCACTATGTATGAGTCCTAGCAAGTCGTCGCTCTCTCGCTATGTCCACTAAAGGAGTCTTGGTCATCTTGCCTAGAAGGCATGACTCACATGTCTCATATGATTCAAAATCAAATGAGTCCAACAAACCATCCTTATGGAGTGGGACAAGCGACTCTCGTTTATGTGGCCTAGGCGGCAATGCCAGAGATAGGTTGGGTTCAACTCATTTGATCTCAACCTCTTGGTACTCACGTTATAGATAGGGCTCTCTAAATCTAGAATATAGAGGCCATTCATCAGATGTGCACTACAATAGAACATATCTTTCAAATAAACAGAACAACATTTGTCCTTTATTATGAATGAAAAACCTTTATTATCTAAACAGGAAACTGAAATAATATTCTTTGTTAGTGCAGGGACATAACAACAATTATCTAGTTCCAATACAAGCCCAGCGGGCAGAGATAGAAAATATGTTCCTACAGCAACAGCAGCAACCCTTGCTCCATTGCCTACTCGTAGGTCCACCTCGCCCTTTGCCAATGTACTTCTCAGCGCCTGCACATTAGTACAAATGTGAGATGCACATCCAGTATCTAATACCCATGATGTAGAAATAGAAAGGTTGACTTCTATAACATTTATACCTGAAGTAGAAGCCTCGCTTCTTTTCTTCTTAAGATCCTCCAGGTAGATCTTGCAGTTCCTCTTCCAGTGCCCTGTCTGACCACAGTGGAAGCAGGTAGCATCCTTTTGCACCCCGCCCTTGGGTTTGAGTGCTGAAGAGCTGGCTTTGCCCTTGGTCTGGGTCTTACCCTTACCCTTGGGCTTCCACTTGCCCTTACCCTTGCCCTTTTGTACCATCAGGATGGTACTGGTCTTGGTAGTGGTGAGATTGGGCTCAGCAGTTCTCAACATGTTGAGCATCTCGGGCAGTGGTTTGTCTAATTCGTTCATGTTATAGTTCATGACGAATTGACGGTAACTTGCCGGCAACGATTGTAGGATCAAGTCAGTGGCCAGCTCTTGGCCCAATGGGAACCCCAACCTCTCTAGGTTCTCGACGTGCCCAATCATCTTGAGTACGTGAGTTCCTACAGGGGTTCCCTCTTTCATCTTACATGAAAAGAGGGCCTGAGTCACTTCAAACCTCTCATGCCTGGCTTGCCCTTGATATAATTGCTTAAGATGGCCAATCATATCAAAGGCATTCATGTTCTCGTGTTGCTTCTGAAGCTCAGAGGACATGCAGCATAGCATTAGGCACGACACGTCTAACGCATCGTCTTGATGCTTCTGATGAGCATCCTTAATGCTACGGGCGGCAGAGGCTGGTGGTGCTTCAGGAACTGCTTGCTCCAGAACGTACAGCTTACGTTCCTGCATGAGGACTATCCTCAGGTTCCTGTACCAGTCCAGGAAGTTAGCTCCTGTGAGCTTGTCCTTCTCAAGGACAGATCGTAGGGAGAGAGTGTTCGCGTTTGGTGACATGGCAATCTACAACATATTAAACATGCAGAGAATCAATATCATATTCTATCATCTAATTAGGCCTTTAATTAAATGATGCTCCCACTGAATTTTGTGGGACAAGATCCACATCATACTACATCTTGAGTCAGCTTTGGCTGAATCGCCCAAGACCTAGTATGATCGGTAGGTAGCTAATTACCAATTACATCTCCATGCAACTCTTGTTTATAGGATCAAGATTTAACTTTTACAAATAATCTTGAGTTAGCTTTGGCTAAATCGCCCAAGATTATTTATAAACGTGATCTTGTCCTACCTTTCCAACTATTGGAATACGCCTATAGCTTCACTCGATCCAATTGAGCTTTGCTAGCTACTCAATCTAATTGAGCTCAATCTAACCCGAGCGTGATAGGCGGGACCAAGGTTGTCCCTCCGCATCCTACCAAGATTAAATGCGTTGCTCTGCTTTGGCAGATACGACAATCGCATATGATCGAGGTAGTGATGGGTATCATGGCCCGGTAGGCGTTTACGAGTTGATTTCGATTTAGATCTAATCTAATCGACGATGTGCATCATATTTAGGCGTAAATTAAATCTAATTTAAATCCTAAATGTGTATTGTGCACATCAAGATGTGGTTCCCACATCACATGTGCATCACATACACTCATGCATATTCTATTCTACACAAACATGCATCACATACACATAAGCAAAAATAAAATATATACATTTAAATTATGTGATTGGTCATGGCCCTACTAGGATCCTCTCTAGCCAAAGAGAAGATCCAATGGTCATCCTAGGGTCTAGGTGGCAGCTTCTCCAAGCTCCTCCTTCCGATCCCCATGTGTTGCCGGCATGCTCCCGCGAGTCCGTCTTCTCCGGAATTTCGTCATCTTCAAATTTTGTACATTACAAAATTTATACTCGAGTTACATTCGAGTCTTAAAACTAATTTTTACAGAAATAAAATAATAGAAAAAGGCAACACGCAGGTCGCATCCACAATACAGCACACACAACACATGACGGCACGCAGGCCGTGTTATGAATTACACGCATAATTTTTCATAAAAATTCTGGGACTTGGGCCATGACCAACACATACTGTACATAATTCAGAATTGTGTATTTTTTTTTATTTAAAATTTTTCTACTGATTTTTCTGAATTTTTGAGTCCCTTCTCCACGGCGGTCCCGCTAAGCGGGTTTCGGGCGTAATCGCGGGACAAGGCCCCTTGCGGGGTTAGGGGCAGCGCCCCTATTCGCGAAATAACCTTCGCGAGTGTCCTCTTGCGATTATACAGCGCCCTTACCCGCTGTCCCAAAATCTATTTGGGTGAAACTTGCCGTTTCGGAGAAATTTTTCTCGGTGACAAAAGTGTACAAGTGCTTCGCACTCGTTCTTTCGCCTCTACGAGAAAAATACCCAAAAAATTCCTAAAATTTAGAAAAATCACAGAAACTTAAAAGCATCTAAATTTTGTATCTAATACAGAAAAAAAATAAATACGTGCTTCGCACGATGGCTCCGATACCACTGTTAGAATTTTTCGGGCCACGAAAACCGCTTTTCGCGTCGCGGAAACCCCGAAACACCCTAGCCAAGGATCTCGTGCAAAGAAAAATCCGATTCGAAAAATTCCACGTATTTATATCATGCTTAATACCCGAATATGTTAGATCTACTCCTAGATCTATAGTTTAAAGAAAAACTACCTTTGACGCGTGCCCTTCGCTTATCCCGCTCGACTAAGGTTGAAGTTGGATCTAGAGGGCACAAAGTAGAGCCCCTCTATATGTGTCCACACAAGCAATTAGGTGGAGAAGATGACCGAAACAAGGTGTGCTAGCACCTATGTGGTTTTCGGCCAAGAAGAGGAGGAAGAAAGGGAGAAGTTGCCGAGAGCACCAAGGAAGAAGAAGAATAAAAAAAAAATTGAATTCAAAAATTCAATCAATCCACCATATCATGTGGCCGGCCACATAAATGTCATTAAGTGGGCAATTAATGCTCTTAATTGCCCCCTTAATGTGGCCGGCCACTCATGGGTAACCTCCCATGAGGTGGCAAGCATGAGGTGGCATGGTGATGTGTAGCATCCCCATTGGTTCTCCCATGCCACCTCATCAAATGTGGTGGCATCCAAGTCAAGTCAATATTGACTTTCAACCTTCCTAATTTGGCCAAAGTCAAACATGACCAAATTAACTCCCTTAATTGATTTATCCAACATTTGGATCATACTTGAGTCTAACTCATAGTCAAGTCAAACTTGTGGATTTAGGTCAAGTCAAACTTGCCTTTTATAGACTTTCCATATTTAGCCAAGTCAAACTTGACTTCATCTTTCCTCTTGGTTCATCATATGAACTAGTCTCCATCTATTGCTCTATGTGTGTGACCCTATAGGTTCTTGTCAACCTTGGCAATGTCCCTAAATCCAATTAGGGACATAAGCAATGAGAGGTATCTAGCAACACATCATTGCTACCCAAGTTACAAGAATGTTGAGATCCAACATCACCAATATGACTAATAATTGTGACTCTCACAATATGTGACATTGTCCTTCTATCCTTGATATCTAGATTGATCTTATATGAGGCATAGACCGTGTCATCCTCCAATCAATCTAAGTGTCTTGAACTCCAAGTAGACTCACTATAATCAAATAAGCACAATATCACATATTGCCTTATTTGGGCATGGCCATGCACTTAGTGATCTCACTCTATCAAGACTATGATATCACTCCTGTAATATAGGAGGGATAGATCCCATCTACATCACTCACATCCCTCCGCATAATTTGTTACATACCCAGTAATCGCCTTTATAGTCCACCCAGTTACGGGTGACGTTTGACAAAACCAAAGTACATAACTCCTTATGTAGGGAACCATGGTGACTTCAGGTCTAAGGACTAAAGTCATACTAATAGTCACTTGAGAAAGTATATGACACTCATATAACGATCCATGATACTTTCTCATGGCGGGTCATTCAGTATACATTCTGCTACGAGTAGGCAATGGAGCACGGGTTGCTGCTATTGCTGTAGGAATTTACTATCTATCTCTTCCCTCTGGGCTTGTACTAGAATTAGATGATTGTTGTTATGTGCCTGCCTTGACTAAGAACATAATTTCAGTTTCTTGTTTGGACAAGAAAGGATTTTCGTTTATAATAAAGAACAAATGTTGTTCCGTCTATTTAAACGATATGTTCTATTGTAGTGCACCTCTGATAAACAAACCATATATTCTAGATCTTGAGAGCCCTATCTATAACATAAATACCAAGAGGTTCAAGTCAAATGGCATGAACCAAACCTACCTCTGGCACTGTCGCTTAGGTCATATAAATGACAAGCGCTTATCCCAGCTCCATAAGGATGGTTTGCTGGACTCATTTGATTTAGAATCATATGAGATATGCGAGTCATGCCTACGAGGCAAGATGACCAAGACTCCCTTTAGTGGGTACAGCGAGAGAGCAACTGATTTGTTAGGACTCATACATAGTGATGTATGTGGCCCTTTCAATGTTGCTGCTAGAGGTGGTTATAGGTACTTCATCACATTTACTGATGACTTTAGTAGATATGGTTATGTGTACTTGATGACATATAAGTCTGAATCCTTTGAAAAATTCAAAGAATTCAAGAATGAAGTACAGAACCAGCTTGGCAAGAGTATTAAGATACTTCGATCCGATCGAGGTGGAGAATGCCTTAGCCATGAGTTCCGTGACTATCTAGCTGAGTGTGAGATTCTATCCCAACTCACTCCTCCTGGAACACCACAGTGGAATGGTGTATCCGAAAGGAGGAATCATACCTTATTAGATATGGTACGATCTATGATGAGTCACACAGATCTTCCGACATACCTTTGGGGCTATGCTCTAGACACGGCAACTTTTATACTCAACCGAGTTCCATCCAAGGCCGTGATAAAGACTCCATATAGGATATGGATTGGGAGAGATGTCCAGGTGTCTTTCATGAGGATTTGGGGTTGTGAGGCTTACGTTCGACGTCAAGTCTCAGACAAGTTAGGACCCAAATCCGACAAGTGCTATTTTATTGGATATCCCAAGGAAACTAAGGGATATTACTTCTACATTCCCAGTCAGCACAAGGTAGTTGTGGCAAAGACTGGGGTCTTTCTAGAAAGGGACTTTGTTTCTAGAAAGACTAGTGGGAGCGCGTTCGATCTTGAAGAAGTTCAAGATGTGATGCCTCGATGGAAATTGAACTGGAACCACAAAGTGCTGTGGATGATATTGTTCCACAAGGAGTTGAGGAACAACAACCAGTTCAAGTAGACATACCTCTTCGCAGGTCTGATAGGATACGTCGTCAGCCTGAGAGATACTCATTTCTCTTGTCTGACCATGATGACGTTATGCTCATAGAGGATGAGCCTACCACCTATTAGGAAGCTGTGATGATACCAGATTCCGAGAAATGGCTAGAGGTCATGAGATCCGAGATGGAATCCATGTACACCAACCAAGTTTGGACTTTGGTTGATCCACCTAAAGAGGTAAAACCCATTGGGTGTAAGTGGGTCTTTAAGAGAAAGACTGACATGGATGGACTTATCTATAAGGGTCACTTGGTAGCTAAAGGTTTCAAGCAGATTCATGGTATTGACTATGATGAAACCTTTTCTCCAGTAGCGATGTTTAAGTCCATTCGGATCATGCTTGCTATTGCAGCTTACCACGATTACGAGATCTGGCAGATGGACGTCAAAACCGCGTTTCTGAATGGAAACCTACTCGAGGATGTGTACATGACACAACCTGAGGGTTTTGTAGATCCACACATACGAGTATGCAAGCTGCATAGGTCCATTTATGGACTAAAGCAAGCTTCTCGGAGCTGGAATCTTCGATTCGATGATGCAATCAAACAGTTTGGTATCATCAAGAACGAAGATGAACCTTGTGTCTACAAGAAGGTTGTAGGGGATATAGTTGTCTTCCTCATATTGTATGTGGATGACATACTACTCATTGGGAAGGACATCCCTATGCTTCAGTCTATCAAGACTTGGCTAGGGAGTTGCTTCTCAATGAAGGACTTAGGTGAGGCATTCCGGATTTTAGGGATACAGATCTATAGAGATAGATCTAAGAGATTGCTTGGCCTAAGTCAGAGTACATACATTGACAAGGTACTCCTTCGGTTTGGCATGCAGAACTCCAAGAAGGGATTTCTACCGATGTCACATGGCATGAGTCTTTCGAAGACTCAAGGTCCCTCTTCTAGAGAGGAAAGAGACCGCATGGATCAGATCCCTTATGCCTCAGCCATAGGATCTATCATGTATGCCATGCTATGTACTCGACCTGATGTCTCGTATGCTTTGAGCATGACGAGCAGATACCAGTCAGATCCAGGTGAAAGTCACTGGATAGCGGTCAAGAATATTCTTAAGTACTTACGAAGGACTAAAGAATATTTTTTGATATATGGAGCCAATGATGAGCTAGTTGTAAAGGGTTACAGTGATGCTAGCTTCTAGACCGACCAAGATGACTATAGATCGCAGTCGGGGTTCGTGTTTTGCATTAATGGTGGTGCTGTGAGCTGGAAGAGTTCGAAGCAGGACACAGTAGCTGATTCTACGACAGAGGCCGAGTATATTGCTGCATCAGAGGCAGTTTGGATTCGTAAGTTCATCACTGAACTTGGGGTGGTTCCCAGCATTGCTGACCCTATTGAGCTCTATTGTGACAACAATGGAGCTATAGCACAGGCGAAGGAACCTCGCTCACACCAGTGGACCAAACACATACTACGGCGCTTCCATCTCATTCGAGAGATCATCGAGAGAGGAGATGTGAAGATTTGCAGAGTACCTACAGAGACTAACATCGCAGATCCCTTGACCAAGGCTTTGGCACAGAGGAAGCATGATGGTCACACTAGGTCATTGGGGCTTAGAGCCTACACTGATTGGCACTAGTGCTAGTGGGAGATTGTTAGCTAGAGCCCTAGAACCAATCATTTGATGATTGTATTATGGACTTATTGTATCATATTCTTATATAAATAAAGGCATTTGGTTTTTGGTTATTATACTTACTTGTATTGGTGCCAAATAAACTAAGTATAATAACGTCCTTGAGTAGACGGTTATCACCTATATCAATCGGTTAGTTGAACCGATAGTGAGATGATATAGGGATCACTACTCTTAATCATTCCTAGTCGAGTATTAATATTCAGGGACAATGTTAATGCAATAAGACTAGCATGTAGGTCAACTCAATGACTTGATCTAACAAGTCATGGATATAGAGATATCAAGTTGACACATGGGTATGCATTGGAGAATGTATACTGAATGACCCGCCATGAGAAAGTATCATGGATCGTTTTATGAGTGTCATATACTTTCTCATGTGACTATTAGTATGACTATTGGTCCTTAGACCTGAAGTCACCATGGTTCCCTACATAAGAAGTTATGTACTTTGGTTTCGTCAAATGTCGCCCGTAACTGGGTGGACTATAAAGGCGATTACTGGGTATGTAACAAATTATGCGGAGGGATGTGAGTGATGTAGATGGGATCTATCCCTCCTATATGATGGGAGAGACATCGGTATTCTTGATAGAGTGAGACCACGAAGTGCATGGCCATGCCCAAATGAGTCAATATGAGATATTGAGCTCATTTGATTGAGTGAGTCTACTTGGAGTTCAAGATTTAGATTGATTAGAGGATGCCACGGTCTATGTCTCACATTGATCAATCTAGATGTCTAGGATAGAAGGACACTTGTCATATATTGTGAGGAGTCACAATTAGTAGTCATAAGGTGATGTTGGATCTCAACATTCTTGTAACTTGGGTAGTAATGATGTATTGCTAGATACCGCTCATTACTTATGTTTCTAAATGAGTTTAGGGGCATTGCCAACGTTACAAGAACCTATTGGGTCACACACAAAGAACAAGTGGATGGAGATTAGGTTCATATGATGAACCAAGAGGATTAGATTCATTTGATGAATCAAATTGGATTAAGAGTAATCCTAATTGGGATAATTGAGTTGGACTCAAGTTGATTCATGTGTTCAATGAGTCTAATTTAGATTATGACTCATTGAATCAATTTAATTAAATGAATTAGATTCATTATATTAAATTGGCTTGAATTAAATGGTTGGATTAGATCAACCATGAGAGAGATTAAGTCAAGTTTGACTTGACTTGAGAGGAAGATGAAGAGTCAAGTTTGACTTGACTTTATTCCACCTCATTGGTGAGTTAGCATTAAGTGGACCAATGATGATGCTCCACATCATCATGGTTACTTAAGTGAAGTGCCACCTCATGGGAGTTACCAAGAGTTGTGACTCTTGGTATCCCATGGAGGTTACAAACCACTTAATTAGATGAAAAGAGTTTCATTTTGCAAGTGTAACTCTCATTCAAGTGATCTTCCTCCTCCTAAGCTCTCTTCTTGCTCCTTCTCTTCTCTTGGTCGTGGGTTTCAAGCAAGGGAGAAGAAAGGAGAGTGAATCTAATCCAAGAAGAAAGGTTAGTGAAAGTCACATAGAGATTTTAGAGGAGTGTGTTCTCTTCTTTTCTTTTCTTCTTCTTCCAATCCTGCCCGAGAGCCCTAGAGAGTGCTAGCACACTTGGGGTGCTCTCTTCTCCATCCTTGAGTGTTAGAGAACACATCTTGTTCGTGTGGGTATCACTAGAGAGTTGTCTACGTTGACAACTTCGAGATCCGGCGTACCTTGGACTTGCGGGATTGCGAAGGGCACGCATCGAAGGTATAAAATGTTTTTCCTTTGTAGATCTACTGTAGATCGTCATTTGAAACTCGTACTCATATTTTCGGAAATTTTTCTTCGCACGGATCCAATGGCTAGGGGGTTTCGGGGTTTCTGTGACGCGAAAAAGCGGTTTTCGCGGCCCGAAAAACCCAACAAGTAGGACCATTTTAGGTAAGTTCTTTTTGTACTGACTTTATAAAAGAACTAGACCTTAGTTATTATGGAAGTGTGTGCTCTTAATCCTAATATAATAACAAACACGTATATTTAGTATTTATTTCTTTGACTTATCAATGGGTGAGATTTAACTCGATAAGTCAATAAGCCCGATAAGTTAGGAAATGATATTACTTATAGTGTGTGTTGTTGATTATAGAAGGAATCTATGTCCTAGTTATCTAGGTTGAGAATGTCCCCAAGAGGAGCTCATAAGGATTGTCATGTTAAACCCTGCAGGTGGACTTAGTCCGACATGACAATGAAGTTAAGTGATATTACTCTTGGAGCTAGATATTAATTAAGTGAGTTGTCAGTAACTTACTTAATTAGTGGACATTTGTTATCTTAAACACAGAGAGACTAACACACTCATGATAAGAAGGAGTCCATAATGTAATTTGGGATTGGTGTGGTAGTGCGATAATAACTCTCTAGTGGAATGAGTTATTATCGATGAACTTGAGTTGTGTGTTCGGGGCGAGCACGGGAAACTCAAGCTCATCGGAAGGCCAAAATCAATTTCTCCTCTAGGTCTCTGTCGTAGCCTCATTAAAGCCTTAAGTCCATCCAAATATAAGCCCATCTTGGTGTCCAAGAAGGGGGCCGGTCCAATGCTTGGTGACCAAGCAAGGGCCGACCACATCCTCTTCCATGGGGGCCGACCCTATTGTTTGATGAACAAACTAGTAGGGGTCGGCCACATTAATCAAACAAGGAGGGTTGTTTTAAATTTTTAAAATCTTTTCTTTGTAGAAAACTATAAGTTTTAAAAAAGAGATTTTAATTTTAAAAACTTTCCTTATTTGGATTAGACCACATGTTTTAAAAGAAAGTTTAAAAGATTTTAAAACTTTCCTTTTTTAATCATCCTCATGGTTTAGAAAAAAAAGGAAGAGGAGTTTTAAAATTTAAATTTTCTATCACCATGTTAAAAAAGGAAATTTTATAAGAAAAGTTTTAAATTTTAAAACATGGTTTTAATTTTTAGAACTTTCCTTTTTTAACTCCTACTTTAGGAAAGAGAGTTTGTAAAATTTTATAAGAGTTTTTATTCTTGTAAAATTTTATAAAAAATAATATTCCTTTCCTCTTATGGGGTCCGGCCACCCTTGCTTGGTGCCCAAGTAAGGTGGCCGGCCAAAACAAAAAAAATAATAAAATCATCATCCAAATTGATTTGGTGATTGATTCAATCAAGAGGAAAGAAAAGGAAAATTAAAAGGAAAAAGGAAAAACTAGAGGAAGATTTTAATTTTTGTAAAAATTCTTCCTTTATTTGCCTTGGGCAACTAATATTAAAGAAGGGGTGAGGAGGCTTCATGAAAAACAACTCTTATTCTCTTGCTTGGAGGATCTCTTGGTGGCCGACCCTCTCTCTTCTCCCTTTCCCTTTGCTCTCTTCTCCTTGGTGGTGGTGGTGGCCGGATTTTAGAGGAAGAGGAAGAAAGCTTTTGGGTGATGTTCATCTTGGAGGATCGTCGCCCACAAGACGTCCAAGGTGAGGCGAGGAATACGACAGAAGATCTCAAGGTCATTAGTTTACAAAGAGAAGGTATAATTAGCAATTGTTTTCCGCATCATGCTAGTTATTTCTTTTTGTAAGAATTCTAAACACAAAAGGCATTAGATCTAGATTTTCGAATTAGTTTTTCGAGTTTGTGTTTTCTTTGTTTTTCAAATTTGTGATTCGATTGTTCTTTTTGGTTAACCTAGAGTTATTTAAGGAAATTAAATATTAGCTTTCCTTAAAAGTCTTTGTCTAGGTGGTGGTGGTTGCTCCCATATCCAAGAAGGCCATGTACCTCGCCATGCAGTCCTGGAAGCCAATTTTGGAAATTAATATTTAATGAAATTAATAACATAGTTGGATTTGAATCAATAGTGTTAAGTTCCGCTTGCGATTCAAATCTAAACCATTAAGAATAGATAAGTTAAATTTGGAATCAATGATGTTAAGTTCCGTCTGCGATTCCTAATTTAACTTCTAAAGAACACAATAGGTTATTTAAGGAAAGGTTCGACACTTGTACAAAAAATTTTGTATAGTGGAACCAGCACGATTTTCCTAGGACTAACCAACACCTCGAATATCTCCCCATCCTTCACGCCTTGCCTTCAGGAGCTTCCTTCGGCCTCATCCTAATTGTCGGGTCTTCCTTGCCAAGTCATACCAGGACTTACCTTGCCAAGACCACATGCTTGGACTTTCACCCTTTGTCAAGATCACACTTCGACTTTCCAACTGCCTGGTTCCTCACCAGGACTTTCCACTGTAAGACCGATAGGTTCGATAGAGGGGGGGGGGTGAATATCGATTCGAAAATATAGAGTATTAGCGCAGCGGAAAAGTAAAGTAGACACAGTTGTTTTTTACTTCGTTCGGAGCCTGTGACGACTCCTACTCGAAGGCCCGTGGTCCTTGACCACTTTCGTTGGGCAATCACTAGCAATTCGATAATAATTACAAAATGAATACAGGAAATGCTTAATGAAACAAAGTAATACCGACAAGAAAATTAACCAAAAACGAAGAAGCACTTTGTCGGAGCTTTGTTAGCGTCGCAGGAACGTAGAGCAGCGGGACCAGCAGTCGAAAGTTCTCAGTAGATGATTGATTCTGAAGCTTCTGCCTGAGGCTTCTTTTATATGCTGTTCCAGGTGCCTGGATCCCTTCCGGGCGCCTGGAATGTGACGTAGCTGCACAAACCATGATGCTCCACATGGCAACGACTCGGCTGGATAGAATTCGCCTTCCGGGCGCCCAGATCCCTTCCGGGCGCCTGGATCCCCTCCGGGCGCTCGGACCCCTCTTCTCCAGAAAGTCCTTCTCCTGCAAGAAAAGGTTAGTCCGAGGCAAATGTACCCTGCAGCAAAAGAATGTTAGCACAGTTTTATAGATGAGCAAAGTATGACTTAGATTCCGTCTTTCCGAGACCGGAATCTAGTCACGATCTCGACTTAGATATCCGAAATGGATCTAAGCCGGATCGACGCCTAATGTCCCCTTCCCGGGAACGCGTCCTCACAGTCACTCCCCTCCAGTGACTTACCTCACTTACCTGCCAGACGTCCGGTCAGCCCGTCGACCCGTCTGGACTTCTCGCCAAGCGTCCGGTCAGCCCGTCGACCCGCTTGGACTTCTCGCCAGCTATCCGGTCAGCCCGTCGACCTAGCTGGACTTCTCGCCAGCTATCCGGTCAGCCCGTCGACCTAGCTGGACTTCTCGCCAAGCGTCCGGTCAGCCCGTCGACCCGCTTGGACTTCTCGCCAGCTATCCGGTCAGCCCGTCGACCTAGCTGGACTTTTCCTGCACACTTGATAAAAGTCTCAGACAACAACAAACCTAACTTAACCTGATTTGTCATTCATCAAAACCTGAGTTAGACCGTTAGTGCTAACCGCACCAACAATCCTCCGAACGAATGACAAACTTTAGGATGAAAAATGCAAGAATGATTTTTAAGGTTTAAGTTAGTTTTTTTTTAAGTTTGCATTAAGTTGCTCTAACTTAACCAACCTAACCCTCCCCCTTTGGCATACATCAAAAACCGAGGGTAAACAAACATAGTGAGAATTACTGAAAACAATAAGACTTTGAAAAATAACTGAGTTTTTAAATCCAAGAAAAGATCAGATTAACTTTGAAATGCTACTTAAACATAAGTTTTCAAAACCGAAATTCCAAAACTAAGTTTGAAAGGTCTATTTTTCAAAACTAATTGAAATTTATTTTTCAACACTAGGTGTTTAAGATTTAATTTTCAAAATCAAGGAAACTAATATTGAGAAAGCTCAATTTATCTTTCAAATTAAGTAAGATTAAGTTTAAATCTTTACTTTTAGTTTTCAAGGGTGTATTGGTAAACGTAAAAAATATGTTTTTCAAAATCAAATTTTTCAAAGTTTAAAAATATTAGATTCAAAATCATGGTTTAAAATACTCGAAAGGTTAAACAAATTTTGTGAGTTTAAAATTTTCACAATTTTAAACAGATTATTAAACTTTGATTTTCAAAATTAAGTTTAAAACTCAATTTGGAAAACTAAATAGTTATATTTCTCCCCCTGAATTTGATACCTATCTTCAACCAGCTGTCTAACCAATTAGGTACTAACTAACTATCAGAAGACAGTAGTTTTCACTAGGTTAGTCAGATTAAGTTAATTGTAATCAGTCAGTGTTTGACTTGATGAACTTTTAATCTGATTAATATTTGATTTGTATTTAACGTCCAGACTTATACTGATGCACTGAAATAAGCATCTTAAGTCCAGACAGATGGCCTATGCATCTCACCCCTTTCTATGTTTGTCAAACACAAGCAAGGTAATCCTAGGGTGTTGGTGAGATGATCAAGAACTCAACCTATGGGTACATGCTTTCTAAGGATGTAAACCTAGTCTAAGGCCAAAACTGTTTTTGAAAGTCTAAAAATGGAAATTTTGAAAGCACACAAGTTTAGCCTATAAGTTGATAAAATCATTTTTTGAAAGGATTTTTGAAATTTCCTAGTCTATTGAGCACATCCCTAATTGTCGTCGTAAGTTGCTAAATTCACTTTCAGGGAGTGGTTTTGTAAAAATGTCAGCTAAATTTGATTTAGACTCAATGTACTTGAGTTCAATATCACCTTTAGTAACATGATCCCTGATGAAGTGATGCCTAACTTCAATATGTTTGGTTCTTGAATGATGCACAGGATTCTTGGTTAAGTTAATCGAACTTATATTATCAATTAATACTTTTACATTTGTGATATTTAAGTTGAAATCTTTTAGAGTATGCATCATCCATAATATTTGTGCAACACACTCGCCTATAGCTATGTATTCTGACTCAGTTGTAGATAGTGCAACACAGTGTTGCTTTCTACTAAACCAGCTGACAAGGGATGGACCAAGTAGTTGGCATCCACCACTTGTGCTTTTGCGGTCTAATTTGCATCCAGCATAATCTGAATCAGAATATCCTATTAATTCAAAGTTGTTGGTCCTAGGATACCAAATACCTACATTTGTGGTTCCCTTTAGGTATCTAAAGATTCTTTTGACTTGAGTCAAATGAGATTCTTTAGCACAGGTTTGGTATCGAGCACACATACTAACCGCAAATAAAATGTCAGGTCTGCTTGCAGTTAAGTAAAGTAGACTACCTATCGCGCTCCGATAATGTTTTAAGTCTACTGATTTTCCATTAGGATCCTCATCTAGGATTGTGTTTACGGCCATAGGTGTTTTTATTTCTTTAGTATTTTCCATTCCAAATTTTCTAAGTAAGTCCTTAGTATATTTTTGTTGATAAATATAATTTCCTTCATTTGTTTGTTTGACTTGTAACCCTAGAAAATAAGTTAATTTTCCTACCAGACTCATTTCGAATTCGTGTTCCATTAGGTTTGTAAATTCGTCTAAAAATTCTGAATTGGTTGAACCAAAGATGATATCATCTACATAAATTTGAGCTATAAAAATATCTTCTTTTATTGATTTCACAAATAGTGTTGGGTCAATTTGACCTTGATTGAACCCTTTAGAGGTTAAGTAAGAGGTTAGTCTTTCATACCATGCCCTAGGTGCCTGTTTAAGTCCGTATAATGCCTTTTTTAATTTGTAGACATAATTAGGGTGTTCTAGGCTTTCATAACCTGGCGGCTGACCTACATATACTTCTTCTTTTATCAATCCATTAAGAAATGCAGACTTGACATCCATTTGGTATAGTTTGAATCCTTTATGGGCTGCATAGCTTAGTAACATTCTAATGGACTCTAGTCTAGCTACCGGGGCATAAGTTTCATCGTAGTCAAGACCTTCAACTTGACTGAACCCTTTGGCAACTAACCTGGCCTTATTCCTAGTAATTTCTCCAGTTTCACTTAATTTGTTTCGAAATACCCATTTGGTTTCTATTATTTTCTTATCGGTAGGTGGAGGTACTAGGTCCCAAACTTCATTGCGCTCAAATTGAGCTAATTCTTCTTGCATAGCTATGATCCAGTCTGGGTCAAGTAGAGATTCAGCTACAGTTTTGGGTTCAATATTTGAGATTAACGAGATTTGACTTAGGTTTCTGAAAGATGACCTAGTTTGAACCCTCAGGTCTGGGTCACCAATTATTTGATTGGTAGGATGGTTTGGGTTGACTCTTATGGTTCTAGGCGGTTGACTTTCTTGTAGTTGTTCTTCTTCTTCATGAATTTGGGTTTGGTTTGTTCCCTCGGAATTGATATGTTCGTGAACAGAGTCAACTGGTTGTAGTTGGGCTTGTTCTAGGTTTTGATTGGATTCTTTGAATTTTACATTGGTGGTTTCTTCAATTCTTAAAGTGACTTTATTATAAATTCTGTAGCCCCTGCTATTTAGAGAGTAACCTAGAAAATTTTCATTTTCTATTTTGGAAGTGAATTTGCCTAAGTGTTCTCTAGTATTTAGGATGAAGGCTGGGCAACCAAATACCCTAAAGTATTTTATATTAGGTCGCTTGTTGTAAAATATTTCAAAAAATGTTTTATTGTGGTTTTTGTTTAGTGTTATTCGGTTTTGTACATAGCATGCTGTGCTCACAGCTTCTGCCCAAAAATATTTAGGTAAGTTGTATTCATTTAGCATAGTTCTAGATGCTTCAAGTAAGGTTCTATTTTTTCTTTCTACAATTCCATTTTGTTGAGGAGTTTTAGGGCAAGAAAATTCATGATGGTAGCCATTTTCAAGGCAAAATTTATCAAAATTATGATTTTTGAATTCTCCTCCATTATCACTTCTGATTCTTTTAATTTTTATGCCTTTTTCATTTTCAATTTGTTTGCAGAAATTCGTAAAAATTTCAAAGGTTTCATCTTTATGTTTTAAGAATTTGACCCAAGTGAACCTAGAATAGTCGTCTATTATAACTAAACAGTACAGACTTCCATTTATTGATTTGACCCCGTGGGAGTCAAATAAATCTAAGTGTAAAAGCTCTAGGACTGAGTTGGTTTGGGATTCATTAATTGGTTTGTGGGTAGATTTTGTTTGTTTGCCTTGTTGACAAGCATTACATATTGTTGAATCTAAGTTAGGTAATTTCGGTAAGCCTCTAACTAGACCGTTTAATTTACTTATGTTTCTGAAATGGGTGTGTGACATTCTTCTGTGCCATAACCAGGTTTCTTCTTTTTGCGTTAAATAACACTTGACTGAAGAAGTGGTTAAGTTGATGGCATAGATATTGTCTTTCCTAAAGCCTTTTAGGCTTATAGTTGGATTATCTAGATGTTTGATTAAACATTCTGTGGATAGAAATTTTACCTTATACCTAGTGTCACACAATTGACTTATACTCAGAATATTGTATTTAAAATTTTCAACAAGTAGAACATTTGAAATTATGAAATCTATGTTTAATTCAATATTACCTATACCAATTACCTTGAGTTTACCGTTGTTTCCAAAGGCAACTGTTCCTAGGCTTTTGTAGGTTAATTGAGTGAACTTGGTGTGATCTCCAGTCATATATTTGGAGCAACCACTGTCCAAAATCCACTTGGTTTCCTACAACAAGTAGGATTTATGTTAGTTTATCAATTTTGAAAATAATTTTTAAGTTTAAGAATTTTGAAAATAATTTTTAAGTTTTAAAATTAAAATTTTTGAAATTAATTTTTAAGTTTAAAAATTTTGAAAATAATTTTTAAGTTTTAAAATTAAAATTTTTGAAATTAATTTTTAAGTTTAAAATTAAAATAATTTTTAAGTTTTAAAATTAAAATTTTTGAAATTAATTTTTAAGTTTAAGAATTTTGAAAATAATTTTTAAGTTTTAAAATTAAAATTTTTGAAATTAATTTTTAAGTTTAAAATTTTGAAAATAATTTTTAAGTTTAAAATTTTGAAAATAATTTTTAAGTTTAAGAATTTTGAAAATAATTTTTAAGTTTTAAAATTAAAATTTTTGAAATTAATTTTTAAGTTTAAGAATTTTGAAAATAATTTTTAAGTTTTAAAATTAAAATTTTTGAAATTAATTTTTAAGTTTAAGAATTTTGAAAATAATTTTTAAGTTTTAAAATTAAAATTTTTGAAATTAATTTTTAAGTTTAAAATTTTGAAAATAATTTTTAAGTTTTAAAATTAAAATTTTTGAAATTAATTTTTAAGTTTAAAATTTTGAAAATAATTTTTAAGTTTTAAAATTAAAATTTTTGAAATTAATTTTTAAGTTTAAAATTTTGAAAATAATTTTTAAGTTTTAAAATTAAAATTTTTGAAATTAATTTTTAAGTTTAAAATTAAAATAAGCCTAATTCATCTCACCCGATCTATATTATCAATCAGGGAATCTTATGATTTTGTGAGATGAAATTGGTTTGATTACAGACTTTTGGTTTAACTTGTGTTAGATTCAGATTTAGTTTTGGTTTCCACAAATAGGCATTCTTCGGATAAACTTCTAAGCTTGGTGAGTCACAGGGACATCATTAGAAGTAACCAACCTTTCGAAGTTTTCCGAATAGTCCTATCCACGGAACTTAGTACTAAATCTTGGTCTAACTGGTTAGGATTCGTTTAAGGGTAGCTTCGGTCAGTTCCACTTGGCCAAATGCACCAGATCGAAGCCATATCTTTCTAGACATGCGATGCCCAAGCTTCCCTAACGTACTATCATCCAAAAACTTCACCAGTACCATGAGTCAAGTTAACCTCGGTCTCTTTTTAACTAATCCTGATTACCCTGTCGGGTTAGTTTGTTTTGGGTTACCCTGTCGGGTATGTTAGTTTTGGAGGTGCCAGCTGTAAGATATCGTAAAATTAAATAATAAATATTATTGGACGAAAATTCTTATTGGATTTTTCCAGAATTTTTAGAAATTTTCTGGGAATTTTTCGGAGCTCGTAAGACGAGTTTTGAGGGGATTAATTACGGGTACGGATAAAGCCTGTTTGGGATACCCGTTTAAGTGAGGAATTGTTTATATTATAAATTCCATTTTGTTTTCTTTTTATTTCCCAAACGCCCGAACCCGAGCCTTCCTCCTCTCTTCCCCGATCTCCCCTCTCTGCCTTCTCTCTCTCTCGCGGGCGAATTGGAGGCGACGGGAGCAGAGCTTCTCCTTTGGCGATCATCCTCGTTCGCCGGAGCTTGCTGGAGCACGGCGGAGCCTAGATCTTCTTCGGCCGAGGGGTTCTGTCCGGTGAGTTATGCGGCCGAGTGTCGACAGCGAGGCGGCTAGGGCACGACAGGTACTCGATCCGTGTCATCTCTAGCCTATCGACCCTTCGTTCTTCCTCCACGAGTTGTTCACAGAGCGTTCCGCGTCTCCCTTCTCGTTGGATTTGGATCGAGCGACGCCACCGAGGAGTGATCTTAGAGGTAAGGCATCGTCGGATCTTTGGTGGATTCAAGGTTTAGCTAGGATAGGTTTCTTCTCTGTATTGACCCTTTCTTTTTCGGACCTGTGCCCTAGGTTTCAACCTTCGACTCCGATCAATTGGGGTTGCACGGAGCTGTGTCTGGTGTTGTGCTTTGGTCCAGCGACTCATCTGGTTGCTAGTGGAAATGATCTTGGCAAAGGATCAACAGAAGGGGGGCTGTGAGGAAGAGGTAAGATTAGGGTGTTGTGATCTTTGATTTCCATTGTTTGAACTCTTCACTTGATCCGATCCAATGAGATGAGGTGGAGTGTTCATTGTGGATTAGGAGGTTGGATTGAAGGGGGCAGCATGTTTACTAGGGTTTCGGTCAGGAGTTTCCAGCAGCCTACAATTCCAGCTCTTCAACTGTGGGTCAACAAAATTTCATCCGGTTTTAGGTGAGTTTTTGAAGATTTATTACATGTCTATGTTTGAGATGATTAGGGTGATGTAGGTTGAGTTGATTATGGGTTTGATAAGTTGGTTTGGACGAATTATTGTGGATTAAGGTTAAAAGTTTTACTTCTAGAGGTGATTTCATTTCTACATTGGTTTGGATTAGTAGAGATGGGTTGTAGAAATTTAAATTCAAGTTGTATTGGATTTGGGTCATTGGGTAGAGTTAAATATGATTGTTATTGGTATGTGTTGGATTAAATGATGGATTATGTAGGGTGGATGAATATCATGATTTCATGTTTGTCATTGAGATCATTAGATTGATTATTAGGTGTGGGATGTTTAGTTTATGATTGGAAGGATTTATGATGAGTTGGATTAGTGTTTGATTGATGATGAATTATGTGAGTTGGATTTAAGATGTGTTGATTTGGGGGATTGATTAGAGAGCTTATTTGAGTAGGTGATCCTATTGGGTTAGGAATTGTATTTAGCTATTTAATTCATATGAGTTTAGCTAAATAAAATATATATTAATCTATGCAGGATTTTGATTCGAGGCAAGCATCTCGACGTGGGGGCTATATTTGGCACGATCTATATCTAAGGCGGGTATTTCTTCCTTAACCTCTTTATAGTTTCTTTGAAACTTAGTGCATGGTTATTATTGGATGAATTAGGCTACTTTACCTTATATCATGATCGGTTGCTGTTTTTCCTGCATGATACTTATGCTTGACCCTTGTGATGATCTATTTAATTCATATACAGTCTCTACTCTTGATATCTACTCTGTTGTGATTACACGTGTAGAGTATGTCTTGTAGGGATTGTCGGGTTGTTGGTATTCCCATGCTGATTGGGTATATGATGTGGACTATACATAGATGGGTATGTGTCATAGGAGTTATCTTGTTGACCGTACATTTACGTGTGGTGTGTACATACGTATTTGTCATGTACTTTTGGAGGAGTTGTGTTGATTGTATGTTTAGAGTATATACACATGTCTGTTGTATTGTTATTGGAGGATACATGTTGATTGTACTTATCTTTTGTGTACATGTGTCTGGTGGGATTATTGAAGATTTTTGGTTGATTATACATGTGTAGTGTGTACATATGTTTGGTGGGATACGTGGAGGTATCATGACGATTATACTCATGTTGGAGGTATTTATGAGGTTTGGGGTTGTTGCATGGATGATGATTATATATATATATCATGTTCATCATTCATTGCATCTGATGACCATTGTCTCCCTTGTGGTGAGAGAGTCATCAGTTGGTTTGGTTTAGCACCGCACCCTCGGCCACTCATGGGTAGTGGTAGTTGGAGCAGTTGCTGCTAGTCCTGTCGTGGCACCCGGTCACGAGGTTTAGTGAGATCCGGCGTTGTGAGCAGTCAGGGACCCCGATGCTATGTAGCTAGATACTAGCGGACTGTCCGCCTCGACCACTATATAGTGGGCTGGAGGGTAGTACAGTCGTCACAGACCCAAGCCTCTCGGCCATACAGGGGTCGTGGTGTTCGGAGAGGTGGCGGGGGTGACCATGGAGCATGCATACGCAGTTATTATTCTTGCATTTGATGCGCGGTGCATCTGCATTTGCATACATGCCTAGTAGTTACTAGTTGCATGTGATTGTCGTTGTTGCACTTGTTTGAGATATGATTGTTGCACTTGGTTGCCATGCTGCATACATGTCATTTATTTTACATGTATATGCAGTCGTACTTATATTGCACAGGTGTCACGGGTATATCTGTTGCAGATCCGGTGAGTTTACTGATCATTGTACCATGTGTCGATTCCAGATTGGGTATGTATCTGTCATTATGTTAGTTGTGGTTTGTACAGTTTATGTCAGGTTATTATGTCAGGTATGTTTAGCTGCATTGATTATGATAGTATGATCATGTTCTTATTCCCTACTGAGACTGTATACTTGTGATCTCCATGTTTTATGTATAGACCATGCACTATCTTTTCTATTACCCGCTGAGTTACCTATACTCACCACCGCATGTATATATTTATGTTTTCAGGTAGATGGTTGGAGTGTCGCTCGGGGTATCCTGTCTGCCGGGTCCTACGTCACATCCGACGATCGTTTCGGGTTTTGGTATATCTTTATTTGCATTCGATATTTGTTGTATTTGGTGTGTTGATGTATGTGTTGTTGTGGTTGTTGTATAAAGCCTAGCCGGCTAGCAGTGTGTTGATTGTGTTGTATTGGGCTTTCCGTTTTCTTCGTTTTCCGCTGTGTTGGTTTGTTTTGTACAGCCCTGTGGGCTGTCTTATATATAACTGCGTGGTTGTGATTGTTTCATTCCAGCCGTATGAGCTGTTATTATAACTGCGTGGTTGTGTATATAAATATTCCAGCCGCATGTGGCTGATGTATATTTGGTTTGTAGTGATGGTTCATATTGTCACCTGTACAGGGGAGATGCTGTCGGATTTTTGTCTGGCAGGGACTCCTTTGGGGGCGTGACAATTTAGTGGTATCAGAGCCAGGTTACGATACTTGCTATGCGTTTTGGTTTTTCGGGATTTATTTGATACCAATTTCTGGTATCAGAGCAGGTACGATGCCTGTTATTCGTGTTTTTGGATTTCGTGTTTTGGTTTCTCTTGATGTGACTTTTCTGGTTTTTGGGACCAGGCAGCAGCAGGACATCTCCCGGGCTATAGGAGGTATGTTTGCATATTGTTAGCATACATTTCTGTTGGTGTATGTATTGTTGCCCATGATAGTTAGTTATGACATGTGTTAGTACTCTTTGGTTAGTACATGCCTATTTGTTTGTAGCATGCATTGCATGTGTTGGGTCAATCACTGATCACGGTTGACCTAATGGAGATCAAGGATTACAGTCTCAAGGGATTTGCTATATCATACTACCAGTAGTTTTAGTGTCTGTTAGTACTAGTTGGTTGAGAGTTAGAGTCACATATCTGTCTTTGTTATTATTAGTTGGGTAGTGGATGATATCTATATACTCATATTGACTCTGTTGGTAGGGTATCAGTTTACTCCTGTGTGTTCAGTCAGTCTATGATTGATTTACTTGGTT
The DNA here is from genome assembly GCF_018446385.1 of Zingiber officinale. Classification (NCBI taxonomy): domain Eukaryota; kingdom Viridiplantae; phylum Streptophyta; class Magnoliopsida; order Zingiberales; family Zingiberaceae; genus Zingiber; species Zingiber officinale. The sequence continues at coordinate 37,563,645 of NC_055990.1, read as the reverse complement.
GACTGGTATAGTTGGGCCTTGACTTATTTTAGTCAACCTTGTGCTCCTGTTAGTTCGGTCAGCAGAGGATTATTTTAGATTCTTTTTGGTCATGTCTGTAGAGGACTGAGGACTGATTTACCTTAGTTGACTTTTGTAGTTGGGTATCGATTTACTTTAGTTTCAGCAGTGGATGATTGATTTACTCTTGTTAGATCAGATAGTAGTTGATCGATTTAGTTTGTTAGTCCGATCAGTAGGGGACTGACTTATTCTATTTTTGGAGATTCCTATCTTTGGGATGTTTCATACTTGGTTAGATATTATGACTTGTACCATTGTAGAGAAGATTGAATTAGTCGTATACCATTTTCGGCTTAGTCAGTCTATAGAGGATCGATGCATCCTATTTCATGGGGACTTTGACTATGGATTGTCTGTACCTGATTGGGTGACTTAGAAGGTACATTCAGATAGGATACCGTACGGTGTGGAAAGATGTAAAGCTACCTGCTTAACACTTATGAGATACATCCATTATTAGGGTGTATGAGTTGGAGAGTACATTTGGATATATGATTTGTACTGGGGTAGGAGAGTTGAAGTTAGCTGCTTAACCTTTACGTGACCCGGTACCACGTGAAGGAAGAAGCAGAGAATGTTTTTGGAGATCAGGTCGTCACTTAGTGATTTCTTTGAGGTGTTTGGAGAGAGAGTAGTTCTCTACTTCTTTCATCAGCACGATGGATTTTAAGGTGATGACTAGTAGACTCGTCTAACGTTGTTCCATGGGAGATCCTGACTCATGGAACTATTGGATATGATTAGATATCCATGATGTACTTAGTGGTATATACCCCGCAATGGTGCGGAGGAAGTGGTATTAGTTGAGTAATACCTAGGAGGTCCGATCGTAACTAGGTATAATTTCAGATGATGATCTTCGAATGGTAGAGCGTTGATTGACGGATATTTTGATCAGCTAGTTAGTTATAGTGCTCCTCTATTTTTGTGTTCATTGCTCGATACTGGAGGTTACTGGACCTCAGATGGAGCAATCACAGTATGATGGGGTACAAGACAATGGTTAGATGACTCAGCTAACATTGTCTCTATCAGGTGGCTCAAGACCCTGACCACGTGATCTTTTTACCAGATCTTGTAGTCTATATCTCATATTAGAGGGTTTGACTTTTTATCGATATTTGTCGAGGGGCATATATGGGATGATTATAAGAGTTGTGGAGATACTTTCTAGATGGATAGACTCTTAGTCAGAAGGTTGTATGACCCTGTGACTTTGGATTGACATTCCTTTACTATGGATATTTGATTATCAGAAAGGATGAGATGATGAGATTTGACAGACTTTTGGGATACATTTAGTTGTTGGTAGTAGGTGTTGACGGTTGGATGCTTTCCTTTACTCTATCTTTGTTTAGGAGACTATCTGGTATGATTGATTGATGTTGAGGATGATTTTTGATTGGTGGATATTGAGAGATCAGGTGTGGTGATAGGTTGTCTTTTGATGATTTGTTAGTAGATATATGACTTGATAATCTATTAGTTATGTTGGATGCTGATAGAGACATGAGGAGTAACACTTGTGTGATAGTTATGGATTTGGTGATTTGTAGTTAGTGATAGATTACAGACTTATTGTCGAGGATCTTACGGTTGAGACTATTTGTTGTACGTACATTACGAGTCTTTGGTGTTACCATTTAGGCATACCGTGCCTTGATGTTTTTATGGACTTGATGTACTTGGTATTTTTAGGGTTTGGATCAGTTTTCATTGTCTTTATTGGCGATGTTGTGATCTATTCACGATCCGAGGTGGATCACGTACACTATCTTCGCATAGATCTAGAGATGTTTCGACGGAAACATCTATATGTGAAGTTAGTAGTACGTATTGTGATTGTCTTTTACGAGTTTTTGGGACAAATCGTCTCTGGTAGAGGGATATCAGTGGATCCACAGGAGATAGAGATTCGCTGTTCCTTTCGTGGTCTGGCTGGATATTATCGGAGATTGGTTGAGGGTTTTCTCTAGCATTGTTATATCGTCGACTGGACGGTCTAGGAAGGGAATAGAACTTTCCTGGACGGATGCTTACGAGATCAGTTTTGGGAGTTGAAACGAGAAGTGTTAACTGCACTGTCTTAGTTGTACTTTCTTGTGTAGACGGATTTGTACTCTACACAGATGTATCGTATCTGGGAGTCGGTGCAGTTCCGATGTAGCATGAGCGGAGTAGTCTGGTGCTAGTAGTGAGAATTCTCGTGTAATGAGAATGAGATTCTTTATTTTCGTGGAAGATTATGTGTGTTTTCGCGTCACTTCTTATCCGGAAGAAGTTACTGTAGGAAACACATTGATTTGGATTTGTGATACATCGGGGTGGTACCCGATGTATGGAGATTTGGAGTGTTCTTATTAGTGGATTTTCATGAAGGAAGACATCGTGGATTTTGTAGCTTGATGTTTAGTGTGACAACACGTGGAGGCTGAATATTAGAGACTAGCAGGATTATCTTTGTTGATGCAGATAGTGGAGTGGAATTGGGAGCATAATATGATGGATTTTGTTGTGGGATTGCCTAGGACATGGAGAGGATATGATGCGTTGGGTATCATTGATTGGTTGACGACTGACATATTTTGAGCGTTGTATCAGATGGAGATCCGCAATTTCACATCATGGCTTTTGACTAGGGTTGCAGCAGACTTTGGGTTAGGTGCATCGCTTTAGTATAGATTTTTACCCTCAGACTGATGGATAGTTTGACCGCCCTATACAGATGTTGGAGGATCTGAGGATAGTGGATTATGGATTTTAGGGGTAGTTGGATCATCACGGTTGGTGATTTGTTGATGATACTTAGATGGAGTGGTATATGAGTATATTGCCTGGTGGTTACCCTTAGATGAGGATCCCTGAGTTGACCAGTAAATTTGGGGACCAAATTTTTATTAGTGGGGGAGAATGTAAGATATCGTAAAATTAAATAATAAATATTATTGGACGAAAATTCTTATTGGATTTTTCCAGAATTTTTAGAAATTTTCTGGGAATTTTTCGGAGCTCGTAAGACGAGTTTTGAGGGGATTAATTACGGGTACGGATAAAGCCTGTTTGGGATACCCGTTTAAGTGAGGAATTGTTTATATTATAAATTCCATTTTGTTTTCTTTTTATTTCCCAAACGCCCGAACCCGAGCCTTCCTCCTCTCTTCCCCGATCTCCCCTCTCTGCCTTCTCTCTCTCTCGCGGGCGAATTGGAGGCGACGGGAGCAGAGCTTCTCCTTTGGCGATCATCCTCGTTCGCCGGAGCTTGCTGGAGCACGGCGGAGCCTAGATCTTCTTCGGCCGAGGGGTTCTGTCCGGTGAGTTATGCGGCCGAGTGTCGACAGCGAGGCGGCTAGGGCACGACAGGTACTCGATCCGTGTCATCTCTAGCCTATCGACCCTTCGTTCTTCCTCCACGAGTTGTTCACAGAGCGTTCCGCGTCTCCCTTCTCGTTGGATTTGGATCGAGCGACGCCACCGAGGAGTGATCTTAGAGGTAAGGCATCGTCGGATCTTTGGTGGATTCAAGGTTTAGCTAGGATAGGTTTCTTCTCTGTATTGACCCTTTCTTTTTCGGACCTGTGCCCTAGGTTTCAACCTTCGACTCCGATCAATTGGGGTTGCACGGAGCTGTGTCTGGTGTTGTGCTTTGGTCCAGCGACTCATCTGGTTGCTAGTGGAAATGATCTTGGCAAAGGATCAACAGAAGGGGGGCTGTGAGGAAGAGGTAAGATTAGGGTGTTGTGATCTTTGATTTCCATTGTTTGAACTCTTCACTTGATCCGATCCAATGAGATGAGGTGGAGTGTTCATTATGGATTAGGAGGTTGGATTGAAGGGGGCAGCATGTTTACTAGGGTTTCGGTCAGGAGTTTCCAGCAGCCTACAATTCCAGCTCTTCAACTGTGGGTCAACAAAATTTCATCCGGTTTTAGGTGAGTTTTTGAAGATTTATTACATGTCTATGTTTGAGATGATTAGGGTGATGTAGGTTGAGTTGATTATGGGTTTGATAAGTTGGTTTGGACGAATTATTGTGGATTAAGGTTAAAAGTTTTACTTCTAGAGGTGATTTCATTTCTACATTGGTTTGGATTAGTAGAGATGGGTTGTAGAAATTTAAATTCAAGTTGTATTGGATTTGGGTCATTGGGTAGAGTTAAATATGATTGTTATTGGTATGTGTTGGATTAAATGATGGATTATGTAGGGTGGATGAATATCATGATTTCATGTTTGTCATTGAGATCATTAGATTGATTATTAGGTGTGGGATGTTTAGTTTATGATTGGAAGGATTTATGATGAGTTGGATTAGTGTTTGATTGATGATGAATTATGTGAGTTGGATTTAAGATGTGTTGTTTTGGGGGATTGATTAGAGAGCTTATTTGAGTAGGTGATCCTATTGGGTTAGGAATTGTATTTAGCTATTTAATTCATATGAGTTTAGCTAAATAAAATATATATTAATCTATGCAGGATTTTGATTCGAGGCAAGCATCTCGACGTGGGGGCTATATTTGGCACGATCTATATCTAAGGCGGGTATTTCTTCCTTAACCTCTTTATAGTTTCTTTGAAACTTAGTGCATGGTTATTATTGGATGAATTAGGCTACTTTACCTTATATCATGATCGGTTGCTGTTTTTCCTGCATGATACTTATGCTTGACCCTTGTGATGATCTATTTAATTCGTATACAGTCTCTACTCTTGATATCTACTCTGTTGTGATTACACGTGTAGAGTATGTCTTGTAGGGATTGTCGGGTTGTTGGTATTCCCATGCTGATTGGGTATATGATGTGGACTATACTTAGATGGGTATGTGTCATAGGAGTTATCTTGTTGACCGTACATTTACATGTGGTGTGTACATACGTATTTGTCATGTACTTTTGGAGGAGTTGTGTTGATTGTATGTTTAGAGTATATACACATGTCTGTTGTATTGTTATTGGAGGATACATGTTGATTGTACTTATCTTTTGTGTACATGTGTCTGGTGGGATTATTGAAGATTTTTGGTTGATTATACATGTGTAGTGTGTACATATGTTTGGTGGGATACGTGGAGGTATCATGACGATTATACTCATGTTGGAGGTATTTATGAGGTTTGGGGTTGTTGCATGGATGATGATTATATATATATATCATGTTCATCATTCATTGCATCTGATGACCATTGTCTCCCTTGTGGTGAGAGAGTCATCAGTTGGTTTGGTTTAGCGCCGCACACTCGGCCACTCATGGGTAGTGGTAGCTAGAGCTGGTTCTGTCGTGCCACCCGGTCACGAGGTTTAGTGAGATCCGGCGTTGTGAGCAGTCAGGGACCCTGATGCTATGTAGCTAGATAGCTACTAGCGGACTGTCCGCCTCGACCACTATATAGTGGGCTGGAGGGTAGTACAGTCGTCACAGACCCAAGCCTCTCGGCCATACAGGGGTCGTGGTGTTCGGAGAGGTGGCGGGGGTGACCATGGAGCATGTATACGCAGTTATTATTCTTGCATTTGATGCGCGGTGCATCTGCATTTGCATACATGCCTAGTAGTTACTAGTTGCATGTGATTGTCGTTGTTGCACTTGTTTGAGATATGATTGTTGCACTTGGTTGCCATGCTGCATACATGTCATTTATTTTACATGTATATGCAGTCGTACTTATATTGCACAGGTGTCACGGGTATATCTGTTGCAGATCCGGTGAGTTTACTGATCATTGTACCAGAGTGGGTATGTATCTGTCATTATGTTAGTTGTGGTTTGTACAGTTTATGTCAGGTTATTATGTCAGGTATGTTTAGCTGCATTGATTATGATAGTATGATCATGTTCTTATTCCCTACTGAGACTGTATACTTGTGATCTCCATGTTTTATGTATAGACCATGCACTATCTTTTCTATTACCCGCTGAGTTACCTATACTCACCACCGCATGTATATATTTATGTTTTCAGGTAGATGGTTGGAGTGTCGCTCGGGGTATCCTGTCTGCCGGGTCCTACGTCACATCCGACGATCGTTTCGGGTTTTGGTATATCTTTATTTGCATTCGATATTTGTTGTATTTGGTGTGTTGATGTATGTGTTGTTGTGGTTGTTGTATAAAGCCTAGCCGGCTAGCAGTGTGTTGATTGTGTTGTATTGGGCTTTCCGTTTTCTTCGTTTTCCGCTGTGTTGGTTTGTTTTGTACAGCCCTGTGGGCTGTCTTATATATAACTGCGTGGTTGTGATTGTTTCATTCCAGCCGTATGAGCTGTTATTATAACTGCGTGGTTGTGTATATAAATATTCCAGCCGCATGTGGCTGATGTATATTTGGTTTGTAGTGATGGTTCATATTGTCACCGGTACAGGGGAGATGCTGTCGGATTTTTGTCTGGCAGGGACTCCTTTGGGGGCGTGACACCAGCTATTCTGGAGCCTCCCCCTGAATTATTGGCCATTAATTTAGATTTTGGGTTTGTGTCGATTCTTTTTATAGTTATAATCAACTTGGTGATAGTCTAAATTTTGTTGAGTTTTGAATTTTGATTTTAAGTTAAATTTATTTTTTAGTTTTTGATCTGATTTATTCAAGTTTATATAATGTATTTTATCTTTAGGTATATAGAATTGATTAAGTCCTACTTGCGTGGTTAAGCACGCTTTCGGGACCCAAGCTTGTTTAGTTGCTTTGTGTTGGGTTAATAATGATTTAAAGGTTTTGTTTGATTTTGACTTATATCCAAGCCCGGTTTTATTATAGCATGCCTTTTGGTTATTTAGAATTAAATCTAAATTTTTAGATCTTGTTGTGAATTTTTCCAACAATTCTTTTAACTTATTAATTTCACTTTTTAATGATAAATTCTCCTCCTCAAGTGTTCGGTCTTGAGTTGAATTCGAATTTTTTAATTGTTCCTCGAGGTTTTGATTTTCCTCAAGAAGCGATTTATTTTCATTTTCCAATTTAACTAATTTTTTATTTAAACACGAGATAATTCTAAAGAATTTATGATTTAAGTTTCGGTATACCTCTTCGGAACCTTCGGAAACGAGTGCGGACTCGTGGCTCGATTCGGGTTCGGACCCGTCTTCCGATTCCTCTGATTCGTCTTCCGTTTCAGCTTCGCGAGCCATCAGCGCGAGGTGACTTTGGTGCTTTTGCCTTTCTCCCTCCGATTCGTCTGAGGAGGAATCGTCCCATGTTGCTTTGAGGGCTTTCTTCTTTGTTGACTTTGGTTTGTCAAGTTTCAATCTTGGGCATTCGTTCTTGTAGTGCCCCTTTTTGTTACATCCGAAACATGTGACATTTCTTGAGTCGGCTGGCGAACTGATCTTCTGAAGATCCTGTTTGCTGAAGTTTCTCTTTTTCCTGGTGAACATTTTCCTTACCAGGTTCACCAGGTGTTCTTCGTCTTCAGAGTCTTGATCGGAGTCTTCTTCAGATTCGGGTTTGTTTTTCTTTTCTTTAGAGGAACCTGCAATTAAAGCTACACCTTTCTCGACCCCGGCGTTAGTTTGCTCATGAAGTTCTAATTCACAAAAGAGTTCATCCAATTTTAATTTAGATAAATTTTTTGAAATTTTGTAGGCATCTACAATTGATGCCCACAAATTATTTCGTGGAAAAGCATTTAACGCGTACCTTATTAAGTCTCGGTTCTCCATTTGGTGTCCTATCGCGTGGAGACCGTTGAGGATATCTTTGATCCTCGCGTGGAGCTGACTTGCCGTTTCTCCTTCCTGCATTTTTATATTAAAAATTTTATTTAACAGCAAATCTCTTTTTGTTACCTTCGCGTCGCTTGTTCCTTCGTGCAGCTCGATCAGTTTATCCCAGAGCTCCTTAGCGTTTTCATGCGGTCCGACCCGGTTCAGTTCTTCTCGTGTTAGTCCGCAGTGTAGAGTGTTGATGGCTTTGTTTTCAATTGATGCCTTTTTCTTTAAATCATTTGTCCATTCTTCAGGGTCTATTATTTTCCCGGAGTTGTCTACTGGAATTTTATAAGCCTTTGTGACGCTCATCCATTGGTCGTAGTCTGTCTTCATGTAGACCTCCATTCTTCTCTTCCAGTATGAAAAATCATCCCCGTTGAATAGGGGAGGACGAACTGTGCTGAAGCCTTCTTGTTGAGACATCTTATCTTGCACACACTAAATTAACTAGAAAAAATTCCAAGACTTCGTCTTGGATTAGTAGTGCGGGAAAAAATAGAAACTCTAAGTGTAACGAAAAAAATCTTCCAAAACGATAATAATATCAGTTTGGAGTTAGAAAATATTTCACCCTGCTCGATTGGTGGTTGCACCAAATCGAGGCGACTACTCTGATACCACTTGTAAGACCGATAGGTTCGATAGAGGGGGTGAATATCGATTCAAAATATAGAGTATTAGCGCAGCGGAAAAGTAAAGTAGACACGGTTGTTTTTACTCGTTCGAGACTGTGACGACTCCTACTCGAAGGCCCGTGGTCCTTGACCACTTTCGTTGGGCAATCACTAGCAATTCGATAATAATTACAAAATGAATACAGGAAATGCTTAATGAAACAAAGTAATACCGACAAGAAAATTAACCAAAAACGAAGAAGCACTTTGTCGGAGCTTTGTTAGCGTCGCAGGAACGTAGAGCAGCGGGACCAGCAGTCGAAAGTTCTCAGTAGATGATTGATCCTGAAGCTTCTGCCTGAGGCTTCTTTTATATGCTGTCCCGGGCGCCTGGATCCCTTCCGGGCGCCTGGAATGTGACGTAGCTGCACAAACCATGATGCTCCACGTGGCGACGACTCGGCTGGATGAAATTTGCCTTCCGGGCGCCCGGATCCCTTCCGGGCGCCCGGACCTCCGGGCGCCCGGATCCCCTCCGGGCGCCCGGACCCCTCTTCTCCGGAAAGTCCTTCTCCTGCAAGAAAAGGTTAGTCCGAGGCAAATGTACCCTGCAGCAAAAGAATGTTAGCACAGTTTTATAGATGAGAAAAAGTATGACTTAGATTCCGTCTTTCCGAGACCGGAATCTAGTCACGATCTCGACTTAGATATCCGAAATGGATCTAAGCCGGATCGACGCCTAATGTCCCCTTCCCGGGAACGCGTCCTCACAGTCACTCCCCTCCAGTGACTTACCTCACTTACCTGCCAGACGTCCGGTCAGCCCGTCGACCCGTCTGGACTTCTCGCCAAGCGTCCGGTCAGCCCGTCGACCCGCTTGGACTTCTCGCCAGCTATCCGGTCAGCCCGTCGACCTAGCTGGACTTCTCGCCAGCTATCCGGTCAGCCCGTCGACCTAGCTGGACTTCTCGCCAAGCGTCCGGTCAGCCCGTCGACCCGCTTGGACTTCTCGCCAGCTATCCGGTCAGCCCGTCGACCTAGCTGGACTTTTCCTGCACACTTGATAAAAGTCTCAGACAACAACAAACCTAACTTAACCTGATTTGTCATTCATCAAAACCTGAGTTAGACCGTTAGTGCTAACCGCACCAACATCCACTTGCCTGGATCCTCACTAGGACTTTCTCTTGCCTAGCTCCTCACTAGGACTTTCCCGTTGACTGGCTCCTCACCAGGACTTTCCCTTGCCTAGCTCCTCACTAGGACTTTCCCGTTACCTGGCTCCTCACCAGGACTTTTCAAATGCCTAACATCCAACTAGGACTTTCCCAGTCAAGTCTCCTGTCAACCCTGACCTGCTTGACTTGTATTCTCATCAACCTGGTCAACCCTTTGACCATCTCCATAACCGGATGATTGCTCCAGCAATCTCCTTATATTGTCAAACATCAAAACTCAAATCCTGACTCAAGCTTGACTCAACTCAAGCTTAATCAAACTGGTCAACCTTGACCTAGGGAAATTGCCCCAACACCCTGAACCTAGGAATGATACAACAACTTAAGAAAAACTACCGTAATCATTTCCTAGAGATTTTCTAAGCTTTTCAAAGAGTGTAAGAGGCTTCTCCGCCTATAGAGAAGGAGATATTTCTACTAAAGCTTTGTAACCGCCTTGGATTAACAACCATCTAGGTTGTAACCAAGTCAAATTTATTTGTCTCTTTTCTTTTTAATTAGTTGTTCATTTCAGTTTATTTTAATTGTGATATTGCTACTAATCTTGGTTGGAAAGAATGGAAAGGTTTTATTTTTATTTTCAGACGCTGCACCCTCTCACCGGCCCCGTCGCTGCGCCAACAAGTGGTATCAGAGCCCAACTGCCTCAGAAGGACTAACCGCCGATTGAAGCATCAAGATCAAGATGATGGTTGGTACAAGCATTCATCCACCAAAGCTCGAGGGAGACTTCGCACAATGGAAACACCGAATGGAGTTATTCTTCAAAACAGATTTCAAAATTCTTTTAACAATGAAATATGGTTTTACAGTTTCAAAAGACAAAGAAGAATATCAGTAGACGAAGAAGGATCAAGTTGACTTCGTGGCGAATGGTAAAGAATAATTTCATCTACTCAACGTTCTTCCGCCCCTGGAAGTCAATCGAATCGGCAGCTATGACTCAGCAAAGGAACTTTAGGAGAAGTTCCTGGAACTGCATGAAGGAATTTCCGAAACAAAGTTTACAAGACGGGACGTGCTCTGGAATCAACCAACAAACCTCCAGATGGAAGAAGGAGAGTCAGTAGAACAACTACACGGAAGAATCAAGGAGCTAATCATCAGACTAACAACCCTCGAAGAAACGGTAACAAATCGGGACACACAAAGGTATGCCTTAAATGCGCTCCCAAGAACACCTGAATGGACAACTATAGTAGACTCCTACTATATATCCAAGGATCTCGAGGTAAGTACTTTAGAAAGTCTTTTCTCTACTTTTGAATTACACGAATCTTGGTGCGCAGGACAAAGGAAAGAACCAAGTCAGAACGTTGCCCTAAAAGCAAGAACCAACGATTCAGACTCCAAAGAATCATGAAGCATCCCTAATGGTAAGAAAATTCAATAAATTTATTAAGTCTAATAAATTTAAATCGCAGACAAAGAGGGATTGCCAAAACAAAAGGAAGATCCGATGTTACAATTGCAACGAAGAAGGGCACATCAAAGATGACTGTCCGAAACTGAAGAATAAAGGCAAAGAAAAGAATAAAAAGCCAGCTTAATCCAAACATAATCTCAAAGCCACGTGGGTCGATTCGTCATCCACCGAATATGAAATTGAAGCATACGCTGGACTAGCCCTAACAGTAATCCATCAAGAAGAAGATGAGACTAGCTCAGAGATGAGAATAGATGAAGGGAGAGGATCATTAGAAGAAATCAGCGATGAAGGGGGAGCATCAGAAATTGAGGTAAGAGAGGTACATTCTCTATCTCCCAAGCAATCCTTTAAATTTATTAAAAGTATTACTAAAGATCTAGTTAAACTAGAAAAGGAAAATGCTGAATTGAAATTAAATTTAGCAAAAACATGTCCTCTACAATTGTATGATAATCTAAAATTAGAAAATAAAAATTAAAAATAGAAATCAGAAAATTAAAAAATGACCATGCATGCTTAAATAACTTTCAAAAATCAAAACTTAGAATTTATGGTAAATTAAATTGGTATATTAGACATTGCCAAGGTCAACTTAGAAAAATTTTCAGAGAATATGCAACCCCCAAATTCTTAGTTAACCCAATATGAAAGAACCTATATTGGGTTCCAAAGTCTTACTTAGATTAAAACACTTTTCTAAGGCTTTCAGAAAAAATTAAATGTTTAAATTCTTTAAAAGCCTTTGTCTAGAAGTGGTTGATGATCCAATAATCAAGAAGGTCTAGTATCTCGCCAAAGCCTGAAAGCCGATTATTGAATTAGATATTTAATTGACAAACTGATAAGCTTGTGAAATTAATTAAGATAATTACTGTCAATATTTGTCAAATTTTGGAAAAC